>NC_045428.1:509639153-510255153 GCF_902635505.1 Sarcophilus harrisii | reverse complement strand
ATCATCCAGTCCAAAACCCTCATTTTAATCAATCAACAAGCATTTGGTAAGTGCATACTGTAGGTCACACTCTGTGCTCTATCCTGCAGATATAAATACAGAGATTGAAACAATTAGTATTCTCAAAGAGAATAATGTGAAAAATAAGTATAAATAGAGAGGAAATAAATGCAAGACATTTAAATACAAGATAATTAGAGAAGAAGAACACTTAGTTCCTTGAGTGTTAGGTTCAGAATAAATAATTGTTTAATTCAGAGACCTACTATGTGCCTGGTACTACTCTAAATGCTAGGAATACAAATAAGAAAAATATAAACAGTCCCTTCCCTCAAGGAATTTACAATCTAATTGGGGAAGACAATAATCAATAGGAAAGGGGGGAAAGGCCCCTAGGAGTTCCTGGAATAGGTTTAGCATGTTAGTCACAGCAATGATAGGGTTTGGCAGCCAATTGGATATCCAATACAATCCAATAAACATTAATTAAGTGCCTACTATGTGCCAGGCCAGCAAGGTGTCCAGTTGATAGAATACCAGGCTGTGCCTAGAAAGATTCATCTTCCTGACTTCAGATCTGGACTCAGACACTTACTAGCTATGTAACCCGAGGCAAGTCACTTAATCCTGTTTGCTTCAGTTTTCTCATCTGCCAAATGAGTTGAGGAAGGACATGGTAAACCAATCTAGTCTCTTTGCCAAGAAAACTGAAAATGGAGTCACAAAGAGTCAGACACAACTGGAAAAAGACTGAACAAATTTCAGGCACTATGCTAATTACTGGAAGTTGGGGATGAGGGAGAAAGAGTCAAAGATGATTTTCAGATTATGAGCCTAAAAGGTCTGTGGTTCTAAGCTCCATACTTGGTCACCCAGTGCCTGAGGGTCTCAGAGCATGGCTGTTCCATCAACAAAAATAAAGGAGCTAAAATTATAGGCATATTTTTTAAGATGGAAAGATGAGTTCAGTTTTGGCTATGGTGAGTTTAAGATTCTGGTGAAGTATCCAGCAGGTCACTCAACTGTAACTATGGACCTCTGAGGAGAGGTTAGAAGTAAACTACTGAGATTCCTCAGTGTCGCCATAGTGCTCACCTCTAGTCCATCCCAGCCATCTCATTCTCCTAAATTAATGCTTTTATTCGAATTCTCCCAAGCTACTCACACTTCTCAGTGTGAGTATGACTGTGGGAACTGAGTGTGGTTCAAAATGTAGCATTTTCACTCTTTTTGTTGTTGTTTGCTTTCATTTTATTTTATTTCTCTCTTTTTTGTTTGTTTTTTACTGGTTTGATTTGATTTTTCTTGTACAGCACAATTATTCTATAAATATGTATTCATATGTTGGATTTAACATATATTTCTACCATGTTTATCATGTATTGGACTACTTGCCATCTAAGAGAGGGCGTGGGAGAAGGGTGGGGGAAATTGGAACACAAGGTTTTCCAAGGGCTAATGTTGAAGAATTGTCCACGTGGATGTTTTGAAAAATAAAAAGCTTAAATTTAAAAAAAAATTGTCTAGAAAGTTATTTTCCAGGAAAAGCTTATCAATGAAGAAAAGAAAAATTCTTAAACCAGATGATCATCTGTTCAAATCCAGAAGCTCTAAGAAATTGAAGCTACAAGATATTTCCATAATACAGATTTGTGTAGGTGGGAGTTGTTTGTGTGCACATTAAAATGTAGCAAGAGGCAAACAGCAATAAGAAAAGGGGATGAATGCTGACTTGTTTTAAAAAAAAAATAGGATTAAGGCCTACGTTGTTATGAGAACTATGTTTTGTAATTTGATATAAATTGGGTTTATTCCAAGAAGTGAGGTTACAAATCATTCCAATTCCTGAGTCAATCTCTGAGGGGCTATCCTTTACAAAGAATAACTAGTGCTCTGGATTATAGAATAGCTGAAAGTATCATGTCCTGGCTGATCCCAAGTTTCCTTCTTAAATATTTGAAGGGCTGGCCTCTGGAAGAGGGATTAGGCTGGTTATCCTTGGTACAAAGAGGAGGAACCTAGGAGTGACAAGTGGAAGTTGCAGAGAGGCAGATTGAAATGATGTATTTTTTAAATTGCTACTATTTAATAATTGTCCAAAAGTAAAAATTGTCTAAAAGTCTACAAAGTTTTTTTTTTTTTTTTTAAGTAAGAAAAGATTGTCTCTCCATCCCTCAGATCTTCAAGCAAAGATTGAATAATCACTTGTTATCTGTATGGCAGAAGAGATTCTTATTCAAGTATGGTTTACTGTGGGGACATTTCCAACACTGAAGTTCTATGATCTCTAAATCATTCAAGTCCTCTCTGGAACAGAAGACTGACATTTGTCTCAAGAGTTTTGTTTTTCATTTCTTTTCCAGTGAGAGGAGGGAGTTGAAACAGAGGGTAAGGTTAGGGAATAAGGTTCAGTCCCATCACACAGAAAAAAAGAGAGAACAGAAGGAAGACCAGAAGGAATTGTAGATAAGCAAGGCAGCTTTTAAAGTTACATGTTTTAATTTAGCATCTATTTTAAAGAAAAGCAAATTCTAAGTAAAAGAGATTTACAGTTCTGTGTACATACTCTCCTTCTGTTCTATAATGTATATAAAATGCTAAATTTATTTGTGTTTGTTAGATTCAGAATAAAAATAAATAAAGTGATTTTTTTTTAAGGGAAGGGGCAGAGAAGAGATTAGGAAGAAACCAAGATCATTTTTATTGAAGGAACTTAAGAGGAAGATATGAGTAAGTGGAACCAGAAATCCCAACAGGAGCAGCAAACTACACCTTTATAACCTACAGGGGTAGCTGGAAGAAGACCTGAACTTTGAATCAGGAGGGTTGGGTTCTAGTCACAACTGAAAGAGTTTAAGTAAAAGCTGTATAATTATGACCTATGACTGGCTTTCCTAACTTTCAGGAGGAAGCTGCAGAACTATCAATGTAAGGACAAATTAGGGGTAGTCTCAGAGTGGGGTGGGGGGATGCAGGTGACACTTATATGCCAGATCCTCAAGTTACACTGCCCAAAAATGTCCATATCCATGCTACACAAGTATATATAAAACTGATCAAGAGCAGCCTTGGTGGAGCAAGGCACTCATAGAAAAGTCTCAAAGAGGGTAAATTAAAAAGTGTTGACAGTGCTTATTATGTGCAAGCATCAATTGAAAACTGGAATAGTCCTTGCTCTCAAGGAGCTCACACTTTATTGAGGGAGACAATACTTTGGATGGAAAATTCACCTCCGGTAAATGGAAAAGACCAGAAGTTTTAAGAGTGAATCAATGGGACAAATGGCAAGGTCCAGAAGAGCCCAGTATCAGGGCAGATGTGAAAGCCCAGGAGGACTCTGCATACCACGGTAGAGCAGATAATAAGGCTTAATTGATCTTTCTGGTAGAACTACAATTTGTGACTATTGATCCCAATGGTGGGAGAAGCCATGTTCTAGTCAACAACAGATAGAAATCCTAGAGGGGTCCTGTTGGGGCCCAAACAATTAAGAAAGGAGGACTGGATTCAGTGTCTATCCAGAAGAGGTATGAAAGGAAAAGGGGATTATTGGCAGGAAGGTTGGGGGGAGAAGTACCCCCTGAAACACCTGCTTTACCAGGTCTCCATCACTCCTAAAGTGTTCCGATGTCTAGCTTTGGGGTAGCTTGCTGCCTTGATGGTGCTTGACCTGAGTTTTTAGGGAAATCAGATATCCCAAAATGAAGAGATGAGGAAGGAGTACATTGCAGGTATGAGAGACAGCCAGTGCAATGTCCAGTAATGAGAAAGCAAAGGAACATCATAGGTGAGGGACAGAAAACAGGCCAGTATGACTCCAGAGGTCCTCAAACTACCGCCCGTGGGCCAGATGTGGCAGCTGAGGACATTTATCCCCCTCACCCAGGGCTATGAAGTTTATTTAAAGGCCCACAAAACAAAGTTTTTGTTTTTACTACAGTCCGGCCCTCCAACAGTCTGAGGGACAGTGAACTGGCCTTCTATTTAAAAAGTTTGAGGACCCCTGGACTAGACCATGGAGTGTGTGAAGAAAAATGATGGATGCGAAGACTGGAAAGGTTCTGAAGAATTTTCATGTGATCCAAGTGGTAACATGCAACTACCAGAGTGTGCAAGGGAGGTAGTAGATACAAAGTAGGTCACTGTTATGAAAAGTGGCCATTGTGCCACTTTGGTGGCAGGGGTGTAGGGGAAGCCATGAGGCAAGGAATCAATAAGAAACAACTAAACTTGGTAGTGGTTGTGTGAGTAGAGAAAAGAAAGCATGCTGTGGAGAAAAAAAGATGAAAAGATTTGACAATAGGCTGAATATCTAAGGAAAGTGAGAGTAGCAACTCTGGGGATTTGGAATCAGGGTGGGGAATTCAAATCCTAGCCTTACTGCTGATTGTGGTGGGAAATCATTTCCCCTCTGTGGGAGTCAGTTTCCTAATCTGCAAAGTGAGGAAGATAGACTAAATAATCTTTAAATTCCCTTCCAACTAGAAATCTATTCACCTATCTTGCCCATCTCTTCCAAAATAATGTGTCTTCTCCATTTTGCTTTGTATTATCTCACTGGGAGTTATTTTACACACTATAAAAATCTGAAGATCGACCAAGCTTTCATCAAATGATTTCACTGCATTTCATCAAAATGATGCTGCTGGACTAAATGTTTTCTGAGCTATGTCTAGGGCTGTTATAATTTTGGAGTTCATGTACTTCTACCCTATTAAAGAAGAAGAAATTGAGACCCAGAAAAGAAAAAATGACTTGTCCAAAATCACAAAACTAGTTAGTGTCAGAGATCATATTAGAACTAGATTTATCATTTAGCTAGACCACAAAATGTTAAAGGGAAATAATGTATAATAAGCCTGGAGAGGTAGGTTGGAGTCAGGGCTCCAATGAAGGAGCTCCAAATACTAAGTTGGAGTCAGGGCTCCAATAAATGCCAATGAAGGAATTTGTATTTGATCCTGGAGGTAATAAAGAGTCATGGGAGTTTATTGAATAGGTAAGTAATGTAGTCCTATTTCTGCTTTACAAATATAATACTGAGTGTATGATAAATTGGAGAGGAGAGAAAACTTGAGACTGGGGGACCAATTAAGAGACTATCACTATTGTCTTTGCAAGAGGTGATAGGATTGTCAACAAGGATAACCTTTGCAAGTGGAGAGAAGGGAATGGATGAGAGAGATTTTATGGAGGTAGAAATTAAAAGACTATGCAACAGACTGAATAGGGGAACTTTAGGAGTAGATGAGTGTAAAGTTGTGAATTTGGGTGAATAGAGGAATGGTATCTTCTTTAGAAAAAGAGAGCTTCATAGGAATGATGGGATCAAGGGTGGAGTGAAGACAATGGAGTTCTGTTTTGGGAAAGCTGAGTCTGAGATATCTATGGATATGTAGTTTGAAATGCCCAACAGGCAATTGGTGATGAAGAACTAGAGTTCATGGGAGGGCCTAGGACTAGATATATAGATTTGGGAGTTATCAACATAGAGGTGATAATTGAATTATGAGATTGCCAAGAAAGTATAGAGAAAAGAGAAAAGGGCTCAAGACAGCTTCCTAAAATATAATAACCCAAGTTTCCTTTTAACATTCTAACCAAAGTGTGAATCGATAATAAAAATGAGAAGTTCAGGTTCCCAGTGTGAGTGAGGAATAAGTCACAAGAGGGATGTTAGAATCACAACAGAAAAGCATAGACTTTCCAACAGAACTTGGAATTATTTGAATCCTGATTAGCTCTGACTGTGACTTTTAATGGAAAGAAAATTGGATATTGCATATCTATTACTGTAAAGTGTACACTGTGACTGCAGAAGCACCAGAGAAAATCACTGATATTTTGGAATCCTCACAAGGATAGACTGCTTTGTGAATCCCTAACCCTTATATGTATTTGAGGAGGAGAGAGAGAAGGGCAACTTCCATATGAGGCAGTAACTTCAAACACTCCAGTGTGGCTCCAGCCTCAAGCTGGTATTGTTGATGGGGCCATCTTGAATATAAGTTGGTCACATTTGGTCAATTATAGATATGCAATATCCAATTTTCTTTCCATTAAAAGCCTTCATTCTTTATTTATTTATCATAGAATCAAAGACTGAAGGAGCTAGAAGGGCCTTTAAAGAGAATCTAGTCCAGGGTCCCACAGCTGAGGATTTACCCAGGCGGCCAAATGGGAGGATAAGAAGAATTTGTTCCAAAGGTCATGAAGCTAGAGCTTGCCTCTTGGTGGATACCAAGGTCATCCACAGTACCCTGGGCCACTGCTATGACTCTGGAAGAGAGAATGAAGTTGATGAATTTGTGCAATTCTGCCTCACTTCAGTCCAACCCATGAAGAGGTCAAAACATGACCATGATGTCACTGGTTCTCTTCAAGACAAAAAAACAAATCAGAACAACTAGATGATTTTCAACTAATAATTTTTTGAAGGGAATGGATGAGAGAGATTTTATGGAGGTAGAAATTAAAAGACTATGCAACAGACTGAATAGGGGAACTTTAGGAGTAGAAGATGAGTGTAAAGTTGTGAATTTGGGTGAATAGAGGAATGGTATCTTCTTTAGAAAAAGAGAGCTTCATAGGAGTGATGGGATCAAGGGTGGAGTGAAGATAATGGAGTTCTGTTTTGGGAAAGCTGAGTCTGAGATATCTATGGATATGTAGTTTGAAATGCCCAACAGGCAATTGGTGATGAAGAACTAGAGTTCATGGGAGGGCCTAGGACTAGATATATAGATTTGGGAGTTATCAACATAGAGGTGATAATTGAATTATGAGATTGTCAAGAAAGTATAGAGAAAAGAGAAAAGGGCTCAAGACAGCTTCCTAAAATATAATAACCCAAGTTTCCTTTTAACATTCTAACCAAAGTGTGAATCGATAATAAAAATGAGAAGTTCAGGTTCCCAGTGCTCTCATTCATATTGCTTGAGAAAAATACAACATACAAATGCAAGTTGGGTATATTGCATGTATATGTATAAACATGTATATGTATGTATGCACATGTATGTATGTCTGTGTTCCAAATATCACTGTTTTGGGAAAAGCCTTATACTTAGAGTCAGGAGGCCTAGTTTTGAATTATAGCTCTGTCACTTATTTCTATTCCCTCTATGACCTTTGACAAATCTCTCTCCCTCTCTAGGGGTTCAGGCTGAAGTGTGACTAAAATAGGGAATAACTTAATAAAAAGGAACAGAATAGCAAAAACATGAGCAGCATAGCAATTCTAAATATTAAGAAAATACATTTATGTGAGAAAATATTTGCACCATAAATAGGGAATCATGATGCAGGTTTGGGGTGAAAAGGAGGAAAGGAACAGTAGGAACAGAAAGATAAAAATATGCTTCAGACCACCTGTCAGAAAGGAAGAAGCAAATGATAATCTGAGAAAACATCACAAATATGGCACAGAGAGATGACAGTGTAATGAGAATATCCCTCACACTTTCCCAAAAGAACAAGCACTGGGTCTGAAGTTTTGTCTCAGCTCTTCTAGAGTAATTGTTTAATGCTCAGCACAAAAATCCTCTGTTCTTTGTCCTAAGGAATCTCCAAGCTCTGATATTCTGTATTTTATTCTTGATGTATAATTGTGAGACTACAATCCCTTCCAACTGACATTCTGCATTTTAAAATCTGTTATTCTATCAGTCTATGAAGCTATGGAGAAAAAAAAAAGTTTCCATAACAGAGTAAATTAAAGAAAAGCTACTTTAAAAATGACTAGAATTAAGTGCTTCAGGTTGAAAGACAGTGGGAAGGACACTTCAGAACATTTTTCAGTGGCTTTTATTATTTCCCATTTCTGGTACCAAATTGCTCCTTGCTTTTTAAGGGATGAAACTTGGTGTAGAGAAGGGAAAGAGGCTGAACTTGGTATCAGATATCACTAAGTAGCTGCATAGCCTTGAGCAAAGAATTTGATCTCTGCAGCTGCAAGTTCTTCATTTGTATAAGGGAGGTAAGAGGTTCTTACCCACCACATAGGTTACTCTGATGCTCAAATGAAAGAATGGATGTAGTATTATGCCCCTGTCTTTTAATAAAAAATAACAAACTCAAATTTTTATATCAATTTGCTTATAGTACAATCTTGAGAAAGGTAGAATTATTATTCAAATTGAAGAAATTGCGTGTATTAAGTGAACAACACTGACTCCATCTTGTGACTCAATTGTGGATCTATTCAGTTCCCTTCCTATTCCTTTAAGTAGCTAGTACAATTTCTGTCTTGAAAGGAAACTCTATTCAAATTATGGGAGTCTTGAGAAAATTTTATTGCATTGTTTGACTACCTTCTACCTGTTGTTGAAGAAACCCTTAACTAAAATCCTAGGTTATGCTGACTAGCAATCCAGTCAGATTGTAGAATGATGCAAGGAGTTTTCTCACAATTATACATCTTCAGCAACCCATATGTCTTATCTGGCCTCACACTGGTCAATCAGTTTCTGTTCCCTTGACTGAATAAAGACACTTGAGGGGAAGGGAAAGGAGGGGCATCTCCTTTTCCTGATTTCAGGGAATTGTACCTTTTTCTCCCCTTCTCCAAACTCAGAAAACCCCTAATTTCCAATCAGAAATCCGATTACACAATTTTGTATGCTGATTGATATCCTGTTGTTTTCTTATAATTTCTTAAAAATCTGTTGTTTTCCTCCACCCCTCATATTCGGGGTCCATTGCCAAGTTATGTTATGTAGTTGGCGTGCATTACTTAATAAATCAATATGCTCAGAAGCTAGAACCTTTGCTTCTCCAGTTAGTTCAGATTTCACCCATCACATCATAACAATGATTCACATTTATATAACATTTCAGATTTATAAAGCACTTTCTCCAAAACCCTGTGAGGTTGATTGTGCAAGTTTTATCTTTCACATTTTACAGAGGAGACTCAGAGGGTTTACATGACTCATATGTGTTCATCTAGTTAATAACTGACAGTCAAGACCTGAATTCAGGAGTCTCCTGCCAAATACAGGGATCTTTCCACTACACAATATTCTCCTTCCCTTCTCATCCTCTTTTCTTGTCCACTATCTCCTCTCCCTTCCCTTCCCCTTACAGCCCATCCATCGAAGCACAAAGTCAAATACAGCTAGGAGAGTTCCTAGTTCTTCCCTTCCCCTTAGCCCAAAGTTTTGTCCTTTTCTTTAAGTGATGTAGACACTGACTGCAATCTCCTGCCCCCCGGCGGTAAGAACAGATGAAAGGCTCCTCTTGCTTCTTCCTTGAGCCAACACAGCTTGAGAAAGGACAAGCCTGAACATCAGGCAGGATGAACCAAAATTCAGCTGCTGTTCCCTCCCCACTGCTAAAGTGATAGTCTTGAAAAGCACCACGTGTTAGCTCCCTCCCTTTCTGCAGTCAAAATCACAGTCCTTTGGAAAAATCAACACCCTGAGGGGCGGTAATCACTTCTCTCTGCAGGGATGAAACAGTTCCTTTGCAAAAACAAGGCTGGAGGCTGCTCTCAGATGTAATCTTAATTCTGGGATGACTTCTGATTTCATGGAAATTTCTCCCCATTTTCACAGGAGATAAAAGACCAGCCTTCATTCTTTATTTATTTATCATAGAATCAAAGACTGAAGGAGCTAGAAGGGCCTTTAAAGAGAATCTAGTCCAGGGTCCCACAGCTGAGGATTTACCCAGGTGGCCAAATGGGAGGATAGGAAAAATTTGTTCCAAAGGTCATGAAGCTAGAGCTTGCCTCTTGGTGGATACCAAGGTCATCCACCGTACCCTGGGCCACTGCTGTGACTCTGGAAGAGAGAATGAAGTTGATGAATTTGTGCAATTCTGCCTCACTTCAGTCCAACCCATGAAGAGGTCAAAACATGACCATGATGTCACTGGTTCTCTTCAAGACAAAAAAAACAACAAATCAGAACAACTAGATGATTTTCAACTAATAATTTTTTGAAGGGAAAAAAATACAGGAGTTGGGGTATGAATAAGTTACATTAGAGAAAGCCACCCCATTGCCTTACAAGGATATCTCTAGAGCCATGAGAAGGAGATGTTTCCAGCCTAGTTCTCAGAACCCATGTCATCTATGAAAATGGACCTGATGTGAGATACCTTGAGCATACATAAACTACTCCTAGTAACTCACAATATCAAATGGTCATCAGAGCTATCCCTTGTCTCCAAGCACAACTCCATTTGGTAATTTCCCTCAAAAGAGCTCTTTCATCTTTTCCTTAAAATCTTCTGAAAGGTAGTCTTCTTAACAAAATGTCCCTTTATCACATAAATCAGTGGTTCTCAAACTTTTGTTTTCAGTATCTTTATCCTATTAAAAATTATTGAGGATCTCTCCAAAGCGTTTTTGTTTGTCTAGGTTATATTTATAGACACTTACCATATTGGAAATAAAAACTATTTTTGAATTTGTAGACCCTCTAAAAGGATTTCAGAGATCCCCAGGATTCTCTAGAACATACTTTGAGAACCACTGACCTAGACTTTATAATCTAATGTTTGATCTCTACAGTGAATTTATAAGATGCTAGATTTAGTTAAAAGGGAACCTTAGAAGCCAAAGAGTCCAACCCATTCCTCTTAAAAATGAAGAAACTGAGGTACAAAGAGGTCAAATGACTTCTCCAGAGTCACACAACTAGTAAATGTTTAAATTACAATTTTAATCCAGGTCTTCCTGATTCAAGTGCTGTCTCCTACATCACACTGCCTCTCCTACACATTTTGTTCCTCTCTTAAGCTCTCATCAGGTTCTGTTTTTTTTTTTTTTTTTTTTTTTTTTTTTATTCATTCTGTATAGGTCTTTTCTTTCATATAAGTTCCTTGAGGGCAGGAACAAAGTCTTATTTACCTTTTGTAAAAGGTACTTGCTGAAGCATATATATGCCAGGTATGTTTTGCAAGCACATAGTAACTATCCTTAAAATATTTAATAATCACCAATATATTTATATTGCTTAAACGTTTACAAAGCACTTTCTATATATTGTTTTTATTTTTGTCCATTTCAGTTATATCCAACTTTCTTGAGATTTTCTTGGAAAACCACAGTATAGGGGCCAATTTAGGTATACCAGTCCAGAAAGGGCTAAGCTCTTCAGCAATCTCAGAATGGGGTCTAGGATAATGCCTTGTTAGGACTACTGGCAGTTGGTGCTGCCTTTCCATTCTCACAATTCAATGGATGTTGCCTGCCTAATTGTGGTTATATGAACCAATTACTCCATGTTTTGGTTTGGGTTTTATTTTTTTAATTCCGGACAACCACACAAAGAGCTTACCTGAGTTATAGGTAAAATTGTGCTGCTAAGGTTCAATGGAAGTTTTCTGATGTTTACAGACAGATCCTTGTCAGTTGAATAATGAGATGAAAGCTGGTATCAGGACAGAGGATACCTGAGAAGTTTCTTTTAAAGTAGAAAAGAAGCTCAGATTGGGATCCAGTTTATGGAATCCAAAGTCAAAATGCAGAAGAAGGAAGTAAAGTCCACACAAAAGACAGCTAAAAGGGATAGCACTGTATGTAGCATGGGATCAAGTTTAGGAAGTCCAAGACAAAGCAAAGAACAGACAAATCGGGTTAAAAGGCAAAATCTGGATTAAAAACGAGGGTGGGTAGAACTTCAAGGCAATAGGAAACTGGGGTAGATCATGAAATCATGACTGGCAAATTACTTTGAATGACTTCTGTACTCCCTACACCTGTTTGAAGAAAAGTTCAAGGCCACTCATTCTAAGCAGCCAAGGTTCTTAATATTTCACTATAATTAATTTCCTTTGCAATCCTATGTAATTTTACTTTATGCATTTAAAAATTTTGTTCTCACCAAGAGTCCATAGGGTTTATTCAAGTGCTAAAGAGTTCCTTTGCACAAAAAAAAAAAAAAGGTTAAGAAATTCTGATTTAAAGAATTTTTTTTTTTTTAACCTGGGAAAGCTGGGGTTGTTTTTTGCCTTTTTTTGTATTCCTAGAGTTTAGCCTTGTGCCCTGTCCATTAATGCTTAATAAATACTTATTGACTGACCTCACTTGCAGTGAAAAAAAATATACAATCAATTCCACTAAAAGCTTTTCTATAGCTTAGAATTGGGTAGGGACATCTTGATCTGCGTAGATTTTGGTATTAGGATAGACTAGATATGGTAAGTCTTCATGGGTCCAGATTTGTGTATGTTTTCATTTTCAGTGAAGGTATGTGGGAACAAAGTGAGTAAATAATCAGTTTGTATTACTTGGCCCAGTCTTCACTGTTATCAGGAAGTGTCAATTTAAAGTCTACCTTCCTAAAGAGAAGCCTGGAGTGCATGAGACATGAGACTTGGCCCAACCGTCTGGGAAACTAGATATCTGCAGAGAAATGTGATCTTACAACCCTGGGCTGGAAAATGGTTTCTGACCAAGG
Source organism: Sarcophilus harrisii (assembly GCF_902635505.1). Taxonomy (NCBI): domain Eukaryota; kingdom Metazoa; phylum Chordata; class Mammalia; order Dasyuromorphia; family Dasyuridae; genus Sarcophilus; species Sarcophilus harrisii. The sequence goes on along the minus strand of NC_045428.1, from coordinate 510,242,743 downwards.
TCAACAGAGCTGCAGAAGAGGACAGAAGGAGAGAAAGAGAAAGAGATATCTAAAAAAGTTTTGGGGAGCTCTTTAACAGTATATACTGTTCCTCAGCAACGAGATCAACCAAATCATTTCCAATGGAGCAGTAATGAACTGAACCAGCTATGCCCAGAAAAAGAACTCTGGGAGATGACTAAAAACCATTACATTGAATTCCCAATCTCTATATTTATGCACACCTGCATTTTTGATTTCCTTCACAAGCTAACTGTACAATATTTCAGAGTCTGATTCTTTTTATACAGCAAAATAATGTTTTGGTCATGTATACTTATTGTGTATCTAATTTATATTTTAATGTATTTAACATCTATTGTATTTAACTGTATTTAACATCCTGCCATCTAGGGGAGGGGGTGGGGGGTAAGAGGTGAAAAATTGGAACAAGAGGTTTGGCAATTGTTAACGCTGTAAAGTTATCCATGCATATAACCTGTAAATAAAAGGCTATTAAATTTAAAAAAAAAAAAAAAAACAGTATATACTGTTTCTCCAGCCAAGTATGGAATGGAATTGGATTTGGGAAGATACACCGATCCTCTCCCTCAAAGATCTCACTCAGATTAACAAATAGAGGTGTATCAGATATATACTTTATATTGTATAAGTGTTGCAGTCGCTATACACTTTCCAAGTCTCAGCTCCAGATGGAGGGAAGGTTTTAGGGAGGGACAGTAAGAGATAGAGAGAAAAAGACTGAGAATACAGAAGCCTTTTGAACTCATGATTCCTTAAAACAGAAGTTTGAAGTCTTGCCAACTCAAACAAGTTTTTCTGCTCCCCCAAAGACATTTTCATTTAGCAGAGAATCACTCCACTGGGAGAAAGGGTCTTAAATATAATAATGCAGTGTTTCATTAATCCTCAAGTGGAAATAAAATTAGCCTGGCTAGTTCCCACAAGACAAGTCTGACCAGCTGTTACCATAGCCAGGGAGGCAAGATAGTGGAGCTGTGTGGGCAGAAAGGTACCAGCTGCTGCCAGTAGCCCTAATGAGGGCACCAGCCTCTCTTCCACTCTCAGGTTGTACCCAGTCAGCACATGAAAGATGGTGGCTCCTATGCTGCTCTTGCTCCATAGTCTGGCTTGCCAAAGTTATCATCTTCATGAGAGGGAGACAATGAGGCAAAACTTGTGAAAAGGATTTGACCTTCTCTAAGAAATCCTTCTGGATTTGCTGTACTCAGTCACCCTACTATAATTACAGAATCAGCTGCTCTTGAGACAAGGAGTAGAGGGAGAGTCAGAAGAAGCTTCTTTGAGGTTGGGTTGGATGGGGATTGTCTCATTCCTGGGTGCTTCTGGCCGCTTGGACATTCCCCTAAATTGTGGTCTTATACAGGGCAGTTTCATCCTTAACAATACCCTCTGCACCCCAAGAACTGAACTGATTTACCCAAGAAAATGTGGCCAAAGTAAAAATGGGATTTGGACCCAGGTCCTTTGATTCTCAAGCTCAATGCCTTGGAATACTTCTAAAATCCCTTTGAACTCTAACAATATGGGATTCTGTCTCCTTTGGAAGAGAAAGCCTCATGGGCTGTTCTAACTTGATTTTTCCCCCTTTGTCTTCAGAAGGTAAGGGAAGCTTAGTTAGCAATTTCTCTCTGTTCCAGTTACTTATCACCCGACCTCCTCCGCCTTGCCAGTGATAGGCAGGTCTAGGTGGGGGAGGATGTGCTGCCATCACCTCAGCTGCACCTGCTTCTCTTTTCCCTTTAAGATTATCTTGTCAGGCCATGAAAGCAAGTCAATCCTAAGCTCTAAATAGTTCCTGAAACTATTTCCCACCTTTTCTTTTATGGGATTTCCAGATATCACATATGGGGAGGCTTGGTCTCAGGGATAGAGCTCTCCAAACTAGCCACCTGACCTGTCCGGGTATTTCTTTTTAGGGAGGAAAAAAAAGGAAAAAATAAAAACAATAAATGGTTTTCAACTAATTTTAGGAAAATCCAAATTATTTTTCCTCTTTAGAGGAGATCACTTGAATAATGTTTAGGGGACTCTAGATCACAATGACTCACATCTCAGGTTTTTCATTATATGATGCAATCCAAGTTTCATATCAGTAATAATTATTCTAATTTGTACGATGCCTTATGACTTGCAAAGTATTTTCTTACATTATAGGGAATAAGGAGAGAATGTTCCACTTTATGGGTAAATAAGCCAAAGAAGTAAGGAAACAAGCATTTATTAAATGCCTAGCACATCTGCAAAATGGGGGTAATTATGCTCATATCTCACTGGGATGTTACAAGGATCAAAGAAGACAATAATTTAAGCACTTTGCAAATCTCAGAAGTGTTATATAAAATGCTAGCTATGATAGACGACCAGATAATCTTGAGTGCCTCATTTAAATTTTGCCTTGAACTATCCGTGTGGCCTTGGACAGCTCATTTCTCCTTCAGACTAGATATATGATGTACAAGCCAAAATACACCTATTAAACACCTAATAAATATCAGGAGCTTTGCCAGGTACTGAGAGTGAAAATACAAAGAATGAAACAATTCCTACCTTTAGAAGTTATATCTCAATTAATCAATAAATCTTAAGCACCTACTATGTACTCTTTTGTTTTTTTAGGATATGGAAGTAGACCTAAATCCTTGAAGAAAATTCTTCCTGCAGAGCAGAACCTCTGACCAATCCCACCAGGCTCTAAAAGTTTTGAGCATGGGCTCTTTAATGGACTGGTCTATAGACCAGATTACCTAAGTGTGAACCAACTCATTACCAGAAATTTGAGTATGAGATTTTTTCCAGCCACAGAAGTTCATGAACATGGTGTCATGCAAATATGGAAATACGTTTAGAAGAATTGCATATGTTTAACCTATCTTGGATTGCTTGCAGTCCTAGGGAGGGGAAAATGAGGGAAGAAGGGAGAAAAATTTGGAACACAAAGTTTTGCAAAGGTGAATGTTATAAATTATATTTGCATGTATTTAGAAAAATAGAATGCTATTTTAAAATAGTGTCATGATAAAGGGAAAGTGTTATGATCTTCATTGATGGAAAAACTTCCCACATTTATGACACCATAGAGCCTGAAAATACTGGAATCAGGGATACCAGTAATGACAATATCATAAGGATACTTGATGGGGGAAATAATAATAATCACTAGCATTTATACAGTGCTTTAAAGACTTACAAAGTACTTTTAAAATATCTCATTTTATCCTCAAAACAACCCATAGAGGTATCTAATTTAATTGTCATTTTATAGAGAGGACACGGAGGCAGAAAAATTATTCTTCTGAACTTCTATAGTGCTTTGTATTTGATGTGTCCAAGCTCACACAAATAATAAGTTTTGGGAAAAGAATATTAACTCAGATTTTCCTAAGCACAAGTCCAGTACTATCTACTGTACTGCCAAAAGCCAAAGTACTGAGATACATGCAATTTAGCCCCCACTCAATTTTCAGAGTATGAGAAAAATGAGTAGAAGTCTGAATGTGACTAGGGTACCCAGGACTTGGGGCAGAGAGAGAAAGTGCTTCTGCCAGGAGTTGACAATTGGGAAGTTTTGTCAGAAATCTGTGGGACTCCTTAAACACAGGAGGATTAGTCAGGAAAGATAAGGCTGATTAAATAGGTCTGAGAAAATTCTAGCTGTAAAGGCAAAATGATGTCCCCCAACTGATTAAGGAACTAAGATTTAATGCTTTCCTAGGTAGCTACTAAAAAGCATGGCCCCCAGAAGGTCTATAGAATTAGTTCATTGATTCCAGTTTCTGATATTGTCTTATAAATAAATTAATCTGAACTTTTCTTTGGGTTTAACGTCTTATGATCTCAACCTGTAACTTTGAAACCTTTAATTTTTTTTAAGTTATTGGCAAAAAAAAAAACCCAGATTGGCAATAAACTATGAAGTTTTAACATGCATAAGAAAAGCTTAGTGTTGCAACCAAATAAACCTTGCAACAAAGATAACCTGGCATATATGAGAAGCATAATCATTCTTGTTTTAGGTAGAAATTAAATCTAAATGCTAAACTTTTCATATAAAAGAAAAACTTTACATTATCATATTGATTTGAATCTAGCTTATATTTTTTTTTTTACAAATTTTGGCTTGAATAAGGTCAAAATGAGTTCATGACCTAGACATAAAGAATGAGATTATAAATAAATTAGAAGAATGTAGGAGAGTTTACCTCTCAGACCTATGGAAGAGGAAGGAATTTATGACCAAAGAAGAACTAGAAATCATTATTGATCACAAAATAGAAAATTTTGATTATATCAAATTGAAAAGATTTTGTACAAACAAAACTAATGCAGACAAGATTAGAAGGGAAGCAATAAACTGGGAAAACATTCTTACAGTCAAAGGTTCTGATAAAGGCTTCATTCCTAAAATATATAGAGAGAATTGACTCAAATTTATAATAGTTCAAGCCATTCTCCAATTGATAAATGGTCAAAGGATATGAACAGACAATTTTCAGATGAAAAAAATTGAAACTATTTGTAGCTACATGAAAAGGTGCTCCAAATCACTATTGATCCGAGAAATGCAAATTAAGACAACTCTGAGATTGGCTAAGATGACAGGAAAAAAATAATGATGAATTTTGGAGGGGATGAGGGAAAACTGGGACACTGATGCATTGTTGGTGGAATATACCCACCATTTTGGAGAGCAATTTGAAACTATGCTCAAAAAGTTATCAAACTGTGCATACCTTTTGATCCAGCAGGGTTACTCTGGGCTTATACTCCAAAGAGATCAGAAAGAAGGGAAAGGGACCTGTATGTGCACAAATGTTTGTGGCAGGTCTCTTTGTAGTGGTCAGAAACTGGAAACTGAGTAGATGCCCATCAAATGGAGAATGGCTGAATAAATTGTGGTATATGAATATTATGGAATACAGAAAGGCCTGGAGAGACTTACATGAATTGATGCTAAGTGAAATGAGCAGGACCAGGAGATCATTATATACTTCAACAACAATACTGTATGATGATCAGTTCTGATAGGCGTGGCTCTCTTCAACAATGACATGAACCAAATCAGTTCCAATAGAGCAGTAATGAAGTGAATCAGCTACACCAGCGAAAGAACTCTGGGAGATGACTATGAACCCTTACATAGAATTCCCAATCCCTATATTTTTGTCTGCCTGCATTTTTGATTTCCTTCACAGGCTAATTGTTCACTATTTCAAAGTCCAATTCTTTTTGTGCAGCAAAATAACTGTATGGACATGTATACATATATTGTATTTAACTTATACTTTAACATATTTAACATGTATTAGTCTACCTGCCATCTCGGGGAGGGGGTGGGGAGAAGGAGGGGAAAAGTTGGAACAAAAGGTTTTGCAACTGTCAATGCTGAAAAATTACCCATGCATATATCTTGGAAATTAAAGGCTATAATAAAAAAAAAAAAAAGAAAAAGAAATTTTGACTTGAATATAAAACCTGCAATGGCAAGCCAATATGTCCTTTACTGTTCTTGTATTGTTTTCTTTTTTTTTTTCATTAGTGTTCGTCTTTTCTTGCCATCAAAACTGTAGAATTCTCAGAGATTACACACTTGTGAAAGAATCAGATCTTTCAAGAGAAAGAGATGAGAAAAGTGTTGAAAAGAAAGACAAAAATGATGATTGAATAGAGCAATATATTCTAATTGAAAGAAATATATAAAATTTAAATATTGAATTAAATTTAATTAGAATTTAAATATTTAAAAGGTTATAGTAAATTCTGTGTAATTTTTCAGTGTATATTTAAATATACAGATGGGATAAATAATTTCTTCCCCTTCAGAATTTGTTTTAGAGATGCAACTTTTAGTTATGGGACACCTGTAGGATAGGCTAACATTTCTAGATTTTACTTTAAGAAAAGAGATGCTGCTCATTTAAAATAAAAATCAGAATATTGCTATCTACCCTTTCTTGGACCTCATTATTAGGAGAGAAGGAGTTCTGTCAGCTGAGAGTATTCATAACATTTTGACTCTGTGTGCCTCTTTTCAATCCCATAGGGAGGAAAAAAAAGAAAGACATCTACAGCTAATCGAGAGACACATTATTGTAGGTTTCATTAGGAAAATCGGGAAAGACCATCATCTTCTACTACCACTTCTACAACTTTGTAGATCCCCCAATTGATTGAGATCAATTCCTCTTCTCAACTTCCACAGTGCTTTGTATTTGATGTATGAAACATAATGATATACAAAGGAGCATAATTAGGAATTTTCACACCTGAGGCAAGCAGCACAATAGTCATATATGTATTTGTTTTATTCCCATCTCCTGATGCACCCAACCCATGTATCCACTTGAATGTCTCATTAGCCCATCAAGAAAATAAATATTTTTCATTGAAAAAAATTAAGTTCCCTAAGTGAAGGGGGGTCTCTTTTTTTTATCTTTGTATACTATAACCCACAGTTCCTTACATAGACAAGACTTAGGTCAAATGATCAGAATATAAATCACCAACACCAGATCATAATGCTTAGCCTTACACTCTTGCTCATTTCATAGTCATTGTTCTTTTAGGCTCATTCTGTGAAGACAGGTCCATTTATCATTTTTATTGCCTTTATTGCTTTCAAATTATAGCATGTATGTTAGTTTTTTCTCATTTCAAACCAGCTAAACTTTCCCCCAAAGAGCAAGCAGATGCACCATCTCACATTACTTTTAAAATGGCCTCTGCCTAGAGCAGCAATGTGTCTATGGTAGTATCCCAAAATGTGAGATGTCAAATATCACATAGTCTAACTTCCACCAAAAGCATGGATGTAGCATCATTTCCCTGAGAGATAATACACACACACACACACACACACACACACACACACACACACTCCCTCCTCCTCCTCTGGGTTAAGCCCTTCTATTTTCAGCTTTTTTCAAGCTCACCTCAATGTGGATAGATTCACTTCACAATTCTTGTTGTACTTTGATTAGTCTCTGGTTGATTAATGTCCCACTTAAAATTAGTACTCAGAACTAAAGACAGTACTCTAGGTATGTTCTAAAACAGAAACACTTAACCTAAGATCTGTGGACTTGCTTTTTAAAAAATATTTTGATAATTATAATTATAATAATAATTAATAATTTTGATAATTATTTCAATATAATTGGTTTCCTTTGTGAGTCCATGTAATTTATTTTCTGCACTTAAAAACGGAGTCAGAGAAGTGATCCCTAGACTTCACCATATTGCCGAAGGGATCCATAATACTGAAGAAGTTAAGAAATCCTTCTCTGGATGGATGAGCTGCTCTGGATGAGCAGCTCAGGTAGGTGCTAAAGTTAGCTGGGTGGAGTGAGTTGAGGGAAAAAGTAACCCTTAAGTCAATCTCCATTCTCTTTCAATACTGAGATCCTTTAATAAGCATTATTGTTATTTATTTGTTTTTAATGCCTTTAATTCCTTGAGTTAGCTTCCAGAGCAAGCTGGCTTCTCTATTAAAAAACAAAGTTAACACAGTCCCTTTTGGCAAATTTCCCAAATAGGCAATCTTGATTATGAAAACAACTTCCTCACATAATGGCCTCATTGGAGTCTTAACTGACTAGCCAGAGGACACTGTGGAATGGAAAAGGGAAGATGATAGAAAAAAAAAAAAAAAAAAAAAAAAACAAGCCAGGAGCAGCAATGGCAGTAAGAAGATTATGAGCAGGAGAAAAATGCCATGAATATAACCTAGGTTTAATGCCTTGCTTTTGTACAGAAAAATAAATAAACGAATGAACAAGTGAATGTCTAAATAAATGAGTTAATTAATTGATTAAATGATTAAATAAATAACTAAATAAATAAAAGGTTGTCTCTAAGTGCCTATTAGGCATTTCTGCCTAGATGTCTAATTACCAGCATCTTAAATTCCACATGACCAGATCTAAGCCGATTATCCTTTCCCAAAACCTCTTCTCCCTATGATTTCCCTATTTCTTCTATTTTTTACATAACATTTACCCATCTCCTAAGTTGAAAACCTTGTGTTACCATTGACATTTATCTTTCTATATCACTGAGACACCTGACAGTTGGTAGTGACCTCTAAGGTCTCATCCTACAATGGACTTTTCTAACCTAAGTGTGGATTTTACATTTCTCTCTAATGGATTTCTATCATTGTAGCCTGTTAGAATTTTGTCATACAACCTGACAGCTATTCCTCACAGCGGTCAGAAGAAGCAATTCAAGGATGCTATCATGGTCTCTCTGAAGGAATTTGGTATTGATTGTGAGACGTGGGAGGTACTAGCATGTCCATGCAGCATGCTGTACCAGCATCAAAGAAGACATTGTGTTCTGTAAGCAAAGCAGAATTGTGGGAGCTCCAAAGAAACAAGAGTTATGCAATTTTAGAGACAGCTCTATCCAAAATATTCAGATGGATTCTTTGGACTCAACCAGTGATAGAGTCTTCTGTGTTCATTTTAGTCTAATCAGTCACAATTGGACTCACTGGACATTAACTCCAACATTGTGATGTCATTTGGGTCCTTTTCAAGCATTAAGGACAAACAGCAATTTCTCTTTTGGGTCTTGTCCCCTGTGCCCCAATATTTGGATTGATAAACACTTCAAAAGGCCAACACAGATGCATGGCTCACAGCACTAACAACTTCTTTTAATTTCTAAGTTTATATTCATCCATTAATGTCTCTATTCTGTGTCATGTTATTCAACTAATCCTCAAACCACTTTGCTGTAATATAATCCAGTTTTCATAGACACTAGAAAAAGAGGGCAAAAATAGAATCAGTGGATCTCACTTCTATCAGCTATCTGTATGATCTTGGACCTCTTTTCTCTAGACTTCATTTTCCCCATCTGATGTGAAGTTAGACTAGATAACCTTTAAGACCCCTTCTAACTCCAAATCCATGAATTTCATAATACTGTGGTCTACCCTGACAGTGGTCAATTATCCACAACTGATCCCCAAGAGCAACACATAAGGCCACCAGACATAATAGGTTTGGAACTAGATTAAAATTCACCAAGATTGTAGATTTAGGAAGTATTGAGTGAAACCTCTCATTTTTGCAGATAAGGAAACTGAGGCAGGGAAATAGTAAGCAACTTGCCTATTGTCTTACAAGTAGATGTATCCAGGATTCAAACCTAGATTATCTGTCTCCAAAACCAGCCTTCTTGTTACTATAATTCAAAACACCACCTCGATGCTTCAGCTCATTAAAATAAAGAAGGTTTATTTACTTTGTGGCCACTGACCCATACTTCCCTACTAATCATAGTGCATGTCACTCTAAGGAAGAAAAGCATTTCCAACCAACTTGGTTTATATTCCTCCAGGGGAAAGCAGTGGTTACATTCATTGCCTTAGAGATGGAAAAGAATAATTTCCTAATGGTTGACCTGGCAGACATGAAATCCCAGACAATGCGCTCATGACAGAAAGAGATTCTAAATCAGAATGTTCCTCATGCCCATTAACCCTTCCTAGGTATAAAATCACAAAAGGAAGGAAATAAATGTTTTAACACACCTACTATGTGCCAGGTACTATGGTGTGCTTTAAAATGTCATCTCATTGAATCCTCACAACTTTGGGAAGTAGGTGCTATCATTACTCCCCTTTTAGAGCTGAGAAAACTAAGGCAAATTTAGAGTATAAGTAACTTGTATAGGGGCATTCATGTATATGCGACTGAATTTAAATTCAGACCTTCCAGATCCTAAGTCCACTTCTGTACCCACTGCACCAACTTGAGTTAGAAGGAATGGTCGCAGGAGTGATCCAATCCAACTCCTAACTGAAATAACAATTATATCACATGTTCACTAAATAATTGGTCGTTTAACTCTTTTAAAGCTAGGGAATTCTTCAATTCAGCTTAAATTGTTAACAATTTCTTTAAGTCATGCCAAAATCTGCCCCTCTTTGACTTCATGTCTATTGCTCCTGATTCTGACCATTGGGTAATCTTTATTTCATAAAATAATCCTTCTAATATTTGAAGACCATATTCTTGAAATTTCCCACAAAATCTCCTCGAATATCCTAAATCTCCTTTGTTCTGACTCCTTGTGGGGAGGCAACCTTGAATTACCTCAAACGCAGGAAGTGTTCTTTCAAAGAATAATTTGTTTCAGTGGACAGGACAGATCTGACTCAAAATCATACTGTGTGGGTAATGAGCCCAAAATGTTACCCAGATGAAACCAATTTAAAATGAACCTTAAAGTTAACCTGGGGATAGGAGCTTGCACAATATGGCCACATATAGTCTAAAGCATCAGGAAGGGGTAATTCTACCTGCTGCTTTGATGATGTTGGGAGAGATCCATAAAAGGAAGATTGTGTATATTTTACATGTGCCACAGAACCAGCCTTCTTAACTAGCAGTTCCTAAGGATTTCAGGGCTCCCCAGTTCCCTAGTTCACCTTGCCCTAGGAAATATCCTATTCTATTCATTTCCCCATTTCCTCCATGTTGTCATGGAGAGAAATCCTTTATGAACTAGATGGTACTATGGAAACTCAACTTATTATTCTTACTTTTAACTCCCATTTACATTTCCTCCAGAAAGCAAGGAAATAGTTGAGTTCAAATTAAGACTTAAGATCATTAGTCTTGCCCCAAGATGATAGTAACCCCAAAAGAGTCTACTTTTAAATCTAAATGCAGTGCAAACATTATAGTAACTTGGGGTTACAACATTCAAGACGGGTTCAAATTTTGCCTCTGACAAATACTAGCTATATAACTATGAGAAACTCCCTTAATGTCTCAAAGTATCAGTATTTTTTTAATGATAGTTTTTTATTTTCAAAATATAAGCAAAGATAGTTTTCAACATTCACCCTTGCAAAACCTTGTGTTCCAAATTTTTTCTCCCTCCCTCCCACTCCCTCCCCTAAACAGCAAGTAATCCAATATGTTAAACATGTGCAATTCTTCTATACATATTTCCACAAAGTATCAATTTTAATAGTACCTTTTTGTTCCATATATATCTTGTATTTATATAGTTATTTATATATTGTCTCCTTCATTGGAATGTGAGCTCCTCACAAGCAGGGACTATGTCTTTGTCCTTCTTTGGATCATCAGCATTTAGTGATGTGCCTGACACATAGGAAGTGCTTAATAAATGTTTGTTAATTGACTAAATTTGAGGCAATTATACCTATCACTTAAGTAGTACAGCGAAGTGGAAAGATGATAGGGTCAGTCTCATTTTGAATGCCAGTTCTGCCATTTAACTACCTGTACACTCTTTTTTTTTTTTTTTTTTTTTTTAAAGTTAAGAAAGTATGCTTTAATCTGTATTCAGACACAATTCCTTCTTTCTCTGGATATGGATAGCATTTTTCATCATGAGTGCATCAGAGTAGTCACGGATTATTATATTGCCGAGATAGCAGTCATTCACAGATGATCATCCCACAACATTGCTATTACTTTGTACACAGTAAATTTCACTTTACATGAGCTCATGGATGATTTTCTAGGTTTTTTTGGAGTATTCTGCTCAAAATTTTTTATAAAACAATAATATTCTATCATAATCAAATACCACAGTTTATTCAGCCATTCCCCAATTGATGGACATTTCTCTTGATTTGAGATTGAGAATCTCAAAGATTTCTCAGTCTTTGCCCTGAGAAAAGAGCTGCTATAAATATTTTTGTACATGTAAGTTCTCTTCCTTTTTTTTTTTTAATAGCCTTTTATTTACAGGATATATACATGGGTAACTTTACAGCATTAACAATTGCCAAACCTCTTGTTCCAATTTTTCACCTCTTACCCCCCCCCCACGCCCTCCCCTAGATGGCAGGATGACCAGTAGATGTTAAATATATTAAAATATAACTTAGATACACAATAAGTATACATGACCAAAACATTATTTTGCTGTACAAAAAGAATCAGACTCTGAATTATTGTACAATTAGCTTGTGAAGGAAATCAAAAATGCAGGTGTGCATAAATATAGGGATTGGGAATTCAATGTAATGGTTTTTAGTCATCTCCCAGAGTTCTTTTTCTGGGCATAGCTAGTTCAGTTCATTACTGCTCCATTAGAAATGATTTGGTTGATCTCGTTGCTGAGGATGGCCTGATCCATCAGAACTGGTCATCATCTAGTATTGTTGTTGAAGTATATAATGATCTCCTGGTCCTGCTCATTTCGCTCAGCATCAGTTCGTGTAAGTCTCTCCAGGCCTTTCTGAAATCATCCTGTTGGTCATTTCTTACAGAACAGTAATATTCCATAATATTCATATACCACAATTTATTCAGCCATTCTCCAACTGATGGACATCCATTCAGTTTCCAGTTTCTAGCCACTACAAAAAGGGCTGCCACAAACATTCGTGCACATACAGGTCCCTTTCCCTTCTTTATAATCTCTTTGGGATATAATCCCAGTAGTAACACTGCTGGATCAAAGGGTATGCACAGTTTGATAACTTTTTGAGCATAGTTCCAAACTACTCTCCAAAATGGTTGGATTCGTTCACAACTCCACCAACAATGCATCAATGTCCCAGTTTTCCCGCATCCCCTCCAACAATCATCATTATTTTTTCCTGTCATCTTAGCCAATCTGACAGGTGTGTAGTGGTATCTTAGAGTTGTCTTAATTTGCATTTCTCTGATTAATAATGACTTGGAGCATCTTTTCATATGACTAGAAATAGTTTCAATTTCTTCATCTGAGAATTGTCTGTTCATATCCTTTGACCATTTTTCAATTGGAGAATGGCTTGATTTTTTATAAATTAGAGTTAATTCTCTATATATTTTGGAAATGAGGCCTTTATCAGAACCTTTGACTGTAAAAATATTTTCCCAGTTTATTGCTTCCCTTCTAATCTTGTCTGCATTAGTTTTGTTTGTACAAAAACTTTTCAGTTTGGTATAATCGAAATTTTCTATTTTGTGATCAGTAATGCTCTCTAGTTCTGCTTTGGTCATAAAGACCTTCCCCTTCCACTACCTGTACACTCTTAAGCTTATACTTATACTTCCCTTCTCTCTATCTCAGTTTATCTGTAAAATGAGAAAGTTGCAGTAGATGACTCAGAGGTCCCTTCCAGCTCTAAATTGATGGTTTTAAGATCCTAATAACTGCTTCATACGACTGTGGGGGGGATTAAAATGAGAAAAGTGGTACATTTATAAACTTTAAAGTACCATGTAAATAATAGTTATTAATATTAAATTTCAACTGTTAACTCTATGTTCTTAAGCAAGTCACTTCCCTTGTCATTTCCCCATTTTCCCTCTCTATGAACTGAAGGGATAGGCCAGATGGTCTGTTACCTCTAAATTTAAATTGATTTAAATTGAAAATTTTGAATTATATAGTCAAGCAGAAAGCTATTTTAAGTTTAGGTAATGCCCTGACAATATCACTGTGATTATAAGGAAGCCAAGGTCTGAGAAGCATAGAGAGATACCTCCTTGCTTGAAAGATGGCAAATTTTGCTTCATGGCAGATGAATTCCTTCCCTAGACAGATAAATAGATTGATTGGAGAACCCAGATTGATTCCACAGGCAGATAATTCTTGAACCTTTCCTGTAGCCCATAATGAAAATTCAGTTAAGTTTTTGACCCTGAGGTGTTATATAACAAGGTGAATTTTCCCCACAACCTCACCCTTCACAATCCAGTATTTGTTTCAAAAGCAACTATATTAAGAGCCATTTTCTTAACACTGCATCCTCTAAATGTTGGAAAGGTAGTAAATAATGGAATATCACTGTTTTTATAAGAAATGATAAGCTCAATGATCTTAGAAAAACACAGAAAAACTTGCATGAAATAATAAGTGAAATTAATAGAAGCAAGATAACATTGCATATAGCAACAGCAATATTGTCTTAAAATGATTTTAATCAAATAAGTCATTTTGGTTATTATAAATACTCAAATTAACATAAAGGACATAAAGAAAGATGCTATTTGCACCCAAAGAACAGATAAATAGAACAATTTTACAGATATATGTGTGTATAGATATATCTATATGTTTATATATGGCTATTTGTGTCTAATAGTAGCCTTCTCTAGAATATATAGGGCAGGGGGAAAAAAGAGACTTATACTATTATTGTATTAGACTGGGATAGTAGAAGCATAGGACTTAGAACTGAAGAGAACCATAGAGGTCACCATTAGCACTAATTATCAATCTCTGCATTTTACAAATGGAGAAGCTATGGCCCAGGCCTTGCCCAAGGTTGCAATAGCTAATAAATGTAGATTCCAATGGATTCAGAATTGGCTGAATAGCTGGAGTCAAAGAATAGTGCTCCATGGTTTAACGTCAACATGATAAATATTCTCTAGTGGAGAACACCAGAGACCTCTGCTTGATCTTGTGTTGTTTAGCATCTTGATCAACGACGTGGATAAAGGCATAGGTAATATGCTCACCAAATTCACAGAGGACACAAAGCTAAGATGGATAGCTAACACACTGGGTAACAGAGGCAATGTACAAAAAACATGTTGACAAGTATTGGACTTAATTTAATAAGTGAAATTCAATAAAATAAATGTAAAGTCTTGTGCTTACATAAAAAATCAATTTCACAAATAATAAGAAATAATAAGAAAAAGAAATAAACATTTATTAAGCATTTACTATGTGTAAGGTACTTTACTAAGTGCTTTACAAATATAATCTCATTTGAACTTTGCAACAATCCTATGAAATAAGTGCTATTATCATTCCCATTTTACAGCTGAGGAAACTGAGTTAAGCAGCAGGTAAAGTGACTTTCCCAGTATCAAATAAAGGTAGCCTCAAAAACCCGCTCTATAAACTACAAAGAGCTATAGATAGCAAGTGATGTTATTCAATAAAAATACGTCTAAATAGCAGTAATCGTGAAAAGAATTTTGAAACAAATTTCCCTGATGAAGGCTTCAGTGAATTGAGTCAAATTTATAAAAATAAATAAATAAATAAAAATAAGAGCCATTCCCCAATTGACAAATGATGAAAAGATATGAACAGTTTTCAGATGAACTAATCAAACTATTTATAGCTATATAAAAATACTCTAACTCACTATTAATTGGAAAATGCAAATTAAAGCAATCCTGAGGTACACCTCATACCTATTAGATTACCTAATGGGCCAAAAAAGGAAAATGACAAATGTTGGAAGGAATATGAGAAAAATGAAATATTAATGCATTGTTGGTAGAATTGTGAACTGATTCAACCTTTCTGTAGAGCAATTTGGAACTATGGCCAAGGGGCTATAAAATCATGCAAACCTTTAACCTAACAATACCACTACTAGGCATGTATCCCAAAAGAGATTTTTTTTTTGAAAAGGATCTGTATGTGCAAAAATATTTATAATAGCTTTTTTTTCAGGGCAAAGAATTAGAAATTTGGGATCAATTTGGGAATAGCTGAATACATAATAAATAGCTGCATAAATTGTGGTATGTTATTATGAGGGAATACTATTGTTCTGCAAGAAATGATGAGCAGGATGTTCTCAGAAAAAAACCTGGAAAGTTTTTCATGAGCTTATGCAAAGTGAAATTACTGTGTACAAAGTAATAGCAATAGTAGATGATCAGCTGTGAATAACTGTGCTACTGCCAACAATACAGTGATCCAAGGCTACTCTGAAGGACTTATTATCCATATCCAGAGAAAAAACTCATTGTGTCTGAATACAGACTGAAGCATACTTTTTTTTTGCTTTATTTTTCATGAGAGTTTTTGTTGGAGGGAAGGCAGACCTATGTTTTCTTTTATAACATGACTTTTATGGAAATGTTTTGTAAAACTTCACATGTGTCTTCTCAATGTGGAGAGAGGAGTGAGAAAAGAAGAGAGAGAATCTGGAACTCAAAGGTTTTTTTAAATGTTAAAAATTGTTTTACATGTAACTAGGAAAAATAAAATTTTAAATAAACAGAAAAATATAAATAAATAAGAAGTTATGTTATTAACATGAAAGGGAAAAACATGTACTTAATACTTAGCTTCCTTTCTCCATATATCCTCACATACCTGAGGTCAATAACTTTCTCACTTTTTACATTTATGGTAACTCCTCAGGCCATACCCCACAACCTAGTCACTGGTGTTATGGAAAGTTCAAGAAAATGGGACTATAATGTTTCAGGACTTTAGCTTTCCAGAAGTTTTTAAGCCAATAGCAAAAGGCATCTAGGATGTGTGTCATGGAGCCTCCATTTCCCGGGCCTAAATTTGCTGTTAAAAGAATAGACCATTAACAGAATTCCCCATTCTACCATCAGAGAGATTGTATTTGGGTCAGCAAAAGGAAGGAGTGGCTCATCCCCTACCCTGTTATAGAGAACTCACTCAAATAAGCAAAAGTACATTGGGGGCAAAGAGCCATTCATGACTAAAACATGTCTGAAAAACAAAAACACTATGATCATTTGATTGGATTGACTCCTTTCTCACTGAATCTTTCTGAGAAGGAATCTCAGAGCTCTTAAAAGATTTTCTGTCAATTTTCTTTCCAAAAGATTTGGGTTCCCCTCTAATGCTGTGCACTTACATCCTAACCCAGCTAAATGATCAAAGCAATTATCTGAATGATTTGTTTGAACATATAGACACAAACCAAGAGTTCAGTGGATACTTTGCTCTTGTCAGGAATAAAATCCTATAAAACTAGTAGAATGCTTGTTTAACTAAGATGGCAAGACTTATTTCCCATAATTAGTACATAACACTAATATTTCTATTTCCAACCAAAACCTCATTGCTCATTAAAGCCTTAGAATGTGAACAACAGGGTGGGTGGGTGGGGCCTAATGATAATAAATTAAGACAATAAACACTTATTAAGCACCAACGAGGTGCCAGGCACTTGCTGGTATTTGGGATACAAAGAAAAGCAAAAATAGTCCCTGTGCTCAAGGAAATAATAATACAGTAATAATAATTCCTAGTTCCATAGTGTTTATGTATCACATAATGCTAGAGATTGGATGTGTTACATAAGTACTTAATAAGCACTTACTGAATTGAAATCACAATAACCCTGTGAAGTAAACAGGTAAAAGTTTATAAGATTTACAAACATCTTTCCTCACAACAATTCTTTGGAATAGTTGATTCAAGAAGTTTTATCATAGAATCATAGAATTGGAGTTTTGGAAGAAACAACAATGATCATCTAATCATTAAGAGTATTCCCTGCTATAATATATGTTTCAAGTGTTTTTGTTGTTTACTTTATCCAGTACACCACCTATCCCTATTTTGAAAACCAAGAGGACTGTTTTTTTAATTTTATTTTTCTTGAGATGGGGGGAGATCTATGTTTTCTTTTACAACATGACTTTTATGGAAATGTTTTGCATAATTTCACATGTGCTTTCTTAATGGGGACTAGGAGTAGAGATAAGAGAGAGAATCTAGAACTCAAAATTTTAAAAACAAATGTAAAAATTTGTTTTAAATGCAACTGAGAAAAAATAAAAATATTAAATAAAATACATTACCCAGAAAAAAAGAAAGAAAAGAAAACCAAGAGGTATAAAGGTGAAGCAGACTTTAAAACCCAGATGTAATCCTGGGCCTTCTGCCTCCAAATCTAGCCTTCTATGCATACCAGCTATTATCAAAGAGAACACTAAGCCACAGACAGTTTTAATATAAAGACTGACAAGTAAGAATTTAAAAACTTAAGAAAGGAAGACATCAGTTCAAATCTTGTTTCAGACATACATTGGCCTCTCCCATATTTCAGACCATTCTCAAAGTTGCCTTGCATTGGGAGAGAGCATTTCCTTATCAAGGAAGTCCTTATGTTGAGGTCTTTGATACTCCAACAATGTAAGGGTCCCCAGGTCAGTGACGCAGGTATGGTGAAAGAATTCACAAGCTCAGTTTGTCTCTAAGTTAGGGGCAAAGATTTATTTATGGTACTAGCAATGAGCCAAGTTCCAAAAAAAGTTAGCAAAGAACCAAGAGTCGGAAGGTAAATTTATAAGGAAAAGTTAGAGAGACTAGGTGCTTCAAGTCATTGACATTGTGAATTGTATGGCTTAGAGGCAGATTTCAGGAGGTTCTGATTTTGTGTGCAGGTGCAAACCTCATAGTTTTATCGGCAAAACTCAAGGGCAACTTTCCAAAGTGTGTCTTTAGATCTGAAAAATGACCAGATAGAGTGGCACTCATCCAATTTTGTTCTGCATTTGTTAACTTTAAGCACCTCATTATTGTTGCTCATTAGTTTCAGAAACCCCATTCTTACTAAGCAACAGTCTGTTATCTGACAGCCAGCAATATTTGTGAGCTAAGCATTCTGGTCATACAGAGTAAATTGGTATAGGATAAAGGAAGAAACATATAATTTCTAAATACATCATTCCCAAGGCCAGGTGGCCTTAGAATTATTATTACATCCTTCCTAAGGGCTGCACCATATCACTTATATCAATGAAATCACAGGTGCATCCTCATTAAGTTTGTCATATAGTAAGTGTAACTGTTTCTCACCTCCACTAACATGCCAACAAGAGGAGACTTAAAATACAGGTGAATTAGGTTAGACTTTAAGAACTTCTTGTCTGAAAACAAGAAAAGGATGTTGAGATTAGACCAGACATGAATTATGCTCCAATTTAAAAAAAAAAATAAAAGTGCTACTAAAGATGAGCTGGTGAGGATGGTTTGTAAGGAATATGCTTTCTGAGATGGGGAAAATCAAAATGGTCTTTGGTATAGGCCAGGAGTTCTTACCAACTCATTTTTTGTACATATCCCTTTGACAATCTGGAAAATCCTTGGACTCCTCAAAATAATATTCTGAAGAAAATGCTAATCAAGGCTGAAGAGAGATGTCATTTTTTTCCTCTCACATCCAGGTTCATAGACTCTTAGAAAATTAAGTACCTCTAGTGTAGTTCAATGAGTCCTGGCTAAGTAGGAATCTGAAGAGTTAGGTTCTTATATGAAATGTGCTGTTCAAACTACTTTACACATAAGAAAACAGCAACCTATATATCAGGGTTTGATTGTTCTGTTTTGTTTTGTTTTCTCAGTTGTCAATATTTACAAAATAATACAGATTAAACATTTACCAACATACTCCCGGCTTTAATTTTCTCACCAATTAGCTTGGACAAGAAGTTGGACTGGCATTTAATCTGCCAAAATCTATAATGTTCTCCCCTATAAAAAGAAACAATAATGTTTGCTCTCCTTTACAGGTTTATTGTGAAGCTACTCTTGAGAGAATTGAGGTGGAAATACTTTATAACACTTTAACAAGTAAACTATGTTAATGTAAATTATATGACCTGGTTTTAGATGTGTTGTCCTAACTGAGTCACATCCAGATCAGTCTTATTTAGGAAGATAAAGGCAGCTAGAAAGGATAAATTTCTGGACTAACACAGCAATGGGATGAAAACAAGAGGCTATTGGTAACCAGAAGAAAAAGAAGTTAGCATTATATTCATGTTTCCAAGGGACTTTACATTGTACAAATCATTTTCTGATAGAATGTAAGCTCCTTGAAGTCAAGGACTAATTTTTTTTGTCTTGTATTCTCCAGAACCTGGCACAAGTGGCTGACAAATTATCAAAAACAAGTAGATACCTTATAAAAACTTTTTAGTTGAACTCTACATTATCCAAGATTCCATTCCATCCCATCTTCTCCTGTAGATTGCCTTCTCTGTCATTGCCACTCTTACTAATCTTCAACTAATCCATAAATATTGGTTGCTTCCCTACACCTTACAAACACACTCATGTCTCTCTCCCCCATCCTCAAAAAACCTTCACTCAATCTGTCCATCCCCATTACCCATCGACCAATATCTTTTCCTTTTGTAGCTAAACTCCTTGAGAAAGCTGTCTCCACTTCTTTTCCTCTTAACTTTCTTCTTAACTTTTTGCAATCCTGACTTCCTAATTCAATCAAAACTGCTTTCTCTGAAATTACTAATGATTTCTCAATCCTTATTCTTCTAGATCTCTCCATAACCTTTGATATGGTTTCCTTTCTCTCTCTTCTCCATAGATTTTCAGCACACTACTCTCTCTTGGTTCTTCTCCTACCTACCTGACAGCTAATTCCTTGTCTGTTTTGCTGAATCTTCAATCAGGTCATTTCTAATAATATCAGACGTCCCAAAAACTCTATTTTGGCACTTCTTCTCCCTTTCTACTATTTCACTTAGCAATCTTACCAACTTCCATGGTTTAAATAATCTCTATGCAGATGATTTTTAAAATCTATTTGTCCAGCCCTACTTTTGCTCCTGATCTCCAGTTTCATATCTCTAGCTGCCTTTTCAACATCTTGAACCAAATATCCCAAGGATATCTTCAAGTCCCAACAGACCCTATACCATATTTCTAACTTCTATATTACTGCCGAGGATACAATCATCTTCCAAGTCACCCAGGATCATAACCTAGGTGTCATATTAGTATGTCTCACCTTACAGTGGTAAAGTCCTGTCATTTTTACTTTCATAATATCTTGACATTATTATCCCCCTAGTCCACAACCTTATCAACCCATGCCTTAACTATAGCAATCGCTGGCTGGTTGGCCCTTCCATTTTCCCCCCACTCCAGTTCATTCTCCACTCAGCTGTCACACTGATCTTCCTAAAGCGCAAGACTGACCATATTACACACACACATTCAATAAACTCCATTAACTCCCTGTTATCTCCAGGATCAAACATAAGATCCTGTTTGACTTTTAAAGCCTTCATAACCTGGCCCCTTCCTATCGTTCCAATCCAGAGACACTGGTCTCCTTGCTGGGACATTCCATCTACCAACTCAAGCATTTTCACTGGCCAATCTCCATGCTTTAAAGATTCTCCCTCCTTCTTCATCCCCACCTTCTCTTTCCCTAGCTTCCTTCAGGTCTCCACCATTTCATATTCTGCAAATAAGGCTTTCTCTGCCCACTCGCATCGTGGTTTTCTACAAGTTTTCTATTCCATTAAAAGAGATTCCTTAAGAGCAGGAAGATTCTTTGCCTTTCTTTATATCCCAAGTATTTAGCACAGTGCCTGACACAGAGGCATTTAATAAATGCTAGTTAGCATATTGACTGATTGATCAACAACAACCTTGTAAAGTAAACAGGGCAAGGATTATAATTCTCATTTTACAGATGGGAAAACTGAGCCCCAGAGAAGTAAATTACCTAAAGTCAGTTGCAGATGGGAGTATCAAATTCAGGTCCCTTTCCAGCACAGCTCTCTGCCTTTGATACTGCTGAGTCAAGGTCCAAAGGTTTTGCCACTCCCAGAGAATACCCTCTGTGAAGGTCCTATCGGCCTGACTCCAGATCCTAGCTAATAGTTTGCTTATTGAGGACACTGTCTTCCAAACTAGCTGAAGGGAAGGATTACTGACTTAATGGAGTGTGACTGAAATTACAAGATAAAGAATCAGTGGTGAAAATGAACACTGTAGGTTACACAGTCTCTTTCCACACTCCCTCTGGTGTCTAAGGAAAAAAATTAAATTTATTTGGTCATGTTCAGTCTTTCTCTATGTAAAGTCTAAAATGTCCAGAATGTCAAAAACAGGTGCAGAAAGGCAGCATGGGATGTTTGGTTAAGGACTGACCTTGAAGAATAACAGACCTGACTTCTCTTCCTGCCTCTGGTGCAGCAGTTGTATGCCCATGGGCAAGTAAACCTGCAAGCTGTAAGCTTTCCCATAGCCTTTCTCAGACTGCAAGGTAGGACAACAATAGACAGTATTTATAGCTCACTTCTATAAAGCATTTATATTGTACCTCCTTTCTAACTTCTCCAGCTTCGTTGGTTTGCAAAGTACTTTTGCATAGGTTATCTCACTTGACCCTCCATCAATCCTGCAAGGTTGATATTGTTACTATTAGCATTTCATAAATGAGGAAACTAAAATTGAGTCAAGTTCAGTGAGTTAATGGAGTCACACAACTACAAAGTATCTGCTCAGGAATTGAACTCATCTTCCTGACTTCAAGGCCAGAAGTCTGTCCACTACACAATCTTACTGCTGATCTATATTGGGAAAAAGTTTCTCCATAGGGAATTAGCTATAATAGTGAAATTGCATTTTTGACTAACAACAAAAAGATGAGACCAGTATACCCAGGTCTAAGCGTGATTACAACATTCAAAGCAAGAGGAATTATCAACAGGAAGGAGAAAACCCCTTAAATTCTTTGTAAATTTTCTGTAAAATGAAGATTGGATTATATACTCTCCCATTCCCCTTTCAATTTTAAACTGCTGTAATGTTATGAATGATCTAATCATGAACAAATTCATAGTCCATATCTGGGGAATTAGCCAATAATCATAGGATTGTAGGCTTAAGAGCTGAAAGGGATATTAGAAGGTAATCTAATTCAACTCTTTCATTTTACAGGTAAGCAAACTGATGCCTAGAGAGGTTAAGGAATCTGTCTTAAGTCACACAAGTAGTAAATGGCAGAATCAGGATTTAAACCTTAAAAATATAGAAATGACAGCTTCCTGACCAGAAAAGGGAGGACCTTTCAAAGGCCAACAAGAAAATATTTATCTGGCATCTTTCAAATTTTATCAAAAAGTTTTGGAGGAGAGAAAGAGAAAATTAGCAAGGTAGTTTCAACCAATCTAGTTACCTAAAGAATAGGAAAAGAAAGGCAGAAAAAAAGACATCTAAGAAACTGAGAAATTTATGAAGACTAAATCCAAATAATGAGCCAGTAGTAAAACACACAAACTTAAACTACATATGTAAATGCACAAAGTTTAGGCAACAAGCAAGTAGAACTAAAGTAAAGAGGAAAATTGAACCTCATAAGTATCACTGAGACTTGAGTTAGTAATAAAGGAGAGGAAAATCAGTTAGAATTTGACATATACCTTAGATTTTGAGACATCTCAAATTAGTGGGTTCAGAGGAAAAACAGGAAAGGTCCAAACGACTAAAATTCTACAGGGGAAATCAGTCCAGAAAGAATCAGTAGCTGCCAAGAGTAAAACTCTGAAGATATAAAAGAGAATAATTCCATTGAGGAGGAAAATATGAGTCATCTAAAGAAAGCAGAGAGGATATACAGAGAGCTTGCCAACTGCCTTATTTTTTTAAATGTTATATGAAAGATGAAATTAGGGGCAGGTAAGAGGGCAGATATAACAATGTGTTTCAATCTTATAAAATTAGTGTCAGAATTGCTAACACAAAATGAGTTGAATTTGTCAAAAAAGTTAAGGAGGGTAAAATGTTTTCATTTTTGTTTTCATAATGATATAGAGAAAGATCAAAGAAAGGATAGGACTGCTGTTGAGTGTAGATATAAATATGGTAACAACATAAAAAAGGCAGAAGTGCTCAATTATTATTTTGCTTCTATTTTCTTTGTCAGTGAGAATGAATCTTTGGGATAAAAAGGACAGAACAAAACTGTCTAGCAGAAAAGATAGTAAGAGAATACCAAGTTTCCTTACAGCTCACTTAGACAAATAAACAATACCATTGGTTGCAGAAGAAACTGGTTTGATGTGACTGCTGAGGCACTGCAAGAATATTTTGAAACATCACAGATAACAAGAGGGATACCAGAGGCAGCTCTGTCTTAGAATACTGTCTTGATTTTTCAAAAGAAAGAAAATAATAGTGTCTGTAAATCATGTCAGTGAATTTGACTTTTATTCTTGGGAAAGTTCTAGACCACACCAATAAAGAAGTAGTAAGTGAACCTCTAAAAAAGGAAATTGTGATTATCAGATTAATGTTATTTCTTTTTTTTGAGAAAGCTATTCCACTGCTGCATAAGGAAGATATTATGAATATAGTTTAATCATATTTTACTGAAGCCTTTACTGAAGGCTTTGATAAAGAATACCAAATTATTCTTTAAAAAAAGGTATATAAGTAAAACATTTTATAAATTAATATATTATATTATGTGATATTCTAATATCTAAAATATATTTTATGTAACAAAATCTAATATTGTTATATGACAGTAGACAATAATTAAGTGGATTCAGAAATAATCAAATGACAAAGTCATTAATGGTTTGATTTCAGCTTACTAAGAAGTCTCCACCCAAGACTCTGTACTAGGCTTTATGCTATTTAATATGTGAAAATCTTGTAGTTTTAAGCTTTGATAATTTAAAACTTTACCACCTATGTCCCTAATAGATCAAAAAAGGGGAAAATAACCTATATGTACAAAAATATTACAGCAGGTTTTTTTGTGATGGCAATGAATTGGAAATTAAGAGAATGACCATCAGTTGGGGAATTGCTGAACAAGTTGTAGTATCTGAATGGAATAGAATACCATTGTTCCATAAGAAATGATAAGCAACCAAATTTCAAAAAAATCTAGAAAGACTTACATGAACTGATGCTAAGTGAAGTGAGCAGAACCAGGAGAACATTATACATAGTAACAATAACATTATGCAATGATCAGCTATGATGGCCTTAGCTCTTCTCAGCAATACAAAGATTCAAGATAATTCCAAGAGATTCGTAATGAAAAATGCTATCCAAATCCAGAGAAAGAATTGATGGAGTCTGAATGCAGATCAGAGCATACTATTTTCACTTTTTTCCCCTTTTCGTCTATTTCTTCTATTACAACATAACTAATGTGAAAATATATTTAACATGTTTGCACATGTACAAACTATCAGATTGCTTGTCATCTTGGAAAGGGATGAAAGGGTGTGAGAAAAAAAATTAGAACTCAAAATCTTATTTTTAAAATGAATGCTCAACACTATCTTCATATGTAATCCAAAAAAAAATAAAATATTACTAACATAAAAAACTATACCAGTTTTGGAGATACCACATATTTTTCTCAGTAAACTCAATAAAGGCATGATTAGCACACTAATAAAATTTGCAGATGACATTAAGCTTGGAATGATAACTAAGCTTAGAGTGATCACTGAATGGCCAAATCAAGGTTCAGAGCAAATAGAACAACAGATTAAATATAGCGAAATGAGGTTTGGGAATGGAGTTTCTACTTGTATTCTTATTAATACAGTGAATTTCTGGTGAGGAACCATCCTTTTCCACTGTCCTTCAGCATCTTCTCAATGATTTCTGTTACTAGAAAGCTGCTTACAACACTGAGAGGTTAACACCTTGGGTGATACGGAACAAAATAGTCAATGACTATAGCAATCTAGTGTTTGACAAACCCAAAGACCCCAACTTTTGGAATAAGAAATCACTATGACAAAAACTGCTGGGAAAATTGGAAACTAGTATGACAGTATGACAAGATAAGGTCAAAATGGAGTCATGATTTAGACATTAAGAATGATATTATAAACAAATTAGAAGAGCATAGGATAGTTTACCTTTTAGACCTTTGGAGGAGGAAGGAATTTGTGACCAAAGAAGAACTAGAGATCATTATTGATAACAAAATAGATAATTTTGATTATATTAAATTAAAAAGATTTTGTACAAACAAAACTGATGCAGACAATATTAGAAGGGAAGCAATAAACTGGGAAAACATTTTTACATTCAAAGGTTTTAATAAAGGCCTCATTTCTAAAATACATAGAGAATTGATTCAAATTAATAAGAAATCAAGCCATTCTCCAATTGATAAATGGCCAAAGGATATGAACAATTTTCAGATGAAGAAATTGAAACTATTTCTAGTCATATGAAAAGGGGCTCCAAATCACTATTGATCAGAAAAATGAAAATTAAGACAATTCTGAAATACCACTACACACCTATCAGATTGGCTAAGATGACAGGAAAAGATAATGACCAATGTTGGAGGAGTTGTGGGAAAACTGGGACACTGATACATTGTTGGTGGAACAGTGAACGAATTCAACCATTCTGGAGAATAATTTGGGACTATGCTCAAAAAGTTATCAAACTGTGCATACCCTTTGATCCAGCAGTGTTTCTACTGGGTTTATATCCCAAAGAGATCTTAAAGGAGGGAAAGGGACCCTATATGCAAAAATGTTTGTGGCACCTCTTTTTGTAGTGTCTAGAAACTGGAAACTGAAGAGATGACCATCAGTTGGAGAATGGTGGTATATAGATGTTATAGAATATTATTGTTCTGTAAGAAATGACCAGCCCGATGATTTCAGAGAGGTCTGGAGAGACTTACATGAACTGATGCTAAGTGAAATGAGCAGAATCAGGAGATCATCCTACATAGCAACAAGACTATATGATGATCAATTCTGAAGGACCTGGCTCTCTTCAACAATGAGATGATTCAAACCAATTCCAATTATTCAATGAGGAAGAGAGTCATCTACACCCAAAGAGAGGACTGTGGGAGCTGAGTGTGAACCACAACATAGCATTCTCACTTTTTCTGTTGTTCTTTGCTTGTCTTTCGTTTTCTTTCTCAGTTTTTTTTCCCTTCTTGATCTGATTTGTCTTGTGCAGCAAGATAACTGTATAAATATATATATATATATATATACATATACATATATTGGATTTAACATATTTAACATATGCTAGACTACCTGCCATCTGGGGGAGGGGAGAGGGAAGAGAGAGAAGGAGGGGATAATTTGGAACAGAAGGCTTTTCAAGGGTCAATGTTGAAAAATTACCCGTGCATATGTTTTGTAAATAAAAAGCTTTAATTTTAAAAAGGGGGAGAAAAAAAACAACTTGGGTGACAGACTGTAGGAAGGATTCTTAAATATTTTTCCATTCATAAACCAATTGGGCAGTCTAGACTCCTTTTCAAAATAATTTTTGAAGTACATAAAAGAAAATGTATATTATTTATTACAGAAGAAACCAAGTATATTAAAACTCAGTTATCAAAATTAAACCAAGTATATTGAAATAGTTATCAAAACTTAAAAACACCAATAACAACAAATTCATGGAGGTTAAGAACCCATGGTCTAACGGGAATATCAGTGACTTCTAGCTCCAGGATTCCTCCTCCCCCATCTGCTATGTTCCTACAACTTTATTATAATTTGAGTAATATGCACTCTTTGTCCACTTGTTTTTTCCTGTGTGTATCTCTGGAAAGTGGCCATGGATTTCCCTGAAGAAGCTTTGTTAGTCATGAAATTAAAGCAACGTC
This sequence comes from Sarcophilus harrisii, assembly GCF_902635505.1. Classification (NCBI taxonomy): domain Eukaryota; kingdom Metazoa; phylum Chordata; class Mammalia; order Dasyuromorphia; family Dasyuridae; genus Sarcophilus; species Sarcophilus harrisii. The sequence goes on along the minus strand of NC_045428.1, from coordinate 510,215,604 downwards.
ATCTCTAGTCAGGAACATCTGGAGTACTAATTTTTACTGTAGGTGTCCTGAACATACACACATACACACACACACACACACACACACACCATTACTGCCCAGTTAGAAATCTGGTTCCAAGAATACCATGGGCTGCCTTGACTGAGAAAACAAGTCACAAAAGCCTGAAGACTCTATGAGGAATATAGAAAGAGCAATCCTAGACACTATAGTACCTTAAGACTAGGGAAAAATGGTCTACCTCAAGAACTAATGGATTTCTACATGAATTTTGGGAATTTATTAGCACTGGGAGTTAAATGCGTTGAAGGTTGAATACAATAATCCCACAAATGATCATGTCTCAATTTTAGGCAGAGTTTGGATATTGACCTAAGGAAATATATGTTAGTTGATATATGTTCTGAAACAGAGTAGGGCTATAGTCACTGACATCCTTAGAATGAAAGAATCATAAAATTATACCATGGAATGGGGCCTTAGAAATCACAAAATCCAACTTGTCCCCAAATCATGTATTTCTTCTACAAAATTGTTAACAAGAAATCTTTTAGCTTCCATTTAAAGGCCTTCAATGATGACTTACTCCCTTTGTTCTTTTTCTTCCTTCTCCTAAAATCCCAGGTACAAAGTAAAAATGTTGTTGACATGCAGACATGGGCCCAGTGAAAGGAAAAAAATTCCTAAGTAGGACTATCCCAGGGTGAAATGGGTTACTTTGGACAGGAATAGGTCTCTTCTCAGTGAAGCCTTCAAGCAAAGCTCATATTTGTCAGATGTACTGGAAGGGAGACTTTTGTTCAGTTATAGGTTGACTAAGATGACCATCAGAGGTCTTTTTCTGTTCTATGATCCTATGGTTTTCTTAATGATTGTCCCAAATAGCCAACATAAAAATTAGGAAAACGCTCATTCTTTCTGCTGGTCTTTATATGGAGTAGATCAAGCATAACTACTTCCATTGCTGCCTTCAGTGACCCCATGATACTACCCTCACTGGTAGAGGGAATTGTCTGTTGTTATTTACAATAAAATTCCTTCTGGCTCTAAACCCCCTTGACAATCTGATCAGTCCTACATGGTTTCATGGAAAGGGTACTAGATTTAGTTTTGGAATCAGGAAACAAGAGCTTAAATTCCAGCTCTATGACCTGGCAAGTCATTTTTATGCTCTGGGTTTCACTTTGCTCATCTATTAAAAAAGGGAATCAGAATAAAAGATCTCTTCCTACTATGAATATCACTTTGAATAAGGCCTTTACTCAAGGCAATTCTTAGAGGATCATTTCCCTAGAAAGGGAAGGAGAGCCTCTCCTGAATATGGAGAGAAGTTGGGCAAAGCAAAGTTCCTAGTTATTTTCTAGGCCTTTGGGTTATGCTCCTTATTCCAGTTCTTCCAATAAACCAGGGAAGGCTCAGAAAGAACTTCATAGGATGCCCACATGAGCCGAAAAAAGAGGAGTCAATATGTGGGGGGAGAAGGTACTTAGTTTCACTGAGGAGTGCCAAACTTAAGAAAAGGGATCATGGCAGCAAAGGACATGTGGCCCAGAGCCATATGACTTTCTTGTAGTTAAAAAAAATCACTGTCCACATTCTAAAAGACAGGTCAATAGAAGTCTTTATCTTTATAACACAGAGCCTCAGAGTGATTCCTTTAAGAAAGCAACACCCCTTTAACTAGGTTTGAACAATTTATATGTCTAAGGAACAAAAGCTAGTTTCTATTTGCATTGGCCTTTCAAATGAGCTAATTCTGCATTTCAACCTTATTGCAGAATTTTATCATTATATAGATTAAAACAAAGACCAGTAGTAAAGATGAGGAAGAAAAGGTTTTTTAGTATGAAGAAAAAGACATATCTTTTCATTTCATCTTCATGTCAAAATATTTGCATGTCTTCTCATTTTAAACACAATGAAGGACAGTTTCTTGACTTATGTCAAGAAAACCTATAAGTAATCACATGGCCTTTCCTCTACAACTTCCAAAGAGAGGGGGATCCAAATACATTCAAAGGCATTTAAAGGAAGAAGCTAATTGCACCATAAAGGTGCATAGGTTGACTAAGATGACCATCAGAGATCCTTTTCCGTTCTATGATTCTATGATTTTCTTAATAATTGTCTCAAAAAGCTGACATAAAGAAGAAACCATAATATCTTGATAGAGAATGTTTTAGGTAAATCAGCTGCAACTGAGGACCAATCAAAGTTGAGAAATGACTTCTATAACCAGGAACCATCAAGGTCTTCAGTGAAGTGAGGAGGATTTTCATGTCTGGACTGAACACTTAAGCCCAGGAACAGCAATTTATGGAAGGCAGAGAGACAAGTTTTTCTCCTCCAGTGAGCCAAAACATAAAGACAGGACCCCAATAGGTCTACAATCATAAAGACCAAGTACAAGGGAGATAACTGCAAGTAGCTTCTGATTTTTAATTCCAGAGAGACTGCTCACTCAGGCGGTCATGTAAGAAAACTGCTAAAAGTTTAGCACTCCCCATAACTAGAGCTGAGGGCAAGAAGAACAGATTCAAAGAGACTGGGACAATTCCTTAGAAGCGATGACAAACTCAGCCCATCCCTGCTACAAAGAGCCTGATCTAGCCTCCAGACCAGATAGGATAGGGCTGGCTGTCTTTAGAAATAAGACCTGAAGTCAAGAGATGTGTTTGTAGGACTAATGTGAATTGACAAGATCCTTTCAAACATGTGAACTTTCCTGTTTTGTTTTCTTTTTTATTCTACACTCAAGCATGTTCTCCTCCAACTCAATAATATAACTCTTAAACAAAATGAAGTGGAAAAATTAAACACACAAAAACTCCAAAGGAATACATACCTATATATGTATATGGATGTGTGTTTATATATATAAACACATATATATGTGTGGGTTTATATAAACACATTGTTTATTTTTAGATATATATATGTATTGTGTATATTATGTATATATGTATGCATACATGTGTATATATGTGTATGTATGCATATACATTGTTTTTGTGTGTGAGTGTGTATCTCCCAGCAAGAAAGAAGAGAAATAAAAAGCCTATATCCTCTCCCAGGGACAAAGTTAGGTAATGAGAAATTTGGGCCAAGAAGAGACATGATACATGTATAATCTATACTGAATTGCTTGCATTCTCAATGGAATGGGGGTGGGGAGGAGGGGAGAGTTGGGCAGGGAAGAAGGGAAAGAATCTGGAACTCAAAGTTTAAAAGTGAATGTTAAAAATTGCTTCTACCTGTAATTTAGGGAAAATATTTAAAAAAAAAATGAACAGATGTAATATAACAATAATTACAACAATAATAGTCTAGCATTTTATATAGGATCTATTATATGTCAGGCACTATACTAAGTGCTTTATAAATAATATCTTTCTGGGAAATAGGTGCTATTCTTAACCCCATTTTACAGTTGAGGAAACATATATTAAGTGATTTCTCCAAAATCATATCTAATAAGTGTCTGAGGCTAGATTTGAAGTTGTATCTTCCTGACTTCAGGCTCTATCCACTAGATATACTTAGTCATTGGGAAACCAATAAAGGAACTCAGTGGGCTCAGCTTTATAGGGAAAAACACAAGCTTCAATAGGCCCTATGGGATTAGCATCTGCTCAGAAATGATACTGAGATATACTATTTCCCCAATACAAAATTATCCAACTGCCCTCTACAGGTGAGTAAAACTTCCATTGTTTTCTTCTGACCAAAAAACCAATTCCTTTTACTCCACTATTCCTGATTTCAATTTGCAAATGTTATCATCTCCATGAAATTTTGGCTTCCTATTTTCTCATCACCCAACAATAAAAGTGTAATCATAACCTTACTGTGCAGATGCTTTGGAAAAGAATGCTCAATATAAGCAAAGTGCAGGCTAGAGACTAGAGTCAAGTTGATGGTACATTCATATAGTAATATACTCTCTGGGACTGACAAGGCCTGATCATTGTATTAATAGTAATCCAGACAGGGAGGAGTTAGGGTACAGCAGCTAGGTGGTGTAGTGGATAGACCACTAGGGTTCAAGTCCAGCCTCAGATATTAGCTAGGTGATCCTGACAATTAATTTCCCCCATTTGCTTCAGTTTCCTTGTCTATAAAATGAGCTAGAGAGGGAAATAACAAATCACTCCAATATTTTTGCCAAGAAAACCTCAAAACAGGTAACAAAGATTGGTACATGAATGAAAATAACTAAATAACAACAAAAATACTCCCAAGACCTCAGTTTGAGTAACTTACTGGTCCATGAAAATATTCTTTTTTTTAGTTTATTTATTTTTAATACACATTATTTTTTGAATTATGTTGGGTGAGAAAAATCAGAGCAAATAGATAAAACCATAATGAGACACCAAAAAAAAAAAAAAAACAGAAACAGGAAGTGAACGTAGCATGTGTTGATTTATATTCGGTCTCCTTAGTTCTTTTTCTGATTGCAGATGGCATTTTCTATTCAAAGTCTATTGGAATTCTTTTGGATCACTGAACTACTAAGAAGAACCAAGCCTTTCATATATGATCATCACACATTCTTCTTGTTATTGTGTACAATGTATTTCTGGTTCTGCTTGTTTCACTCATTGTCAGTTCTTATAAATCTTTCCAGGCCTTTCTATAATCAGCTTATTTATCATTTTTTAGAGAATAATAATATTACATTACCTTCAAGTACCATAGCTTGTTCAGCCATTTCCCAGTTGATGGGCCTCTACTTCTTTTCCAATTCTTTTCTAAAGTATTCTTTTTAATGTTATAGAAACTATATTTCTACATAGAGTTCTCTCTTCTACAGCACAACTTTCCCCATCATGGTTTTGATATATTGCTAGTCAGCATAAAAACTAAATCAGAGTTGGGGGGATGGGGAGTTTTGAAGAAGCTGCAGACAACACAGAAAAAGTTTAGAAACCCAAAAATGCATAAAATATCTATATAGTATTGTATAACGTCAAAATATGTTTTCTCTTAATAACATAAATATACAAAAATTTTATAACAAGATATTATAAAGACACCATAAAAGAAAAGAAAAAAATCAGACTTCTTCTCTGGTACAAAGGACGGACCAAAAAATTGTGCTTAAATTTTCCAGATCGCAGGTGTGCTGCACCTCTAAGCCCCTCATTGTGGCAGGGATAACTGTAATTGATTTTCTTTGTAATCTTATTTTGTTTTATATATTTTTTAAAAACATGATTCTGAAAAGGAGCTCATAGTCTTCAGCAGATTGCCTGCCAAAGGAGTCCATGACACAAAACATAGCAAGAATCCCTGGCACAAATTGTATTTGTTTATGAATAGTAAATCCCAGCTCATCTATGACTTAGGTAGGTAAGTTTTAAGAAATCAAAGGACATTCTAAGAGTTTAAGTGATACCCACAGTTATACTGTTAGTTTCAAAGATAGGAATTACATTCAGGTCTCTCTGCCTTCTAGATCCATAGTCCCCTCTACAATGCTGTCTCTTCTTGTGATATTAAATTCATACTAACTACAACAATAATTCACGTTTCTTCTAGTACCCTAAAGTTAACAACAATATGTCTTCTCAACAATCCATGAGGGGTAGAGTACAAATATTATTGTTCCCATTTTGCTGATGAAAAAACTGATGTTCAGAGAAACTAAGTCATATGCTCAGAATCACACAACTAATAGTTTCTGGACTGAGTTTTTAAAGCCAGTAGTTCTCACCCAAGGACAATTCTCCTTCCATTATTCTGTACTGTTTTTCATATTACATCTTTCTTTAGCACATTGCACAATGACCAGCAAGCACACAGGCCTCCTCAAAAAAAAAAAAAAAAAAAAAAAAAAAAGTGATAGTGGAGGGGAAAAACCCAACCCATTGATTTAAGAATCGGGAGACCATATTCTGAGAGTCAACTCTGCTACTAACTCTATACTTGGCTCCCTTGGGCAAAGAAATCAGTTCATTTCAAAGAAAGTTGGGCTAAACACTGTAAAATCATACCCAGAATTAGCATCTTTTGAAATTATTCTGTACAGTGGAAAAAGGTCAAAGATAAGTAGAGATAAGTCCAAAGAAAAGTGGCCATGATGGGAGGGCTTGAAAAAATGTTTTCTGGGAATTATTTACAAGACACTGAAATGCTAACTCAGAAAAAAAATGATTTTAAGAGGGAAGGAGGAAGAGAATTTGGAATTTAAAATTAAAAAAACAAATGTTAAATATTTTCATGTGTAATTTAAAAAAATTATTTTTAAAAAAACCAAAAATAAAAAAAGAGAAAACTTTGAAGGCAAAGGATGATACATTGAATTCACCTTTATGCTACATGCTAGAGGAAAAAGGACAATGAAATGATACCTGCCCTCAAGAAACTTACCTTCTACTAAAAGGAAATAAGAAGTACACAGAGAAGTCATAGAAATTTCAAATAATTAGGAAGAGCAGAAACAAGTGGCATCCTAAAAGGCTTTGTTTGGGTAGATGTGTTAAGGGAATTAAATATTTGAAGAGGCCCAGGTGAAGAAAAAGTCCATCCTGTGCAAGTGGAACTGCCTACAAAAAGACATAGAGGTGAGTTAGAGGGGAGCAATTAAGCATATAGGGTTCCAGTCCGAGTCCTGGGGGGTAAAATGAAATTAGTCTGGAAAGGTAAGTCAGAACCAAACTTTGAGAGGTTTTAAAAGTTTTAAAAGTCAAACCAAAGATTATGTATTTTATTTAAGAGGAAAATGATATGGTCAGAATCATCCTTTGCAAAGAGAAACATGGGGGCAGCTAAGTGGTGCACTGGATAGGGCACCAGCCCCGAAGTCAGGAGGACTTGAGTTCAAATCTAATCTCAGACACTTAGCACTTCCTAGTTGTGCGACCCTGGGCAAGTCACTTAACCCCAATTGCCTCAGAAAAAAATATTAAAAAAAGAGAAACATGGCTGCTGTCTAAAAGAATGAAAAAAAGAAATGAAAAAGCATTTACTAAATGTCTAATGTGTGCTGGGGTATCACCCAGACTGGCAGCCTTGGTACCATCCTCCACTCCTCCTTCACATTTGCCCCACATATCTAATCTTCTGTCAAATCTTGAATTTTCTACCTTCACAACATCCCTTGTGTCCTTCCATTTCTCTTCTCTCACACAGCCACTCATGGATTCCACTCTTCTGTACCGTTGGTCTCTCTGCCTCCACTGACTTTACAAAGTGATCTTCCTAAAGTTCAGGTCTGACCATATCACCCTCCTACTTTATTCTTCCAGAGATTCCCTATTACCTCCAATATCAAATATAAAATGCTCTGCTTGACATTTAAAGCCCTTCCCAAAGAGGCTCATTTCTTCTTACATTTCTTGTCTGTAATCAGGAGGAATAGGATGTTAGAAGAGAGGTTCGCCGACGAGTTCAAAGTTCCGAAACAAAGTGCATTCACACACACACACACACAGACAGAGACAGAGAGAAAAGATAGAGAGACAGAAAGAGGAGACAGAGATAAAGAGACAGAAAGAGAGAAACAGAGAAAGAGGCACAGAGACAGAGAGAGAGACAGAGATAGGGAGAGACAGAGAGAAAAGATAGAGGAGACAGAGATAAAGAGACAGAGAGAAAGACAGAGAGGGACAGAAAAAGAGAAACAGAGACAGAAATAGAGGCACAGAGACAGAGACAGAGGCACAGAGACAAAGAAAGACAGAGACAGAGACAGAGAGACAGAGAAGTGGGACATGATCCCCAGAGAGACTTCTTCCAAAGGGGAAAAACAAGATTAGCACTGGAGCAAATGGTAAAATACCCATGGAAAACGGCTGGGTAATATGGGAAAGAACTGTCATATGGAGGAATTAGATTTGTTATATGCAGTCCCAGTGGGTAAAATTAAGAATTTGGAGGATAGTTATAAACATATTTCAACTCAATAAAAATATACTTCCCAATAATGAAGACTGCCCAAACGTGAAATGGATTGCCTTGTGAGGTAGCAAGTTCCCTGTCATTAGAGGCTCTCATAATATAGAAGGAATACACATACTGTTCTGACAATGGGAATAAATCATTGACCTCTCAGTTATCTGCCAATATCTGCCAGTCCTATTTGCCTTCCCTAGCTCCCATGCCTTTCTGCCCTGCTATCCTGCCAACAGCTTACTGAGTATACCATCTGGGGCAAGTCAGAGACTAAGCCTCAGTTCAATCGCCTATAAAACATGCATAATGATATTTGGGTTGCTGTGTCTTGTGCCACTGCCATAAGAATCAAACAGCGCTTTGTGGTCCTAAAACATTACCCGAAGATGAGCATTACTGTATTTAAATGATCCATGAATTGCCTATCCTGTTTGGCTACAGTGATCGGCATCAATACCAGTTAATCTACCTATTAACTACTATCAACTAACTACTACTATTAACTAACATCTAACTATTCTAATAAAATAACTTTATATTAAAAAGCCGGGCATGTGTTCCGGGCATGTTAGGGGAGAGTTTTATTCGGTTACAAGCTGGAGAAGCTTCTTTCATTCCATGAAATTGAGTCCCAAAGCGCTTGATGAAATAAGCACTCACTAAATGCAGATACTTCTAAAACAGCCCATTTGGCAGATTTATGCACGTCGGGTATGTTAAAAAAAAAAAAAAAAAAAAAAAAAAAAAAAAAAAAAAAAAAAAAAAAAAAAAACACCATCATCTCATTTGATCCTCACATAATCCCGGGAGGTAAATCCCGACACTGAAACAGAGGTTAAAGTGACTCGCTCAAGTCGGATTAGAGCCTTTCTGACTTGAGACGCAGGTACCCGCGGACGTTCCCGCTGCACCCTAAAGCTTGGCCTCCAAGACTGAAGAGGGCGTCAGGAGTACAACACCCCACCGGCAAAAAATAAACTTCGGTTCTCCCGGACTACATTTCCCAGAAGCATCGAGGATTCAATGATTTCCAGTTCCCGAGACGCACTACGGCCCAGCAAAAACTACGTTTCCCAGAGGATGTTTTGTGTCGTTAAGGGGAAAGACTTTCCCGAGGGTCAGATCTTTTCCCCTGGAAGATTCCGCTTGCCTGAGGGCCGGCTACCAGCGCCAACAAGTCGGGGACGCGGGAATGGCAAGGGTGAGGGAAAGAAGAAGGGCGGGTGTGCCGGACTATTAAGGGACTTTGCATAAAACGCGGAATTTCACTGGGGCTCCGGGTATGCCTCATCGGTACCCGGACGTAGGCGGCCAAAACGACATTTCCTGTGGAGGATTTCACAGGTCGGAGACTACATTTCCCAGGAGACTGTGGAAACGCGACTACTCCTCTCAAAAATGTTTGCGTAACCAAACTAGTTTTCCGGAACCGCCTCACTACGTGAAACCTGGATGCCCTGAAAAGTATGTGGGGGCTTTGGCCACTGCGGCTCCTTCGCCCCGCCGGTAGCGGGAGGCTCTCGGGGGTCCTTTCCCTTCACGGGAGGCCCGTCGGCGGAGCGGGCGGCCCATTGGCCGCGAGGAGAGGTGAGAGGAGCCCGCGCGACCCCTGCTAGCTGTCCCCATTTGATCACCCCCCCCCCCGAACTTCTGAGCCTCCTGCTGGTGAGGGGGTGCCAGGCCAGAGCGTGTTCGCGCCCCCCGCCGCTCTGGGGCGCCCTCCGCTGCCCTTCCCCGTTTGAGTCAGTTCTGCTCCTGTCACCCAGCATCCTCCCCGCGGAGCCCTCGGGGAGAGCAGGGCGTGCCTGGGGATGGGCCAGGCCGGCTTTGGTGATGCTGGACGCGGAGGGGACGCCCGGGGGCGGTGGTCCGTTGTAGATGAGAAAATGAAGCTCCGGGAGGTTGAGGGACCGGCGGAATGGGGGGCGGCACTTCCGAGCTCAGCCTGCTGTCCTGGGCGCAGAACGGGATGCTGCACGGAGGGAGCCCCCTCAGTTCCCGCTGGTAGCCGTCGCCCAAGCGCGCACGGGTTAGCAGAGAGTGCGTCTCACTCCGCACAGGGAGGCAAGCGTAACGGGCAGAGCGCTCTCCCCAGGGAACGGGCTGCTGCTTCCGGAGCGAATTCCGCCCTCCCGAGCGGAGTCCGCGCCCTGCCTGGTCCGTTAGACCGGGAGCGCCCGGAGGGCGAGGGCGGGGGTTTCGTTTGCTCGGGTGTTCCTAGCTGGCTTAGCTGGGGAGGGGGTATCGTGGTGGCCCCGTACTGAGTGCCCCACCTGGCGCCGACTGAGCCCTGAAACGCTTGTGCCCTTCCCTGGCGTTTCCGCTTAGTTACAGGTGAAGCCAGATGACGGCTGAGGTTGGTGCTAGTTCCGAGACACGTGTGATACAAATGCATATACATACACATCGCGTTTATGTGATACTGGTCCCTATGCACAAGATACTGGTGCACATACATATATACCAGCACATGTGTGGTACTAAGCCCCGTACATATGACACTAGTGATATACATAGGAAAGTAGTGAGATACACAAACACATCCATATGTGTGTGTGTTATTAGTGCATGTGCACAAATACATATATACATATATATATATGATACTGGCACATATACATATATATGTGATCCATAAACATGTTATTAGTGCTTGTGTGTATGTATATATTATATATGATGTAATGTATTATTACTAGTATTATACACGTATATATTACTAGTGCATATACATGATAACTAGGCTATATTACATATTATACTAATAATACATTTTTACAATGACAGGCAGAAAAGCCCAATGGTTGCTAGAAAAACATGTTCATCCAACACAGATGGATAAGCAATTGGACTGAGAGATTTGGGAGCTACCAGAAATCAGTGAGATTAAGGCAACATGACAGAGTGCTTGATTTGAAATTAGGAAGACCTATGTTTAATTCTTATCTAAAACAGCACTGGGTGACCTTGAGAAAGCAAGATAACCTTGAGCTTCAGTTTCCTCTGCAAAATGGGAAAAATAGAATTTCTCAGAGTTGTAGTGAGGTTCGAGGAATAATGGTCCGTAAAGCTATTTGCAATTTTTAAAGATCTGTACATGTGGGACAATAATTATCATTGTTATCACACTCAAATATGAGGGAAAGACTTTATGAAGCCAGCAACATTTTAACTGAATTTTAGGGGAGTACAAGATTTGGAAAAAACCAAATGGAAGCCATTCCAACAGGGAGCAGGATGAACAAAAATGCAGAAGTGGTGGGAAAGCACCAAAGCAGGTAAATTTAGCTAGAGCAAAGTTGGGGAAAGATAAGTTTGGGGCAGATTGTGGAGGGTCTTTTTTTTTTTTTTTTTTTTATAACTTTTTATTGACAGAACCCATGCCAGGGTAATTTTTTACAACATTATCCCTTGCACTCACTTTCTGTTCCGATTTTTCCCCTCCCTCCCTCCACCCCCTCCCCCAGATGGCAAGCAGTCCTATACATGTTAAATAGGTTGCAGTAGATCTTGGATACAATATATGTGTGCAGAACCGAACAGTTCTCTTGTTGCTCAGGGAGAATTGGATTTAGAAGGTATAAATAACCTGGGAAGAAGAACAAAAATGCAAGCAGTTTACATTCATTTCCTAGTGTTCTTTCTTTGGGTGTAGCTGCTTCTGTCCATCCTTGATCAATTGAAACTGAGTTAGATCTTGTCTTTGTTGAAGAAATTGTGGAGGGTCTTAAATGCTAAATTTGTAAGTTTGATGTGAAATTTTTAATTAAAAAACATTTAAAATAGTTTAAGGACATAATGAAACACAACTTGAAACAATTTATTGTTAGTTCCCAAAGAAGAGAAGCATTATATTCAACATTTATTATAGTCCTCATAGGTGGGGAGATAAAGACAAATCAGTATTTGCTTTTGAGCTTATATTCTGCTGGTAGAGATACAACCTGTAACTGAAAAGAATGACTTTTCCTAAAGCAGATGTTCTTAATTTGGCATGCATGAACTTTTTTAAAAAAGTATTTATCTTCTGTACTTTGTGCATTTAAAATGTTATTCTAAGGATTTCATGGCTTTACTAGACTAACATGGCATAAAAAAAAAGTTAGTCTCTTTCCTAGAGTATGATTGTTGGAAGATAGGGATGGAATTCAGAGCTTAATGAAGATTTGGATATAAAAAGCATCAGTAATTGGATCATATGCTGTACAACAATTACAAAAGAGAGATTCTTTTGAAAGGAACTATGCCTTTATACTAACAGATGTTAGTATGAGATAGAGATATTGGAGGATGGGAGGGAGGCGAATAACCCTGAATGACCAAAAAAGAAACTGAGGTAGAGCTCTGAGCACTTTATTAAAGGACCTGGTCCCCTCTAATGAAGTGACCCGCAGACCTTCCTCGAATCTGAATGCCTTCTCCTCACAAGCCCCTATTTTTGTAGGGATTAATATGAGATAGTTACCTAGAATATCTAAATACTTGGACATCCAAATGTTTATATAAAATACAGAATAATTCCATTGGTTGATATATGCATAAGGTAAAATAAGCAGAAATAATATCTCAGCAGGATTACAAGTTGAATGGAACAAGAAATATCTCTGCTGACTATGTGGTTATGGTAGATGGTTTACTTTTTTAGATAAGGAAAGAAGAGTATTTGCACGGCCTAAATTGCATTAGATTGCTTGGCTTCTCCTTTCTCTTCTAAAGTAGTATTGTCTTTATCTTCCATAGCTCTCCTACTGGCAGGTCAAGTTTTTGATCAGGAAGCTACTATTCAGGCTTTTTTCTTCCCTGATAGGGCAAGTGATTTTTATTAAACTTATGGATAAAAATATTTTAGTTGATATCTAGACTTCTATCCATGTCAGGTTTTGCCATTAATAATTTGGCTAAATAGCTCAAAATGGATTTGGCTTAATTGAATAGGGACAGTAAAAAAGACGTAACCTCTGATTTCTTTGATATATAGGGTACTCTCAGATGAGAGGAATTCTCTCTACCAGTACATATCATTGCTGTACCTCAATTTCGAGCCTTAGAGAACTACCATTAGCACTGACTTGTCCAGATTCCAAAAGCCAGTATGTGACATAGATGGAATTTGAACTTAGATCAGCCTGCTTCTGAGGCCAGCTCTGCATTATGCACTCTTTGCCTCTCACAATCTTTAACCAGAGTTTGGAAATAAAATAGAAGCTGAGGTAATAAACTTCTTGCTTTCAACAAAAAATTATTGGTGTAAAAAGTGAAAGATAAGCCTCTAAATGATTTTGACATTTGACAAATCAGTTTCAATTTAAAAATCTGGCTTTTTTTCTTTTTCAGGTTTACTGACCACTAGCTCCAAGAAAAATTATGACATGAGGACAGTAGATATAACTCCTTTAGAACAAAGGAAGTTAACTTTTGATACCCATTCATTGGTTCAAGACTTGGAAAATCATGGTGAGAAACCAATTATTGTATTGAATATATACTTCAAAGGTGAAATTATATTATGGTCATATAATAGTCCATTATTTCATCACATTGCAGCTTACATCTGATACTGCAAAAATATGGTATGGCATAAAATTTTATTCTGATAAGCATTTACAACTTTATAAAAATACTAATGTCTCTTTCTTGCCTACAGGATTTAATAAAGCACAAGCAGAAACCATTGTGTTATCATTAATAATTCTGTCAAACGTCAGCCTAGACACAATCTATAAGGAGATGGTCACTCAAGCTCAGCAGGTAATTGGTTATGTATCATTTATATGTTAAGCTAAAAAAGCTAGTCCATATGCTGCCCTTTAGTTTGTTTTTTAATCTTTTCTATAAGAGCAAAGGTATTTCCTTTTCCTGGTAAACCCAAATCATTCATGTTTAGGTGGTTAAGGCAATAAAACAGATCTATTCATTGGTTCTTCAATTATAAAAATGATGACATATAGAAATTTCTCTTTGGACAAAATTATATTTGGAACCGAAAAACATATTAGAAATCACACAATAGCCAACCTCTATCCCTAACCCACCCAAAATAGCCTTTGTCAACACAAAAGGTCAAAGAGGTTAAGTGATTTACTTAATATCACAAAACTGGTAATTATAATGACCAATCCTAATCCTAAAAGGGATGAAAAATCAATACCTCCTTCCTGTTTTTTGTAAAAGTGGGTCTCACTTTGTAGGTATGACTTGCTTAACATATTAATTGTGTTCAACTGCTTTTTTTTCTCTCTCTGATTGTTCATTAAAGGACAAATGGCCTGCTAAATAGAGCAGAGCACTTAATAAATGATACTTGTCCACTGGACTTTTTGTTCTTTTAAAGATCACACAATCTCTCAATAAGGCCTTCATATTTCAAGAGATCTTCCCCAATATGTTTCCCATCAATTAAATCTTTCTACCTGCTTTTCATAGAATTTCAGAGCTAAAGTCTAAATTAAAGTAAATAGGATACACTTCTGGCTTAATTATGAGAATTCATCATAATAAATGTCCATTGATATAACCAAATTAAAATAAGCATTTGAACGAGTAGCAGTAAATTTTATACAAGTTAATTAGCTAAGCTAATCACTAAACTAATGATGTCATCTATGGTATGATTCATTTTGTTAACCATGAGTTAATTTTCATTCAGTACTATACAATATTTTCCTAAGAATAGACTCTCTTTACTTTTAGTTATATTTCAAAGATTATTTTAAAATCAGCACTTCCCTCCTCAGAGCAGTAATCCACAGCAGAAATAGGGATATTTTATTCTTGTTCTGTGGCATGCAGTTTGAAACTGAGTGACATTTCAGTACTTTTTGGATCATGGAGTACCCTGATTTTGGAAGTTTTCATTTTATTTTTCAGGTTAAACACACTCAGAATTGAAAGCATTCAAATCTTAGATATGTTGCTTTCTAATTTATAAATATGTTATTTTAATTTAGCAGGTTTTTTTTCTACTGCATTTCTACTGCAAATCACCACCTCTACACCTCAATTTCCCCATCTGTAGAATGAAATCTGCCTCACTGAGATATCATGAGGGTTAATGAGGAACTGAGATAATTTATGTAGGAGAGAAAAGGAAGGCTCAGAAGAGTCATGACTTCTACCCTTAAGTAATTAAAGGGCTATTTATGGAAAAGTGGTAAGAGTAGTTATGCTTGGCTTCAAAGGGCAGAATTGGGAGGAGTAGTGGCTAGAAGTTGCAGAAAAGTAGATTGAGGTTTGATAAAATGAAAATTTTCTTACAGAGCAATCCAGAAGCAGAATGGGTTGCCTTTGTGGGAAGTGGGTTCTCCCTCACTATAGAGCTTTCTTCAGGCAAAAGCTGGGTGACCATGTTACTTATATTGTGGTTTAGCTGTGGGTTGGACTAAATCTCTGAGGGCCCTTCCAACTATGACAGTCTGAAATCAAATGGAAAAATAATCATGATTAATAATCATCATCATAGGGAAGGTAAAGGGCTGAAACTCTGAATAGATGCACTTGAATCAGACAGCCAAGCACTTAAGGCTAATTACCTATTGGACAATAACTCTATTAACATGTTTGAAATTTCTCTTCTCACAGTTAATGCTGGCTCAATGCTTGGGGTTAAGAGAATTGTAAGGAGGAATTGGGGGGTGGAGTAAGACGAGCCAGAGTCACTTTGGAGGTGAACGAAGAGAAGGGAGGTTGTGGAGAGCTTGTGGCAATCTTGTGCATCCCCTTCACTTCACCCCTAAAGACCAAGGACTTTTGTTTATCCTGACTCCCGCTGATTCTGAGGCCTCCAGGGGCTAACCCGGACTTCACAGGGGAGAAACTTAAAATAGCTCCATAAAAAAATTCATGCACAGGTGACAATCAAATATTTTTTGTTAAATGAATGAAAATTCCCTTAATCTTGCTGTTTCTGTGGTTTAATAACAGTTGTGTTGCTGTTTAGGCACAATTTGAATATATAAAAGGATTTAATTTTTTAAAATTTAAAAAAAGTCATACATGTATACTTATTTTGTATTTAATTTACATATTATTACATTTAACATGTATTGGTCATCCTGCTATCTGGGGGGGGGGGGGGGGAAGGGAAAAATTGGAACAAAAGATTGGCAATTGTCAATGCTGTAAAATTACCCATGCATATAACTTGTAAATAAAAAGCTATTAAAAAAAAAAAAAAGTCATACCCTTTCCCCCTTCGCTCATTCCCCCATAAGCATATAAATCAGAAATAGAGGAAGGAGTATCCCTTGGGATTAAGATGAGCAGTCCAAATCCAGAATTGTCAGAAATTATCTAGAACTGTTAACATGCCCAGGTGTCATAAGTTGTATTAGATTTGAAGTAGTTCCATTAGGATTGCTTGGCCCCAGTGCCTAGCAAAGCAGCCATCGATATTACTTCCCTGACTTTGAACAGTAACCACAGTATTTTTTCTAAAGGATGAAGGCTGCTAATAATTATGAATGACAGCAAGTTCCTTTATACTGAGTATCCTTAACAATACTAACAGAATCTTCCTCCAGCTGTCTTTTTTCAAACCTTTGTCATCCCCTCCTTTTCCTTTGATTAAGAAAAATGAGTACTTTTATAATAGGCTACTAGACTGTTGAATTTTAAGAAAGTTGAGTATTAGAGGAATGAGTACAAACAAGAATTAGAAGAACGACTTATTAGCAAAACTTTTTAAAACAGTTTTATATTTTAAAGTATTATCTTTTCTGCTACTCTTTGTAATTTGTATCTCTAGCTGAATGAAACCTTATAAATGCCATGTGACTTCCTGAAGTTGCATATGGAACCACTTTTAAAAAATATGCTTTCTCCAATACAAAGCATAGTATAAAGATGCTTAATAAATGACTCATAAATTATCCTGCTGAAATGATGCTCAAAGTAATCAGGCAACCATTTTCCAACTAATTTTATTTCATTACCAGCTTCTGAATCCTATATAGTGCCTTGGGTTTTCCTGTTACAAATTAACTCATGTTTCTCTAGTGTTTGAAGTTTGACAAAGTGCTTAACCTCACAACCCTGTGAAAAGTAGGCAGAACAAGCATTATTATCTATATTTTATAGATAAGAAGACTCAGCCCCAGAATTTGTGACTTGTATATTCAGCTAGTAAATATCTGACTTAGAATTCAAATCCAGGGCTTCTAAATCCATGTCTAATTATCTTTACTTTTATTGCTTTTCACTTCTATGATAGGATTACTCTTTTTTATTTTTTATCTTTTCTTTTTTCCTTTTTTGAGGCAATTAGGGTAAAGTAACTTTTCCAGGGTCGACAGCTAGGAAGTGTGAAATGTTAAATGTCTAAGGTTGGATTTGAACTCAGCTCCTCCTGATTCCAGGACTGGTGCTCTATCGACTGTGCTAGATGCCCAGATAGGCTTGTTCTTAAAGTTAAAGAAGTGAATTTCAAAATTTTTCCCTTATACTTTGGTAAAAACCCAACTATTTTTCTTAGTTCCTAGGAAATATTCTTATGCACTTTGGCATTTCTTACCCAAAATACAGCAATTTTCAGATTTATTATTGTTCTTCAAATTAGTGAGGCAACATTATGACTTTAATATATGTTATCTTAATTATATCTTTTCTCAATTTCTCTGAATACCATAGGGCCTAACATTTTTTAATTCAGTATATAAATATTATTTCTTAGGAAATTACTGTCCAGCAATTAATGGCACATTTGGATTCAATCCGGAAAGATATGGTCATTCTAGAGAAAAGTGAATTTGCAAATCTGAGAGCAGAAAATGAGGTAATAGAAACTTTTAAATAATGAACACATATTTAATACATATCACAAAATTTGCTGTTTTAAAATATTTTAACAAGACAGATGGCAAAATTAAATTTTGTGTTTCATAATCATTAAAAAATTTTATAGGAATATTTTATAAGAACACCTGGACTTTTATGTTTAAATCAGATGTTGCTCAGAGACACACACAAAAAAAAACTAATAAAGTTCTCTCCTGCTCTGGGTTCATTTCTTACTTAACTAAAGCCCTTCCCCTCCACCCAGAAAAAAAAAAAAAAAAACTGTCAGGATTCTATTTCAAACTTACTTTAATTTTATGCCTAGTGAAACATTTTAGTTTTTTATTAATTTTCTCTGTCCTCCCAAATAGAAGAATGATTTATTTTACCTACATTATTGAGAATTTTGTTTCAAACAAGATAATGCAGATTCTTTCTCACTTAACAAATAAAAAAAAAATCATTATTTTAAAGAGATAATAGTATTTGGATATAAAATCTAGTTATTGAGATAAATCTAATTTGGGGGGGTCTAATAATGAGCTGTCTTCAAGAGAATTTCTCTAGTTTATATTTTATTCATAGGGCAGATCTATTGTAGAAATCCACAGATTGCACAAATTTTTAGTATTCTTATGTTTCAGAATTTCTAGGTCAAATGGAAGATGATCTTTTGATTAATACTAATGTTCAGTGCTCCCTTTTATACCTAGAAAATGAAAATTGAATTAGACCAAATTAAACAGCAACTATTGGTGAGTAAATCATTTTCTTTTTACCATGTAAGAACAGATTCTAAATTCCAACAAGAGTAAGTTGTCATTTCAAAATATGTTTTTCATTTTCTTTACAGCTTGAAACTACGCGAAGCAGAGCAAATAATAAACTAGATATAAACCTAGAGAGGAGCAGAGTGACAGATCTGGTAATATTCATTTAAGATAGCTTAATTATTTGTTCTTTTTCGTTTCTTCAGTTTTTAATCACTTTCTGCCTTAAATTTTTTAGTTTACAGATCAAGAAAGAAAACTTATGGAAGCAACCACTGAATTTAACAAAAGAGTAAGTTAGGATATGTTTCCTTGTTAATTATAAGTTTAGCATTCTATTGTTCCATTTTGGGGTTGGAGTTTATAAGCTTTTTAATACTGTAGAAACTGCTTTTTTCTTTCTTGCTTATCTTCCAACTTATTCCTACTTAAATTTTACCACAAGGCTTGAGTACAGTATTTGTTGTGGTTTTTTAAATTTTCTTTTCAGTTTCAAATTCTCTCCCTTCCCTCCTTTACTCTCCCCTGTCTTGAGAAAGCTAGAAAAATAAAACTCATTACTAATATATATAGTCATTCCAAACAGATTTCCATACTAGCAGTATTCCAGGGGAGGGGGAAAGCAAGAAAAAGAATAGGAGAAAATATACTTCAAGCTGCAATCTTGAGTCCATTTGTTCACTATTTCAAGGTGGGTAGCAGGTTTCTTTCCTCCTAAACAGTTCTTCCCTCTTACTTAGAGGATAACACCATCCTCCCATTCCTTGGGCTTACAGCCTAGGAGATCTCATTATCACCTCCCCATATCATAACACTCACAAAGCTCTGTTGTTTTCACTATTGCAACATCTCTTCAGTATACCTTCTTCTCTACTCTGACACTGCCACTACTCTAGTGCACACTCTCATTTTGTGCCTGGACTGCTGCAACAACCTGCTGGTAGGTCTGCCAGCCTCAAGTCTTTTCCATTCACTTAGAAACCATTGAATCACAAAAGTAATTTTGCAAAAGCAAAGGTCCAATCATGTCAACTATTACTCAGTAAACTCCATTAGCTTCCTATTGCCTCCAGAGCATACAAAATGCTCTGTTTAACATTCAAAGTCCTTCTTAACTTAGTCCTTTCCTACCATTCTGGTCTTCATACACCTCATATTCCAACACATGCTCAACAATCCAATGACAGTGGCCTCCTGACTCCATATCTCAGTTCCAGGCATTTTCTCTGGCTATCCTTCACATCTGGAACATTCTCCCTCCTCTGCTCTATTTATCACTATGGCTTCCTTTAAGTCTGAACTAAAATACTACATTCTGCAACCTTTCTTAATTCCAGAGCCATTTCTTTATTATTTACTATTTATCTTGTGCTCACCTCACTTTGTGCATATTTTTTTGTATATCGTCTCCCCTGTTACATTGTAAGCTCATTCAGATCAGGGACTCATTTTGTACTCCCAGCACTTAGCACAGTGTCTGGCAATAGTAGATGTCTTTAATAAGTATTTATTGATTAGTTTGATTGGATAATTTAGCTGTTCCTCAATTGATGGGCACAGTTTTCAGGTTTTTGTCACTACTATGAATATTTTTGTACATATGGATCCTTTTCTTCTTTCTTAGAATTGAATACATTTAAACTCAACCTTGAACAAGAAACAAAATCCTTGTCAGTATTCGTGCCTCCAATATTTGGGTATTTTTACACTTGTAGGCTATTGTGAATGTAGGATATTTTTATACTTTTTCTTTTTATCTTTTCATTTCCATTTCAGTAAGAAAGACCAGTCTGACTGCCTCTTCCTTGTGATTTATCAGGAGAAAAGTCTCCTTTGCCCTTCTGAATTCTCTTTTCTCATCCAGCTTCTTTAGATGCATTTAATAACAGAGATGACACCACAAATTGATAAAAATTGTATTTTACATTTCAGGATACCCATATCAAAAACATTATTTCACAGACCAGTAATAAAATTGACATTGAAATTGCTTCACTAAAAACACTGATGGAGTCAAACAAACTTGAGACAATTCGCTATCTTGCAGGTAAGTCCTCTTGGAGGAAGGGAATTTGATAGTGTTTGCTTTTCCGGATTTGTGCAATTTAAGGTTCAATTCAAGAACTGCTACAATGTATATATAAGCTTGTGATAGTATGTAAGAACTCATATTTAAGTTTGTATTTCTAAAACACTTAAGTTTGTAGAGGACTTTTATTTTATTTATAACCCTTTTAAGTGGATAGTGGAAATATTATTTTTTTTTAATATAGGAGTAAACCGAGGCTCACAGAGATCAGTTGACTTGTTCAAGGTAATTTAGCGCATAAGGGCTAGAATCAAGATTCTACTTAATACCTCCTGATGTCAAGACTAGCTTTCTTTCCCCATGAAGTGCTCTCTCTGATCAAAGTACATAAATAAAGGTCCAGATGTGACATGTGAGGAGGCAGCTTTCCAATCCAAAAAAGAATCCCCTGTGACATATAGGTAGTCCTAATGTGCAATAATTTGACATTTTCTTGTAGACCTCCTGTAACATCCATGGTTAATGCAGCTGGTTGATTCACACCAGCTTTGCAGCCCATGTTCAAAGAAACTAAGTACAGATCCCAGCTGGAGAGCTGGTGCTGTTCTCATATCCCCTTTTCCTAGCTCCTAGAGTTCTTACATTATACATTGCCAGCCACATAACTGGCAATGTGCAGGTGTGACTCCAATTTCTCACCAGTGTAAAAGACTGCCAACTTGGATTATTATTTTTGGAGAGGTTTTTCCTTCCATAAAAGAATTTCATCCATTGAGACTCTCCCAAAAACATTCTGATAATAATAAGTCAGGGTTACAGTGTAGAAACCAAGAGTGATGTTAGTACAGAAGACATGATTTTTAACAACACATTTGGCAGAGAGGAGCAAAGTGACGTCTTTAAATCTTGTTAAACAATATGATTTTTTTTCTTTTTTAAAATAAAAGAATCAGCACTTATAAAATCTAAACTTCTTAAGTTTGTCCTCCAAGGTGGTTATTTATTTGCTCCATCTCAAAGGTAACATATATGGCTTACCCTGAGAATTAAAAGATTCATAAGTGTGGAGTTAAAATTTTTGAAGTACAAGATAGCATTCTTCCAGAATAATGAAGTCTTAAAGCAAAGGAATGGTATGTATTATGGGCTCTACTATGGAAATGCCCCTGGAACATGCATGTTAGGAGTACTATACTTGAGTTCTGAACAAGAATATTTTTGTATAAGAACCAGATTCTACATCTGGGGTGTGGCATAAGCTTTTGATATTTTGGATGATTTGGTGTTTGGATTATATAACAGTTCCTTGTAAAATAAGCTGTTTTTCCTTAGTCTGCTACCTGGACGCTAGCTTGATTACTTTTTTCTTTTATATTAAATTTCTGTGTGTAAACTAGAGGTGGCAGCCTTCCTTTAGATCACTCTTTGGAGTTGCCTCTAAAATATTTTACTTATCTAACATTAAGAACCTTGAAACATAAAAAGAGTGAATCACCCTGAGAAAAATATACATTTAAAACATTGATGAATTACGGGCATATAATTCTCCCACACTTTACATATTTTCCATCTTCTGCTTTCCTTTTGCTTGGGAAGATGTGTTTGAAACAATACCAAGGACTCTTTTCTTTCCTTATCTTCCAAATGTTACCCTCCTTCAGACTGACGTGCTTTTTAAAAAGATTCTTGTAGGTAAAGGGTAACAGAATCTCTTGGGACTTCCCTTTTCCTTTAATTCCTTCCCCTCTCTTCTGGTATTCAGAAGAGTTGCTGTTGTGGATGAATCTTTGAATTTAGTAAAACCAGGAGTTTTAAGATTGGTGGTAGTAACTAAACAATAATTCTACTTACTTATTTGGAGGGCATATTTTAGCCACTTCATTCCTTCTGAACACATCTCTGAATTATTTTTAAAAAACATGAACACTATAGTTCATCTACTTAATTCTGAAGAAGCATTCTTAGAATCTCATTCAGCCATTTTTTTTAAGTTAATAATGTCTCTTAAAAGGCTTATTTCTAGCCCCTAGAAAATGAGAAATAGAAAATTAAAAAGTCAAGGTGGGGCAGCTAGATGGTACAGTGGAAAGAATACCAGCTCTGGATGCAGGAGGACCTAAATTCAAATCTGGCCTCAGACACTTTATACTTACCAGTTATGTGATCCTTGGTAAGTCACTTAACTCCAATTGTCTCACCAAAAAAAAAAAAATTAATTAAAAATAATAAAAATCAAAAGGCAGTTGGGAAGAGTATTCAGAGCAGATATTCTTAATTGTCCTAATATCTAAGAACTAATGGTAAAGGAGATGGAGAATGCAGATAGCACTGACTTGTGTACTATAATAATGGTAACCATGCATTACCGAGAGGCCAAGTTAGATTTTATATCCTCTGTTGAAGAAGGAAGTTGTATACGTTGGTACAAATAATATATTTCAGAAATAACTATCAAAAACATTTTCCCTAAATGAGATGTTACTATGCTTTATATTTGTCTGTTTTATTATGTTTCAAAGTGCTTTCCCATAAATATTCTTAGTGTTGAAATGTAATTCAGAGGACATCTTATCCAACCTGTACTCAAATACAGTCTTCTCAACTACTTGATGACAAAAGTCACCCATTGCTTCGCAGCTTCTAATGATGGAGAATCACTCTCCCCCCTGAAGCAGCTAATTGCAGTTTTGGACAGCTCTGGTTGTTTGTTAGGAAATTTTTTGTTAGATCCAGCCTAAATAGGACTCTGCATCTCCCAGGTCTCAGAGTTCTGACATCTGAAGCTTTTAGTAAACATCTCATTTAATAGTTTTCAGCCTTCTTCACTCGTGTAACATAAGTATGAATATAATTATATAATCTTATTTGATCTAAAGATTCCTGCCAGCAGAGATCACACTCCATCCAGGCTGCCCACCTGGTACATTTCTTTGTCAATTTCTTCCTTAAGTTCACTAGAGAGGATCTCCCCATTATGTTTTGGGACCCATTGGTCACTCTACATCCTTTCTCATCCTCCCCAATTTTTTTATTAGAGGTTTTTTATATGGAATCTTTGGTGGATAATTTTCCATATAGCTATTGTTTGTAATGTGTTATAACTGGCTCACACTCACTGCAAACCTTTTCATTGGAAATTTTGTAATGTTAAGATAGAGATTGATTTATCACAAAGTGTTTGTTATAAAATTATTTTCACATCTCTTGATCCTTACATTCTCAGGTTCGTCTTTAAATGTCCTTGGAATGTTTGGTTGGGTCTCATAATTTGTTTTTCCTCCACTGCTTCACTGTTTTTGGACCCACTAATGTTCTAATCTTCTGATATCATTCTCCATAAGATTTTACAAATAAGTTTATATTCTTAAGCAAGATTGCTCTTGCTTGCTACATCTCTCCATTTGACAAGAAACTCAATTGTTTGCTGATTAAGAAGTTTCTGAGCTTTTTTGGTCTCCTGTGTATAGCAATTGATTTATATCAGTCAGAAATTACTTTACAGTGCTGATAGCCTTTCTTCTATCCATGTCATGTTTCAGCAATAATAACTTGCCTAAATAGGTCAGATATGCCATCTCTTTATTTCATTTTTTATTCTTTTAGCTTTGTATTAACTTTGGTCTTTTTTTTTTAACAAGTCAGTCTGACTATGTGGTAGTTGTTTCAGCAGTAACTCCCACATCAGTAATTAGTTGTTTCCCATTCATTAAAATAGAATAAATTTCATCTGTAAATTCCATTTTAAAATCAAATCATATTTTCTCCTCTCAACTCATATTTACTTGTGTTTTACCAGCCCCATAACAGTTTTCTTTTAATCTGCCACAGTATATAATTGTATCATCTTGTCTTTCAGTTTATATCCTATCAGTTATAGATTATTTGCATTTTACCCACATGGTCCTTAATGTTATGTGGACAAGTATGTGGAATATAGACTAGAAGGCTAGTTTGTTGCTTTTTGGGGTTTTGCTTCTCTTTGAGATAAAAAATAAAATTGCTTTTGCTGCACCCCTAGAAAAGTGGCTATGACTGCTCTTCATACTATAGTAAAAACTTGTTCTTTTTTACAGCATCTGTTTTTACTTGCCTGGCAATAGCACTGGGATTTTACCGTTTCTGGAAATAACAACAACTTTTCAAATATCATCACCAGCAGGAGCAAGACTGCTTTTTGGTACATTTTGAAGATATTTCCTTTTGTATAAATTAATTTTGGCCTGCCTCAACTCCTTAATAAATCCATTTGCCCTATTCCCTGGTGCCAAAAAGCTGTCATTGAGATCCCAATTAAAGTATGGTAGAAAGGTATTTTATAATTTGTCCTTGCAACTAGTTTACAGAATTGGAAACATAGTTCACTTATTGTATCTTGGACATGGATTCATCTTAAACTGCTCAGTTTTGGTTTCATATGAGTAAACTTCTCCCCAAACTTAAGTACTCAGTGTATCTTTATTCGTTTTTCATCATGACATGATCCTATTTATGGAGTTTTGATTTTTGTTTGTTCACTAAGTAGTAAGAAAAATTCATATTTTCATATTTATATATTTAAATAAAAGATTATTATAACTGTGCTCATTGAATTTTAAGTCTTATCTGAATCTGAAATTTATTCTTCATGACCAAAAACAATGATTTTTATTGTACATTCTAATTAATATGTGTCACCTGGTATGGAATGGACAATAAATGTCCCCTGGAATGTCCCCTGGAATGTCCCCTTGTCCCCTTCATCAGCTTGAGACAACTTTAAGAGAAAATTTGTACTTCTTCAGGCTCCATGTGTTATATAACCCTGTTTTTTCCTGTAAAAGCTCTTCCTTCATTTAGTACATGCATGTAAACCATTATAACAAACACTAAGAGGACATTTAAGTTTTGTTATAGAATTTTGCTAAAAATGAATTCATTATTAACAATTATATTTCCAGTCTGAAGTAATTCAAAAGTAGCCCATATTTATGTTTAGACTCTGATGACTCAGCACATAAAACATGCCTCGAGGCAGTAAAGGATGGGAAATGCCATAATTTCACATCCCTACCTCTGTATAATTCTGCCTTTTGATTCATTTTATTTCAGGTCTTGTTGCAGTTTTAGTGAGTTTTAAAGAGCTAGAAGATAGGCAATTTGGAAGGTATTTGCAGTGTGGAGCCAGAAAAAAAAAAAAGTTAAAAGAATTGTGGTCTTAGGGAAACATGAAGGGAGAAATGAAAACCAATTCCAGTCACAACTGTTATTTACTATATTTCACTTTGGGCAATTTACTATATTTCACTTTGGGCAAGTCACTTAATTTCTGTGACTTGGTTTCTCTTCTAAAATAACACCTGTTGTCAAAATGCTTTGCAAAAATTTTTAATCCTATGCTACTTAGAAATGGCAACCTATGTATTGGAGCAGTGGGAATTATGATAAGGCATGTCATTTTGAAGTCCAAAAGATCTTTATCTTTGGAAAATATAAAACAGATTTGTAGTCCATCTTAGTTTCTATGGACAATTTTCCTTCCGGTTTCATTTCTGCAAAAATTGAGGATTGCTACTTTGAATTACTAAGAATAATAAAGTTCTGATAAAAATATTGCTAAATTAGAGTTTGTTTATAGAAAAATATAAAGATAGTAAGCTTTTGATACTTTGTAAACCACAAGATAGCATTAAAGCTGTTAGAACTTTGCTTTTTTTCTACCTTTTATCTTATGTAGGAACAGAAAAATCATAATATTTGTACGAGAAGTTGGAGAAGGCACAGTCCTTCATGTCACCCTCTGACCTAATGATCTCACTATTGGGCATACATTCCAAGGAGTTCAAAGACAGAAAGTTTTCAGTATACACCAAATACTTTTAGTAACCCTTTGTGTAATAGAAAAAAACTTAGAGTCAAAGATGCCCATCTATCAGGGAGTTGCTAAAGAAATTATGATAAATTAATGTAATGAACCATGAGAAACAGTACAAGGATTTCAGAAATGGATGAGAAGATATGAACTGATGCAAAGTGAAGTAAATAGAACCAGAAAGACAGCACATACAATGACAATAGCTGTGCAAATGGAAAGTCCAGATAAATTATCTTGGCGCAGAGGAAGAGAGAAGACAATGAGCTTTTCACCCTTCTTTGCAAAGAGGTGAAAACTATGGGTGCTGAAAACTGTCATACAGTAATGGGCTATTTAGTATTTCAGAATTTTTACTATTTCATCTTGTTATAATGAATAGCTGCCTAAAGGAAATGAGAGGGATATACTGGGAAACAAAAGAAAATGATAGGAAAACAAAAGATACCATTATTGTTAATACCTTAGTGAATAGAATTCAAGCCTTTGAGACAGATGGTTTTTTTTCAGTCATTTCAGTTACAAATTCAGTTATTCATGACCCCATTTGTGCTCTTTTTGGCAAGAAGGCTGGAGTGGTTTACATTTCCTTCTCCAGCTCATTTACCGTGTGGAACTAGAGCAAACAGGGTTAAATGACTTCCGCAGGGTCATGCAGCTCATAAGTGTCTGAGGTGAGATTTGAACTCAGGAAAAGTGGTCTTCCTGACTCTAAGGCTCAGCATTCTACCTATTATTCCCCCTACTTGCTCAGAGTTTGGAAATCCTGGGTTCAAATATAACCTCAAATATTTAAAGGCTTTGTGACTAAAGAATAAACTTCATCTGTAAAATAGTGAGTTTGCCCTTATTGACCTTGAAAGTCCCTTTTAGTTGCTGTAGTTATAATCCCATAATATTCTAGTTATGGAATTGAAGTCCCCTAATAACCGTGAGCAGCCAAAATTAGCCTACATGGCCTTCATGTATAAAAGTAAAGTAAGCAACAAAAACCTGAAGGGATATATTATTTATCTTAATAGTAGCTGGTACTGTTGCCTATAGGCCCAACCTAGGGAAGGGACCACAACAATGAGACTACCAGTAACAGAGAGGAAAAAGATGATCTATAATTCTCAGGAAACACAAAAGGGAAACTTCAACAATGAACAAAATTTCTGGGAGATGGAACGTCAAGGATTTGCATAATAATAGGATATAAGAAATAGGAGAGATCAAAGGAGAATCACCAGCAAAGCTATGTTCAAGCAAGCAAGTAAAGCTCCTGATCATTAGGATACAGCCAAATGGAAACTAAGAACAAGTATGATTGCCTCTATGAGACATCTTCAATCAATGTGGGTAATGATGTGGGATGGTTATGAAGCTTAAGAAGAGTGCCAATCTCCTCATGTATAGTTCCTTCCCTCTCTAACAATGAACAAAGCTAAACTGCAGCACTAAAGTATCAACATCCATATGTTGGGGAATCCTCAGGCAATAGGAACTCCTCAAGGGAAAATGGCTAGTTGTTATGGGCCAGAACTCTGAACTTGAAACAAAGGATTCTTACAAGGTGCTAAGTCAGTGGAATTGATAGAGCCAACAGTTATCTAATTTAGCATGGTTCAGTATGATTGATTTAATCCTACAAGGAGATGTTATGGGCCACAACTTGAAACAAAGTACTAAAGTGGAATTGAGGAGACAGTGGTTAAATTAGTTTAGCATTGATTTAATCCTACAATAAATAATGGTTTCCTAGTAATATAATGATTGATTTGTACTAAGTGTGGAGCATATATAAGCTGGAAGCTCTCAGGGCCAGAGTAGACAAGCGCACTAGAAGTTCTTGGAGGCTGGGTTAGATTCATTCCATTGTCCACCTTTGTTGTGGCTGGAGACTGAAGTACAAACCTTCGGAGTTGGGGCGCTTCAGAAGCCAGAGAAAGCAGGCAGGAGCTCAAGCACATGGAACCAAGGAGAGAAATAGGCTTCTAAGAAACTAACCGGGCGGCCCCAGGAAAGGAGACAAGACTTAGAAAGAGACGATAAAGGATTTGGAATTTAACCCCTGGCTGCACTTGTGGTGATTACTGAACTGAAATGAAAGCTGCTCCCAGAGACCCCAAGAAAACCTCAACAGAGAACATTATATTTTAGAGAGAACTTTACAGCTGGTCTCTATCCACAACCCACAAGCACATTAAAAAAATTCACTTACCATTTATCAAGTCCCTGTCCCCTTACACATGTGTAAAGTATGTTCTAGCTCCCTGGAGGGCTTCGGGTCGGCCAGAGTCAGGATAAAAAAGTCCCTGGTCTTTAGGGGGAGAAGTGAAGGAGGCAGGCAAACTGCCACAGGCTTGCCAAAAATCTCTCCTGGACTCTGGAGTCCTGAATCACCAGCCTCTCTCCTCATCCTATCCCCAAATCACTCTCCTTTCTCTCACTCTGCCCTCCAGTCCTCGCCTATGATTATCTTACTGTCAAACATTCAGCAAGCACCAAAGATGAGGAGAGCCATGATCCAAATATATGCTAATAAAGCCATTGTCTCACATGGAATAGGTAATTAGCCAGAAGTGCTTTGCATTCTCAGATTCAAGTACACCTATGTTGGAATCTTTACAAAGTGT
This sequence comes from Sarcophilus harrisii, assembly GCF_902635505.1. Lineage (NCBI taxonomy): Eukaryota > Metazoa > Chordata > Mammalia > Dasyuromorphia > Dasyuridae > Sarcophilus > Sarcophilus harrisii. Next base: position 510,186,669 of record NC_045428.1, on the reverse strand, counting down.
TAAGCCATTAGAGTTGATAGAGACAATAATTATCTAATTTAGCATGGTTCAATATGATTGATTTGATCTTAGAAGATATTTTTGGGCCAGAACCTGAAACAAGGTACTAAGTACAACTGATAGAAACAATGCTTATGTTCACACCTTTAGAAAGCTCATAGAAGCAAGAAATATTTAAGTACTCATTGGAGTTCACATGTTTGGGAGATTTCAGGGTTTAGAAAGAGATATCTGAATTCAGACCTCCCTTAATCCCTGCCTCCAAAAGGTGGAGTCAGCCTTTTACACTCAGCATAAATATGATTTATGTTATTTTCACAATTCTCTCAATTCCACTTAGTACCTTGTTTCAAGTTATGGCCCATAACATCTCCAGTGAGCCACTCGAGAGAGTTACTTGGGAACATTCCCAGGGGTTGGAGAGGAGCATTCTGGGAGGAAGCCTACAAGCCCTCTCTCAAAGGCAAGAGAGATTCATTTCATCTTCCACCTTGGTGCTGACTGGAGTCTGAAGGACAAACCTTTGGATTTGGGGACATTTGGAGGGAGCTCTTGGAACCAAGGAGAGAGAGAGGGCTCTAAGAAAACTAACCAGGCTATACTGGAGACAATAAAAGATCTGAACTTTTATCGCCTGGCTGCGTTTGAAGTAATTATTGATTAACTGAAACTAAGGCTGCCTCCAGAAAACCTTCCCAAGAAACCCTCTCCCCAGAGAGAACCACCATCTTATTATTTTAAAGAAAAAAGAACACCACACATCTATTCACAGTTTCAGTCCTCTACACACATGGACAACAAAGTCCATGAAAGAAGCAGGGTGCAAGGGATGTCAGGACAGCAAGATGGAAAGCAGGTCCAGACTGATGCGGGTCAGGTCACCACACCCCTCATTTTCCAGGGAAACCTGATAAACATCTGATTTGCTGCTGACTAACAGCTGCACAAATCACACTGCTGGCAAAATTAGATGATGACAAGACACGTTCATTTTTGTTCTGGTATTTTTTTAAGCAAATTAAATTCTATTTTATTATACCTCTCCTTTAATTTACCAGTTATAATATACCTGGGAGGCATTGAAGAATTGATAATAATTTTCAGAGGGCAATGCTGGATGTGATTAGGACCAGATATGACTAAAGAGAAATTCTCAATAACTGAAAAAGATGTCATTAGAAAAATAAATGTACTCAGAAAAAATGGATCTGTTCTAATATTTAGTTTCAATAAGCCTTGTTGGAATATCACTAAATGTATCTGGGGGAAAAATGAGAAGCACTGTGTTTCATTATTTTATCTCTTCATTCCTCTGGGATTTAGGAAGCATGTGCCACAGTAAACAGGCCAGGGTTGGATAAAGTAGACAATTTTTAGGGCACCTTTTCTGGCCCCCTCTTCACAGCAAGAAGGAAGTGAGCAATGAGATCTTTAAAAGGCTGCTCTGACACCTCGGGGGCTGCTGAATCCCCAGGGTGTTTCCATGAGAAACGATCCCAGGCCAGGCCCAGAGTTGTGACCACAGCTCCCACTGTCTCTCTACATACTGCTTTGTCAATTGACTGTTGCCACAGGACTCTGAGGTGGTAAAAATGATAAACATAGTGTGGGTGATGCGTTCTGATCCATGAGTAAAGTGGATTTACGTGAGGTAGGGTTGAATGAAGTCCTGACCTCATTCTCTCTTCCAAAGCCAGCCCAACCTAATAGCAGGACACAGGCAGTAGAGCTGGATTTGGCCTGGGTGCTCTTTGGTGCCTTCCCTGGACCTGCTTCAGCTGCCATCACGGCCACTGGACAAACTTTCCATCTGCCCAGCCAACCATTCACTGCTTGTGGCAGACACCCCCAGCTCACCAGGGTGTGAAAGCCGTTAGTTACTACCCTCAGCCTGGTGTAGCTCCTGGGCTGACATGGTTTACCGGGGTGTGGCTGCTGGGCCTGCTATAGCTTCCTGGAGCCACAGAGAGAGACGGACACCACGGTAGATGAGAACCTGAAAAGGGCCCAGCGCTCTCACTCCAGAGGTCCTAGTCTTTTCTGAACCCACCCTACACCCTGGCACAAATAACTGACCTAACAAAACGAGGGGGTCGGTATATGACTATTAGACACAAGGATAATTCTGAGTGGGGTGAGCACCAGGCCTTCTGTGGTTCCCATTTTCCCTTTTGAGCTGTGCTCTCATTGTGGATTTTACACAGAATGAGGAAATTGCTAAATCTTGGGGGCATCTGAGCCTCCTATATTAGGGGCTTCATATGCTGGGGTTACACTGAACTTAAAGCAAAGACATTCCCACTATATACAACAGGACCTCTTGTCCAACTTAATTCCCCAGTTTCCACAATTGTGGCTTGGATTTCCAGCTGTGTCACAGCCTAGGGACAACCCTTTTCAAATTCTACTTCTTCAAACATTAGTAATGTAGCAAGCTTAGCCACAGCATATCCCAGCTGATCATCTGGCAAGAGTGGGGTATAATAGCTCAAGGTCCCATGACTATCTCTGTAGTGTCAAGAGAAAATGGAAAAAGGTTTCCAGTCTTCCACATACTCTCTGAAGCAATCTTATGGAAGTCTGAGAGGCCCCAGACAAGTCACATAGGATGGGCTGTAGAGGCTGTAACTAACATGTATATAGCACTATGCGATGGGTGATATGCTAAATGTTTTACAATTATCTCATTTGATTTTACAATAATCCTGAGAGGTAGGTACTGTTATTATCTCCATTTTTTACAGATGATGAAAATGAAGTAATCAGTGGTTAAATAACTTGCCCAGTCATGCAACTAATAAGTGTCTGAGGTAGAATTTGAACTCAAGTTTTTCTGATTCCAAGCACAGTACTTTCTCCACTATACCCCTAGTTGCTGTTAAATATATGCTTAATTGTTTTGCAACCAGAATAAAATACCAATTCAAACTATTTAAGTGTCATGTGGTAAATGCTTAAAGTATATATTCTTTCAGCATATATTTATTCCACAAAACATTTAATAATTACCTACCACATTGTCAAAAATATAAAGAGAATAAGGACATGCTATCTACTGTCAAGAAGCTTATCATCTCAAGGAATAAGAGAATTAGAAGTAACTTCAGCCAAATATTGAATCCAGTCCATACACAATGAGGAGTTATTGTCTCTTCTTGAAGACTTCTAAAAAGGGGAACTGTTGAGATTCTTATAAGGTACTAAGACAGTGGAATTGATAAGAGACAATAATTATTTAATTTAGCATGCTTCAGCATGATTGATATGATCCTACAAGGAGATGTTATGGGCCAGAACTTGAAACAAAGTACTAAGTGGAATTGAGGAGACAATGCTTAAATCTAGTTTAGCATTGATTTAATCCTTCAACAAATAATGGTTTCCTAGTGATATAATGACTGGTGTGTACTCAGTGTAGAGCATATAAGCAAGAAGCTCTCAGGGCCAGAGACACAAGCCCTCTCGGAGGTGGAGACAGATTCATTCCATCTTCCACCTTTGTGCCTGCTGAAGACTGAAGCTGGCAGAGGCAAAGGACTAGCAACAGGAGCTCTCGGAACTAAGGAGAGAGATAGGCCTCTAAGAAAGCTAACCAGGTCCCAGGAAGAAGACAAGACTGAAAAGGAAACAATAAAGGACTGGACTTTGACTCCTTACTGCATTTGAGGTGATTATTACACTGAACTGAAAGGAAGGCTGCCTCCAGAAGCCCCCCAAGAAATCTGCTCCCAGAGAACATTATATTTTAGGGAAGAATATTACAGGGAACCTCACCACTTCTTGAGATAACAATTTTTGGATAGCTTAAATTATCAAAACATTCTTCCTGATAACAAGACAATTTTTGTCTCTTTTTGAGCTTGGGAGATTAGATAGGATGGTGGTGTAATAGGCAATAATTCTGAATGGGGAAGGATCTGAGGAAAAAGATACTGAATTTTTTTGAACATATTGAATTAAAATTACTATGGAACATCCAGTTCAAAGTATCCAACAGGAAGTTGGGACCTTCTTAGTTATGAGATTAGAGATCAGTGAAAGTTAGGACTGTAAAAATAAATCTGAGAACCATTAGTATAGAGATCATAATTGACTCTATAGGAATTAATGAAATCAACATATGGAAAAGAGAGCTCAAGACAAAGTCCTATTGCACACTCACAGTTAGTGGGCATGACCTGGGTGAAAATCTAGCAAAGTAGACTCAGAAAGAACAGTCGGATAGGAAGAGTAAAGTGGAGAAAACACCTATTATAGTTATCTGAAGGAGTTTAGCCAAGAAAGAAAGAGATATGAGTCGATGATTATCAGAGATAAGTGTATTGGGTGAGGATTTTTTGAGGATGGAATAAACCACAATATTAGGGAAGTAGCCAACAAATAGCAAGTCCAGATAAGTGAGAAGGTGGGGATAACAGAAAGGGAAACCTCTCAAGAATAGCTGGAATGCAAGAAAAGAGCCACTTTTTCATTTCAGAGGGGCTGAAGGAGAGTGACATGAAGGATGCTGTGGTTGACCTAGGCCTTTCTAAAGTAAGGTTTTTCCTAGGTTTCAATTTGTCTGAGGCTTTTAGTTCTTCAGTCCTGGCCAGATGATGGCAGTAAAAGGAGAATTTAGTTAAGACTCTTGAAGGATCAACAACTTAGCCTTAAGCATCCATAAAAGATTCATTTAACAAACACTTAGTAAGCCACTTAGGGTTAACAGTATTAGGCAATGAGAGAAATACAAAATCTATATTACAGCCCTCATGAAGTTCATAGTTTGAAAAAGAAATTTAAGCTACTGATATAAGATCTATAATATATAATATTACATAAATGACTACTGAAAAAACAATGAAATTTAGGAGGGAAATAGTTGCTATACAGGGAAGGAAAGAAGGAGAAAAGTAGGAAGCATTTAATGAGCAGATATATATCAAGCACTATGCTATGTGCTATATAAATGTCTCATTCGAGGCCTAATGCTCTATACACTGAGCCACTGGAGGGGGAAAGAAGAGAGGGAAGAGGGTAGAAGAGAGAGAGAGAAAAAGAGAGAGAGAGAGTCAGAATATATATACACTGGTGACATTTTACAGACATCGTGTCAGGAGACCAGATTATGTGTATATATTTGGTGACACTTTACACTTATGTGAAACTATTTCAACACCAAAATAAAGCTTTGCTCTATCCCTCTTGTATTAAGCAAGAAACTATACATTTATTCTTGTTAAAGCAGAAATTTCTAGGTGGGGGAGGGCAGAAGGGGAAGTGGCAAACACCCATGATCCCTAATGCTAAGAGGCTGGAGCAGATAGGTCACCTAAATCTGAGCTGCTGTGAGCTCAGTTAACTAAGTACTCAAACTAAGTCAAGCCCCAGCATGGCAAGTTTGGGAGATAAGGAGGCATCAGGCTGCGCAGGGAGGGGCAAACCAGCCCAAATAATAAATGAAGCAGGTCAAAGCTCCCATGCCAGTGTGATCTAACCTGAGTAGTGGCTGCACTTCCAGACTAGATGAGACAGACACTTGTGCTCAAAAACAAAAAGGCAGGAACAAGGGAAGAAGGAAATTTCCTGCAATATGTAAAGGGAATTTTTAAATGTGATCATGAGAGAAAAGGGAACAATCATCCACCACCACTCCTACATGCCAAAAGTAAATTATTAGTTCCTAAATGGGGATACTTTTAAAAGGAAAATGGTCTGACATTCCACATTGTCACTTAGGAGGTCTGTGACCAAAAGCAACTCAGAATTTTAGAGCCTCAGTGTTCTACTCTAACCCTCATATTATCCACCTCATAGTGCTGTTATGACAGAGCCTTTTTTCCAAAGGCACAACTAAGAGGGAGCCAAATTAGGAAAGAAAGCCAAAAGGAGGAAACCTAAGCATAAAAGAACCTTACTTCTGCAAAGGTGGCTCTAAAAATCTCTATCTCTTGACCTTGGAAAGAAGAGTGGATAAAATTAAAAAAAAAAAAAAAAGATAACATTAAAGGTTAGGGTCTACATCATAAAAGGAAGAAATACACCTCAACACACAGAAAAAGAACACAATCCAAGGCTAACCTGAATAATGAGATTGTGTTTGTTTTTATCTCAAACAACTATTTCAGTAGTTGTAAGCCCTATCCTATCCCAAATTTCCTCCCTTCATTACAATGAAACTTAGTGAAACTGATAATATGCTCCTGTTGTTCCTGTTTGTCCTTCCTTTTGGATATGAGTGGGGCACAGCTGCTCAAAATCATCAGCCTCACTATCTCCTCCAGAGTCATCAGAGACCACTGGCAATGATCCAGGATGTAATGGGTGATCTTGGCCTTTCTAAATTAAGATTTTCCCCCGGTCTCAGTTGGTCTGAAGCCATGCCCATTCAATGACTAAGGGCTGGCTAAGAGGTGAGATAAAAGAGGACTCAATTAGGACCACAAACATATCTTGCAGGAAAAGGCTCTCAGAGTTTCTAGCCAGAACAGAAAACTGTTGCTATTTACACTCATTCTAAGCCATCAAAGCCTATTAATCATTCAATGACAGCCATAGTGATTTGGGTTTAAAGGTGGAATCAAGAAACTCCATTTAAAATATAAAGGGTTCTTAAAAGCTTGTGTTTTCAGAGCTATATTTCAAGAAAATCAAAAATGATAACCACATAGGACAAAACAGTAAATTGTGCCAGCTTTTTGAAAAAAAGGGGTGGGGGGAGGAAGAAAGAGAAAGGAGTGAGGAGGAAGTTGTTAAAGGCCATTTTAGATGGGAAATCACAATGCATTCTCAAAAAATAGTGAATCCAGCTTGACAAAAGCATGGTTTGTATATGAATAGCAGATGATATAGCTTGTGGAAAGGTAGACTGGAGTCTAAATCATATAGGTTCTTGAATACTAGAGTCATTAATAGGAATGATATAACAACCATAAAAATAAAGACAATTGACATCTATATATTGCTTTAAGGTTTGCAGAAAAGATGACAGGTAATATATGAGAACCATTCTAACTGTAGTTTACCATAATCCATGACATAATATTATGTTAGAAATAAATGTAATGCCTTATTTTGTGACTCATCACTCTAGGAAATGAAAAGAACAAAAGAGCTCATTTTGTTCAGTTTCTGCCTTCCAGATATAAGATACGATAAGACAACTGAGAGCTAGAAAGGTTAAATGAATTGGCCAAAATCATACTGCTGGTATAAGTAATGGAGGGGAGGAGGGTTTAGCACTTAAGACACTTTTACAATTGTTCATTTACCACTATTCTCCCTGCTATTAAGCAGTTGAATAGTTCTATTACATATGTGATTAAATTCCCCTTAAATAGCTTACTGTTTTTAATTTTTTCTAAGAAGTCTTATTTTTAACTTTCTAACATAGACTTAGACCATCTCCAAGACAAGGGAAAAAGCTTTATACTTATACACTATTAAGCAGACTAAACTCCCTGGGGGAGCCAGCAACTTACAAAAGGAGAGGTGGTACCTTTTCTGGGAAAAAAACCCGAGCTATGCTAATTGTTTATCTCAGTAAATCAATCTGTCATCCCAGTAACCATCAGGAGATGACATCTATTGCTTAACCTCCAGATTGTGTAAAGTAACTATGGGCATTAGTATAGGATAGCTCTGTCTAATAATTCTACAGGATCAGTTTGTTCCTCACTGGGCCCCTGCTTGGTTGCTGCCAAGGACAGTCTTTTGCTGGAGTCCATTCACCCTATCACTGTCCCCCTCAAATAAATGGGATCCAAAATCTTTTGAGATATGAGGCAATGGTCTTGGCTTTTGAAGTTGCTGCTTGATGAAATTGGACATATAATTATTCCTGCCTTCTGAGGCCTCCTTGAAGGGGTGATGAATTTGAAGACCCAGAAGCGATGATTAAAGTGTCCAGTGAGTGCTAAGTCTCACATCAGAATTTGGATGATATCCAGTGTTAGCCATCATTTGAAGGTAAATCACTTGGACCCTGGAAGGAATTTTAGCAAGAGGAGAGGTAGGGATGGTAGCATTGTAAATAGTAAAAAGAGTGCTTAGGTGACCAAGGGTATATGTGCCAAAATGTTTAAAAGAATTAGACACCAAAAATGACAGGATGAGGGAGTTAGGTTTTTCTATGTGTGAATGTACGTGTGTATGTGTATGTGTACGTGTGTATGTAAACATGTCTATGTGATGTGTTCCTGAATGGTGGGTGTGGTTGGCAGAGAGAAACTTGAAGCACTGATGGTTCCCTGGAGCAGGTAAGGAAAAGACTGATAGAAATCAGTTTAGCTCCATGGTCCCACTCTCTGTGTCAGTCATCCAGTCAGAAATCCAAGTTATGTCAAGCCTCTGGGGCCACCCTCTGTGGAAGTGTTGGGCAACCTCATATTGCTATGTCCTATCAGAAATCCCAGTCATGTCCCTGGGACATATTTTCTCTATAAATCTACTTATCGCCCATGCCTTGTTTACTGCCCTCCTTGGATCAGCCTCCCAAGACATTCTGTCTCGTGGTGTTCTTTCCCCTTGCCCCTCCTCCAAGCCACGTGATAGCTCTCCTAACTCCACTATGCTTCTCAACCCCACTTCTCCTCCTTATGGCCAACTAACTCTTTTAGGGGGCTAAGTCCCTTTCAGGATTTAGCCTGCCAGCTAAGGATATGCCCCAAGCTCATGGGATGCTCCCTTTCTCCTGGGTAATTGTGAGTGCCATTAAGAAACTTGTCTTTTCCATCATTAATTATTAAACACCTTTCTATGTTCTTCCAACTCTATTTTATTTACCATTCCTGTTGTCTATTGTATTTCTTCATTTTGTCTATTGTATTGTCTTCATTTGTAGGTTTAGAAATAAACCTACCTTTTGCCAAAGAGAATAGCCACAGTGAATTTTTCAGATAACTAAACCCCAAGATTTGGTACATCTCTTAAAGCACATTACTAGGTGCCACATCATTTGTTACATCAGCCACATCATATGTGCACATGTGTACCCACACTTATACATATCTATATGTAATATATATATACATAAACATATATGTTCCTGAATATCTTACTTCTATTATAGTATCTCCAGACTTGCTAACTCAGTTTCAGTCTCTATTGGTTTTATTCTACTGGGCTGATCCAGCTATACCATTGTAATTTAATTTGTTTATGGGGGAAGAGGCATAGATGGTACTAATGTCCTAAGCTTTGTTACTAGGAATATTCAGGTTCTAAATTTCATGTGCTAAAAATATTCATTGAAATCAACCTAGTATGTTCTGATATTTTGTACAGAAAACATTCTAATATATATATATACAAGCTCATCTATTCCTTTACTCTCCTCTTCCCTTCTAAGTTCCATGTATATTTAATAAAGTTGTTTAAAAGAGAAGAGAAAATGCACATTTAATGAATATATAACCAATAGACTAAAGTACAATACAAATAATCACTTCTAAGAAAATACATTCTCTGAATTGTGAGATTACTCCAAGCATCCATACTCTGAGGCATGTAGTGACAAAACGGTCTCATTGCAGCCCAATAAACAAATGACCACATACAGCCCTTTTTGTAGTGGCTAAAAACTGGAAACTGAATGGATGTCCATCAGTTGGAGAATGGTTGAATAAATTGTGGTATATGAAAATTATGGAATATTACTGTTCTGTAAGAAATGACCAACCGATGATTTCAGAAAGGCCTGGAGAGACTTACAGGAACTGATGCTGAGTGAAATGAGCAGGACCAGGAGATCATTATATACTTCAACAACAATACTAGATGATGACCAGTTCTGATGGATCAGGCCATCCTCAGCAACGAGATCAACCAAATCATTTCTAATGGAGCAGTAATGAACTGAACTAGCTATACCCAGAAAAAGAACTCTGGGAGATGACTAAAAACCATTACATTGAATTCCCAATCCCTATATTTATGCACACCTGCATTTTTGATTTCCTTCACAAGCTAATTGTACAATATTTCAGAGTCTGATTCTTTTTCTACAGCAAAATAACGTTTTGGTCAGGTATACTTATTGTGTATCTAATTTATATTTTAATATATTTAACATCTACTGGTCATCCTGCCATCTAGGGGAGGGGGTGGGGGGGGGTAAGAGGTGAAAAATTGGAACAAGAGGTTTGGCAATTGTTAATGCTGTAAAGTTACCCATGTATATATCCTGTAAATAAAAGGCTATTAAATTAAAAAAAAACAAAAAAACAAAAAAAACAAATGACCACATACAGTTTATCAGCAAGAAAATCAGTTGCATTTACTACCCTTTTCCTAATCTGAAACATCAAAGAATAGTTAAAATGCAAGCAGTTTGATAATTTTTTTGTTTTTAATTTTCATAGGTGCAAGAGAAAACACTGATCAAGAAGTATATATTCTATTGACAGAAAATGAAGAATCAATTTGAAGCTAGAGAATCTATTTTTGAGAACTGACTCTGCTAGACAAATCAGTTTTTCTTGCCAAGACTCAGTTCCCTAATTTATATCATAAAAAGCTCAGACTAATCAGGGTCTACAAACTTAATCTAGAGCCTACAAATCCTTTGAGTATCCATGAATAGATTCTAGGTGAGGGAATCTATGAACTTGGATGAAAAAATAATTCCATCTTTAATTTCACTTTTCTTGAACTGAAATTTACTGTTTCTTTAATTAGGAATTTGTAAAGGGAAAAAACAAAACAGAACAGAATGTAAGCCTTGAGAAGGGGAGCAGAGATTTGTTCAAAATGCTGCCCAAATGCTGTCATATTAAAAATGTTAAAAATCTCTGGATAAATATAAGACTAATAGTCATACTCTACAAATAAATGGTCAAAGGATATGAACAAAAGAATTGCAAAATATTTACTGACTCGTGAAAAAAAAATGTTCCGACAAAAATGCACATTAAAAACAACTCTGCAATTTCAACTCACATCCTCAAAGTTGGAAAAAATGACCTAAAAATGGCAACAGACAATATTAGAGGTTTCATGGGAAGACAGGCACATTAATACACTATTGGGGTTGTGAATTGGTATGGCCATTTTGAAAAGCAATTTGAAATCATGCAGATGAAGTGACTTAAATATTTATACCCTTTGCACAGAAACTATTAATAAGATAATACTTAAAGGAAATCATCTATTTTTAAAAAGTACTCCAAAATGTTTATAAAAGTATTTTTTTATGTTGCACTAATATTTGAAAACAAAGTAGATGCTCATCAGTTGGGGAATGTCTAAAAAAGGACATTTATGTAATAGAATATTATTGTGCTATAAAATGATAGGAGTGATAAATACAAAGCATGAAAAGATCTACATGAACCAGTGCAGAAAAGTATACAAGTGGTAGAAAAGCAGAAAAGTAGGCAAATTTAGCTAAAGCAAAATTGAGGGAAGGTAGGTTTAAGCCAGATTGTGAAGGGTCTTAAATGCTAAATTTTTAAGTTTGGATTTTACTAGGCAAACTATAATGTCTTAAATGTAAATTTTTTTTTTAGTTAAAAAGTATTTAAAATAGTTTAAGGACACAGTGAAACACAACTTGGAAAAATTCATTGTTACTTCCTTAGAAAGAGAAGTATTATATTCAAATTTATTACATTCTTCATAAGTGGGGAGATAAAGATAAAACTGTACTTGCTTTTGAGCTTATATTCTGCTGGTGAAGAAACAACCTGTAATTAAAAGGAGATATTATTCCTAAAATAGAGAGTCTTAAGTTGGAACTTTGAATTTTTTAAGAATTAATTTTCTGTACTGTGTGCTTAATTTAAAATATTATTTTGAGAAGTTTATGGTTTCACTAGTCTTCCAGAAGGATCCATGGCATAATGATATAAAAAAAAAATGTTAGACACTGTCCTGGAGTATTTTAGGATTGTTGGGAGATAGAGATGGAGCTCAGGGCCAAATGGAGATTTGAATATGAAAAGCATTGGTAATCAGATCATATGTTGTGCAGCAATTACAAAAGGGAGATTCCTTCGAAAACAATATGATCTCAAAGCAACAAGATATCAACTGTGCATTCATATTAGCATTATCTTGACTTCAAAATCTATTTCTGAATTCCATTGTCTACCTAAGCAGGAGTCTCCTCTACAAAAATAATCAAGAAATAGTTATCTAAAAGGTTTTTTTAAGATTATTTAAAGGTGCTTATTGATGGAGAAACCTCCTTCTAGGAAGTCATTTATACTTTAGTGCAGCTCCAATGATTAGGAAGTTGTTTGTGTTGTGAGCCAAAATCTACCTTTCTCTACCTGTAATTTCTTTTTTTCTTCCTTTTGGGGCCAAGACAAACAAGTGTAATCTCTCTTCTGGATAGCAGGTCTTCACCTGAAGACTTATTTGGATTTCCCCTAAGGCTTCTTTAATCAACCATCCCCAGAGTTCCTTTTACTGATATGGTATGATCTTTGATCCTCTCATAATCCCGATTTTTCACGTGTTCCAATTTGTCAACATATAAGATATGGTACCTAAAAGTAAACATGATAACTCCATATAGAATACACTGAGGCAGTCACCTCCCTCAATTTGCACATTCTTTCTAGTAACATTACCCAAATTATATTAGTTTGGCATCTCTGTCAAAATCATCTCTATCCTATAGTTAGCAAATAAGTATTAAGTGCCCACCTTACGCCAGGCATTGTGCTAAGCATGAGGGATGCAAAGAAACATAAAAACAAGTCCCTTCTCTCAAGGAGTTCTGAATCCAATTGGAGGAAACATGCAAACAACTATATACAAATAAGAGTTAGAAAGGACAAAAACGTTGGCAATCTCAGAAGGAGAAGGTATTAAGACTGAAGACTGGGAAAGGCTTTTTGCAGAAGTGCACTTTAGCTGAGACTTTTTGAAAGTCAGGAAAGCTAGGAGGTGGAGATGAGACAGGAAAATATTCTGGCTAAGGGAACCAGTGAAAATGTGTTGGGAGATGGAATATCATATTCAAAGAACAGCAGAGAGGCTTTATCACAGAATCCTGGAGGAATTAAAGTGTAAGAAGAAAAGAAAGGTGAAAAGGGGCAAGTTATACAAGGCTTGAAAAGCCAACCAGGAATTTATATTTGATCCTGGGGGCAACAGGAAGCCCCTACAATTTATTGAAGGGGAAGAAGGGTGATATGGTCAAACCTAAGTAAACAGTTTGAGGAAGCTCAGTTTGACAACTGAGACTGGAGATAGGGGAACCAGTCAACATGTCTCCCAGTCCTTTTTTACTTGAACTATTATTTAGAAGCATTTACTTAATCCCAAAGTTATAAAGTTGATTTTAATGCAAATGAATTATTCATTTCTAGTAAATATCTTCTTATCCTCTTCAGTCTAAAATGTTAGTTTTGATTTTTTTTAGATAATAGTTTTTTTTATTTTCAAAATATATGCAAAGATAGTTTTCAACATTCATTCTTGCAAAACCTTGTTCCAAATTTTTCTCTCTCCTTTCCTTCCACCCCCACTTAGACAGCATTTGTTAAATATGTGCAGTTCTTTTATACATATTTCCACATGTATCATGCTGAACAAGAAAAATCAGTTGATCTCTATGAATCTTGATACCCAATATATCACTATTTCTCTTTGTGTTAGATACATATTTGACTACATGATAGAAAATAATCTTATTCAAGCAGCCCTAGAAAGCCTGCTTTCCACCAGTCGTCTAAATCCTGTCACTTCTTTGGAACTAGCTCAGGACCCATGTCTTCATGGCTTTCCCTGAATATGCCCATCATTCCTTTTTTTCTGTATTACTAATAAATATATGCTATGAAACACAGTTAAATAGTCCAATGGATCTGCAATCTCATCAATGTGAATGTTCCTCCAGTGATACATATCACTGCTTACACCTGCACATGCCATGTCTTCCCTGTGTGTTTTCCACGTAGGGATTACCCAACTTGCTGAGGGCCTTCCTTTGTCCTGATACCCCAAGGATACCAATGTAACCCACAGGCTATCCATTACTTATTTCATGCTCTGTCCATGTGTTCTATCTTCTTTTCCCTCATACATTTCTAGATAACATTCTTGATTCTAGTTCTTCACTGTTATTTCAGTCTTTTTTTCTATGTAACACATTATCAATGCATCTGAATTCTGTTTCATTACTCAAAGCTATATAATACAACCAGAATTATATTGATATTAAAAACATTTTAGGAAAGGGCAGCTAGGTGGCACAGTTGACAGAGTACCAGTACTGAAATTAGGAGGACCTGAGTTCAAACCTGGCCTCAGACACTTCAAATTTCCTAGCTGAATGCCTCACCAAAAAAAAAATACATTGTGGGAGAACTTGGAAGTTATTAAAGGAGTTTCACAATTTCATAAAGACAATACAGCTCACTCCTATTGAGTTCTGGTCCAGCTAATTGCCCACGTTTATATATAGCATCTATGCCAAAATATATGAGCTTTATAGGTTGTACATTTACTTGCATGCCATAATCTAGATTTGATGCATTCTTCATCCACTTAGTTATGTTTCTGTATAGGTGATTAGACTATATTCTTTGAGTGTTGCTGGAAGTTTTTCTGAGAGTCTCAACACTGTCCTAGTGTTAGATGCAACTAGCACAATGTCATTCACAAATAGGAGCACTGAAAGACCTTATCATCTATAGGAAATTCCTCTTCAATTTGTATTTCCATGCTATTTCTCTTCTAAGACATTAGTGAATACCTTTTGGCAAGAATATAGTTTTTTGATTTATACTTTGCCTGATAATTATGATCAATAGCTTGTCAAACAAAGTCTTCTCTGATATATCTTTCAAGAAATCTCGATAAACCATTATCTTAAACTGTTTACCGAGATTAGGTAAAAATGGACATATGACCTAATTTCAAGGGGAGATATCATAAGTAAATTAAAAGAATATAACTCCTCTCAGATTTATGGATAGTGAATAATTTATGAATGAACATAATACAATTGTGTGTTAAATGCACACTTTTGATTGTATTACAAAGCTTTTGTACAAATAAAATCAATGTATCCAAAATTAGAAGGAAAACAGAAAATTGAGGGAAGAGGTAATTTTATAGACAGGTTCTTGGATAAAAGTCTTACACTCTCAAATATAGAAAACTTTTTCAAATTTATAAGACTGAAACACAGCCTATTTGATAAATAATCAAAGGAAATAGGCAGTTTCTTGATTAAGAAATCAAAGCTATGTATAGTCATATTCATGAAAAAATGCTCTAAATCATAAATTATAAAACAGTTTTGAGGTGCCCTCTCACATCTATTAAATTGGTCAGAATTATAGGAGTAATACAGATGTTGGAATGTGGACAAATTTGGACACCCTGATATGTTATTGATTCAACTGTAAACTGATCCAGTCATTTTGGAGAGCAAATTATTATGCCCAAAGAGATGAAACTGTGTATACCTTTTGACTGAGGAATATCACTATTAGATCTATTTCAAAGGGTGATCAGGAGAGTAGGAAAAGAACATATATGTTCTAATATATTTATAGCAGCTCCCTTTATACTGGCAAAGAACTAGAAAGTAAGAGGATACCTATCAATTGAGGAATAGCTAAACAATTATAGTATATGATTGTGATGGAATACTACTATGCTATAAGCAATGATCATCAGATGATTTTAGAAAAACATGGGAAAACTTGCAAAGGTCCTTTTGGTACAACCTGAGAAGATTTGAAGAAGGACCCCAGACAGGGGATTAATCAATGTGAAGTTCAAAAACCTCCAGGCTAGCTCCACAAAAACCAAGTGGGGACTACTGGGGTGAGCGGGGTTTGGCTGGAGCCTCAACAGGAACTATAGAAATTTTCACCTCCAGACTGCATCAAGCCTTTATCAGACCTGCATCAAGCCTGAGTCCTGGAAAACTGAGTGAATCTCAACTGATTAGGAACATCAGGCCCAGCTGTACTGCAGAATGGGACACTGGGCAAGAAGGACCCAGCACACCTGGTGAGTATAAAAGCAGTGGGATAGGGACACTGCTGGGTGTGGGCTCCTACAGAAGAATGGAGCTTTTGGTTTGGGGTTTCAGGTCAGAGGGAAAGCTGAAGTGAAGCTAAAGGCACCATTCCTCTATCCCACAATTAGAGGTGCTTACACCTGTTTTTTTAGAACTAGTAAACCTAAACGTACCATAGGAAGTGGGAAGTCTGGGATTCATTTTCAGAGGACACTGAAGTAAAAAAAGGTTCTACCCCAAAGAGTAATAATAAATGGCTCCTTATACAGAGAGAATTTATAAAATAACTCAAAAAATAGTTTAAAAAGCAAATAAGAGACATGAGGAAAATTTTTTTAATCCAAGAAAAGATTATAAAAAAAGTTACTAACTAAAAAAGGAGATCTAGAATCTCTAAAGATGAAAATAATTCTTTGAAATTTAGAATTGAGCAAGAGCAAGCCAGTAAAAGTATAAGAGATCAAGAAATAACAGAACAAAACATAAAGAATGAAAAAATAGAACAGAATGTGAAACATTTTATTATTTAAAAAAAAATCTGGAGAACAGATCAAGAGAAGAAAATACAAAAACCTCCTGAAAGCCGTGATGATAAACACACACACAAATGACACAATAATTCAAGAAATAATCCAAGAAAATCGTCCAGGATGAGAGGACAATAGAAATAGAAAAAATCCACCTCAAAGAGTTCCTTTTGTGGACAACACATAGGAATATTATTGCCATTAAATAAAAAAAAAAGGAATATTATTGCCAAATACTGAGACCCCCAGATCAAAGAGAAAATTTTGCAAGAAAAAAAATCCAATTCAAATTTGCTCAAGCTACAACTAGAATTGTAAAGAATTTAGAAGCCACAAGAAAAGACTGCAAGTCCTGGAATCATATATACCAGCAATCAAAAGAACTAAGAGAAAGAATTGAGGCCAGAAACATCATATCCAACAAAATTATCCAAAGTATTAAATGAAAAAATAATGGACATTCAAGGTGTTGTGGGAAGGGGGAACAGGAGATCTATGTCTTATTTCACAACATGACTTTTATGGAAATGTTTCTCTTCACATGTGTCTTCTTAATGTGGTGTGGGTTTGGGGAGAAAGGGAGAGAATCTGGAACTCAAAGTTTTAAAAAAAAATGTAAAAACTTGTTTTACATGTAACTAGAGAAAATAATAGTAAAAGTGTTGTAGCTCACTAAAAATCTTTGCAGATTTCCTCCATTTTTCTTGCTTGTCATTCACCCTTCTATTTTCATTCTTACATGTCCCTAAGGTTGACATTGCTTAGTTATCTTTTTCCAGTCCTTCTTTAAACTGATTTCACTTTCCACTCCCTCTCTGTTTAGAAAATGGTACTTCTTCTACTTATCTAAATTTTTTTTTCAATAGTTAACCAAAAAAGTTTCTCTTCCAAAGTAGTGTTGCCTTTAATTCTCCTATTGGAGAGACAAGTTTTTGCTCAGAAAGCCATCGGTTAGGGTCTTTTCTTCTTTATTAGAGCAAGTGATTTCCATTAAACATATATAAAATTGATTTAATTAATATATGCACTTCCATGCACATCATTGACTTTGCTAACAATAATTTGGTTAAATAGGTCAAAATAGATTTGCTGTAATTGAATAGGGACAGTAAAATAGACTGGGCTTGATACAGTGTACTCTCAAATGAGGGGATTTTCTCTACCAGCACATATCATTGTCTGCTTCCCGACTTAAAGCCTTAGAGAGAGACTTTGAGCATATATTTGCTCAGGCTCCAATAGCCAGTATGTGATAGAGATGGAGTTTGAACTTAAGTTGGCCTGGTGCTGAGGCAACTCTATGAGCTATGCAGTCTGTGCCTCTCATTGTGTATAAGATAGCAACACAGATGGTAATAAACTTCCTGTTTTCAACAAAAAATTATCAAGAAATATAAGGAAATTCATTCAAGGTAGATTTATTCAGGGCATACTATATAATCAAGACATGGTTTCAAAATACAAAATGTTCATCTTTTAACAGCTTTTTAAGGCTTTCCCCATTCTTTTACTATTGAGGAAGTGTTCCTTCTAGCTAGACATAAGTTATCACATTTGTCCATTTTAGATTGCCTTGTTGAATGATGGTTTTGCAAAGGAAGCATAAGAATGTGAACTACACTTCACATAACAGGCACTTAAATATCTACTGCCTGGTAAGTATTTTTGTTACATGGAAGCTTCTGCAAACATCCCTAAACTCCCCTCCTTTTGTTTTTATTAGTTTTTTAGTTGTCTCTGATTCTTTATGACCCATCTTGTGTTTGCTTGACAAAGATACTGTAGTTGTTTGCCATTTCTTTCTCCAATTCATTTTACAGATAGAATTAAGTGACTTGCCTAGGATCACACAGTAAATGGCTAGATATGAACTCAGGAAGATGAGTCTTTCTGATTATAGACCTAGCACTCCATCCACTGTGCTACTTTGCTGCCTTTCCCTTCTTTTATAGCCTCTAAAAGAAGTTTTTTTTTTTTTGACATTTTATAAATCAGTTTCATAAAGAAAAAAAAAAAACCTAACCTTTTTCTTTTCAGGTTTGTTAACTACTGGCTCCAAGAAAAATTATGACATGAGGAAGGTAGACATAACTCCTCTAAAGCAAAGGAAATTAAATTTTGATACCCATTCAGTGATTCAGGACTTGAAAAGTAATGGTGAGAAGCCAGTTATTGAGTACATAGTTCAAAAGTGAATTAATATTATAGTCATATAATAATTCATTATCTCATCCCATTTATAGTGTCAGTTATAAGCTGCAAAAAGTTAGAGTTTGGTATAAAGTTTTATTCTGAGAAGGATTTGCAATTTTTAAAATACTAATGTTTGGAAAAGTGCAAGCAGAAACAATTGTGTTTACATTAATTATGCTGTCAAATGTCAGCCTAGACACAATCTATAAGGAAATGGTCACTTGAGCTCAACAGGTAATGGGATATGCATTATTTATATTTTAAACCAAAAATTCTGGATCACATCTATGCCCTTTAATTTGTTTTTGAGTCTGTTTCCCATAAGACCTAAGATGCAATGAAGTTACTTTTCTTAGAAAACCTAAAGCATTCATATTCAGATAGGGCAATAAAATAGACCTATATCCTATGTTTTCAGTTTTTAGAAATTAAGCTCTAGAATGATTAGAATACTGATTCTTCAATTTCAGAAGTGGTTCAGATGATATAGAAACTTCTATGTAGAAAAAATTTATTTTGAACTGAAAGAGATTTTGGAAATCATAAGAAATCAAATTCAAAGGACAGGAATAAAATTAATAGGCAGACGTGACTATAAGACAGATTTAGCATCAATTTAAGCAGGTTAAGTTTAAGTCTATTTATTATAATTTATTAATTTTAATAATTTTATTAATTTATTATTGTATATATTATATATGACAACATATAATATATTAATGTAATGTATATAATTTATTTGTTAATAGATGATATTATTATTATTATTATTCACAGTTAAGAACTGTGTCCCAAACTCAAATGGGTTGCTTCAAGAGGTAATAAATTTTCCCTTGTTGGAGACATTCAAGAGAAGCCTGCATGACCATGTTAAGCCATATCATACAACAGATTCTTGGTCAGATATGAGTTGATTTCTTAAACTCTGATTTTATGAATTTGTCCAGATCTCCTAGATTTTATATTGCATGAGAGTAGGTACTTTGCTTAATGTAAACTTATCTCTCCTGTCACATTGCTTTGCATTTAGGAGACACTTAATTCATTGTCATCAGAAGATACACAATTGCTTAGTGAAAGAGAAAGGCTCAGGTTTCATGACGCACAATGGAGGATTTATGATATCTGCTATACTCAGAAGACCTTAAGGCAGGGGAATGAGTCTATGACCTAATGTTTGCATATCCTCGGCACTTAGCACTATGTACTAGACCCAGAAGGCACTTCCTGAATATGTTTTTTGCTATGCAATAGAGTATTTGCCATTCTTCTTGCATGTTATTGACTTTTCCTAATACTTGTTTTCCCCAAGCTATGATTTTAATGTTTGTTAGCCTTTCTGTGTCAAGGGGCTAAAAGAATTGTGGGCTGTGACATAATTTATTTCAAAAGATCATAAAGAGACTGGATTAATAAAAATTTTATTTTACATTTCAGGATATCCATATCAGAAATATTATTTCACAGACCAGTTATAAAAATGATTATGAAATTGTTTCATTAAAAACATGATGGAGTCAAATAAACTTGCGACAATTTGTTATCTTTCAGGTAAGTCTTCCTGGAGAAAGTGAATTTGATAGTGTTTACTTTTCCAGATTTGTACAATTTAAATTCGATCCAGGAACTGCTACAATGTATATATAGGCTTGTGATAGGATGTAAGAATTCATATTTTAGGCTGTATTTCTAAAACACCTTTAAGGTTTATAGAAGATTTTTTTTATTTATAACCTTTTTAAGTAGGTAGTAGAAATATTATATCCTCTTTTTTAAAATATAGAAGGAAACCGAGGTTCACTAAGGTCAGTTGTCTTGTTCAGAATATTTTTGCTCATAAAAGATAAAAACAATATTCACTTAATGCCTCCTGATGCCAAGACTAGTCTCTTTCCCAATGCAGTCCTCTCTCTGTATAAAGCACATAAAGGCCCTGTTATGTGCTTGTGCCTGATATGGCAGATGAAAGGGCAGCTTTCCAAGCCAGAAAAGAATCACCACTGATGTGTGTGTGGCCCTAACAGGCAATAATCTAACACTTTTCTTATATGTCTCCTAGAACATCCATGCACCAGCCATCATAGACTATGCTCAGAGAAACTAAGTATAGACTGGAGCTGCAAACTCAACCACAGCTGGAGAGCTGGTGCTGTTCTCATATATTCCCCTTTTTTTTAGCAGCTCCTAGAGTTCTTACATTATACATTGCCAGCCACATAACTGGAAATGTGCAGGACAGAGTGACTCCAATTTTTCACCAATGTAAAAGATTACTTGTCTGGACTATTTCTGGAAAAGTTTTTCCTTCCACAAAAGAGACTCTTCCCAAGAACATTCTGATGACAATTAGTCAAGGTAACAGGGCAGAAACCAAGAGTGATTTTACTACAGGAGGTGTGATTTTTAACAACACATTTGCGAAGAGGAACAAGGTGGCTTCTTTAAATCTTATTAAATAGTATGACTTTTTTTTTAGAGAATTACTACTTATAAAATCTAAACCCTCTTAAGTTTGTCCTGTCCTCCAAGAGGAATAAAATGGTGAAGTTAAAAGGTTATGAGGCAAGAGGTAGTATTCCTCCAGAGATAAATTAAATCTTAAAGCAAAGAAATCATATGTACTACTCTCTGCTAATAGATCAGTGGAAAATGCCATTAGAACATGCATATTAGGGGACTGTATTTGAGTTCTGAACAAGAATATTTTTGTATAAGAACTGAACTCTGCATCTGGTGTGTGGCATGAATTTTTGATATTCTGGGGTGATTTGGTGTTTGGATTGTATAACAATCCCTTATAAGATAAGCTGCTTTTCCTTAGCCTGCCACCTGGGCTCTAGTTCTTGGGTCATAGAAATAGGTATATTTTTCTTTTATATTAAATTTCTATGTGCAAACTAAAGGTGGCAACTTTCCTTTAGAATATCACTCCTGACATTGCCACTGAAATCTTACTTGTCTAATATTGAGAACCCTGAAGCATAAAAAGACTGAACCATCCTGAGATAGATGTACATTTAATACATTCATAAAAATCTGTCAATTACAATTCTCTGACATTCTACATTTTTTTCTTTGGATACCTTTTGCTATCTTCTTTTGTCTATGAAGATTTTTTTTGAAGCCAGACCGAGGATTCTTTCCTCACCATCTAAATGTTATTCCTTGGATTTGGCATGCTTTTTTAAAAAAAAACTTAGTTTAAGTTAAATCTCTTTGGGATATCCTGCTCTCTCTTCTCAGGAGAGTTGCTATTAATGAGATTTTGAATTTAGTAAGACCAGGATTCTTAAGATTAGTGGCAATGATTAAACAGCAATTCTTTCCACTTTTTTTGGAAGGCATATTTTAGCAACCTCAGTCAAGAACACATCACTGAAATATCTTTTAAAAAACATGAACACTATTGTTCATATCCTTAATTCTAAAGAACCATTCTTGAAATCTCATTTAGTTATTTTTTTAGTTAACAATGGTCTCTTAAAAGGCTTATTTCTAGCCCATAAAAATAATAGCTAATTAAAAAAGGGGGGGCAGTTAGATGGTGCAGAGGAAAAAAGCATTAGTTCTGGAGTTAGGAGGACATAAAATTCAAATCTGGCCTCAAATACTTAATATCAGCTATGTGATGCCTGATAAGTCACTTAACTCACAACAACAACAATAATAATAATAATAATAAAATAATAAAATCAAAAGGCAGTTGGGAAGAATTTTCAGAGCAGACATTTTTAACTTCCCTCAGATCTAAGAGCTAATGGTAAAGAAGATGGAGAAGGCAGATAACACTAATTGCTGTGTATTGTAATAATAATAACCATGCATTACCAAGGAGCCAAGTTAGATTTTATATTCTCTGTTTAAGAAGGAAGTTGTACATGTTGTACAAATAATAAATTTCAGAGTAACTATCAAAAACTTTTACCCTGAGATGTTATATTTGTATAATGTTTTTTATGTTTTAAAGTGCTTTCCCATAAATATTCTTAGTGTTGAAATGTGATTCAGAGGACATCTTATCTAACCTGTACTCAAATACAGTCTTCTCAACTACTTGATGACAAAAGTCACCCATTGTTTGGCAGCTTCTAATGATGGAGAATCACCCTCCCCTCTGAAGCAGCTAATTGCAGTTTTGGACAGCTCTGGTTGTTTGTTAGGAAATTCTTTGTTACATCCAGCCTAAATAGGACTCTGCATCTCCCAGGTCTCAGAGTTGTGACATCTGGAGCTTTTAATAAACATCTCATTTAGTAGTTTTCAGCCTTCTTCACTCGTGTAACACAAGTATGAATATAAACATATAATCTTATTTGATCTAAAGATTCCTGCCAGCAGAAATCACACCCCATCCTAGATGCCCACCTGATAGATTTCTTTACCATTTTTTCCCTTATGTTAATCCACTATATCCACTATAAAGGATCTTCCCATTGTACTTTGGGACTCGGTCACCCCACATACTTTGCCCACTTTTTTAGATTTTTTAATATGGAATCCTTGATATAATTTTCCATCTAATTATTTGTAATGTGTTGCAGCTAGCTCACACAATTTCTAATGGAAATTTTGTAATGTTGAGACAAATGTTGAAACAAAAAAGAAAAAGAGAGGGGGTTTGCTATAAAATTCTTTACAAATCTCTTTTTCTTTCAGTTTCATTTTTAAATGATATTGGAATGACTGTATTTGGGTAGACTTTTTAAAGATTATTTTTTTCTCCACTGACTGTTTTATCGCATATTAATATGCACAATTTGCTATCATTCTTCATAAGATTTTACAAATAAGTTTGTATTCTCAAGCAGAATTGTTCTTGCTTGCCAAGTCTTGATATGGAAGTCACATGTTTGTTTGCTAAGGTGTTTCTGTCCTTTTTTGTCTCTTGTGTATAGAAAATGATTTTGCTGATGGGTTTTCTTCTATCCATATACCATGTTTCAGTAATAATAACTTCTCTAAATAGGTCAAGTTTGTGTTGTTCAACTATATGCCATATTCTTGTCTCATTTTTTATTCTTCCTTGTATTAACTTTGGCCTTTTTTTACAAGTCAGTGATTTGTGTAGGTACTTACTTGTCCCACATCACTAATGAGTTGTTTCCTGTCCATTAAAATAAATTTCATCTGTAAAAATTCCATTTTAGAAGAAAACTAAATTTTCTCCTCTCAACTCGTATCAGCTTGTGTTCTACTAGCCATACAAGTTTTCTTTTAATCTGCCACAATGTATCATCTTGTCCTTTAAAATGTTGCTTCCCTATAGTTTTATGCGCCCCATTGTCAGGCCAGCATGGTCCTATCTGCTGCTCAGATGAGTATATGGAGTATGAACTAGAAAGCTAATTTGTTGACTTTTTAGGTTTTTGCTTCTTATTTAGATAAAGGGTAAAATTGCTTTTGCTGCACTCCTGGAAAAGTGTTCTACATACTGTAGTAAAAACTAGTTCTTTTTTACTGCTTCTATTTTTACTTGCCTGGCAATTGCTCTGGGATTTTACAGCTTCTAGAAAAAAACAGTAACTTTTCAGTATTACCATCAGCAGGAACAAGGCTGCTTTTTTGGTATATTTTGAAGATCTTTGTTTTTGTATAACACTCTGGGGACAGATTCAGTTTGGCCTTCTCATTCAATGAATAAATCTGTTTTCTGATTTGCTGATAAAGTAAATCTATTTCTTGATGCCAAAAAGCTATCATTCACAACCTAATTAAAGTATGGTGGAAAGGTATTTTATACTTTATATCTGTAGGTAATTTACAGAACTGAAACCATATAGTTTGGTCATTGTGTCCTTTATCTTAGAAATGGTCTTAAGAAAGTTTTTCCGCTTTGCTCCTAATCTTGGCTACATTGGTTTTATTTGTACATTTAAAAGTTGATGTACCACAAGGTAGCATTAAAATTGCTATTTTTTTCTTTTTTTTCCCCTACCTTTTATTTTAAGAAAATAAAAATCATAGTATTCATACAAGAAGTTAGAGTCCTTCATATTACCTCCTGATCTTGTGATCTCACTATTAGGCATACATTCCAAGGAGGTCAAAGATAGAAAGTTTTCCATATACTTCAAGATATTTTTAGTAGCCCTTTGTGTAATAGGAAAAAAAAATTAGTGTCAAAGATGCCCATCTCTCAGGGAGTTGCTAAAGAAATTATGATAAATTAATGTAATGGACCATGAGGAACAGTACAGGGAATTCAGAAATGGATGAGAAGATATGAACTAATGCAAAGTGAAGTAAACAGAACCAGGAAAATAGCATATACAGTGACTACAACCAGCAAATGGAAAGTACAGTTAAAAAAAAATCAAAACTGAGCAGTATTAATGACCCAGCTTGGTCCAGAAAAAAAAAAGGGGGGCCTTCCCACCCTTCTTTGCAAAGAAGTGGAAACTATGGGTGCTGTAAACTGTCAAAGAGTTAATGAGCTGTTTAGTATTTCAGAATTTTTAAAATTTCATCTTGATTCTCTTGTTATAAGGATGGCTACCTAAAGGAAATGAGAGGGATATTCTGGGAAACAAAAGTTATAGGTAAACAAAAGATAATATTATTGCTAATAGCTTAGTGGATAGAATTCAGGCTCTTAAGACAAAACAGGTTTTTTTAGTCATTTCAATTACATCCAGTACTTCATGACCCCATTTGTGCTCTTTTTGGCAAAAATGCTGATGTGGTTTGCCATTTCCTTCTCCAGCTCATTTACTATGTGGAAACAAGAGCAAACAGGGTTAAGTGACTTCCCCAGGGTCGTGCAGCTAGTATCTTAGGCCAGATATGAACTCAGGAAGATAAGTCTTCCTGATTCTAGGGCTCAGCATTCTACCCATTGTGCTCCATCAATGCCCAGAATTTGGGAGTCATGGTTCGAATCTTGCCTCAAACATTTAAAGGCTTTGTGACTGGAGAAATCACAAACTTTGTCTCTTCATTCTCCATCTGTAAAATAATAAGTTTACCTTTATTCACCTTGAAGGTCCCTTCTAGTGCTAATGTTATAATCCATAATATTCTAGTTATGGAAGTAAGGCCCCCTAGTAACCATGAATAGTCAAAATTAGCCTAAATGGCCTTCATATGGGAAAGTAAGGTAAGCCACTACCTCTCAGATTGGCTAAGATGACAGGAAAAGATAATGATGAATGTTGGAGGGGATGTGGGAAAACTGGGACACTTTTGTATTATTGGTGGAGTTGTGAACGAATCTAACCATTCTAGAGAGCAACTAGGAACTATGCTCAAAAAGTTATCAAACTGTGCATACCCTTTGATCCAGCAGTGTTTCTACTGGGTTTATACCCCAAGGAGATACTAAAGAAGGGAAAGGTACCCATGTGTGCAAAAATGTTTGTGGCAGCCCTGTTTGTAGTGGCTAGAAAATGGAAACTGAGTGAATACCCATCAGTTGGAGAATGGCTGAATAAATTATGGCATATAAATGTCATGGAATATTATTGTTCTGTAAGAAACGATCAGGAGGATGATTTCAGAGAGGCCTGAAGAGACTTTTCTGAACTGATTCTGAGTGAAGTGAGAGAACCAGGAGATCATTGTACATGGCAACAACAAGACTATACAGCAATCAATTCTGATGAACGTGATTCTTTCCAACAATGAGATTATTGAGGCCAGTTCCAATTGTTCAGTGATGAAGAGAGCCATCTACACCCAGAGAGAGGACTGTGGGAACTGAGTGTGGATCACAAGATAGCATTTTCACTCTTTTTGTTGTTTGCTTGCATTTTTGTAGTGGACAGACGAGCTTTCTGGAGGATCTCTGGACGTGCCTTAGTCTTAGGTAGAGGAAAGATGAAGGCAGGAGAGCCACCACAAGGATGGACAAAGATGGAGTCCATTTATTTAAAGTCCTCTCAGCCCTTAAATACCTTAGTACAATTACATTACTCTAGCACACTGAGCATGTGCCAACTGTAGAATCATTATGTCATCATATCACACTAAGTATATGCCAACTAGAGTAATTACATCATTTCGTCACACTAAATATATGTGACCTAGAGAACCTTTATCTCATCAATCACACTGAGTAAGTGCTTAACTATAAGCATCCTGCTGAAAGTACCTTGTTTCAAATATACCTTTCCCAGAGTTCTCCCACTATTTGTGGTCCTCTCCATCTCCTGCTTTCTTTTGTTTTAGAACACAGGTGGTCATACTCTCCCTGACTTCTCAAGAAGGGAGATGAAGGGGCAGCTAGATGGCACAGTGAATAGAGCACCAGCCCTGGATTCAGGAGGACCTGAGTTCAAATCTGGTCTCAGACACTTTGACACTTCCTAGCTGTGTGACCCTGGGCAAGTCACTTCACCCTAATTGCCTCAGAAAAAAAAAAAAGGAGATGAAAACACCAAAGGAAAATGGGGAGTCAAACCAGATATTGTTAGCAAGTTTCCTCTGGGCTGAAGGGTATTAATTGAAATAGGTATACATAAACCCATCAGTAAAGGAGGTATTACACAAGCATATAGCAATAACACACAGGCTAGTAATGATGTAACAAACAATATGAATTAACATGAGGATATAACAACATGAATGTATATGTCCATAAGTCCTAGAAGGAGGGTATGTAAACAACAGTCACACATAGGCCTCCTTCAGCAGCCAAGAGATAGTCCAAAACCAATTTATTGTCCATTGCTTCATGTGTCAGGGAATCCAATGATTTGTGTAGATTTTGAAATCCTGAAGCAGTCTCATTAACAATTTTTGATGTTCATGAGTCAATTGCCATACTCATAGGGTTAACAGCCATACTTTTTCAGTGGCACACATAGAGATGGAACCACCCAATGTTTCTTGGGTCTTCTCTTTCATTTCAAGGGTCTGCTCCGTCTCTCTCCAATGGACAAGGTGAATACGGCTTGTTGGCACCCATCTGATTCCTTCTCCATCTGTGGAGATACAAGCAAACCCTTTCCCCCAAGCAGTTAGCCTATCTGGTCCTTTCCATTCCCTACTTTCTGGGTCTCTCTCCACATCACTTGGGGATTATCTAAAGACAGTGGAGCTGCTCGCACTGGAACACTGCCTTTCTGGTGGGTTATAAAACCTGTCTGCCAGAGTCAGTGCATCTTTGTCAAAAATCAAAAAATTAATGATGTAAAGAGCTAAATTTAGAAATTCTCTAGGGTTACCTGTGACTCCATCTTTATTTTGTTTTTGGAGAAGCATCTTGATGTCTCTGTTTCTCCTCTCTACTATTGCCTGTCCTTGAAGATTAAAGGGTCTGCCAGTGGTGTGTAAAATCTTACACTGTGCACAAAAGTGTGCAAAATGTTTAGCAGTATATGCAGGTCCATCATCTGTTTTTATGGTTTGTGGCACACCCACAATTGCAAAAGATTATATAAGGAATTCAGTGACCACTCGGGCTGTCTCTTTTGCTGCTGGTATTGCAAAAGTGAATCCAGAAAAAAGTGTCTACCACAACATGGATAAAAGACAGACGACCAAAAGACTTAAAATGGGTCACATACATTTGCCAGATTTCATTGGGTCTCAAAGCACAAGGATTCTTCCCTGGAGGCAGTGTAGGAGCATGGAAAGGAAGGGAGGCCTTACAGGCTTTTACTATGCTCCTAGCTTCCTCTCTTGTTATCCCAAATTATAAACATAAAGCTCTAGCAGCCTGATGATATTTAGAATGAGATTCTTGGGCTGCCTGAAATAAAGGAGTGTTAGCTAACATGGTTAGAAGGCTATCTGCCTTTGAATTTCCATAAAAAAATAGGACCTGGAGAGTGGACATGCAAGATATAAATCTTACCTTGATACTTTCTTGCTCTTGAAGTTCCTTAAAGAGCCGATATATATTGGAAGCTACAAATTTTATTTGGGCTGTGGCAATTCTTTGTACCACACTTATTGAATAGGCCAGATCAGATATTGTATTTACATCTCCTGGTAAGAGCTAGAATGATTGCACCCAATTCATTCTAATGAGTGGACTGAAAAGGAGTTCTGACTACTCTCTTTAGAGTTAAGTCATGTTTAGATGCATCTGTAAAGACAATTGGTCCTTCAAGAGGAACCTTAGAAATCTTTTCTTCAAAAATCCATCGCCAATTATGTAATAGCTGAGTTATCTTTAATGGAGACCCGTGTGTAAAATTTGAAGCTGTGGCCAATAAAATTTGCCACTCTGGGATGGTTTCACAGAATACATTAATTTGTATATTAGTATAAAAGGTGTATATCTTGTCAGGTTTTATCCCAGATAATTGTACTATTCACTTAATGGCCTTTAATAAAATTCTAGCCACAAGCACTGGGTAAGGAATAAGGCTTTGTTCTGGTTGTGCTGGGAGGTTCACCCACTCAATCACACTGTCTTTTTGATGGACTGCTGTGGGTGCCTCTTTTGTAGCAAAAAACAGATATTTCCAAGGGTTTTTAAGTAACTCTTTCAACCACATTAGACAAAACCAGTTCAACTTCTCTGAAAGCCTCTTGAGCTTCTTTCATAAGCTAGTGTGGTGAGTTTAAAGCACTGTCTCCCCTTAAAATGTCATATAATGGTTGCAATCGATAGGTAGTCAAGCCTAATCTAACACTGGGACGCATGCATTGGATATCTCCCATCAATTTCTGAAACTCATTTAACGTGTTCAACTTCTCTGTTCTTAAAGAAAGATTTTGTACTGTAAGCACCCTAGGATATACTTCATATCCTAAATATTGAAAAATAGTGTGCCTTTGAATTTTTTCTGGGGTTATATACAATTAATAGTTTATTAATGTTTCTATGGTCTTTTGTAGGCATACTTCTAACATTTGCTTCTCAGGTGCACATCCCAATATATCATCCATGTTATATAATAACATTACTTTTGGAAATGCTTTTCTTACTGGAGTAAGAGCAGCAGCAACATACATTTGACACATAGTTGGGCTGTTTTTCATTCCCTTTGGCAAAACTGTCCATTCATATCTTTTATAAGGTTCAGCTAAGTTAACGCTGGGCACTGAAAAGGCAAATCTTTTCATATCCTCCTCATCCAGAGGGACAGAATAGAAACAGTCCTTAATGTCTATTACCCAAAGAGGCCATTACTCAATTGTAATCCTAACTGTTGTAAGATGTCTCTTCCCCATAGATTTATGGGGATTTTATTTACTACAAAAGGAGTAAAAACTCCTGTTTCACCTTTAAATATCCATCTCAAAGGGATAGCACTAATTTCAGCTGCTATTGATCCTCCTATGCCAGATATATGGGTAACTGTCATAATCTTTGGCCAATGACTGGGCCAGCTGGCACCTCTAATGACTGTACGATCTGCGTCAGTCAGCTGTAATGACTGCAGTCCAGAATATTCCTGAATTATGTTATTAGGAGTCAGAATCTAGATGACTATCACCAGATTGCTTATTAGGAGTCTGTATCAGTAAACCTGATGCTACTACTCCTGGGTGATAAGTCTCACATTGTCTACTGTATTAGTGACTAGGATAGTAGCTACATATTCCCCAGTTTTCCCAAGTCAGTGTATGGATAAATACTGTTTTGTAAGTACTCTCAGGAGATGAAATGGTCAAGCTTACTGTACCTGGTGGCAAAGGATCCATAGGCTGGAAGGGACAGATTTCACCTCTCCAGGAGGTATCTCAGTAGTCCCAGCTGCATACAACTTATTCTCCCCAATTGTAATCTCTTTCTCCCATCAGGTTGCTTCTTGGCTGATTGATCATGTCTGAGTCCTGAACTTTTAAAAACTCTCTGGGTGCACCATTGGCTGCCATCATACTCCAAGTGTCTTTGCCTGGGGCCCTGGGGCTGGGCCCCTCATCCCATTTCCCTGAATCAGTCTACATTCGGATGCCCAGTGGAAGCCCTTATTGCATTTCAGACATGGGGTTTTGGGTCTTATTTTCCTGCCCTGTTCTTTTACTTTATCTTTTTGCCAACATTGAGCTTTCAGATGCCCTACTTTATCACACTGAAGGCATTGATAAGTATCTCTGGAAGTCCCTTGCCAAAAGGGACCCTGTCTTCCCATGTTTGAATCTTGGGAAGTCTGCATCATAGCCTGGGGATAAAAGGTACTTATGCCCACTATGGAACAGAGACTTATGATCTCCTCTAAAGGAGCATCCTTGTGTAGTCCTAGTATAATTCTTCTACAAACCTCATTAGCATTTTCTTTAGCAAGTTGTCTTATCATAATTTCTGTTGCTACATTTTCACCAATAGTTCGTATGACAGCTGTCTATAGATATCCCATAAAATCAGCAAAGGGTTCATTTGGACCTTGCTCTATTTTCATGAAAGCTTTCCCTCTATCTTGTCTTCCTGGGAGAGTGCCCCATGTTTTGATAGCAGCAGAAGCAATTTGCTCATGTGCTGCTATGGGGTAATTAGCCTGTGCTGAAGTGTCTGCATAAGAACCTACACCTGTTAATTGGTCACAGGTGAGTGGAGTTAATAGCCCCAGGTTGCCTATTTCATTGGGCTTGTATTCTACATAGTTCACTATACTCAGAAAGTCACAACAAGTTTTGTCAAGGTCCTAAACATGTCAGGGCTATAGATTTCTGATCATTAAGGGTTAAAACTTCAAAAGCCAAATTCTCTAATAATATCTTAACATAAGATGATGTAGACAAAAGGGCAAGTTCTCCCCTCTTCCAAACTTTCCAAATGTTTGGTTTTTGAAGTTCTTCGTAACCTGTACTTTCCCTACTTTTCTAATTTTTTTTTTTACAATCTACTCCCTTCCATATAATCTAGTATCCAGTGACACTGGACTCCTGGCTATTCCTCATACAGTCGGTATCTCCCAGCTCTAAACCTTTTCACTAGTTGTGCTCAATGCCCAGAATGCTCTCCCTTCTTCTCATCTCTGCATCCTCGCTTCCCCTTCCTCCTTCAAGATTCAATTGAAATCTACCTTTAACACACACATACACACACACACACACACACACACACACACACACCGCATATATATGTATATATAGATACACCTATATGCACATTTATAAATAATATGTATATATTTTTGCATATACATATATGTACACATAAATAATATGTATATGTGATGGGAGTGAACCTTGAAATTGTGTCCTCTTTAATGTGTAATAGCCCAGACAGCTCCCAGCCCCAGGCCAACATTTGCCCATATAACCAGGGGGTCTGTTAACACATCTTTGCCAAATTCCTAGTGAGGAATTTTGCCTGCTTAAGAAAGCCTCCTTCTTAATGAACAATAAACTTCCCTTTTCTCCACTCAGACTTTTTGGGTTTGCAAATTCGCTTTGGACCTGCTCCAACCAGAGGGGGATTACCCACCTCAATTCTCACACCTCTTTACTACCATTAGCACCGCATCCATGTATATGTATGTATATATGTGTGCTTATATACATACATAGAAATTCTTAAATCCAACTGTTTCCTTAAGAATGATTTTTTTTGGAGTAGAAAAATTTTTTATTTGTTATAGGCTCATCTTAATTGTTAATAGATTATTAGTCAATGATAATTGTTAGTAGTCTGTGGCTAGTTAGCCAGGTTAGAACAGTACATGAAGCTTCCAAGAGAGCCAAGGACCATTTAATTTTTGGTTTTGTATTCTGAAAGCCCCCATAGAGCTTTAGCACATAATAAAGGTTTGTTGGTAGATTAGGTTATTTTCCCTTTTGTTCCAAAGCCTCACACCAAATCTCTAATCCTGGCCAACCATGTTGCAAATCTGGAGGGATTACCAAGGGGGATGTGTCTCACACACATGCGCATACACACACACACACACACACACACACACACACACAATTTATCATCATATAGATATGGCAGACATAAAGCTGCTCCTATAGTATTGGTTCACTACATTATTAATAGGTTACAAAGCTCATAATTCCTGAAATTATGCCATTTACTGTAATTTTCCTTTACAAGTAATTGGCTTCTGTAATATTCAGTTCAACTTAACAAATATTTAATAAGTGCTTTCTTCCACAACAACCTCTTGAAGTACTTAGTTCCAACAATACTATTTTACAAGTAAGACAATAAAGACTCAGGCAAGGTGGAGTAACTTGTCTATAGTTAGATAGGCTGTATGCAGCAAAGCTAACTTCAACACAAATCCCAGTGATTCCCACTGTTCTTTCTACTGCACTAAATAAAACAAGTGTTGGCAGATAAGAAATCAAAGTTCCTTTACCTTAAAAAAAATTACTAAGTGGAAATTTCAAGGATTCTTTTCCCATGAAGCAGCATATAATTTTGAAATTCAGAGAAAGAGAAGAAAATACAGTATGCACTTTGAATAAATTTGTAAGGAAACATAAAAGCTAATGAGTTTAAAATAGATTATTTTAATTTTCTTAGCATTTTTTTTTATTTTAGAAGATACGATTACTTGTTATTCCTGGAAAGTTAACAGTAATTTCATGAAATGTGTAATACTGCACTCTTCTCCAATGTAAAAATGCTGTCCGTTATTTGAAACTTTGGCCCCATTTCTAAAAAAATAATAAAAATAAAAGTTTTTTTAAATGCAAAGGGCAGGTGTTCTCTGAATGATGAGCAACTGGTCTCAATAGCATATAAGAAGCAGACTAGCAAAAAGGAGAGGGCACTTGATTTAAAGTCCAGAAATATGGCCTTAAATCATATCTCAGGTATGATTTCTGTATTTAATTTCTATATTTAATTACTCACAGAATGATTTGCACTACTTATATCACAAAGTTGTTCTGAGAAAAGAACTTTCCAACACTGTATAAATAAAATTTAGTTGTTATAATAAATAGCACTATTAATGAAATTATCTACATGGTAAAATTCATCAAGGAAAGCTTTTTTAAAAATAAGAAACCTCTACTGCAAGGCCATAGTAATTGTATGTTTCAAAAAAGAAACAATCACAAAAACTGGTTTATTTTACATTTTTGTAAAGCCAATTTTATTAACATATATAAATCTATTTTTGAATCTTTGACATTGCCTAAGAAGATATCTGAAAAGTGTATGGGGGTAAAAGGGGAAGAATGACACTACACTAATCTAATACGTTAAATTCTTTACAATAGTTCATTTATATTTTTGCTTTTTTCAATCATGTAATAACACAGATCTTTGCCCTAGGGAAGAATTCTGAGCAATGAATGGGAGACATGTCAACTTAACATGAAAGGGAAAAATCAAACAGGTTTTTTTCATTGAAAGTAGTGGCACTCACTGATTATCTTCTCAAAATTACTCCTCCAGAGGATGTGACCTTTTTTTTCACTTTTCTTTTATCTTTGTTTGAGTCAGAAGAGTCATCCTCCTATGTATAGCCGAAAAGATTTTAAATAAAGTTACTATTTTAGCATAGACTTTCCCTCTCCCATATATCTTCTGTACCAAAATGAAAAGAAACATTTAATATTTACAGTATCTTTAATTATAACAATTTTTATATAGCACTTACTATGTACATGGCACTGTGCTAAGTGCTTTACAATTATCTCATTTGATTGTCATAACAACCCTGGAAAGTAGGTGCTGTTATTACTCCCATTTTACAGATGAGGAAATTGAGGCACACAATAAGTGACTTGCCCATGCTTACACAGCTAGTAAGTGTGAAGTAGGATTTGAATTCAGGTCTTCCCGACTCCAAGCACAGCACTATCTCCACTGTGCCACTTAGTTGCCACTAAATAAATATTTAATTGGTGTGCAAACCAAGTACTACTTACATATATAATGGTATACAGTTATATGTGTATATATAATACACACACACACACATATACGTAGAGAATAAATATAAAGTTAAAGCAAGAAAGGAAAGGAGAGAAGGAGGCATTAGCAGTTGAGAGATGTAGTTATAATGCGATGTTTTGAGCTGCATCTTGAAGAAAGAGATGGATTCTATGAGGCTAAGGTAAGGAAGAGGAAGCACAGGGAAGGCATTGTATATTAGATGCTCAAATGATGTAGTATGTGAGGAAAATAGAGAAGGCAAATGTGGCTGGACTATGAGTCTGAGGAGGTGGATAATAGACTAGATTATGGTGGAAAATAGACTAGATAGTGATTTGCTTTAAAACTCAATGATTCTACTGAGTAGAGGAATGGCATGATCACATCTGAACTTAAAGACAATCACTAAGACAGCTATGTGAAGGAAAGACTGGAGTTGGGAGAGACTTAAAGGAGGGGAAATCAATTATGAGGTTATTGTAATAGTCTAGATAAAAGAAGAAGAACCCTGAATCAAAGGACTGGCTGTGGGAGCAGACTGAAGGCATCAGATTCAAGAGTTCTTGTGGAAATAGAAGTGGCAACGTTAGGCAACTGACAGTATGTAGGATGGAGTAAAGAATCAAGTATTACATGAAAAATATGAAGTCTGGAAGAGAAGAGATTTTGTGGGAAAAGGAAATAAGTTCAGTTTTTGACATGCTGAGTTTGAAACATCTCCAGAACATCCAGTTTGAAATGTCCAGTAGAAAGCTGATGATGTGGGACTGAAGTAGCCCAGGGAAGAGACTGAGGATGAATATGTAGACCTGTA
Organism: Sarcophilus harrisii; assembly: GCF_902635505.1. Lineage (NCBI taxonomy): Eukaryota > Metazoa > Chordata > Mammalia > Dasyuromorphia > Dasyuridae > Sarcophilus > Sarcophilus harrisii. The sequence goes on along the minus strand of NC_045428.1, from coordinate 510,151,435 downwards.
AGCTGTCTGCATGGAGAAGACAGTTACACATGCATGGGAGAATGAGATAAGAAAAAAGAACAAAACTCTTAGGTCTTTGGAGATGCCCCACAGTTAGGGGTTGTGATCAGGATGATAAGTGAGCAAAGGAGACTGAGAAGGAGGGTCACACAAGTAGAAGAACCAGGAGAGAGAAGTATAATATTAAAAGAGAGTGGGGAGTCAATGATGTCAAATGAAGCAAAGAGGGAAATAAAGGCTAAAGATGGAGAAAAAAAAAGCCTATCCAATTTAGCAAATTAAAGATCACTGGTAATTCTGGAGAGAATAGTTTCAGTCAAGTGATAAGATCACATTCAGAGGCCAAAATGATGAGAAATTACAATATGTGCATATAATGAATTATTACTGTGCCATAACAAATTGTTTTTCATCCTTCATTCTCAAGGAGGGCCAATGACATCCCAAAAGTGAGGTCTTGACTTCTGAGTGACCAGGTTTTGAGTGAGACAGAGCTGCTCAATGTCATCAGCCCCACTTTCCTCCAGAGGCCTCAGAGTCCAACAGTAAGACAAAAGTCAAGACAACTGAGATGGGCCAGGATGCAGTGGGTTACCGTGGCCTTTTGAAAGTAAGGTCTTTGGGGGGGCTTGTTCATCTGAGGCAATACCTATTCAATAATGAAGTACTAGGCAAGAATTGAGATAAAAGATGACCTAGTTTCCCAGCAAACAAAAATCAATCTGGAAGGAGAAGATCCTCAATTTCATGCCAGAACAACTGCCATCAAAACCCAAAGACCAAATGAAATTTGGTGAAATTCAATGAAACCCAGTGTGATTAGGGGAATAAAACTAGGAATCTTAGGAACTATTAACCCTATTAATCATGCCCCTTTCAAATTTTCTTTTAACACAAACACACTAAAGAAGTCTTTAGATGAAGGACTAAAGGCAGAGATTCATCTGCTCTCAAAATTTCCCTCCAAAAAAATTTAAGATATTGCTTAAAAAAAGATAAAATATTAATATTCTGTATGATTTTTAAACTTTTTTTTAAAAGTTATCTTGCTTAGAGAAAATTGCCTCAGTCTACTTTGTTGAATTTTGCTCATGACAAAATGAATTCTGGAGCAGCATAACCAACATAAGATCAGAATGAAACAATTACCCAGACCAAGACAACTTAGAAGATCAGCAGGAAAGATATGTCTCACCCGCATGAAAATGGAGCATGGTGCGCCCAGGCTGCACCCCCAGCAAACTACCAATAGGTCTTGGGGATGACTGCATCAGTAGTAGTGACTTCTTGAGCTCTCAACTCACAGCAGGGTCGGACAACTGGTCAGAAAATTACAGGGGACCCTGTACTGGCACTTGGTGCAGGACGTTGTTTCATTGCCCACATGCAGTTCCAGATCACAAGAAGGAGCACAAGTATAAAGCATGCAGTCTCATGGGAGGGAAAATACTGGTCACAATTCTAGGATGGAAAAGAATTTTTGTGGTCACTCACAGATCAGAGTACAAATCTGTGGAGCAGAGACCATACCTTGCCTTAAATCATACCACCTTGAGAGAACCAAAAATTTACAGACCTCTACAACCAGCTCTGAAAACAAATACACACACACACACACACACACACACACACATAAACACACAAAATGAAACTTGGGAGAGTGCCCCTTCTACCCAGAAGCAGAGCCCAACTTTAACATCAAGTTAAAAGTCCAAGAAATAGACAAAAAAATGAACAAACAACAAAAAGAACCTGACCATAGAAAGTTACTATGATGACAAAAGACAACACAAAGGCAGAAAAAGACAATAAAGTCAAAGCAGCTATCTCAAAGCCTCAAAGAAAAAAATTGTGAATTGGTCTCAGGCCACAAAAGAATTGTTGGAACTGAAAAGGGTTTTTTTTAAAGAGGCAGAGAAAAAAAATTGGGAAAAGAAATAAAAGTGATGCAAGAAAATAAAAGGAAAATTAGTTTACATCCTGATAAAGGAGGCACAAAAAAATACTGAAATATTTTTAAAAACATAATTTGTCAAATGGAAAAGGTACAAAATTTCATTGAAGAGAAGAACTCCTTAAAAAGAAGAATTGACCACATGGAAAAGAAGATACAAAAGCTCACTGAAGAAAATAATAACTTGGGAGACTCTGGAAAGATGGCAGAGTAGATCAGAAGATTTCGAATTCTCCATATTTCCTCCATAAACAGAACATATTTACACCTAAGAAACAGAGATGTGTAAAAATCAAAGAAGATCTGGGACAGAACAGGGATTCTCCTGAAGCCTGAGAAGACCTGAAAAAAGGCCCCAGGAAGAGGATTTTGTGTGAAGTATAAATATCTTCAGACTAGCTCAAAAAACAAACAAAGAAACAAACAAACAAACAAACAAAAAAAACAGAAAGCAGGGAGCCCTGGGTCTAGCTGGGTTCAGACGGAGGCTCAGCCTGAAAAGGAACTTTCACCTCCAAGACAGCAAAGGGAGTAGGAAGTCTGAGTCTGAGAAGACAGAGATAACCTCTATTGATTAAGAACACCAGGCCCAACTGTACTGCAGAGACAAGGCCTGGGCAAGAAGGAAACCAGCACACCCAGTGAGTACCAAGGCAGGGACACTGGCTGTGGGTACTTGCAGTAGGGTGGAGCTTTTACCATCCCTCCACCCCACAATTAGAGATGCTTACACTAATACTTTTTATTTTTAAAAAATGAATCGACAAAAAAGAAAGAACCTAGTCATAGCAACTTACTATAGAAATAGAGAAGACTAAGGTTCATCTTAAGAGACCAGTGAAGTTTAAAAAAAAAAAAAAAAAAAAGCCTCTTCTATCCCCAAAGTGTTAAATGGGTACCTTCCTAAAAAAATTTTTTTTCCAGAAATAACTTATAAAAGAATTAAAACAAACAAACCAAAAAGACTTTGAAAATCAAATGAGATTGAGGGGGAAAAATAATAAGAACCATTTAAGAAAATCAGGAATATTATGAAAAGAACATTAACCTACTAGAAATGGAGATACAGAATCTTAAAGAAAAAATTAGTTCTTTGAAAATTAGAGTTGAACAAGGGGAAACCAGCAAAGCTATAAAAGAACAAGAAATAACAAAACAGAATATAAAGAATGAAAAAAATAGAACAGAATGTGAAACATCTTATAAAAAGAAAACAACAGATCTAAAGAACAGATCAAGAAGAAAAAAATATAAAAATAGTTGGACTACCTGAAAGCTGTGACCAAAAAAAAAAAAAAAAAAGAACTATGACACAATAATGCAAGAAATAATCTAAGAAAATTGTGCTGGAGTAATAAAACAGGAGGGAAAAGTAGAGACAGAAAAAAATCCACTGATCATTATCTCAAAGAGATACTCTGTGGAAAACATAGAGTAATATTATTGCCAAATATTGAAAACCCCAGGTCAAAGAAAATTCTGCAAGAAACAAACAAAAAACCCAATTCAAATATGCTGGAGCTACAATCAGATTGTTTAGGATTTATCTCTAGCTACAATAAAATACTGTAGATCCTAGAATAATACAAATTGGCAATCAAAAAAGATACCGATGGTCAAAAATATCACATTCAACAAAACTAACATAATAATGAGCAAAAAAAAAAAATGGACATTCAATGAATTTGCAGATTTTCAAGACTTTGTCTTAACTAAAACCAAACTTAATAGAAAATTTAACATATTAAAAGCCAACAACAAAGATTAATTTCAAGAGACTCAATGTGGACAAAATATTTATGTCTTTTGCTTGAAAATGTCTACCACATGTTTAAGATTGACATCAGTAACTGGGTAGCTCAAAAGAAAGATTGAGTAGAGTATAATCTGACTCAAAAAACAAAATTGTCTAGGAAAAGGTAAAAAATATTAATGAGGGGGAAAGAATGCTGATAGTTCTGAAAACCTATCCACATTGGGAATGGATTAAATGGGGAATAATACATATATATACCCTGAAAGACATAAAATAAATTGGGGGGGGGAGAGAGAGAATAGGATATGGTGGAATACAGAAGAATAGGTAGATTTATGCCAATGGGACAAGATGTATAGATTAATGGGGAAGAGATAAAGGATAAGGTGGAGTATAGAAGGATATATGGAGTAAGACAAAGTGTGTAGCTTACTGGGAAAAGATGGCATATGATAAGGTAGGATACAAAAAGGTGTTTATATTAATGGAAGATAAAAGTGTGTAGCTTAATGGGAATGGGATAAAAAGGGAAGGAATGGGTGGGGGGAGAAAATAAAGGAGAGATACATGGGTGGATGGAGGTTAAGTAATAGCAAGGCAAGCTAAGGAGTATAATTAAAGTAGAAGAGTTAGCAGGAACAGGAAAAATCAGAGATATATACAAATGCTACAACAAAGACCACAAACAGAATTTATTAGAAATTTTTAAAAGTAGGGCTTGTAATTACTGACCTCAGACAAAGTTAAACTTAAAGATTCAATAAAGAAATCTACATTATGTCAGCCATATTAATATTGTTTTAAATTCATGTATCTGTATATATATATAGATAGATAGATAGATAGATACATGTATATATATATATGTATATGTGTGTATGTATGCACGTAAATGTGAGTATATATATATATATATATATATATATATATGTGGATAGGTATATCACTGGGTAGTGAATATAACAAAGATAGATCAATCTCCATGTTTAACTGTAGCTTCCTTGGGGGAAGTGAGAGGGATGAAAGCAGGAAAAAAGAATAAAGTAAAAAGTGCACAGCAAAGACAAAAAGAATAACCTACAAGGAAGAAAAGAAAAGATGGACAGTCATGAATATAATCCCTTCTATCATTTCTATCATGCTTTCTTGAAAGGAAATTTAATGTTACATATTTTGAATTCTCCTGATATTCTAAGTACATGACAATGTTGTGTTTTGATTTTTAAAATTTTCCTTTTCTGTTTTTCTTTTTCTATTTTGTTTATTCTTATTTTGTATTTAGTTTTAAATAAATATTTTTTAAAAATAAGAAGAAAATAAAATACATAAAAAATTAGAATTGATCAAGTAGAAGCAAAAAATTACATGAAACATCAAGAAGCAATAAAATAAAATCAAGGAATGAAAAAAATGTTAAATATCTCATCAGAAAAACAACTGTTTTAAAAAATATATCAAAGAGAGATAATTTAATTGATTCATCAATCAATGAACTTCCTAAGAAAAAAATCTCTAGGATCAGATGGATTTATAAGTGAATTCTACCAAACATATAAAGAACAATTAATTCCTACATTATATAAACTATTTGGAAAAATAGGTGAAGGAGTCCTACCAAATTCCTTTTGTGAAGAAAAAAAAATTGTAGACCAATTTCCCAAATGAATGTTGATGCAAAAATCTTAAGCAAAATATTAGCACAGAGATTATGGAAATTTATTACCAGGATAATACACTATGACCAAGTGGGATTTATACCAGGAATACAGGGCTGGTTTAATATCAGGGAAACTATCAGTATAACTGACCATATGAATAATAGAGTTAACAGAAACCATATGATTACCTCAAGAGACTCCAAAAAAAGCATTTGACAAAATACAACATCCATTCCTATTAAAAACAGTAGAGAACACAAGAATAAATGGAGTTTTCCTTAAAATGATAAGTAACACATCTAAAACCATCAGGAAGTATTATATGTAATGGGGATAAGCTAGAACATTCCCAATAAAATTAGGGGTGAAACAAGGTTGCCCACCGTCACCACAATTATTCAGTGTTGTATTAGAAATGAGAATGAGAAGAAATGAGAAGAAAATGAAATAGAAGGAATTAGAATAGGCAACGAGGAAACAAAACTATGACTCTTTGCAGATGACATGGTGTAATTAGAGAATCCTAGATCATAAGCTAAAAAACTACTAGAAATAACTAACTTTATCAAAGTTGCAGAATATAAAATACCCAAATAAATCATCAGCATTTTTGTATGTTACTAACAAAACTCAGCAGCAAGAGATAGAAAAATAAATCCCATTTAAAATAACTGGAAAAAATATAAAATGTTTAGGAGTCTACCTGCCAAGACTTAGCCGGGAACTAAGTGAACACAATTACAAAACACTTTTCACATAAATACAGTTAGATCTAAACAACTGGAAGAATATAAATTGCTCATGGATAAGCTGAGCTAATATAATAAAAATGAAATCCTACCTAAATTAATCTATGTATCCAGTACTATACCAATCAAAAAATTACTTCATACAGCTAGAAAAAATAATAACAGAATTCATCTAGAAAAACAAAAGGTCAAGAATATCAATGGAATTAATTTTTAAAATTCAAAGAAAGGTGGCCTAGCCATATCAGATTTAAAACTATACTATAAAGTAGCAGGCATCAAAACCACTTGGTACTGTCAACGAAATAGAATAGTGGATCAGTGGAATAGGTTAGATTCACAAGACACAATAATCAATGACTATAGTAATCTACTGTTTGATTAACCAGACTCCAGCTTCTGGGATAAGAACTCACTATTTAATAAAAATTGCTGGGAAAACTGGAAAATAGTGTGGCAGAAATTAAGCATTGACCAACACATTACACGCTATATCAAGATAAGGTCAAAATAAATTTACATAAAGGATGATGTCATAAGCAACTGGAAAACAAAGGATAGTGTACTTCACAAATCTGTAGAGAATGGAGTAATTTATGACCAAATAAGAACTAGAGAACATTATGAAATGCAAAATGAATAATTTTAACTGTTAAATTAAAAAACTATTGCACAAATAAAACCAATGCAGCCAATATTAGAAGGGAAAAAGGGGGATCTAGAGGAGAGGAAGGAATGTTTTACAGCCATTGGTTCTGAAAAAGATATCATTTCTAAAATACATAAAGAACTGACTCAAATTTATAAGAATACAAGCCGTTCCCCAATTGATAAATGTTGAAAGATATGAACAATCTTTAGACAAATAAATTAAAGCCATTTCTAGTCATATGAAAAATGCTTTAAATAACTATTGATTAGAGAAATGCAAATTAAGACAATTTTGAAGTATCATTTTACATCTCTCAGATTGGCTAAGATGATAGGAAAAGATAATGATAAATATTGTAGGGGATATAAAAAAACTGGAACACTAATGCATTGTTGCTAGAGATATGGAATGATCCAACCATTCTGAAGAGCAGTTTGGAACTATGCCCAAAGGATTATAAAACTCTGCATTCCCTTTGATCTAGCAGTGTCTCTACTGGGTCTATATCTCAAAGAGAATCATAAAAGAGGGAAAAAGACCTACATGTGCAAAAATGTTTGTAAAAGCTCTTTTTTATAGTGGCAAGGAATTGTAAATTGAGTGGATTCCCAACCTATCAGTTAGGAATGGCTGAATAAGTTATGCTATATAAATATAATAGCATAATATTATTCTGTAAGAAATGATGAGCAGGCTGATTTCAGAAAAGCTTGAAAAGACTTATATGAACTTTATATGAACCAAGAGAACATTATACAATAACAAGATGATGTGATGATCAAGTGTGAGAGGCTTGGCTCTTCTCAACAATGTGGTGATTCAAGGCAATTCCAATAGACTCAGGATGGAAAATCTTACCCACATTCAGAGAGAGAACAATGGAGATTGAATATGGATTAAAGTTCAGTATTTTTATCTTTTTTTTTTTCTTTTTCATGATTTTTCCCTTTTGGTCTGTTTTTTCTTGTACAACATGACAAATACGAAAATATTTTCAAAAGATTATACATAATTAACTTAGATTGCTTGCTGGGGAAGGGAGAAGGGAAATAAAGAGGGAAAATGTGGAATGCATAATCTTACAAAAATGAATGTTGAAAACTATATATGTATTTGGAAAATAAAATACTATTGAAAGTTTTTTTTAAGAATTATTGAACTACCTGAAATCTATCATTAAAAAAGAGCCTAGATATAATTTTTCAAGCACTTATCAAGGAAAACTGCATAATATCCTGCATCAGAGGATAAAATGGAAATCAAAAGACTATATCCATCATCTGCTGAAAGAAACTCCCAAACAAAAATTTCTTGGAATATTATGTCCAAATTCCAGAAGTCCCAGATAGAGGAGAAAATACTGTAAGTAGTCAGAAGGAAACTATTCATATATCATAGAGCCACAGTCAGGATAAAACAAGATTTAGCAGCTCACAATAAAGTATCAAAAGGCTTGGAATATGATACTCTGAACAGCAAAGGAGTTAGGATTATAATCAAAATGGCTTATCTAGCAAAACTGGGTATGATACTTCAGAGGAAAAATCAGATATTTAATGAAATAAAATACTTTCAAGTATTCCTGATGAACAGACTAAAGCTGAATAGAAAATACAAGACTCAAGAGAAGCATAAAAAATAAACAAGAAAAATAAATCATAAGGGATTCAATAAGGTTAAACTTTACTGACATTTGTAATATCCATGTACTTTATCATTATTAAAGCAGGTAGAAAGAATATAGACAGGGGGCTCAGGTGTAAGTTGATTCTGATGGTTGATAGCAAAAAAATAATATTAAGGGGATCAAAAAGAGGGATGCAAAGGAAGAAAGGGAAGAGGTAGAATGGAGGAAATTATTTCACATAAAAGAAACATGAAAGAAAAAGTAGTGAAAGGAAAGATGGGGAAAGGGAATAGTAGACCATACTTAAAACTTATTCTCATCAGAATTGGCTCAATGAAGGAAAAACACACACAATTAGCTAGGTACAAAAACTATCTTACTGTACAGAAGAATAGGAGAGGAGAATCAGAGGAATGAAGGGGCTGATACTTCTATCAGATAAATTGGTGATGCAGTGATCAGAAGCAAAACACTTTTGAAGACAAATAGGATGAAAGGAGATAGAGAAGAATAGATAAGAAAAAAAACCAAGAAAGAGAGAAGTATAATTGATATTCATAACTATGAATGTTTTTTTTATTTATTTAATAGCCTTTTATTTACAGGATATATACATGGATAACTTTACAGCATTAACAATTGCCAAACCTCTTCATAACTGTGAATGTGAATGGGATAAACTCACCCATAAAACAAGTGGATAGCAGAGTAGATTCAAAACCAGAATCCTATGATAGGTTGTTTGTAAGAGATACACAGAGAGGAAAAATAAAGGGCTAAATAGAATCTGTTATGCTTCTGCTGAAGTTTAAAAAAACAAAAACCAAGAGTAGAGATCATGATCTCAGATAAGGCAAGAATAAATAAGCAGGGAAATTACATTTTGTTTAAAGGTACCATACAATACTAAAGATAGATGTGACAAATGGTATAGCATCCAAATTCTTAAAGGAAAAGTTAAGTAAGTCACAGAAAGAAAGAAATGGTAAATTATTTTAGTAGAAGATCTCAACTTTCCCCCCTCAGAACTAGTAAATGCAATAAAAAAAATTAAGGCGATAAATAGAATTTTAGCAAAGTTAGAAATAAGAGTCCTCTGGAGAAAACTGAATAGGAATAGAAAGGAACATACCTTTTTCTCAACAGTATAGGGCACTGACACAAAAACTAATCATGTATTAGGACATAAAAACCTCAGAACCAAAAGCAGAAAAACAGAAATATTTTTGTTTTAAAATTTTATTTTATTAAAAAAAAACAAACAGAATAGCAAAAAGAAAAACAAAAAAGGAAAACAGAACAGAATATTATCAAGTACCCAGCAGAACATTAGATAGGATTAAAAGCTTATAACAATAAATTATCAGTTCAAGAAAGTATATATAATATTAGAATAAATTATATTCATGTATATCCATCTTTTCTTTCCTTTCTTGTAGGTTATTATTTTGTTCTCTACTGTGCAATTTTTTTACTTTATTCTTTTTTTTCCCCTTTCATCTCACCTCCTCTAAGCAGGCTATAGTTAAGGTCAGATATATGTTCTATACATATATAGATATATACATACACACATATACATACTATACACATCTAAAGACACATATATAGAACAACATGCATACACATCTACATATACTCATACACACACATATATATAAACATGCACCCATTCACATGCAAACATGTATCCAAAATATCATCATTACAGGTGACATATAATGTAGATTTCTCTTTTAATTGAATCTCTTCTTTCCTATGTCTGCTAATTCTTCTGCTATAATCCTGCTCTTTAACTTGCCTTGCTATTACTTACCTAGCCCTGCTCATGGATTCCTCTTTTATCTTCTTCCCTCACTCTTTGTTTCTCCTTCCACTCATCCCTCCCCCTTATTTCTTTAAATATTTTGGAGGATGCTATACCCTTCATGGTATATGTGTAGTGTTGCTTATTTAACCCATTCCCAATGTGAGTAGGTTTTCAGAACTATGACCCCTCCTCCCCACTCTAGGGTCTCTGTGTTTATTCTAACTCTAAATCTCATTTGTATAACACAATTACTATTTTTACCTTTTTCTAGGCAGTTTCGCTTTTTTTAGTCTATTCAACTCTGCCCCAATCCTTCTTTTGAGCTATCCAATTGTTTGTGTTATTCAAACATATGATATACACTTCCATGTAAAAACAATTTGTCCATATTAAGTTCCTTGAAATTGATCTTTGATATTGGCTCTTATATGTTAAATTTTCTATTGAATTGAATGAAAGAAAATCCTGAAAATTTGCAACTTTATCGAATATTCATTTTTTTTTCATTAATATTATAGATAACTTTGCTGGATATAATTTTTGGCCTCAGGCTTTTTGATTGTTAATATATATGATTTCAGGATTTGTGGTCTTTTTTGTGGTTGCTGATAAGACCTGTATAATTCTAATTGCAGCTCTAGCATATCTGAATTTTTTTTTCTTGTTTTTTGCACAATTTTCTCTTTGATCTGGGGGTTTCAAAACTTGGCAATAATATTCCTATGTGTTTTCTAAAAGGGCTTCTCAGTGGATTTTTTCTATTCTACCTCCCTTCATGTTCTATTACTCCAGGACAATTTTCTTAGATTATTTCTTGCATAATTATGTCAAAGATCTTTTTTTGGTCACAGCTTTCCAGTAGTCTAATTATTCTTACATTTTTTCTTCTTGGTCTGTTTTTCAGATCTGTTATTTTTCTTGTTTCACATTCTGTTCTATTTTTTCATTTTTTATATTCTGTTTTGTTATTACTTGTTCTCTTATAACATCACTGGTTTCCCCCTGCCCAATTCTAATTTTCAAGGAATTAATTTTTTCTTTAGAGAATGTATTTCCTTTTCTAGTTGGTTAACTTTTTTTTCATAATCTTTCATAATTTGTTTTTCTTGGATGGTTTTTATTACTTTTTAGGTTTTCCTCAATGTCTTTCATTTGATTTTTTAAATTTTTTTTTTGAGTTCTTCTAAAAATTCTCTCTGGGCAGAGAGCCATTTAATGTTACTCTTTAATGCAGAAGAATTTTTTACTTTATTGTGCTTCTCCAAAGATTTGATTGTCCATAATTCCTTTCATATTTCCACAGTAGGTTTTTATGGTTCCATTCTTTTTTCACCAATTCATTTTTTTTAATGAGAAATATTAGTCTAAGTACCTCTAATTATGTGGTGGGTGGGATGGTGCCTCTAGCTTCACTTTAGTTCTCCCCTTTGACCTGGAAGCCTGAATCAAAAGCTCCACCTTTTGCAAATACCTTCAGTCAGCAGAGTCCCTGCCCCACTATTTCTGCACTCACCCAATGTGCTGGTCCCTTCTTACCCAGGGTCCCATCTGTGCAGCACACCTGGGCCTGGCACTCCTAATCACACTAATGTTCATTCAGTCTTCTCAGACTCAGATCCCAACTCTACACATAGTCCGGGAAAATAAAAGTTTCTGTGTTTCTTGCCTAGGCTCCAGCCACACCCAGCTCACCCCAGGGATCCCACTACGTATTTTTGTGGAGCTGGCCTGGAGATGTTACACTTGATATTGGTTAATCTCCAGCCTGAAGTCCTTCTTCAGATCTTCTTGAATTGTACCAGGAAAACCCCTGTTCTGTCCCAAGTCTTCTTGGTCTTTCACCAGTCTATGGTTCTGTTTGGGGGGGAAATCTGGACAGTTTGAATTTACTGCCTATTCTGCCGTCTTTCCAGAATCCTCCCCAAAGCTAAAATATTTAATGCATCCTTTTCAGATCATCATGCAATAAAATTATACTTCATAAAGGGCCAAGAAAACATAGATTAAATATTAATTGGAAACCAAATAATCTAATCCTCAATAATGAATGGGTCAAAGAACAAATCAAAAAAACAATCATTTCATTAAAGAAAATGACAACAATCAAACAACATACCAAAATGTATGAGATGTAGCAAAGCAGTAGTTACTTGAAAAACTATCTCTCTAAGCACATATCAATAAAATAAATAACAAATCAAAAAAAAAAACTAGAAAAAGAACATATTAAAAATCACCAATTAAGCAACAAATTGAAAATTCTAAAATCCAAAGGGGACATTAATCAATTTGAAAGTAAAGAACTGATGCTGAGTGAAATGAGTAGGACCAGGAAGATCATTATATACTTCAACAACAATACTATATGATGACCAGTTCTGATGGACCTGGCCATCCTCAGCAACGAGATCAACCAAATCATTTCCAATGGAGCAGTAATGAACTGAACCAGCTACGCCCAGAGAAAGAACTCTGGGAGATGACTAAAAACCATTACATTGAATTCCCAATCCCTATATTTATGCCCACCTGCATTTTTGATTTCCCTCACAGGCTAATTGTACAATATTTCAGAGTCTGATTCTTTTTGTACAGCAAAATAACAGTTTGGTCATGTATACTTATTGGGTATCTAATTTATATTTTAATATATTTAACATCTACTGGTCATCCTGCCATCTAGGGGAGGGGGTGGGGGGGTAAGAGGTGAAAAATTGGAACAAGAGGTTTGGCAATTGTTAACGCTGTAAAGTTACCCATGCATAAAAAAAATAAAAAATTTGAAAGTAAAAAAAAAAAAAAACCCAAAAAAACCCAAAACATTAAACTCATAAGAAAGAATTTAGCTTTATAAAATAAACAGTAAAATGGATAGACCATTCTGTAATTTGATTCTTTTAAAAATAAAACCAAATTACCAGTATTAAAAATAAAAAGGGCCATTTTACCACCAACTGAAGCAATTATTAGTACCTATTATGCCCAATTATATGAATCTAAGCATTTAAGTGAAATGGATGAATCTTTATATAAATTGCGCAGATTAACAGAAAAAGAAATAGAATACTTAAAGAACCCTCTCTCAGAAAAAGAAATCAAGCCATAAATTTTTCCCTAAAAAAAAAAAAAAATCACCTGGACAGGATAAATTTACAAGTGAACTCTACCAGAAATTTAAAGAACAATCAATTCAAATACTATATAAACTATTTGGAAAAACAGGCAAAGAAGTTCTACCAAATCCCTTTAATAACATAAATATGGTACTGATACCTAAATAATGAGGAGCAAAAACAGAGAAAGAAAATTACAGACCAATTTCCCTAATGAATATTGACGCAAAATAAAAAAAAAAAAAATACTTTACCTTTTTGTTCTGATTTCTTTCACAACATGACAAATATGGAAATATGTGTAATGATTATACATGTATAAACTATATCAGATTGCTTGCTGTCTTGGGGAGAGGAAAAGTAAGGAAAAGAGGGAGAAAAAATTGGAACTCAAGAGCTTACAAAAATGAATGTGGAAAACTATTTTTTATGTGTAATTGAAAAAAATCCTATTAAAAAAAATAAGAAAGTTTTCTTAAAAAGGCCTCATTTCTCAAATATATAGAGACCTGAGTCAAACTTATAAGGACACAAGTATTCCCTAAATGATAAAAGGTCAGAGAATATGAGCAGGCAGTTTTCGAAGAAATCAAAGCTACCTCCAATAATATGATAAAATGCTTTAAATCAGTATTGATTAGAGAAATGCAAATTAAAACATCTTTGAGGTACCAACTCACACCTATCAAATTGGCTAATATAACAGAAAAGAAAAATCAGATATGTTGGAGGCAATATGGAAAAAATTGAGAAAATTATGCTTTGTTGGTGAAGTTATAAACTGATCCAACTATTCTGGAGAGCAATTGGAACTATGACCGAAGGACTATCAAACTGTGCATATTCTTTGACCTAGCAATATTACTACTAGATCTATATCCCAAAGAGATAGAAAAGAAAGGAAAACAAAACAAAACAAAAAATGAAATGAAATGAAAAAAGAAAAGAAAAGGACTTATTTGTACAAAAAAAATTTATAGTAGCTCTTTTTGTAGTGGCAAAGAATTGCAAATTGAGGGAATATTCATCAATTGAAGAATAGCTAAACAAGTAGTGCTATATGATTGTGATGGGATACCATTGTGCTATCTAAGAAATGACAAGCAGGATCCTTTCAGAAAAAGTTGAAAAAACTTATATGAACTAATGCAAAGTCAAGTAAGCAGAACCAGGAGAATATTGAACACAGTATCAACTGTGAATGACTTAACTATTATTGGCAATATAATGATCAAAGACAATTACAAATTGTTCATGATGAAAAATGCTATCCACCTCTCCAAAGAAAGAACTTATAAAGTCTGAATGGAGATCAAAGCACACTTTTTCTTTTTTACTTTTCTTTATTTTTATTCAGTTGTTTTTTGGTTTGTTTTTTTTTGGGGGGGTTCTCTATTTTCTTTCACAATGTGGATAACATGGAAATATGTTTTACATGATTGCACCATGTATAATCTATATCAAACTGTTTGCCTTCTCAAGGAGGAGGCAGAGGAGAGAGTGAATTTGGAACTCAAAATTTTAAAAAACAAGTGTTAAAAGTCGTTTTTATATGTAATTGGAATAAAGAAAAAATATAAAACCCCAGAAAATCTTATTACTGTGTCATGACAGTGATTTTTACCTAACATAATATGGAAAATATAAATGACTTCAAGGTGAGCTCACCACAGAACTGGTGAGGCGAATTTGATCGACAGGAGTTCGATGATGACTGACTTCTGCTCGGAATTCATCTAGTTGAAATTCCAATTTCTCTCTACGTAATCGTTCACCTTCTAGTTGGGCCTGCAGCTCTTTGATCATCCTGTTCAAAATACGAACAAAAAAAAAAAAGAATTTCTACAGTTAGCACACAACTATACATGTGTGAGAGAGTCAGAGACATTAAAAGGAGGTAGCAGAAAGGCAGGCCAAAGGTTGCCAACTGCTTCCCTCCCCCAGTACTGTTAACGATATTTCCTTAAGGTAGGTTTCTGCATATTTTTGCTATCATGTACCTATTTTACATGGCAAAGCTCATGAACTCTTCTGAGAATGTTTTGAAATGCTTAGGGAAAAATATATAGGCTCATAAAGGAAACTAAGGATATTGAAATAGTTATCAAAAAAAAAATTAAATAAGTTTACAGACCTACAAGTTCTTCAGAAACCTCTGCCATGACAATTATCACCCAAACTTCACAGTAACTGGTATAACCTAGGTGCTGATCAGGGTACAATGAGGGGTGAAAGGAATTCATTTGCTATAATCTAGTGAGGAAGAAGTTGCAAAATTTTAAGTGTTGAAAGGGAGAAAACTCTACTCTCTCTATAGATAGATAGATAGATAGATAGTTATAGTTATAGCTATAGCTATAGCTATAGCTATAGTTATAGTTATAGTTATAGTTATAGTTATAGTTATAGTCTTAAGTGAGAAGTGATGAATGCCTGGACTAAGAAGGTATTGTGTGAATGAAGAGGAAGATAGACAACATTCAAAAGACGTTGTGCAGGCACACCTTGGCAACAGATTGGTCATGAGGGATGAAAGGGAGAAGTCAAGGATGACACTGAGATTTCAAATTCAAGTGACCAGAAAAATCACGACACCCTCAACAATAATAGGGAATTTGGGAAAAGGGACAAAATAATGAGTTCTGTTTTGAACATACTGTGTTTGAAATTTCTAAAAGGTGACATGAGAATGAAGTTCTAAAGAGAGTTTGGAAAGAACATATAATTATGTGAACCATCTTGTACAAAAATGATTATTAAAACTCATGAGATCTATAAAGTCATCAAGAGAGTCCAAGATAGACCCTTGGAGAAAACCTTGGAGATCAGGATATGGATGAAGACTCAGCAGAGTAGACAAAGAAGGTGCAGTTAAACAGGAAGAAAGAGAACCAAGAGAGAACAGTATCATGAAAACCTGGAGAGGATACAATACAGAAGGAGAAGATGATCCACAGCAAGAAGCACAAGATCAAGAAGGATGTGAACAAAGAAAAAAATCTCCACATTTGGCACTTTTGATATGTGACTGAAACTATTCTCACCAAGATGATCAGCTCACTAATAAATTCACTGGCTTTTTCTCAGTCTTCATTCTGCCTGAACTCTCCTGATACATCTTCCACCTACAATTCCTAGTCATGCTTTCCTCCTTTAGCTTCTATGCCACTGCTTCCTCCCTGTTGTCTTCTGACCAGTCTTCTCCAGGCTTTCTTCAATATGCATCTTCAGCAGGGAGCCATTCTCAGTCTCTATGCCTTGTCCCCTATTTCCCAATATCCCATTTACACTCTATAATTTAAAAATAAAATTCCTTGTGTGTTGTCTCCTCCATCCCCGCCTCCTTGAAGACAAGGGCTGTTCGGTTTCCTTTCTTTGTATTTCTAGCATTCAGAATAGTACCTGGCACATGCTAAGTGCTTAGCAAATACCTTTTGACTGATGATTGTGACTGCATATTATTCCCTTCATGAATAGTTCAGTCTAATCAATCTGGCCTTCTTACTGATCCCTATTCACAAAACCTTCCATCTCCCATCTCTGAATTTTCTTCTTCATGCTTCATTACCTTGGTCTTCTTCAAAGTTCAGCTGAAAATAACTCAGGCAGCTAGGTGGCACACCGTGAGAAATGGATGGGGATTTTGTTTCCACAGAGTTATGAAAATTGAATTATAAAAATGAAACAAATTAGAAAATTGAAATCCACAAAAAAAAATGTAATCTGGGGTTGAAGTTTCAGATTTGAACCAGAGCTCTCTGAACTTATGCCTCCTCTTATCTTCCCCCTTAAGAATGTAAGCTTCGTGGGGACAGCTACTAGCTACATAATAAAAGGTGGAGATTCACATTCTGTAATTTCTTTAAGATCCAATTAAAGGAGATTTGGGATAGGGACTTCAGGATAGTGTTCTACCTCAGTTTCTCTGACTTGTTCTGTCTCAATTTCCCTGGTGGCAGCCCACTTCCTGGCCATTAGGACTGAATTAGGGCTGCGGGGTTCTGGCCACTCTGGCATTCCAAAGAGTCATAAAACTCCAGATGGTTTATCTTAAATATCTAAATAGCATCCTCTATCTTTCTGGTCTCAAATTTCCTGTCTCCTGTTTGACCATCTTCTTGACCCTCAATCTGTCAGAATTAAAAAGTTATGGTCCTTCCTGGAATTTCCATTCACCCAGTCCTCTATATCCCTCTCCCACCCTTGCCTCTGTTTCCCTGATCACTGGAGCCCTATAAAAGTCTCTGGAATTACTTGCTTGTTGCTGGGT
Organism: Sarcophilus harrisii; assembly: GCF_902635505.1. Classification (NCBI taxonomy): domain Eukaryota; kingdom Metazoa; phylum Chordata; class Mammalia; order Dasyuromorphia; family Dasyuridae; genus Sarcophilus; species Sarcophilus harrisii. Next base: position 510,133,846 of record NC_045428.1, on the reverse strand, counting down.
GCTTTGAGACAAGTCTTACCCAGCTGGCTGGCTATTGCTTTACTAGTCCAAATTCTACACTATTAAAAACCTTTATCTCTGTCTTGCCTCAGTTTCTCTGACATTACAATAGGAAATAAAACACTGCCTTTGCTGTTTCAAAAATATGTCTACTAACCTAGGCACCCATTCTTTCAAGAATGTAAAATAAATCTTTCCTGCATTTATTAGTAAGTCAGTGGAATTCTTGATAAGATATTTTATTTCTTCAATAGGGAATAGAGTAACAGCTCTGGAAAATAAGAGTTCAGATGCTGCCTCAGACACATATTAGTTAGCTGTGTGTGAACCTAAGCAAGCCACTTAAATTTCTATCTTAGTTTCCTCAAACTGTAAAAATTGGGTAGGTATTACCAGTGGAGATAGGAAAGGTAACATCTACCTCCTAGAATTATTGTGAGGACAAAATGAGATGATATTTGAAATTCACTTAACATAGTAACTGATATATATGCCAGTAAATGTTTAATAACTGTTTCTTTCCTTTCTCAAAAAAAAAAAAATTCCTATATCAGACCCTCTTTGATTACAATATCTGTTAATGCATCCAACAAAATATGTATTTTTTTTTGTCCTATCTATAGCACAAGTGAGACCATAAAATTCCTTGGATTAATTAACCGGGGTAGCCTCCTTGCTACAGTGCCTCAGACACGGTTCTAAGAACACAAGTTTCAGAGCAGGTCTGTATATGTGCATTAAACCAATGAAATCCTTCTCAGTTCCCATCATTATCCATCTCTCAGCTGGTAAACTTGGTGTTTCTGCAAGGCTCCTTTAAAATTTCTCCTTCCTACTACCCCTTTCCCCACTAGACATCTCCACTTGAATGTTCCATGGACATTCAAATTCAACAAGTCAAAAGCAGAAGCTATGATCTTCCCTAACACACCTCTCCTCCAGACTTCCTTTATTTCAACTGAAGGGAGCTGGTCACACAGGCTTCTGCCCTTTATTCATAGGTGAATGACAGTGCCCATCTCCCCTCCTCTGTCCATATCCAGCCAGTTATCTGACTTTTGTTTTCATGCCATCTAGTTGATACAAGATAGTAATTCTTTTTAACCACACAGCCACTCCTTCATTTGGGCATTCATCACTTATAACCTAGACTCTCTCTAGCCAACCAACTGATCCCCTTGCTTCTAGCTTCCCCACTCTCTAGTCCCCACTTGGCTGGCAAAATAATCTTTCTCAGGCACAAGTTTGGCCATATAGGCAAGCCCAGCAGGCATGCCAGCCTCGCTGAAAGCAGCAGAATAGTAATGAATGGACCTGATTGGATGAAGTATTTCTCAGTATTGAGACTAAATCACCTGATCCCTATCCCAGAGCTGGGAGATCAGGCCTTGAACTCTGGGTCCAAGAAAGACCCTGGGAAATCACATAATCTCTAAAAGGTCAGACAAGAAGTGACAGGAAGTTACAGAAAATAATGTGACCTGTGGGAAGCAGACAACATTGGTAACCATTGGCCAAGGATGGTTCTGTCTTTTTAGTCTATCTAATGAAAAGTCTTGGGTCTTTTGCTTTTTAAATCTTGGACAAGCTGAAACTGGCCAGGTTCACGAGCACATGGTGGGAGTTGGGATGGCTCCCAGGTGTGTGTCTGGCTCTCCCTGCAGGGACTAAATGCTTTCTCTTTGTACCTGAAGATGTCTCGGATTAGTTAATTTGGGAAAGGGGGTCAAGCACCCATCCCACACAGTAACTCAAGGAAGAAAGAGAAGACAGCATTGGCTAATAAGCAAGTCAAACCACTGCTACCACCTTGACCACTGCCTCCCTTTAGGCCCTGGTAGGGACAGCCAAAGACCTTGAATTCTAGAGCTTTGGAAATGAGCAGTGCTTCTGGCCCCGTGCCCTCAGCCATCATCCTGGGAAGCAGCCCTCCTGGAGGGCTAGCCTCGCAACTGCTCCTGCAGGTACCCCAGTTGTTACTGAAAACACAAAAAAGAAAGTTCTTGCTACCAGATTTCTTAACATCAAATGATTCAATATCATAAAATGATATCTTTATCAATCAAAATGACATTAAACAATAACTATTAACATCTGCCTTGTTGCTGCATCTTGCTGGGCTTTTCTACCTGCCCCATATATGAAACCTTCTGTGAGAAATAGATGGAATTTTTTTAGTTTCCACAATTGTGAAAGTCAAATTGGAGAAATGGAGAAACTTGAATTGGAGGGCTGAAACTCACAGGGACATAGGATGGTGATCTGGAGTGGAGGTTATTTCCCTCCAAAGAATGTAAGAATGTAAACTCCTTAGGGGTAGGGATTAGGTTTTGTAATCTGAGCTGGTGGCTGGAGATTAGAAAAGGATCTTTAGTTCTTTGCCTCCTGCTTTCCACTGTTACTTTCCCTTCTAGAAAGGAAAATCCTTGGGAGCAGGGATTGAGTTGAAAATACCCTGCCCTGTTATATTTGAAAGCTTCAAGCTTTCTGATCTCACATTTTTAGAAAGCTCAATCAATGGGAAAAGGAGCCAGGAGGTTGGGGAGAGGGGCTTGTATTAGGGGGGAAAAAAAGAGAATGCCCCTTGCTTGGGCTGGGAATAAAACTGTGTCCCCTTTAATTTGTAAAAAGCTGTGTCCCCTTTGATCTGTAAAGAAGGGAGATTTGGAGTTTCAGGCCCTCCTGGGAAGCATATCTCCCCAGACAAGTTAAGTAGTGTCATTCAACATTTAAGAGGCTTTTCTAAAACAAATCACCCCTCTTCCTCCACTCCCCACCCCCAGCCATTGGTAGACTGATCCTCATTCAAGAAGCTTTCAAAGTGATTTTTATTCAATTGGGAGATCTGGGTCTGATACTGAGTGGCTTGAAACTCCAAGTATCTAGGCCTAGGATCATTGACTTTCTTTTTAACTGGGAGCTTTATTAGTCTCAGACTCCTATAAAAGGGCAATTCAAAACTCCACATTTTTGCAGCAGTCCTAAGTAGTATGCTTTGCCCCTTGGCGTACTGCCTGCCAGGACTCCTGTCCGCTGTGAAGAGACCCTCTTCTCAGTGCCAATAAACTTCCTATTTTGCCACTAATATTTCAGGTTCATGAATTTTTTCACCTTGAACCTGTCTGACCAGAAGGGGATTCCCACCACCACTCTGCACTGCCACTAGAACAGCATCATTTTGGTCCCTGATGGACAGACAGGTTTCCCGAAAATTGGACAAGGTAAAGCCTTTTTTCTTGTTGTTTTACTCTATATATGGATACCCAAAAATTTCCAGGGAAGGTTTGGGTGGTTGGAGCCCCAGGCTCAAGCAGAATTTATAATGCCGGAGAAACTGAGCAAGACAGAGATTAGAGAACAATTCAATAGTTTATTAAATGGGAGAGATTTACTGGGACTGAATGGATCCATGGTTGGTCCCAGGGCTGAAGGAGACTAGGGTCTCAAGGAATCCAGCCCTGAGTATCTGGACAGCAAGATTTTATAGGATAATAAGAACAATGACATAATGGGGGAGGTACCTAGATGGGGATAACCTAATGGGGGGAGGCACCTAGGATGACACAATGGAGGGAGGTTACTGATTCTAATGATGTCTAAAATGGACAGACCTTTATCCTGTCAAACATTAAGAAGGAATGATTATAGCCTAAAGATATAAAACCTTTATGTCATCAAACATTAAGAGGGAAAGGTTATAATCTGAGGCAGAGTAACTAAATAGGACAATTAGGGAAACATTAAAAGGGAACTGTGGCACAACAAATTCTTTCAGGGACACCTGAATGAGAATACCTGCATTCTCTGACAAAAGGCCCCTTATTCAGGGAGCTTTTTGTCATCTCTCCATCTCTAGAGATGTCTACAGATGGACAAGGAGGTATAGAATGGGAAAAAAAAAAAAAAAACCTAAAGCTTTTTTTTTTTTTTGGCAAAATGGGACAAAACACCTCTGCTTCTAAGAATACAGCCTTGGGCAGAGACAAATTCGGCCTAAAAGATCTTAAAACTGGAAAGCTTAAATTAAAACACCATTGTAGGATGCTACTTAAATTTGCTGGAAGGAAATCAAGCTCCTTTCCTTCCAGCCCCTCTAGGGACAAGGGAGCCTCCCTTTGCATCCCTATACACTCTCAAATCCCTTTCAGAACAAGATTGGCAATATCTCTCTCACCTGAACTAAATCCTGGGACTTCCAGTTTTTTGTTTTTTTTCTCCTCCTCCAGATGACGATTCTAATCTCTCCCAGATTGAAGAGAAACCTGGCCATTACTCTAAGGACCCCACGCAGCCTTTTGAGGGGTCCAAGGCCAACATCCTCCCTGATCTGCCCTGGGGAGATGTTAAACAACCTGCCCAGATATATGGAGCAAACTGCAGAAGCCAGTTTTCATCCCTCAAATTTCTTTCTTAAAAACAGCTGTTGGAGTCTTTAATGATAGGAATCAGGTTGTAGCTGAGAAGAGAGGCCACAGGATTAAAGCTAGATTTGGAGAAAACTCCCTACTCTCTGCTGTTATTTCCGGGAACCGCGAAGGTCCATGCTTTAAACTCCCCAGTTCTTGTCTGGGTTTGAGTTTGCGTAGAAAGAGCACTGGAGAAGGGAACAAGGGTTGAGCCATCTCCCCAGTGCCCTGCCTCCAGCAGGAGTTTGGGGGTTGGTCAAGCTCCCCCTCACTCCAGTTCCAACATGACATCAACAGAGGAACCCCCCCCCAATGTGGCCAATAAGACCATTGAATTTCTTTCTCCTTCACTCTCGATCTGGCACCCCTCCCCCCATAGAGTAGGCTATCTTGAGACTTTTCTTCTGCCTTGACAGCTTGGCAACTTGTCATTTAAATGCTCATTTCCTGTTGCCTTTTGGTGCACAATTTAATAGTGGGATTGGGGACCCAATTTTCTCTTCTCAGACCTCCAGATAACTTTTTTACACAGGAACTTTTAGTTAGAAAATTAGGATGAGAAGCTTGAGAAGCTTACAGCAGTCTTGTCTTGATTTGCAGTCTTGACAGGCACACCAATCCCAGACCAGTCATCTATCTCTTAAAACTAAACGCAGTTTCCCTGGGATGGCCCTCCTGCCTTAGAGCAGTAGCTGCCACAGCCCTTTAAATTGAAGAGGCCTCAAAACTATATTTGGGAGGGTCATTAGCGGTTTTAACCCCTGGGGTTCATTTTAGGACCCACAGGACATTAGTGGTTTGGTGGGAGACCTAGTAGATATTAGGGTCTCCTACCTGACCAGACTCTCTGGGCATGTCACACCCTTAATCCTGCTTGCTACCCTGTTTCCTGACACCTCCCAACTGGGAGAAATTATCTATAATTGTGAAGCCCAGAAGGCTGAACTCATTGCCCTAACCAGAGCTTTGGAACTGGGGAAGGGAATGAAAATGAACATCTATACAGACTCAAATATGTTTCTTATATTTTGCATGCTCACAGGACCCATCTGGAAAGAAAGGGGTCTGTTGATAGCAAAGAATTCTCCTATTAAACACGCAGGAGAAATCCTACACTGTTGCAAGCTGTCCACAAATCCAGGGAAGTTTCAGTCATATTTACAAAGGACACCAGAAGGGAGATTCACTTCAGGCCAAAGGAAACAGGCTTGCAGATTCAGCGGCTAAAGTTGCTGCCTATTTATCCCTGACTATGGCACCTTTAATCCCTCAAGTCCCTGATTCTTATACCCCCTTTCTATAATTCACAGGAAAAACCCTTGCAGAAGAAAAAATGTACGGTACACCCTTTCTCCTTTTGGCTGGTTTCACCAGGCCTGCCCAATTTGTGCCCAACTGAATACTGAAGAAGCTGTTAAACCTCCCCCTCTCTTGCAGCTGTTCAGAGAAGGGACACATACCCAGGTGGAGACTGGCAAATACTTTACCCCCCTTGCAAGGGGTTCCAAACTGCTTTTGGTTTTCTTAATGCTTTTCTCTGTAGGACTGAAAAGGCTCTGAAGCCATCAAGGCACTTACTGAGCCTACCTAAGCTCCTTGCAGAGACACAAGCAGTCCAGCTTTTACTTCTTGGGCTTCAAACTGCGAATTTTCAACTGCTCTTCAGTCTGCAGATCATGGGACCATGCTGATGCTGCTGTCTTCAGATCTCACACACTCCCACTCCTGGCTTGAAACCCCTCCTGCCAATATCTCTATGACCCTTGTCAACTTGAAGTAGCTACAGAAGTCAAGTCTGAGACTTTGGGCTCTTATCCCAAATGAATTTGGGGGTAACTGCTTGAGGTGGGGATGAAAGGGGATAAAACTGTGTCTCCTTTAATCTGTAAAATCCGTGTCCCCTTTGATCTGTAAAGAAGGGAGATTTGGAATCCTCGAGCCCTCCTGGGAAGCATAACTCCCCAGACAAGTTAAGTGGTGTCTTTTCTAAGGCAAATCACACCCTCCCCCTAGCTCCTTATCCCACCCCTGTGGCAGGTATTTAGGGAGCATGCATTATTTATGCCACTTATTCAATTCAATAGACCATGATTAAGAGTCCTGGAGAAATTTACATGAACTAATGCTAAGTGAAATGAGCAGGACCAGGAGAACATTATACATAGCAACAAGATTCACCCCCATTGGTAGCTGGATCCCATTCAGGAAGCCTTCAAAGCGATTTTCATTCATTTGGGAGATCTGGGTCTGATACTGAGTAGCTTGAAACTCCAAGTATCTAGGCCTAGGGTCATTGACTTTCTTTTTAACTGGGAGCTTTATTAGTCTCAGACTACTATAAAAGGGCAATTCAAAACTCCACATTTTTGCAGCAGTCCTAAGTAGTATGCTTTGTCCCTTGGCGTACTGCCTGCCAAGACTCCTGTCTGCTGTGAAGAGACCCTCTTCTCAGTGCCTATAGACTTCCTTTTTGCCAGTCTAATATTTTGAGTTCATGAATTCTTTTATGTTGAACCTATGCCGACCAGAAGGGGATTCCCACAACCACTCTGCATTGCCACTAACCGCATCTGTCTCTCAAACCATACTTTGTGTGTCAGAAACTAGCTCTTTCTCATGAGAAAGAAAGAAATTTTTTCCTACACTCATACTTGGTCACTACCATCTCATCCACTTCCACATGTATTGTCTCCCTGATGCAGGAAAGATTCCAATCTTTGATTCCCAACTCCCCTAGCTAATGTAAATTACCCTTTGACTCACAAATCCTGGTCCCTTTGAATTCCAATAGAAGATCCGGACCTGTCCCAGCCTCACCCGGATCTGAGCCAACTTTGAGGCTACACCCCAAAGCCCCTCAAGCTAAGTCTCCGACTTAAAAGGACCACACTGGGAACCCCTCTTTGCAGAGATTCCAAACATGGTCGCCATGTGAGGACCCTCTGTCCATTGGACCCTCTGTCCAGTGCCCTCCTTATCTCTACCTTCACCTATCTCCTACTTCTAAACTCAGTAATAAATCTCTTTTATTAATCTAGTTCTCTGGGCCAATAAATGCTTTTATTGGGAATTCCGCGCCGCTACTAGACCTCATATACCGCTGTATCCTTGCACCGAATCCAAGGGGGTTGCAGGGGAATTCTGTTTGACTCCCTGTACCCCAAACCTGCCACTAGACCTTAACTAAACCCTAATTTCATTAGGTACCCCAAAATGTAGACCTCAACATGTGGTCTACACCTCAACATTTGGTTCCTGACCTCAACATCCCCATTACAATATGAGCTCCTTGAGAACAGAGAGTGCCTTACCTTTCTATTTGTACCTCCAGTACATTACACATAGTAAGAGCCTAACAAAATTCTTTATTCATTCATACATCTAATGTAATGTGATTTTGTGGTCCTCTGATCTTGGGAGGCTTCTGTTCTAATGGATACTGGTCCTGGGTCTTCTGGTTTTGGAATCTGCTTCAGGAAACTACCTAATCTGTCTGAATCTGACCACTCCTTAGTTAGATAGTTTTGTCCTCAGGAAACTCCCATAAATTAAACTCCTGAGACAATAGTGAGTAAATCCATCCCTCAATCTGGAGACTACTTTCTAGCCTTGGGCTATAGAATTGGCAAGACAATGATAAAATTCCCTAGCCCTTGAGCCATAGAATTAGCATATCTATAACTGAAAGCTATATAAGAATATCTAATTGTTTCAGTTTCTTTACTGAATTCCCTTACAATTCAGTTTGCCTAATAATGTCATACATTACATTCAATAAAACTTAGCCCCTTGACTAGGAGATGGGTTCAAGCTTGCAAATTCTTGAGACACCTTGCAGCATGGATCTAGGACTTTTGGGGTCCCCCCCTTCTTCACCTCAACACATCCATACATTCATTTGTTTCACTCCCTTATTAAAAAAATCTTCACTTTCTTCCCTATTTCTCCCAAGATAAAATCCAAACTCCTCTGCCTAGTATTTAAAGCCCTCTTCCTTTCTAGAATTATACACTCTGTTTTTGTTCACTCTCTCCATTTCCAACCACATTGAGCCTTCTCCAAACTCCATATTCTATCTCCCACTTCAGTTCCTTTGGGTAAGTTATAACCTATGTCTAGAATTCATTCTCTTTTTGATGTAATATGATTTTGTGGTCCCCTGATTTTAGGGGGGCTTTTGTTCTAACAATAAATCGGTAATCCTAAATCTTCTGGCTTTGGAGTCTGCTTCAGGTACTTCCCACCCTTCCAATCTAAAAACAACAATCTGTTTGATTCTGAGTAGACCATTCCTCAATTCATTGCAGACTTTCAAACAGCTTCTGACCTCAGGTTAGTCCCAAGGTCCAATTTCCAGATACAATAATGATAATCTTTTCAGGGGTAATCAAATTCTGGAGATCACCCCTGAGCCTTAGAATTAGCATGTCAATGATAGAAGCTGGATAAATGTGTCTCCTTGCTTCTCTTTCTCTGCTGAATTCTCTTAGAATTCAGTTTGCTTGTAATAGTGTTATAATTACAATAAACTTTGCCCTTTGGCTAAGGAAACAGGTTCAAGTTTTTTTTTTGCAGAAACCTCAACATCAGTGTATGACCCCCAAACTTTTGGGGTCCCTTTTCTAATCTCAACATTCTCACCTACAGACTTTTTAGAATCTTTAGATCCCTTCAACGTTTATCTAGATATCACCTCCCTTTCAAAGCCTTTCTTAATCCCTCCAGATTTTAGGGTTCTTTTTAATCTACAAATTTCTACCTATTTATTTGTCCTTGTACATGTTACATACTCCATCTTCTTCCACCCTTCACACCTCCAAAAATGTAAGCTGCTTGAAGGCAGGGCCAATTTCATTTTTGCATTTATATCTTCAGTGCCCACATAACAGATACTTGATATTTGCTGAAATATTAGAATCAGAATCAGAGGTTACATTTAGATGTTCAAATATTTGTTTTTGTACAACTGGATATAAGGAACCTTTATCCTAAAGACTGATTGCTGTCATTAGTATAAGGGGAAAAAATGCAAACAATAGATTCAAGAGAGAAACCAAAGCTTTTCAGGGGCCATTACTAGTATAATACAAAGTAACTCTTTAAAAAAAAAATGATTGCTGCTCTGCATGGGCAAAAAAAAAAAAAATTCCTCTGAAAGTTATTTACATCATGCTCTAAATTGCTATTATAGAGAAATGCAAATTAAATGAGTTATCACCTCATATCTATCAAATTGACTAATATGACAACAAGGGGAAATGATGGATATCATAGAGGGTATGGAAAAACTGGGAAATAAGCACTCTTGGTGGAGTTATGAACTGATCCAATCATTCTGGAGAGCACTTTGGAACTATTCCCAAAGGGATATAAAATTGTGCATACCCTTTGATCCAAAAATACTATTACTAGGTCTATATCCCAAAGACATAAAAAGGGAGGAAAGAAGGATCTAGTTGTTAAAAAATATTCACAGCACTTCTTTCTGTAGTGGCTAAGATTTGGAAATCAAAAGGATGCCTATTAAATGGGGAATGGCTAACCAAGCTGTGACATGTGATTGTAATGGAGTATTATTGTGCTATAAGAAATGACAAGCAGGATAGTTTCAGAAAAATCTAGAAAGACATACACAAACTGATGCTGAATGAAGTAAATAGAACCAGAACGTTGTATCCAGTAACAGTAACACTGTTCAATGAAGAATTGGGAATGACTTAGCTATCTCAGCAATACAATAATCCAAAACAATCCAAAGAACTAATGATGGAGCATACTATCCTCTAAAGAAAGAACTGATACTGTTTGAATATAAATTGAAGTATGCTATTTTTTACTTTATTTTTTCATTCTTTTTCTTTTATTCTAGTCTTATCATACAAAATAACTAATATAGAAATGTTTTACATGATTAAAAATCTATAGCATTTACTTTTGGAGGAGAGGGAAGAGAAGGGATAAAATTTGGAGTGTAAAACTTTAAAAAAAAAGTTAAAAAATTGTTTTGACATGTAATTGGAAGAAAATACATATACATATACACACACTCAAACATATTTTTAAAAAAACCTATTTGCATCAGCATCACTATAAATTCATCAGTAACATTATAGTCAAGGGCAGGATAGCACAACACTGGTCTTTTGAGTCAGAGATCCAAAATCTTAGTTCCACCACTGGGTAACTTCACCTATGAGTGACCCTGACTATGCTCCTGTAGAAAATGGCATACCTAAGAGCATTGTTGTAAAGCAAGGACCTTGTAAACCTTAAAGTGCCATATAAATGTGGGCTATTAATATAATTCCATTAAAGTCTATCAAAAACTTAATGAATCTAAAAATAAAAGTCTGACTTTATGCTTTTTAAAAAATCAAGAGAAATTGATATCTAGGAAAGTACTCCATCTGTGTGAAATACTTTGTAAAGCTTCCCATTTGATACCAGGATCATATTGGAAACACTGCCAATACCCATAATGAGCATTTGCTAAATAGAAAGAGATTTCTCTAAGCAGGAAAAGAGTACCTTCAGGAGGTAACTCCAAAATAGTCTGGAAGGTCCTGCAGCCCTACCGCCCACCCCCAAATAGTTCTTTTTCTAGCTTCCTCAGATATAAATCTTCATAATTAGTGAAGTAGTTCAGACTTTTGTCTTATTTTAAAATGAAAATATTCCTTGAAGAATGAATTCCTTATCATAAATTTTATGTGAGTGTGTCAGTTCCCTTTCTGAAAGCCTATTTGACAGCAGAAAAACCTAAGAAGTTATCAGAAGACTCAGGAAGAAGTAACACTAAGGTGGGAAAGGATTTAGAAAAGGATTTAGAAAAGGGTGGGGAAGAGGCCTTAAAACCAGCCAGCTTGGTTTACCAAAGTTTGTGTTAAAAGAGACCATGTGCTCCCCTAGAAGAATGGAAGGTGCTAAGCCATGGACCTTGTAAGCTCTAGATCCTGCCCACATTCTATCTAGAAGAGAGGCAGGCAAGTTAGTAGTGGGAAGAAAGACTCGCTGCTCTTGCAGTATCATTATTCTTATGTTCTAGTAGCAACAATCAGAATCTTAGCATTAGAACTGCCCGGATATAGATCACCTGCATAAAGGAGTCTGAAACTCCATTACATCATAAATTAAAGGGAGAGGAAGGGCAAGCAGTGAGCCACAGGACAGAGAACTGAGAAGGGCCAAACAAGGAGAAGTGAGGACCATGGCAGAGCAGAGGAAAGGTCAGAGATAAAGCACAGCTGGCATCATCCCAACGGAAGAGAAATGACCAGAAGATTGGGGTAGCTCTCTGGTTATGAGGTAGGCACTCCATCATCACTGCACAAGGATTCCATATATCCTTATCATTCAAACTGAAGTGAGGCCCTGCTATCTTACAGCTTAAAGTTAGATAGGTTCTGGAAAAATATCAGATTCTTTTCCTTTATCAGAAGTGTGAGGAAATATAAAAGATTAAATCTAATGTGATTTTAGTAGGTACGTGGAAAAATTGCTTGTCAACAACTCTTCAACTAGTATTTGGGAAAGGTATGCAAAAACTTTTTTTAATGATTAATCCCTCCTAGGGACATTACCTTTCAGACTCTTGATCTTCTCTCTTCTGTTTTATGTCTTCTTCTGATATTCCTCCCAGATGTTTATAGTTACTTTCAGCAATTTCTAGAAGATGTCTCAATTCTACAACCTTCTGATGAGCTCTTACTGCAAAACAAATGTGGTGTGATCTTGATTAGGTAAGGTCCAAATACTCTTCTTTAGGATTCTATTTTGCCTGGTATGTACCTCTTCTTTATAACAAATGGAGATCTGTACACAGTGAAAGAACTAAATGCAGATGAAAGATTAAGGTCAACTGATACTGAGTTTGTTAGGTCAAGAATTCTGGGATGTTGGATAATTCAGTTATTGTGTTACTACCAATATATACTACTAATTGTCATTGTTTTCAGTGTAATGAAAGAGAAAAGAGGAAAGGATATGCTATGATAAATAAAAATCCCTGCCTATTACCACCTTTCTTGTATTCCCCAGTTTTCAGGCAGTAAAGAATTGCAACCTCAAATAGCACTCTACTTTTCACATCTCACTGACTACCATCATCTATGTATGTTCTCCATTCCAAATGTCATTCTGATATCTGAAAATGCAACAGAGGTGGCCCTGGGTTTTCAAAAGCTATACCAATGTGGCAGAAGTTCTGATAGGTCTAATATGCTAAGTACATACATAGCAGAAAGTTTGCCACTAAGCTGCAATTTTTTTCATTGTGATAATGACATAGAGATATAAAATAACTTTCAGGCCCATATGCCCATCCTTCCATTTCCACCATGACACTGACAAAGAGATGTGAAAAAGGTATAGATTCTAGATCCATCTGTAACATTAACTTCTGATCCTGTAAATGTGAGTTCTTTGTCTAATAATAAACTGATGCTGTTACTAAAAGGCCCAATGGCACATATATTACTATACTAACATCTTCATTATTATAAGTCAAACCAGAAAACAATAAGGACCTTGCAACTAAGTTGAAGGATGGTTTATTTTGTCACCTTGGAGAGGTAAATAAAAGATCTTTCAGAGTAAGTTACTTTAAATTTTATGATTCATTTAGTCTCTTGACTCTCTGTGCCCATGATGGGAATAAGAAAAAAAAAATCAAAACAACAGAATCCCATACCATCAACATCTTTTAACCAAGTTATCCAAAGCAATTCTACACATAGACATATAAACTTGTAAGTAATAACATCGATGCAAAAATGAGTCCAGGAAAGGACATCAAAAAAATCAGCTTGTAAGAAGTCAACCTTCAAACTAATTAGAACAAAGTTCAAATTTAGCACCTAATTAAAAGAAAGGATAAAGATGTAAAGGTATTCTATGTAATTACAACAACTTTAATCTCACATATTTAAATAAGATTTGACTCTGAAATAAGAGGAAATGTATAAAAGTAAAGATCATCACCATTTTTTACAGAAGTTTCAATTGTGTAAAAGATACCAAAACAAAGAGGACAGAAAAACCTCTTTCTATGCCAAGCAGAGAAATACTGTTGTCAAGGACAACAATTTCATTGGTAAAACAATAAGCAGGTAACTTCTAAAAAGAGTAGAAAACAACAAAAAGGAAAACAACCTGACAAAGTTTGACTGAGATCCAAATAAGATCATGCCAAGAGCATTTATAAATGAAACTGAGACAAAGACAACAAATAGATGGGATTTGGAATAGAAGTCAGTGTTTCAAAAGAAATCTAGTCTAATCATCAATGATAAATCTGTTTTGGAGGCCCTCAAAGATCAATTTTCAAGATACTTTAATAGTGGAAGATAAGAGCAATTTTTTAAAAGAACATTATTATTACTATCAAAAAAATATCATTAGGTCAAAGTTCACCTATGGGCCTTTTTTTTTTAATTCCATGAAAGTAATCTTTATCTATACTGGAGAATTCTTGAAAAAAAACATCAAAAAGAAGAAGGCGGGCTATAGTGGATCATATCTTTATTGACTAAAAGATAAAAAGAAACTAAGAGCTTTCTTCTCTTTCTCTCTCCTCTCTGTCTCTGTCTCTCTCTTTCTCCCCTTCTTTGTTTCTTGCTTGTTCTACACAAAAAACATTTGACTTTATACAACAAAATTGCAGTCTTATAATAGACTCACCTCCCATAGTGTATATCCTATACAAATAGATAGTGACAGATAGACCTTTTCACCACTGTTTTGGAGGATGCCCTTATACAGAGTCCAGATAGAAAAGGGAGAGCCTATCTTCCAGATAACTCTTCTATACAGTCATCATAACAATTACATGCAGTTCCAATATACTGCTGAGGCTCTAGTCATGCAAAAGACATTGGCTTACTTAAATCTACACAGGAAAAACCAAAGAGATGAAGGATGTCAATGGGTCAGACCATGACATACAGTTAGAGGGGCAGAATGAGTCAGTACCAAGATATCCTTCTTAGATAGGCACTCACCTGGACCTAGAATTGAATAGAAAGTAGAGAAAGAAAAAAGCAAGTTGAATTGCATTTGGAAAGTTACACAGCATTTCAATGATCCCAAACTTTTCTATGACATAAATATCTATCTTTCTAAACCAGTAATCTCCCAGATATACTGCACAATATACCACAATTTGTAAAAGACCAATTAATAACTATTTATTAAGCACCTATGTGGAGGCAGCCTGGTTTGATTCAGTGGATAGAGCACTAGTTCTAGAGTCAGGAAGACCGGAATTCAGATCAGACTTCCTATCCTTACTAGCTGTGACCCTGGGCAAGTCATTTAACTTCTGCTTGCTTTAATCCATTGGAAAAGAAAATGGCAAACCAATCCAGTATCTTGACAAGAAAACCCCATGGCCAATATTGGCATCCTACAGCCCATGGGGTCACAAAGAATAAGATATGACTGAACAACAAGTGCTTATGTGCCAAGCACTGTGCTGTGCTAAACACTGAATGGTAACTATAGACAATAGAAGACAAAAATGCAATGATGATATGATGAGTAAGATACAGTGTATTAGTAATTTTAACTTTTACGTAAGAAATAGAAAAAAGGATACCATCCAAGAAGTACATGATCAAAAAAAGAAATAGGATAGTTGTATAGCAACAGCAAGGAATAAAAATAGTAGGACAGCCCAAGGGCTATACTTGAATAATATGTTAAAAGACCCAGAGAAAGTCTTCTTGTGAAATGGGAAGCACCTTGCTGCCAATTTATGGCAAGGTATGTACAAAAACTGCATAGGTTAAGAAGGTATGGGTCTCCTGTGTGATTGGCAGCCATATCAACAGCAGCACAAATCCATAGAACTGTCTGAAGTACCTGGCAGGGTTTACTCTGCTCCTAGGCTGTAATCTATAATAGAAGACACCATGTTCTAATTTTTTTAAATAGAAATCTCTCCTACCACAGTACTCTGCAGAATCATCATCCATGTTTCACCCTTCCATGTGGATACAATTCCACATCCTGGGACCCATCCTAGGTACACTACATTACATCACGCTAATGAATCCAAAGTTGGTCTCTAAAAATTCCTAATTTCCTTCAAAACTCTGTTCAAATGCTACTTTATACAAGAAGCCTATACTGATCCTTCTGACTGCCACTACTCACTCCTTCCACCCTTGCCACCTACCTAAAAATACCCCCCTATACACACACATTTATTTTGTATAACTTCTATATCTGCTTTACGATTACTTGAAAGGATGTAGAAAATCACGTATATAGTATATAGAACATGATGTAGTACTGGGGTCAGCTAACTACTGCTCAAAGACCAAATGTGTCCCAGTACATTATTTTGGACCATTCTTGAAGCCATTCGAAAGCAGGTAGAGGGCTTTATGTGGTCCTGGTATAGTGGATAAAGTGCTAGACTTTGAAGTCAGAAAGAGTTGGCCCAAATCCTTTCTCAACTATGTATTGGCTTCACAATCCTAGGAAAGTCTTTTAATTTCTCTCATCTTGAGTTTTCTAATCTATTAAATGGAGATCATAACACTACCAGACAATGCTGTGAGGATCAAATGAAATAATATATGTAAAATGTTCTGTAACTTTAAAGCATCATTTGTGTGTTATAATTATTACTAGTTTTCTGTAGTCGTGTTTTCCTCCAAGAAAAAAATAAACTCCTTGAGAGCAGAGTACTTTGTTATCTGGATCCCCAGCAACTAATGTGGTGCCTGGCACACATTAGGCACTAAATACATGCTCACTTAATCTGCCCAAAGTGGCCATATAAAGCAAAAATTCATCTCTTAGCTCTGACCCTTGACTAAGTGTCAAAGGGCAAGTCACCTAACTCTCTAACATGCAAATTTCCTTACTTGGGAAGATGAAGGAAATAATATTTTATTTGAGAGGAGATATGAAATAGTAGATTGCAAGCAGAGAAAGGAAGTCATGGTTTCAAGTTCCAACTGTTGTGTTGTATTTTAAATACTGGCCAAGTCAGGACCCTGGGCAAAACTCTTAAGACTATGAGGTCCTATTGATGCATTGTTGGTGGAGTTGTGAACGAATCCAACCATTTTGGAGAGTAGTTTGGAACTATGCTCAAAAAGTTATCAAACTGTGCATACCCTTTGATCCAGCAGTGTTACTACTGGGCTTATATCCCAAAGAGATTATAAAGAAGGGAAAGGGACCTGTATGTGCACGAATGTTTGTGGCAGGTCTCTTTGTAGTGGCTAAAAACTGGAAACTGAGTGGATGCCCATCAACTGGAGAATGGCTGAATAAATTGTGGTATATGAATATTATGGAATATTACTGTTCTGTAAGAAATGACCAACAGGATGATTTCAGAAAGGCCTGGAGAGACTTACACGAACTGATGCTGAGTGAAATGAGCAGGACCAGGAGATCATTATATACTTCAACAACAATACTAGATGATGACCAGTTCTGATGGATCAGGCCATCCTCAGCAACGAGATCAACCAAATCATTTCTAATGGAGCAGTAATGAACTGAACTAGCTATACCCAGAAAAAGAACTCTGGGAGATGACTAAAAACCATTACATTGAATTCCCAATCCCTATATTTATGCACACCTGCATTTTTGATTTCCTTCACAAGCTAATTGTACAATATTTCAGAGTCTGATTCTTTTTGTACAGCAAAATAACGTTTTGGTCATGTATACTTATTGTGTATCTAATTTATATTTTAATGTATTTAACATCTACTGGTCATCCTGCCATCTAGGGGAGGGGGTGGGGGGTAAGAGGTGAAAAATTGGAACAAGAGGTTTGGCAATTGTTAATGCTGTAAAGTTACCCATGCATATAACCTGTAAATAAAAGGCTATTAAATAAAAAAAATTTAAAAAATTAAAAAGACTATGAGGTCCTAAATAGCTACAGGTCTGCATTAGTAGACAGTTTTCTCATCATGTGCTCTCTACACCAATGAAATCACAGTTCCTACCCAAAAAAACAAACAAAAACCCTATCCTTACATTAAGTGGTTGCTGTGCTCAAATTGCTCTGAGAACCTCAGAGTGTTCTATAAAGGGCTGCCATCAGTATTACTATTACATAATATACTATGGCTAAAGAGGGACCATGGCTAATATATCAACACAATAATTTATTTACTGCCTTGAGCAGATAAAGTGTGTGAAACAAAAGTATTATTTCATCAATACCCTCTGCTTTATCAATCTCTTTCCTATTAATGCTCTGTGTGAATCTATGAGACTTCTTTAACTCTCACCTATTACTATGAACACTTTTCCTGCTTCCAGCCTAGTCCTTGGATTTGTTATCCTAAGAACCCTGGCTTGACATGTTTACTTTAGCAAAATGTGATTTGGATGCTGCTCTCTTTCTCCAGGATTCTTTTATTGGAACTCAATGAATTGACTTATTTCCCTGCCTTATCAGCCCCATTCTCCTTCTACTACCATCACCATCACTCCAGGACAGCAGAATATCTGACAATTGCTTGCCTTGAGAATCAAAATTTGTTAGTTAAATAAAAAGAAAATATTTCATGGAACTGTAAAAATTGCTCTGATGATGGTTCTAAGAAAGTTCTCCTAATGGTTTAGGGCAAGAGATTTACAGGGAAACATCAGCCAATGTGATGTTTCTCTATCCTGCTAATTTTTAACAAAAAAATATTATTTTTGAATACAATTAGTATTAGTATTACAAATATTAATTCTGAATGCTTTTATTTTTCAAATTTAAAATTAATTAAACTTTAATTAATTCTTTCAATTTGTTAGAAAAAGTTAAAATTTCTGATATGCTTTTTTACAAGAAAGATCATGAAATGAACAAAAATAAAAATAAAAATACAGAAACACAGAATAACTTTGGGAAATTATTAAGAGATCATTAAGTTTCTTATTTTGTGAATCAAATAGCAGGAGACTAAAATCCACTGCCTCTGTAAAGTTTGATTTGAGCCATGAAACTTTAAGTGATTTTTCTCTTCTCTAAACTCTTATTCATTTTGCAAATAATCATATACTACTGTGTAACAATGCTTCCATTGTTAATTAAATCTGAAATCATTAATTTAGATTTTTTAAGTCTAGGAGAAAAACACTTGAAAGCATATCACAGTCCCCTCTCATATAACATCTTATATATAGTTTACTGAATGAATGGATGTTTACGTATCTTCCCTCAAAAACTCCAAGCTTCTTGAACAATGGTCCCTCTGCCTTATTCATCTTTGTATTATTCCCAAAACACCAAAAACAGTGCATTGCATCCAACTGGTACAAAATACTTTTTTTTATTTGGCTGAATTGTAATTTTCCTTAGAATCATGTCAAAATCTTTGCAGAACACAGTTACATTAGAGACAAAAAAGCCCTTGGTTATATATAGCCTTCTTCAAAGCTAATAATACAGATGATAATAAAAGATACATTGTGATAAAGAAAGCAGGCTCACTTCGTGCATCTCTTTTTTCAGCTTCACTCTGAGATAACTCATTCTTTGCATCAGTGCTTCCTTCAACACCATGTCTTTCAAAAAACTTCATATCTTGGTCATCAATTTCAGTATGATCTTCAACTTCATATTTCTGTAGCCCTGCTAAAAGTGACACTGCTGACAAATGAGCAAACCTGGAGACCAAAAAAAAATTTTTAATTTAATTTTAAAATGAGGGGAATGTGTATCATAAGTTGATGTGAGATATATGTTTGAATATTATAAGCTGATATGGTTTAAACTACTCCTCATATTAAGAACTACTTATCTGTTCTAGTAAGTGCACTATACAATTAACTACACAAAATTTAAGGCTCTCCTAATGACTACTTACCAGTAAATCAATCAAAAATGAATATCAAAGATAAAGTATAACAATCAATGACAATTTGAAGTGGATCAGGTGATAGCATAAAGTACAAGATACTAAAGGTCAAATACTGTTTCCACAGTTTTATAGACACAATGATCACTGGGAAAGAATATTCTAATACTCTAATCACAAGATATAAATAAATGTTTTTATTAGTTTTCCTTTCTCCCCATAAATATGAAAATTATTCACTTATAAAATGCCTTTATTCAACTTGTAGAAAAAAAAAAACATGTCATACAAAGATTGGAGATGAGTCGAATTTCAGCATGTTTAGATTATTAAAGACTTAAGAATATAGTCCCTTACATATATACATATGTGTGTGTGTGTGTGTGTGTGTGTGTGTGTAGTGTGTTGAATGAATGAAAAGATGAATATAGGGAAAAATTATTTAGGATGTGGTTATTTGTAATATCTCTATAATGGAGGGGGGTGGGAGTTGGAGTGAGTATAGTTCCCCCTATGTGGATAACTAATAAATGAACATCAGTCACTATAATATTGCTTGATTTCAGTTAAAATAATTGAAGCAATTATAAAAATGAAGTTTCCTTAAAGGAATTGTTTTTGTCAGACTAGCCATAATAAGCCACAGATGAGACTAACCAGTAGCTTCTGTGAAGATCAATGTCACTTATACAAAGTTGGGTCCTTATTGATGTGATCTATGATGTAGGATTTGGCAAATCCGCAGGGCTTCATCATGTGAAGAATTCACATTGGCCAATCCCTTTGGCAAAAGGTAGATTTATTTAAAGGAAGAGATTACAAACAAAATGGAGGGATAAAATAGACACTGGGAATGGTAGAATGGGAGAGCATATGAAAGGCAAGTTCCTCGGTGGAATTACAATTACCCAGTAAAGAAAGAACACCCCCTGACTTGAGGCATGCCTTTAGTTGGCAGACTAAATACTGAAAGGGACTCAGCACCCCTACAGAGTTAGGGGTTGGGAGGTACATTGGAGTTAGGGGCGACAACACGTGCATGGGGAAAGAGAGGTAAGGAGAAAGATACCATGGGGCAGAACAGCCATAGGATGGCTTACAAGTATATTTTATAAGGAAAATTTAACCTCAGGGACATGATTAGGCTTCCCGACAGGACATGGCAAGGATGAGACTGTCCAAGCCCTCTACAGAGGGTGGGTCTCAAGGGTTTGACATAACTTAGATTTCAGAGAAGATAATGGCCCTAGAGAGTGGGACCATGTAGCTAAACTGATCTTTATCAGTGCTTTCTCCCTGCTTGCCTCAGGGATCAGTTCTTTAGTTTTTCTCTATCAAAAACACCATTCAGGACTTCATCACTCACCACAGTAATGCTTTAGGGGATAAAAATGTAGGAAAGCTAACTTTTAGGGAGTAATGAAGCTTACTGTGTCAGCTGTATTAAGATTTGGTTATTCATCTACTGGTCATCCTGCCATCTAGGGGAGGGGGTCGGGGGGGTAAGAGGTGAAAAATTGGAACAAGAGGTTTGGCAATTGTTAATGCTGTAAAGTTACCCATGCATATATCCTGTAAATAAAAGGCTATTAAATAATAAAAAAAACAAAAGATTTGGTTATTCATCCTAGCCAAGAACTTTTCCACAAAGCCATTTCCTACAATTGATGTTCGATTTAGATCTTTCAACTTTGTCCCAATAGTTCCAATTTCCTCTATTTTCTATTATGAGCTTATGCATCTTAATTTTTAAAAGGTTTTTTGGGACTGTGTGGTTATGTTCATTTTTTCACTCAGCTGCATTTAGAGAATTTTGCTATTAGGTCAAAAGGACAGAATCTAATTATTTGCATTATAAAGGAAAAGAAGATTAAACAGGTGAGGGTTATTTGTGATTAGGAGTACCCACTATCAGCTCTCTGCCTCTTTGATTTTGACTACTATGCCTATTATAACCTGACTGTAACCTTGAAAAAGGAATGTCATATGGCTGACTTCAGAAAAGAAATCAAAAGAAAAGGGAGTTGCTTCCAAGGTTAAATATTTTAATATTTTACCTCCAGATTACCAGCTCAATTTAATTCCCCTTAATCAAAGATGACAGATGCAAGTTTCCAAATTATTTTTGAAAAGAAGAGAAAAATATATGTATAGGTGCCAAGGCATAAGAATCTACTCCAGTGCGTTATTATCTTACCCTTTTTAATCTAAAGCCTTTTTAAAGATAAACTACTATAGCAGAAACCATTAAGCTATCTCCTGGAGGCTTATTACTATAGTACTTTGCTTGTTATTAATAATTGATAATTTAATCAATAATGTTAATTTACATCATTAGTAATTTATTGATAAATTTATATTGTTAATAATATTGTTATCAAATATATTGAATAATATATAATTATAAATATATAATAGTGAATATATTAAATTATATTAACACAATGCTTAATCATTAATAATATTAATTGTATTGATTCATGATTAATAAATAATTAATAAGCCTGAAGGCTTATTATTTCAGTACAGGTGCAAAGGATAAATCTTACCTTCAAATTTTAGATCCCATTATGTAATTTGTATTCTAAATTCTTTGTTATCACCATTTCTTCAGCTCCACCAAAAAAAATGGAAAGAAAGGCCTTCCATAACAAAGCATTTAGTTACTTCTTTTTCCTCAAGGAAAGATATCAGACAGAAAGGGGTAGAGAGGGAGTTTGGTGAGAGACTATAGCTTTGTGTAAACTAGTATCCTGTTTTTATCAGAGAGTTAACTCTATCCAATTCCAACATGAAGAGGTAAAAAGGATACAGTTAAGCAGGGGAGCAAAGGAAAAAATCTAGGTAGCTTTGCAGACCTCTTTGCTATTTGACAATTCAAAGTTAGCTTCATTGGTTAATTCTCTAAACTTCAAATGCACTTATATCCAAATTCAAGCATAAAAAATATACCTTAAACACAAGTGTATATAACTTTTTCATACCAACATCCCTTCACATTAGAAAATAACTGATTTGGAAAGGCCTGGAGAGACTTACACGAACTGATGCTGAGTGAAATGAGCAGGACCAGGAGATCATTATATATT
The DNA here is from genome assembly GCF_902635505.1 of Sarcophilus harrisii. NCBI lineage: Eukaryota > Metazoa > Chordata > Mammalia > Dasyuromorphia > Dasyuridae > Sarcophilus > Sarcophilus harrisii. Next base: position 510,111,520 of record NC_045428.1, on the reverse strand, counting down.
TCAATAACAATACTATATGATGACCAGTTCTGATGGACCAGGCCATCCTCAGCAACGAGATCAACCAAATCATTTCTAATGGAGCAGTAATGAACTGAACTAGCTATGCCCAGAAAAAGAACTCTGGGAGATGACTAAAAACCATTACATTGAATTCCCAATCCCTATATTTATGCACACCTGCATTTTTGATTTCCTTCACAAGCTAATTGTACAATATTTCAGAGTCTGATTCTTTTTCTACAGCAAAATAACATTTTGGTCAGGTATACTTATTGTGTATCTAATTTATATTTTAATATATTTAACATCTACTGGTCATCCTGCCATCTAGGGGAGGGGGTGGGGGGGTAAGAGGTGAAAAATTGGAACAAGAGGTTTGGCAATTGTTAATGCTGTAAAGTTACCCATGTATATATCCTGTAAATAAAAGGCTATTAAATAAAAATAAATAAATAAATAAAAGAAAATAACTGATTTGGAAAAAATGAGGAGGAAGGGAGAAGGAAAAAGGAGGCGGTAGAGAAGAGGAAAAAGAGTGATTAGAAGGAAAAGGAAAAGAAGAGTTAGCCTTGTAAGGTTGCTAAAGAGCTTTAAATATATTAGTTTATTTGATAGTCTCTCATTCTTTTTAGAACAAGTTATCTGTTAGCTTTGAAGAGTACAGAGGAGAACAAATATAAAATTTAGGGGAAAAATTTATATAAAATAAGTGATCTTGAATACTTCTTAGCTGTGTCAGCTGCAGTCTCCCCATCTTTGTTGGTAATATTAACATCAGCTCCCCTTTCAATCAGCCACTGCAAACATTCTATATGACCTTGACCAGCAGCTAAAGTAAAACAGAAAACATAACACAGAGGTAGTTACTGATTACTGAATCAAACAAATAAGCAGTTATGCTTTCTTTTCTTCTAAAATGTGAGAACCTCTTTGGAAAGCCTCATTATCCTGAGTTCTCAAAGGCTTTGCTAATTATACAAGCTTTGACAGGTCCTGCAATGTTGAAAAGACTTCAAGTATAAGCAAGGCCCCTGACTATGAATCTGTCTCCCAGACAGAGTATGGAAAGTATGAAAAAGCTAATAACCACAAAATTGATCACCAGGTGATAACATATAGCATTAGTTTTGGACACAAAATGTATTGAAGTACGCTTACATGGAAGGTTTACAATCTTCACTAATGGAAGTAGCTTCCAAACCTATAAAATCATGGAGGTTTTTGAAGTATTGAACATAGGCATTCAAAGTTCTGGAAAATTGTACTCCATGTTACCTATCCAATCCTATATGCTCAAAATGATCCATCCATATCAGAAAGGCTGGTCTCCTCATTCTTTTACATAATTTCAGTTTTACCTCTGAAACTTGATTCATGCTTATCTAATGGATATGTCAGATATATGTTATGATATATCAGTAAATTAAAAGTTAACTTTATGTTTAAGTTTAACTTAATGAAAACATTAACTTTTTATTAGTGTGCTACACTCTGAATATTCCCTTTGCAAAGCATGAATGTTTTCAGTTGGAATGGAGCAAGGCCATTGAATGCCAAAAAAAAAAAAAAAAAAAATTAGTCACATCCCTGAATAGCTATGCAAAATTAACCCCAAGAGACAATCTGTTTTTATGCAACTATAAATTGGGATAGGAGTGCAAGTTAGAAGCCAATACTTGGAAGAACCTGGGCCTTAAGAAAGAATACATTGCTCTAGGATGATATGCTATAAAAAAGAACAAAATATGAAGATTTGCAGATAAATATGGAAAATTTTTATAAAATGATAGAAAAAGAAGCAAAATTAAGAGAAAAATATAAGCAACCGTAATAATATAAATAAAAACACAAAAATACACTCTGGATAAATATAATAATCATGAATCCAAAGGTCAGATGACTATGGCTGTTCAATGTATAACACAAAACCTAGTTACTATATTAGTTTTTTTACTTTTTAGAGTTTCAAGGGAGAAAAGAATATGTGTATATATATATGTGTGTTTTTTTGTATATATGTATATCCATGCATGTGTATATGATACATATGGAAATGATTCTTATATAAAAAATGTGTTTCCCTTTGTACCATACTGTAAATAACCTATCTAAATAGAGTTTGAATAAAACATACACAGAGCCTCCTTTTCCACTTGTGGCTGATCATGTGTTCCATAACTCAGTGCTGAGGGACAATACTCTGGTTGCTGAGCAGGAAAAATTAATGCCTCAGTGGTTCTTACCCTTGTGCTCTTTTTCTTCAACACTCCAGATAGCATCTTGAAGCCCCAGGACTTCCCACAGAGAGTGGCTATTATGTGGCCCTAAATCCATGGCAGCTGGCCAATGTGTTGCAGGTAATCCTAATCCTGAGGTGACAGCTGCTTTTTTCCTGATTTCAGGTGAATAAGTTTTGACCCAAGACAGACATGTCCAGAGAACTTTGAACACTTTCAGCATTCAAGAAGTTCAGTGCTCCTTTGTCCTTTGTTGAGAGTTCACTAGTACCAAAGGGGAAATATCACCAAAGAAACTCCAAAGCATCTTGGAAAATATGACCACTAGCAAAAGGATAATTCTAAACTATGATACAGTTTGTCATAAAACAGCATAGCAGAAATCATTGCACACAATGTCAGCAATATTGTACAATGATCAACTGAAATAATAGTGACTAAAGATCCAAGACAATTCTGAAAGAAAAATGCTATCCACCCTCAAAGAAAGAACTGATGGAGCCTGAATGTGCATCACAGCATACTATTTTTTACTTTTTTTTAAATTGAATACCTATTTGATAGCTCCACCCACTGCTAGTTTTATGTTCCAACATTTATGATAGACTCCTAGCAGAGTTCAACAGTCATAATTAAGTTATGTTATTGATTGCTTAAGTTTTATTAATGTGTGCTAGGAATCTTTTGTGTCTATTTGCATTTATTTTGTGAAAGTACATAAATATCTATTCCATACCTGATTCACACTGTAAATTTAGTGCTTTTCTACTCTCCTGCTTTTAGACCTGAGACGTAAGTTAAAACCCAAGTAAGAAGTAATTCTTCCTTAAAGAGTTAAATATAATGAGCCAAAAAAGTATTAGAAAAAGGTGCATAGATTTACTTGTTAAGAGAGCATTCTCCTCGAGACTAACTCCAGCATGAACTTTTGTAGTTCTAGAGTAGATAGACTTCTTAGTAGTGAAGGAAGCAGGCACTATGTGTCAGCCCCTTAGGCATGCTTCTAGTTTTTTAATTGTTATACTAGGAAGAGACAGAACACATGCCATGAAACCTCACTCAGCATCACAGAGGAATACACTGTATAGTTGAGTGCAATCCTATTGAGGGGAAAAATGAATTTTTAACATATGACTTCTCAGCATTCCTACTAAGAAAACTAGAATAGGGAGACTTCAAAAGGAAAACATAATAAACCAAAAAGAACGAAGTAAAGGCAAACAAGTTTGGAAAACATGAAAGGAATATAAAGTAGGAATCAGATTTCTATGCCTTGAAAGGGGAAGAAGAAACTATCAGAGGAATGAAGAAACAAAGAGAAACCATCTATGAGCTTTGGTATTAAAACAAACAACCATAAAGTAACTGTCCTAAGAAAAGATAGGTGAGGAGAGAGTAATTAATGATATCATATAATTGAGATGCTACGGGGCAATTTTATTTAAAAATAAAGATGAAATAAGAAGAGTAAGAAATTTCATAACTTTATTTGTATCTAAACCAAATAAGGAAATTTGTAAAAATAATAATAAATTAAAATAATGTAAAATAGAAATATAGTGAAGGAGGGGGACTAGGCAAGGAAAGGGTAGACGAGAAGATAAAGGAAATGTACAGAGGATTCTGGAAAAGTGATGGATTAGGTCAGAAAATTCCAAGGGCTCCAGATTTCCCTCATAAACAAGACAAAATTGAGTCTCTGAGATAGTACAGGATTTAAAAAAAAGAAGAAGAAGAAGAATTGGGATAGAACAGTGATCTTCCTGGATAACAAGAGTCTAAAGAAAGATAAGGTTTGGACTGTGTGAAATGTAAACAACTGCAGGCTACTTCAATGAAACAGTAAGTGGCAGGTCCTGGTACCAGCTGGTTCTGAGGTAGCCTCAACCCCAGCCCATGTGAGGAATCCAATGTCTGAGTCGAGGAAGACTGGAGGGAACCTCTGCTGATAAATAATGCCAGACCCAGTTATGCTGCTAAGACATGGCATTTGGCAAGAAGTAACCAGCTAGGCCAGGTAAGTGCAGCAGCAATGGGGCAAGCAAGGATGCTTCTGGCTGGGGTCACTTATAGGAGGACAGAGTTCTTGGTTTGGGATTCCAGGTCAGAGGGGAGAATTGAAGACCCGAAGTTAGAATTCTCCATTCTCCAAGAGATGAGGATACAGACAATCTGCTACTTTAAAAAGAGTTACTATGGGAATAGGGAATATTGAGGTTCATCTTCACAGGAGAATAATGAAGTTAAAAAAAAAAGCCTCTGCTACACCAAAGAGTATTGTTAAATGGTCACCTGCCCAAAAAGAATTTTAAGAACTTATATTAAAATATGGAAGAAAAACTAAAAAAATAAAATAAAATAAGAACAATCCAAGAAAAACAGGAAGATTATTAAAAGATAGCCAATTTAAAAAGGAAATCCAGAATCTTAAGGAAAAAAATGAATGCTTGAAAACTAGAACTAGGCAAGGGGAAACCAGTAAAGTTAAGAGATCAAGAAATAACAAAACAAAATAAAAAGAATGAAAAAACAAAAGAGAATATGAGATATCTCATAAAAAATAGATCTGGGGAACATATAAAGATGAGAAAACATGAATAATTGAAATAATTGAAAGCTACAATTTAAAAAAGAATCTTGATACAACAATACAAGAAATAATTAAAGAACATTGTGCTGAAGTATTAGAACAAGAGGGAAAAATAGATATAGAAAAAAAAATCCACCAATCATCATCTAAAAGAGATGCTATGAGGAAAGATGGATGGAAGGAAGGAAGGAAAAAAAGACAGAGAGAAAGAAAGACAGAGAGAAAGAAAGAAACAAAGAAGAGAAAGAAAAAGAAAGAAGAGAAAAAAGAAAAAGAAAGAAAGAACAATTCAAATTCAACAGAGTCACAATTAGAATAACACAAGATCTTGAAGTGGCTACTTTAAAATAGGGCTTCTTAAACTTTTTCCACCCATGATCCCTATTCATTCAAGAAATTTTATATGACCTTGGGTATATAGTTATAAAAATAGGTATGCAAATCAAATATTTACTGATAATAGACCAATATATAGAGCAAAGAATAAGAATATCAACAAAATTAAAACATCCAAACAAGCGCAAAAGTAGGAATTCCATAAATAAAAAAGGAAATAAATTTGAGAAGACAAATAATAAATGAAATTAAGTTATTTTTTAAAAAGAACATTAAAATAAGCAAATCATTAGCTTATTTGATCATAAAAGAAAATCATTAATCATCTAAACTATTTTACACTACTTTAAAAAAAAAGAAAAAATAGATCAGTTGAACAGACTAGATTAATAAGACTATAAAACAGTCAAACACTGAAGACTAATGCTTGATAAACAGAACATAAACAATAGAGGAGCACTATCTCTGACAGGTATTTTTAGGAAAACTGTAGAGCATCTTGGCAGAAAATAGATTAACACATTTATATCACAATAAGCTATAAACTGATATACAACTTAAATATGAAAGCTCTCATCATAAAAACAGGTAGTTGAAATCTTTCAATCTATGATTAGGGGTAAAATTCCTAACCAAGCAAGGAACAGAGTCAGTGAATGAATGAATGAATGGAAGAATGAAGAGAGTAAATGCATGGAAAAAAATTTTATTACACACTTTTAGTAGAAGCAAATCATTCTGCTAAATGTTAAAGATACAAACAAAAAATGCAGTTTCTGCTCTTGGAAAGCTTACATTCTAATGGGAGAAATAACATCCATAGAAGGTTTCAGTTCCAAGTCAGATGGGAAGGTCTCATGGTCCTTTGGGTACAGCCACCAAAAAGATGCTAATTTAATTTCATTTCCGCTGATAAAATTATCTGTTTCTGAAGTTGAGCCATCTGACAATGCCAAGAACTTGGATAGCAAGAACTTTCCTTTTTGAGTCTTCAGTTGCTGGGGCTGTAGCACCTGGAGGAGCAGTTGCCAGGCTGCATCTCACAGGGGCTACTTTCTCAGGATAATGGCTGGAAGAACTGATATTCCTAAAACACTTGGTCAGGATCTTGAGCTGTCTTCAATGGGATCTGATAGCAGATAGTGATCATGATGGTGGTGATGGTGGTTTGATTTGCCCATAATCATAAAAGATAAAAGAGAATTTCATTTACATAACATGAAAAAAGTTTTTAATGAACAAAATCAATGAAACAAGTATAAGGGAAATTGTCACTAGAGGAAAATAATCTTTGCACCAAATATCTCTAATAAAAGTCTGATACATAGAGATTTGATACAAATATATTAAGAACCAGTGCTATTCCCTAATAATTAAATGGTCAAAGTATATAAATAGATTTCAAAAGAATAAATTCAAAATGAAAAATGAAAAAAATGTTCCAAGTTAGCAAAATTAAGAGGAATGAAAATAAAAGTTTTAATGTTTCAGTTCATACTTATCAAATTCTCAAAGATGATAAAATATGGAAATAGGCAATATTGAAAGAGTTATATGAAGATAGACACAAATTTTAAATTTATGGAACTCTGAATTTTCTGGATATCCTGGAAAGTAATTTGGAAACATGCAAGAAAAATCTGTTTTTTTACTTTTTTGTGTGTGCAGCAAAAATAGCTTTTGACCCAGTGATCCCACTAGTAAGTATATACTTCAAGAAGATAAAAAACAAAAAGGAAAGTCCTGTATATAACAAAATATTCTCGACATATTATGATAACAAAAAATTGAAAACAAAATATTTATCAATTAGAAAACAGCTAAATAAATTGTATATGAAAATAATGGAATTATTATGCTGTGTTAAGCATTGGGGCCATAAAGAAAGACAGACTCTGCTCTAAAGGAGTTCACATTCTAGTAGTGAGGGAAACAATATGCAAACAACTATGTACAATCAAAGTGAATATAGGATAAATTTGAGATAATCAACAAAGGGAAGACATCAGAATTAAGGAATATCAAGAAAGGTTTCTTTCAAAAGGTGGGATTTTCAATGACATTTGAGGAAAGTCAGGGAAATCAGAAGGTGGAAGTAAGGAAAAAGATAATTCCAGGTATCAGGATATAGTTTTTAAAAAAAATGCCTAGAGTCTGGAGATGAAGTATCTAGTGTGAGAAAGAGAAAAGAGGCCAAGTGTCACTGAAGCATAGGGTACATAGGGGTGAGTAAGACATGAGAAGATTGGTAAGGTAGGAGGAGGAAAAGTTATGAAGGACTTTTTTTCCTAACAGATGATTTTACCTTTGGTCCTAGAAGTGATGGGAAGTCACTGAAGTTTACTGAACAGAAGGATACCGTGATCAGATCTGTACTTCAGGAAGACTAATTTGAAAATTAAGTGGAGGATGGACCAGAATAAGAAGACATTTGAGATAAGGAGACAAACCAGCAGATTAAACCCAGCAGTCTAAGTGTGAGGTTGGGCAGCTGAACGGAGTGCTGAACTTGGGAGTCAGAAAATATCCAGCCTCAAATACTTACTAGCTATAAATCCTGGGTAACTCAATCCCATTTGTTTCAGTTTCCTCATCTGTAAAATGAGTTGGAGAATAAACTGCAGACAGAAATGGCAAATTTTCTTTGCCAAGAAACGCTCAAATGGCATCACAAAGAGTCAGACATGACTGAAATGAGCCAACAAAATATGTGAGATGATAAGGGCCTTACCAGTGTCAGATGAGAGAAGCAGACATTTAAGACATGTTATAAAGCTAAAACCAGCAGTACTTGGCAACACATGGGGATCTGGAGCATGAGAGAGTAAGTGGTTAAGGATGACACATACATTTTAAGTCTGAATGACTTGATATATGGTGATTTCTAGAGAATTAACAGGGAAGTTCAGTTTTGGGAGTAAAAAGAAAATGAGTTTAGTTTCAGACATGTTGAATTGCAGATGTCTGTGAGATAATTCAATTTCAAGATGTCCAAGAGGCAGTTATACATGAAAGAGAAAGATTAGGTCTAGATAAGAAGACCTGAGAATTATCAATACACAGATGATCATTGAATCTATTAGAATTAATGAGATAATCAAATAAAACAGTAGAGAGAAATGGGCCCAAAACAAAGCTCTAGGAATTATCTACCCTTAATGAGCAAGACTTGGAGGAAGATCCAGCAAAGGAGACCACATCTTTTCAAAGAGCCACCTTATTATGTAAGATAATAATGGAGGGAACAGAGGCAGAAGGCATCTGGGTAATGTGAAATGAGGAGGGGAGAAGAGTAAACTCTCAACAAACAGCCTTAATTCTTTTGGTGAAACAGTAGATAAGGCTCTTAGCTGAGGAGGGTTGGTGAGAAGGAGAGTGGGATGAGATAGCTATTGTGGTGACTGGGATAGTGAGATAATGAGAGCTATAAAAGAACTGCCTTGCCACAATGAGGGCTCAGCTAAAATTATATAACATATATTTGTACTGGATCTAAAAGTATGGTTTTGTGATCTTTCTCCAGCTTTGTGTGCACATGAATTGGAACAAAGGCAGAAGACAAAGAATAATCTAAGGCTGAATCTTAGCAGGGCAAGATTCATAATAAGATAAATGGACAAGGAATTTGAGAGAAGAGTAGAGAGTTGAACAGGTTCACTAAAAGATCAAGATGGGAAAAGGAGCAAAATGTGGCCAGTGTAGACATGGGGAAGAATTGAGTTGTCATGGAACTGGAAGCCATGGAAAGGATGAAGAACAGGCTATACAAAAGGACTATGATAATGATAACCAAAATAACCCTAAAAGACAACTAAATTCCTCTTAGTTGCAAAGGATACTCCACAGAACCAAAGATGTAAGACATATTCTTCCTCTTAGCAGAAACATGGAAGCATTACAGATATAGAATGTAGTATACACTGTTACATTTCCTAACTTTTTTTCCTTTGCAGCAAGAAAAGTTCAAAGGAAGAAAGTAATCATGTAATCAGGATATGTTTAAAGCTGAAATTTAAAATGAAAAAAAAAAAAAGAAAGAAAGAAAAAAGCAGTTTATACCAAACTAATCTCATTTCCTTTTCTTATTGTTAAAAGAGGGGCAGAGTTAAGGAAAATTTTAAAAATTCTAAAAATGGATCTTTTAGATTTTAACAAAGCATTTTATAAAACCTTTCATATTATTCTTGTGGAAAAGATGGGTATATGAAGATTAACCAATAGTCTATGAAGGCTAGCCAATCGTCTACGAAGGCTAGCTAATAGTACAATTACATCAAATCAAAAATTATATAGCACCTTCCATATGCCATATACTATTCTAAACACTCTTGTGGAGAATAGGTGCTATTATTATTCTCACTTTACCTGAAGAAACTGAGGCAGACAGCTATTAAATGATTTGCTCAGAGGATGTCAAGGTCTGTTAAGGTTAAGAGAGTACTGAACTTGTCTTTTTGAATTGCCATATTTTCCAGAAACACTGGACCTAGATATGTAAGAGGTTCTGAATGTGTCAAGGAATGAACCTCACCACACCCATACTGAGAAAATTTGATGTTTGCATCCCAAAATGGACTCCTTGTGTGTCCTTGAGAATCAAGACAGAAGTCAGACAGTCTCTACTGGCTTGTATAGTTGGAACCCTTGAGATATATAGGCCATAACATCTTCATAGTCTAACAGTTCCCAAAGGAAAAGAATGTGGCTTTTGCCATTACTTTGTTTCTCCCCTTTGAGAGGGATTTTGCCCTTTTCCCAACTTTACAGCACGTTTTCTCTCCCATGACATACACTTTAGGGTGGAGATTCTGGTATCTCCTTCCTTCTTTTGTCCTGCTGTCATAAATAAGCAAACTTTTATACAGATGGTGAATTCCCTGGATTTCATATGCACGTTCATTTTTCTTGAAACAAACTTAATTATTAAGAGTTTTCACATAAGTTTCATGAAGTTATGACTGACTGTTGACATGTCCATAATTAATAAGGGTCTGAAGTTGGATTTGAACTTGGATCTTCCCGACTCCAGATCCAGTGCTCTATCCACTGTGCCTTCAGCTGCCTCTAATTCCATGTCCAGATTCAAAGCCTGGTACCTCATAAGCACTTAAGAAATATTTGCTGAGGGACAGCTAGGTGGCATAGTGGATACAGTACCAGCCCTGAAGTCAGGAGAATCTGAGTTCAAATCAGACATTTAACACATTCTAGCTGTGTGACCCTGGGCAAGTCACTTAACTCCAACTGCCTCAGAAAAAAAAATACTTGTTACTTGATCTAAAAAGTAGGTGTTGATTGTTGTCTACTTGACTGACCATAAGATAATGAAATTTTATTTAAAGCAGTTCTCAATAACTGTCCACTACAATAAACTAAAACTGTGATCTGTATTGATGGAAGAAGGTACCCACAATGGCAAAATCTCAGATTGAGACTGAATTACTAAAACAATGATTAGAATCACAAATTTTAAACTCTGAACTTTCCTCAGAATAATCCTCCAAAAAGGGCAAAGAAAATACTGTAATCCCCATTTTATAGCTGAGGCTCAGAGAAATTAACTCATTTGCCCAAGGCCACAGGTACTTGAGTTAAGACCTTCTGAATCCAAGACCTGTCCATTGTTTCTTTTAAAATATTTTTAATATCTGTATTTCTAAAGAATTCCAAGGCCATATGTAGACATTGTGAAGGTATGGTATTTATGGTATTTATCATATTCTGCCTTATATTCAAGTTCTCCTGTGTATTTGTTTTTCCCTATCAATTATATTGGTAATAATATTATTAACAATAATAAAACAGTTCCTTTTTTTTTTCAGTAAATCTCCAATAACATCTAAATGTCATTTAGGCTGGGAAAATATAAACTTTTTAATATATAGTAAGGAAACATAGAGACTAAAGGCATCAAGCTTGAATCTGGAGCATTGAAACAATGGATAAAAGCAAAAAAGATAAATATCTTTGTTATATTTCTAGGTAAGATACATGGAATACAAAAGATTGCAAGAAAATGGTTATAATTGCTCTATAGTAGGAGTCTATTGTGCCACAGTTCCCTTTTATTGTCCTGCCTCAGTTTCCCTAAACTGTTCTGCCTCGGTTCCTTTTATTGCTCTGCCTAAATCCCCCTGGTTGCAACACCTCCCCCTCCTGCTCATTAGGACTGAGATAATTAGGGCTGTGGCCACTCTGGCATTCCAAAAGATAAAACTCCAGGTGTCCTATCTCAGATACCTAATTGGCATTGTCTACCTCTGTCTCTTCAGACTTCCTGGCTCTAGTCTGACTAGCTCCTTTACTCTCAATTTGTAAGAATTTATGGTCCTACCACTGTCAGAACCCAAATGATGGTCTGTTCCCACTCTCAGTGCACAGACTCCACCCCTGCCTCGGTCTCACTCCCACCCCACTCTAGTCACTTAGAGCCATGTGTATATATATTTCATGGGAAACTCACATTCCCTGCTGGATGCTTTGAGACATCAGCCCTAGGGGCAACATACCCCCAGCACAATCTCTCCCTCTCAAATATTAAAAACTCTCTAATCTCGCCTCAGTTTCTCTGGCATTATAACTCCTTCACCACAATCCTGATTATGCAGGTTACCTCTGATCTATACTCTCTCCTGCTGATCTTCTATATTTGCCCAAATACCATATTTCCCCACTCTCCATGTGCCAATTGCCCCTAAGCATTTCAACTTTTTCCCTCCTGATGCAGGACAAGTAGACTTCACAAGCATCAAATCCCCCAGGCCTCATCCAGTATAAAATCCTTATCTTCTTCATCCACAGGAACATTCTTCAATGGAACTCTCTCCCACCTCTATCGTAAGTCCTCCTTCCTTCTGTTTCAATCTTTCTTCTGTCCTCCTCAACAACTGTCCTGTAAACTCTTCTCTTTCTGAGATCGGCCCTTGTTTCTTTGGTAAGACTCACCATTGAACATTACAGTTTTTCTATTCTCTCCACTATTTTTGCTGAGCAGATCATAAATTCTGTTCTCATAATTCTCATTTCTCTTTTGAATCATTTAGGAAAAGCATGTTGTATCCAGCCATTCTGTAGAGCAATTTGGAACTATGCTCAAAAAGTTATCAAACTGTGCATACCCTTTGATCCAACAGTGTTACTACTGGACTTATATCCCAAAGAGATCATAAAGAAAGGAAAGGGATCTTTATGTGCATGAATGTTTGTGGCAGGTCTCTTTGTAATGGCCAGAAACTGGAAACTGAGTGGATGCCCATCAACTGGAGAATGGCTGAATAAATTGTGGTATATGAATATTATGGAATATTATTGTTCTGTAAGAAATGACTAACAGAATGATTTCAGAAAGGCCTGGAGAGACTTACACGAACTAATGCTGAGTGAAACGAGCAGGACCAGGAGATCATTATATACTTTAACAACAATACTATATGATGATCAATTCTGATGGACCTGGCCATTCTCAGCAATGAGATGAACCAAATCAGTTCCAATGGAGCAGTAATGAACTGAACCAACTACACCCAGAGAAAGAATTCTGGGAGATGACTAAGAACCATTACATTCCCAATCCCTCTATTTTTGCCTGCCTGCATTTTTGATTTCTTCACAGGCTAATTGTACAATATTTCAGAGTCCGATTCTTTTTGTACAGCAAAATAACAGTTTGGTCATGTATTTAAAAAAAAAAAAAAAAGGAAAAGCATGTTGTAGTTTCATGTTCTCCTCAGATCCCATGTTTCATCAAGTGTTGAATCATTTTCCTTTTTTTTCCAGTATTTATTTATAGATTCCTGAACTTGTTTATGAGCTCTAGAGGTCATATTTCCTGTTCTTACTGTTTAAGTTCAAGGTCTTTAACTTTTTTTCTTTCTGAAATCCTTGGCAATTTTAGTCTTTTTTTCCTTATTTTCCATATCACTAACTTCCTATTTCCTCTCATCTAATTGTGCTTTCTTTGGAGACTGGATTTCTTCTCATGCTAGATAATTCACTATTCACTAGGCTAGGTCACTGTCCCAATTGGATGCTGTTGTCTTTCTTTTAAACACACACACACACACACACACACACACACACACACACACAAACACAGTGTGACTCCTATTCCTCCTGGCTCAGTTCTCAGGCTTAGCACCAGAAGTTCAAAACTTTGCAGGACTGTCGGGCTGTAGTTCTGCTCTGTAGTGCTGGTGCTTCTCAATTGCCACCCTTGGTAGGTTTTTGTTCCTAAAGGTCTAACTGACTGTCAAGGTCGAAGCAAATCTCAGCAACATGAAGCTAGGATGGCACTGAAAAGAAGGAGGGAAGACTAGAGTCTAAGGATGGGTTTTATTGTCAGCCTATGTTGTACCCTTGAATATTCTAGTATAAACTTACTGCTGATAGTATGAGAAGTAAATAAATGTTTGTTCATAGATATTAAGGTTTGTTTGGTTTTTTAACCTTCTTTTGGATTCTGGATATCCCAGACCATGAAGACATCTGAATTAGTTTTATTTTTAGCATATAAAATTTATACTTTGGAGAAGTCTGAGAGGTCATGAGAATGCAGAGTCCTCTATCCTGTTGCTCATGTGACCCAGAAGTCCATCTCATAAACATTATATATAAGAATATAGCCGAACAGGGGCTTGTTCCTGAACTGTTTCTATCTGAAACCCACTGAAAAAGACAGAAATGAAATGATAATGATAAAAATACTTTAACATTTTAATGGATTTGCAATCTTTGAATGTGTATATCCCTTTCATGCAGAAGATCACAATCATTCATGCTTTCTAATTCCATGCAACTTCTGAATATATCCATTCACCAATCATCAATGGGGGTACAGTCTACACACTGAAAGCTTTTCTCTGGGAATCTTAACATCACAACTCCTCTTTTGGTCAAAGCTCATATTGACAGAGCCATTTTAAGATCTTCAAAATACTCTTGTCACAACAATTATGTGATTTCCTTAGAAGCATGAATAGTAGCTTACTCATTTTCTCACCACCATCCCCCAGATGCCTAACATTGTTCTTTGAATCTAGTTTGTGCTCAACAAATATAAAAATTAAATACATTTACATATATAAAAATTTCATTGCAAAATACATGTAACCTAAATTATAGCTTTATTTTATAATCCAAAAGTTTTTACTTAATCATTATACAATTCTCTGTGAGGAAGATAGTGAAAGTATTATTATCCTCATTTTTATAGGTGAACAATCTGAGGCTCAGAGAGCTTAGGGGACTTACCCAAAGTAATAATAGTGAATATGATTCAAATATGTAAGAACAGAGACAGAATTTGAAAAAAGGTCTTCTAACCTTTGGAGTTAATAACTAAGGTGATATTCTTCATAATACAAATAGAACTTAATTATATTTTAGTTGAAATTCAAGCAGTTTTGTCATCTGTAAAATGAACTCTTGTCTTCCAAAAATCTTAGAAAAATCAGTGTCAGTTTCATTAAATTTTTCTGATGGGCAATTATTTCAGTACATCTCTAAGTCAGCAACAATTTTAACAAGTACAAATGAAAACTACAGAAGCAGAGCCAAGATGACAGAAAAAGGCAGGGACTCATCAGAGTTTTCCCAAATTCTCCTTCATACAACTTTAAATAATTCCTAAAACAAATTCTGGAAGAGGGGAACCCACAAAAGGGAAGGGGTAAAGCAATTTTCCAGCCAAGAAAACTTAAAATGTCATCAGAAAATATCTCTGGCACCAAGTAAGAGTGCAGTGACTCAAAGAAGGAATAATACGCACACTCTGATGGTATAAAAATCTATATTACCCTACAGAAAACTACAAGAGGAAAGAGATAAGAAGGACAGAGGGGAAAGGGAAAATGTTCATAGATGAGAAGGCAGACTGGGGGAGGCAGTATCCAGAAGCAAATCATTTTTGAGGATAGAATGGAAAAAGAGGAGAAAAAACAGTAGAAAAAATAATATGGAGAAAATACAATTGGTAAATCATAACTACAAAGAATTTTTTATAGCAAGTTTCTTTGGTGAAGGCTTCATTTCTCAAATATATCAAGAACTGAGTCAAATTTATAAATTAAGAGCCATTTCCCAATTGATAATGATAAATGGCCAAAGAAAATGAATAGACAGTTTTCAGACAAAGTAAACAAAATTATTTATATAGTAATATGATAAAATGCTCTAAATTACTATTTATTAAAGATATGCAAATTGAAATAACTCTTGAGATACTACTTTATACTGAGCAGACTGACTATTATGATAGAAAAAGAAAGTGAAAAATATTAGAGGGAATGTGGGAAAACTAGGAAATTGTATTGTTGGAAGGGTTGTGAGAATTGATCTAACTATTCTGGAGAGCAGTCTGAAACAATGCCCAAAGGGCTATCAAAATGTTCATACCCCTGACCCAGAAATATCACTACTAGGACTGTATCCCAAAAAATTTTTTGAAAAAAGTAAAAGGGCCAATATATATAAAAATATTTATAGCAACTCTTTTTGTAGTGGCAAAGAACTGAAAATTGAGGGGATGCCCATCAACTAGGGAATAGTTGAACAAGTTATGATTATGAGGGAATACTAATGTGCTGTAAAAAAGGACAAACAGGATGCTTTCAGAAAAATCTAGAATGACTTACCCAAAATGATGCAAAAAACAGAACCAGGAGAACACTGTACACAGTAACAGTAATATTGTATCATGATCTACTGTGAATGATTTAGCTAATTTGAGTAATACAATGATCCAAGACAATTCCAAAGAACTTATGTTGAAAAACTATCCATTTCCAGAGAAAGAACTGATGGGGAGTCTGAAGATAGATTAAAGCACATTTTTCTCTACTTTTTCTTGTGGGGTTTTTTTTGGGGGGTCTCTTTTTTTTTCACAACATGACTAGTATAGAAATACATTTTGCATGACTACAGATGTATAACCTATATCAAGCTGTTTGCTAATGAAGATAGAAAGAGGAAAGGAAGAAAATTTGAAATTCAAAAATTTTTAAGTGAATGTTAAAAATTGTTTTTATATGTAACTGAGGAAAAAATAAAATATTAAATAATTTTAAAAAGAAATGAGAAACATAATTATTGACCTCTGTGCAGAAGAGTAGATTCATTATCATCATGCTCATTGATATTAATTGTTCCATTTTCCACTAATTTCTTAAGCATCTCCAAATCTCCTTTATAAGCAGCTGCATGACCTGGAAATGCTAAATCTGTAGAAAAAATTCATAAGATATCAAGAAAATGTCCAACATTTTAACATATATACATACATACATATATAGTTTGTATGTATTTTAAACTGTTTATAGAAAGGTAAAGTATAAAATTTTTATATGTACACACATATGGGCTACATAAATGCAAAAACTTACTATGGGCTACATGTTATATGTGTGTGTATATATATATATATAAATATGTATATACACACACACACATACAAATACAAACACACATACACTTATCCTCTGCCTTTCCATGAACAGTTTCAAATTTTGCCCCAATATTATCTCATATATATAAACTCACATTTGAAATTAATTTAGCAAATGTAATGTCAAGCGAAAATTAGTCAATGTTTATATAGCAGTTTATAAAATGCTATATATCCATCATCTTATTTAATCCTCACAATAACTCTGTGAAGAAGGTATAATTATTAATCCCATTTTACATAGGAGGAAACTGAGTTTCAGAGAGGTTGCGACATCCAAAATCATAGCCAGTTCATGAAAAAATTGAGACCAAATACAAGTTTTCTGACTCCAAGTTTCAGTATTTTCCAATTAAACCATGTGTCTTCAAAGCAATAAAGACAAAATCCTAAAGTTAGAGTATTATTTATCACACACAAACTATCATTCATCCAAGACTTCAAAATCAAGATAGCAGTCATGTTGGGATAATTCATGTATCAGCACTTCTGATGGGTTTCTGCCATATGTACTCAAGATATCATGGGTACTGGGATCATGTAAAATGAGAGAAATGGGAAAAAGTAAGTTTCCCCTTAACCAGTGAGGGCAACAAAGAAAGAAAAAGCACAGAAAAGAACTAAAAGGAAAAAAGGGCAAGTTAGACAGCTAGAGAATAATGTGCTTTGGGGGAAAGATATATGCACTGAGATTTCTGGTTATATATACAGATCCCTTTTTCTGTTCTCCTTTGCATATGGAAATATTCACATTTGTTGGTGTTTGGATAGTTCAGAAAAAAGTTTTTTAAAATAAATCTTAGCTTAAGATTCAGTTAAACCAAAAAATTATAAAAGCATTTGAAGGAGAAATTGGATCACATTTGAAAAATTACATAGTACTTTCAATGACCTCAAGTTGCTCCCTGTCAAAAATGCTCATTATTGGATGCTATTTTATTTGTGTTAACATAAATATTTTAGATTCTATAAGGATATAAATCATCAGCATCTTGAGAAAATAAAAATTGCAAGTGACCTAAAAGGTAATGGAAATAGACATATTATATCTTAGGCAGGCAATACCACATTACCAATGGTTATTTACACACAAGAACTGGAAGAAAAGATAGCATCAGTATCAAGTGTTCTTGAAAAAAAGAGGTCATTCACTCATATAATAAGAATTGAGGGAAAATAAATAGAAAGCCAAGTAGTACATTGGAAACATTCAAAGACTCACTAACCATATCTCTGTTCTAGGCACTCTTCACTTCTTTCTCTAAACTACTTGACTTGGTAATCTTACCAACTACCATGGATTCAATAAGCATCCCAGAGCTGATGTTTCTCAAATCTACAAGCATACATTGTTTTATTGTACTTCACTTTGCATTTTTTAACAAATTGAAGATTCATGGAAATCCTGTGTTGACCGAGAGCCACTTTTCCCACAACATGTGATCGCATCATATCTATGTGTCACATTTTTGTAATTCTTATAATGTTTTAAACTTTTTCATTATTGTTATATCTGTTATGATGATCTATGATCAGTGTCTTGGATGCTATTTTAATTGTTTTGAAGTACCACAATCCATACCCACTTAAGATGGCAAATTTAATCGATAAATGTTGGTGTGTTCTGACTGCTCCAACAACAGGTCATTCCCATCTCTTTCCCTCTCCTCAGGCTCTCCATTCCCTGAGACACAGTGATATTTAAATTAGGCCAATTAATAACCCTACAATGAGCTCTAAATGTTCAAGTGAAAGGAAGGGTCAATTGATGTGGTAAACTTCTATTATCTTATTTTAAGAAATTACTACTCTCACCCCAACCTTCAGCATCACTATTCTGATCAGTCAGCAGCCATCAACAATGAGGCAAGATTCTCTATTAAATGAAAAGGTCAGAACTTGCTGAAGGCTCTTATGAAGCATTTTTTAACTATAAAGTATTTTAAAATAAGATATTTTTAGACATAATACTATTGCACACATAATAGAGTACAATAGAATGTAAACAATTTTTATATGCACCGGGAAACCAAAAAATTTGCACAACTCACTTTATTGAAATATTCAATTTATTGCAGTGATCTGGAACCAACACATTATTTCTAAAGTATGCCTGTACTTATGAAGCTTACTTATTAATTCTCTATAACCTTATAAACTTTGCTACTTCTAGTCTCTCATCTCCAATAACTTACTAAGTCACATTTAATTGGATCTCCAAAAAATAAAAAATAATTTTTTAATTTAAAAAATAAATTGGATATCTAACATATATTTATCTTAAACTCAATTACAACCAAAACTGAACTCATTATCTTTCCTCCAAGTCCTCTTCCCCTTGAAAACTGCCCAATTACTATCAAAGTTATCACCACTATCCAAGTTCCCCAGGCTTGAAAACTAAGTATCATCAACTCTTCCCTGCCCTCCACATCCAATCTATTGCCAAGGCCTGCTGATTTCACTTTTGCAATATCTCTCAATATATGCCTCCTTCTCTCTTCTGACACAGCCACCATTCTAGTACAGGCCCTCATCACCTCCCACCTCAATTATTGCAATAGCCTGCTGGTGGGGTGCCTGCTTCAAGGCTCTCCCTATGGGCTCCAATACATTCTCTATTCAGCCACCAAAGTGATTTTCCTAAAGCACAGGTCCAACATTGTCACCTCTATCCCATTCAAAAAAAATCTATTCCCCACATCTCCTCACATCACACCTTGTCTTCCATCCCACTTATTCTTTTATTCAGTAACACTGGCCTTCTAGATGTTCCTCAAAAAAGGCCCTCTATCTCTGCTCCAGGATTTCTGTGACCATTTCCCCATACCTAGGGATGCTTTCTTCCTCCTCCTCATCAGTTAATGGCTTCCCTGGCTTTCTGCAAATCCCAACTAAAATGTTGCCTCCTATAAGAAGCCTTCCTCTTCCCTCTGTTAATTATTCCTTATTTATCCTGTACACTGACTGATTACATGTAAAAGTTTGTGTTTTCTCTCCCATTAGATCACAGGCTTGAGAGCAGGGACTGTCTTTTAACCCTTTTTGCATCTCTAGTATTTAGCACAGTATCAGGCATAGTATAACACTTTAAAATGTCTATTGACTGACTGACTCAAAAGGAGAACTACTTCCATATTGGATGGATCTTCTATGAGGATTTAGGGAAAAATACAGATTAAGAATGTGCACAGTGGAAATGAACAGAAGGTTTAGAACTTATACTAATAAAGGGAAACATCCCCACGGGGAAAAAAATAAAAAGATCCATAAATCAAATCCATTAACCAAACCTGGTATAACAAACTAGAAAATTCTAAATTTATTAATTACTTACTTTCCTGATTGTTTTGATTATCTCCTTCAAATTCAGTCCCCTGTATAAACTGTAGAATGTTATCTTTGAAGAATCTCTGTGCTAGGTCCATTGCATTTTCTCCATTATCATTGAAGACCTTTAAGGCCTGCGTCACACTGCTCATTCTACTGAGTAAGAACTTAAAACAGTAAAGGTGGCCTTCCATTGCTGCAAAATGAACTGTCAAATAAAGGGGCAATGTTAGTATCAAAACTGATTTTTTTTTGCTTTAAAAAGTAATCATAATATACCACTTTTCATTTTCAAAGGACTGCAAAAATATAGGAGTCTTCCCATAATAATAGCTTTGCCAACCTGAGCAACAGTGAACACAGAATTTCCTTCTATCCCACTTCCAATTTCCTGTCATTTTCCAAAAAGCAATAAAATAGTTCTCCAGCTATCTCCTCATGTCTCAACTACTGCAATAGCTAGGCTGCAAATTGATTTTCCTGCCTCAAATGTTTCCCCACTCCAATCCATTTTCTACACTGTTCCTAAAATGATTTTCCTAAAACATATTTCTGACTTGTCACCTCCATAATCAGTAAGCTCCAATAGCTACCTATCACCTCCAAAATTAAATGCTAATCTTCTGTATGCTCATAACAACTTGGCCCCTTCTTTTCCAATTCTCTTATTTTTCATTTTCACTCTTTTCTACACATGCTATAATCCAAATACATTAGTTCTCTTATTCTTCCTTGCATCTGACATTTCATCTCTCAGCTCTCTGTCTTTTTCTCTAACACTTCCTCATGCATGAAATGCTATCCCTCCTTTATCTCCACCTCCTACATTCCCTGGATATCTTTTAAGACTCAACTTAAATCTTATCTTCTATAGCCTTTCTTCTTCTCCCCCCAACCCTACTAGTGCCTTCTCTCCAAGATTACCTTCCCTCTACTCTGTGTATATCTTCTTGTTGTATATAGTTCCCTTAAGAATAGGAACTCCCATTTATAATCATATGGGAAAAAATGCTGTAAATTATTAATTAGAAAAATGAAAATTAAAACAATTCTGAGATACCACCTCTCACCTATCAAATTGGCTAACATGACAGGAAAAGATAATGTTAAATGTTAGACAGGTTATGAAAAAACTGGGACACTAGTGCATTGTTGATAATGTTGTGAACTGATCCAACCATTCTGGAGGACAATATGGAACTATGCCCAAAGAGCTACCAAATTGCTTATCTTTTGATCCAGCAGTGTCTCTACTGGGTCTGTATACCAAGGAGATCATGAAAGAGGAAAAAGGACCCATATACACAAAAGTGTTTGTAGCAGCTCTTTTTGTAGCAGCAAGGAATTGGAAACTGAGTAGATTCCCATCAATTGGGCAATGGCTTAAACAAGTTATAGAAAATGAATGTAATGTAATATTATTCTATAAGAAATGCTAAAACAGTCTGATTTCAGAAAAGTCTGAAAAGACTTACATGAACTAATGCTAAGTGAAGTGAACAGAACCAGGAGACCACTGTATACAGTAACAAGATCATGCGACGATCAACTATTAACAGATTTAGCTCTTCCTAGCAATGCAGTGATCCAAAACAATTCCCATAGACTTGGGCTGGAAAATACCATTAACATTCAGAGGAGGAACTATGGAGACTGCATGTAAATCAAAGCATACTATTTTCACCTTTTTTTGTTGTTTACTTTTACTTTTTCATGTTTTTTTTTTCCTTTTGCTCTGATTTTTCTTTCACAATATGAAAAATATGGAAATATGTTTTAAATGATTATATGTATATAAACCTGTATCAGATTGTTGTCTTAGGGAGAAGGGAAGTAAAGGTAGGAGAGAGAAAATGTCTGGAAAGCAAAATCTGGCAAAAATGAATGTTGAAAACTATCTTTACGGCTACCAACCTGTGTATACCCTTTGATCCAACACCATCTCTACTGGACCTGTATCCCAAAGAGATCATAAAAGGGGGAAAAGGACTCACATGTGCATAAATGTTTGTGGCAGCCCTTTCTGTAGTGGCAAGAAACTGGAAACTAAGTGGATGCCCATCAGTTGGAGAATGACTAAATAAGTTATGGTATATGAATGTTATAGAATATTATTGTTCTATAAGAAACAATCAGCAGGATGATTTCAAATAAACCTGAAAAGAGTTAAATGAAGTGATGCTAAGTGAAATGAGTAAAACTAAGAGATCATTGTACCTGGCAACAACAAGACTATATGATGACCAATTCTGATGGACGTGACTTTTTTAAACATCGAGGTGATTCAGAACACTTCCAATTATTTTGTGATGAAGAGAGCTATCTGTACCCAGAGAGAGAACTGTGGGGACTGAGTATGGATCACAACATACTATTTTCACTTTTTTGTTTTTATTTGCTTGCATTTTGTTTTATTTCTCTTTTTTCCTTTTTGACCTAATTTTTTTTGTGCAGCATGATAATTGTGGAAATATGTATGGAAGAATTGCACATGTTTAGCATATATTTGATTACTTGCCATCGGGAAGTGGGAAGGGGAAAGGAAGAGAGGAAAAAATGAGAGTTCTGAAATACGAAAAACCCATATAAATCTGAGCTCACTGAACTGGACAAACACAAACAAAACTTCAATAAACTGTTCCCTTACTGGGAGGAAAACTATCTTTACATGTAACTGGAAAAATAAAGTACTATTGAGAAAAGAAAAAAAAAAAAAAAGGAATGTGAGCTCCTTGAGGATAGGGACTCTATTTTTGCCTCTCTTTATATACCCAGGGCTTAACTCAGTAGTAAATGCTTTATAATATTTGTTGACTGACTGGCAATAAACAAGTTTTATTTAAATTTGATATCCTTTAAATTAATATCTGGAGTGAAAAGATATCTAAAAGATATCTACTTCCTTTCTATTTATAATGTGGGCTGATGGATTTTTAATATCCTATTTGGTATTCTGTAAATACCAATTCTTATTTTAATTTAGGGTTTCAGATTATATCGTCTTGGCTATAGTTAATATATACATCTTTAATGTCATTCCTCATTTACAGAGAGCAGATTGGGAAAATTCTAATCTCATATATGTATGTATGTTTATATATATTTAAATTAAATATAGTTATACATATATAAGTATTTAAATTAAACATATACATATGTAACTCTTTAGGCAACATTTTATTCCTACTGGAATTTTCTATTCAATCCCTCTAAGTAATACTATAAATGAAAAAATAAGTAAGTAAATTCAACCACATTTGTTGAAGCTTTCCCAACCCATGTTAGCTTATTTGGCAAAAACTCTTCAGCAGGTTGTCAGAAGGCCTCCTTTTTGTTCTGGTTCTAAGAAGACAGATTTTTTAATGAGGCTACAACAGCCATGGAATATTTATGATGTTAATACCTTGAAGAAATCTAGTTGAAATTTAAAATTCTCAGTGGGCAAATGATGATTTGTAAAAACATTTTAAAAATCAAAAACATAACTCTTATCTCCTTCACTTATACCCTACTTTAGCACCATGTGATAATGCAAAGGTATTTAGCACAAAGATAGCCCAATTTTTTCAACTACAATTCATAAAAACTTTCCACTGAAAGTTTTTTCTCTGCAGGGACAACCCATACGTATTAAATCTTAAGATTTTTTAAGTGTTGGTATACCTCTTTAGGTATATTAGTAACCATCAGGTATATCATCATTATGACTTTGATAATTAGAGAAAGGAAAGGCTAGTAAAATTTTGAGGGAAGACTGGCAAGTTTATACGAACTTAATTAAGTATAAAGCTAGAGTTAAACCTAGACCTCAATTAGCTCTACTAACTGGACTGAACAAAAGTCTATTATTTTGTTCAAAATGAAATCATCAAGAATTATGAATGGTAGCAATTAGTAGCTAGTAAAGAAGGGTAAAATCTAATAATTATTTTACTATTACTAATACAAGTTGACATTTATAGAACACTTGAAGGTTTGTAGAATGCAAACGCATATATCATCTCATTTGAAAGAACTATGAGAAAGGTTCTAAAGCTTTTATCACCCTTTTTTTTTTAACAGAAGAGGAAACCACACAGCACAGGGATGGTGAGTGGCATTCCCACATTTAAAAAGCTAGGAAGTACTAAAGGAGATATTCAAACTCAAGTTTTCATTACTTCTAGTATTCTTTCACTACATCTTAGTTTCAATAATTCATAACATGATATGCTCTCCCCTCAAAAAAAAAACCAGCTAATTCCATGTAAAAAGAAAAACTCGAAGGTAATGGAAATTTCAAAAAATTATAAAAGAATACTAAATTCTAAATACTAAATACTAGCTAAAAGTTCTGTCTCCAAGTTCTCCCCATTCTCATTCATCTTCCCTCTGCAACTAATTAATTTAATAGACAGCTACCATGGAATCATTCCACTGTCTCCATTATCGACTGAAAAAAATTCAATAGTATCAACAATCTGAACCCAAACTACCTTTTGAGTCTCATTCCATATTACAATATCTACAGAGAGGCAGTTAGGTAGTTTAGTGGACAAAGCACTGGGCCTGTAATAAAAAAGACTGGAGTTCAAACTTGACTCAGACCCTTACAATCTATGTGACCCCTGGGCAAATCATTAACTTCTATCAGCTTCAGTTTCCATTACCATGAAATACGGATGATAATAGCCCCTATTCCCATCTTCAGAGGTATTATAAGGACCAAGTAAGATAGCATTAGTAAAACACTTAGCATAGTTCCTTGTACACAATAGGTACTTGAAAATAGCTACTTTCTTTTCTTCATTATTTTCTTTCTTTCTACATTAAGAAACCTATTTTCTAATCTGTAAAGTAGAATACTCCTTCTTATGCTACCTACTTCACAAGGTTATTATGAGGAAAGTATTTTACAAACCATAACAGGTTATGTAAATATAAGCTGTTATTGAAAATTACAGGATTTTCAAGACTATTAATCAGAAGTTTGGGGAATTTTATTAAACAATAGTTTTAAATTTTATTTATAGTAGACTACTTGCCATTTCCTGAATTTACCTCAATTTGTTTGAAACACTAAGAGGTTATTTTAATGAGCATACCTTTTGACCCAGCAATATTGTTACCAGGTTTATATCCCAAAATTTTTAAAAAGGAAAAGGACTCACATGTGCAAAAATATTCGTATCAGCTCTTTAATGATGGCAAAGAAATAGAAAACTGAGGGTATGACCATCAATTGGGAAATCACTGAATAAATCAAGCTATATACAAAATGAAGGAATACTATTGCTCTGTAAGAAATTATGAGGGGGAAATGATAAATGGACAAAGAATATGAAGAGTCCCTTTTTCACAAGAAGAAATCAAAGCTATCTATAGTGAAAAAAATGCTCTAACTCACTATTGATTTTAGAAATGCAAATTAAAACAAATCTGAGATACTACTTTATCCTATCTGATTGGTTAATATGACAGAAAAGGAAAATTGCAAATGTTGGAAAGGCTATGGGAAAACTGGGACATTAATGCATTGTTGATGGAGTTGTGAATTGGTTCAACTGTTTTGGAAAGCAAGTTGGAACTGTGCCCAAAGGGCTTTCAAACTGTGCAAACCCTTAAATGAAGCAATACCACTACTAGATATGCATATCAAGGAGATTTAATAAAAAGGGGAAAATCTATGTGCACAAGAATATTTATTTTTCTTTTTATGGTGGCAAACAATTGTATAATGAAGGAATGCCCACAATTAGGGAATGGTTGAACCAGTTGTGGTAGATGATTGTAATGGAATATTATTGTGCTATAAGAAATTGAGGGATGTGAACGTGTTCCCTTTAATCTGTAAAATTATCACTCTGAAATTGTGTCCCCTTTTGATCTGTAAAAGAAGAGAGATCAGGGTCTCCCAGGCTCCAGAGAGCCTAGAAAGAAGGCACATCCTCCCAGAGTGAGATAAGCAGTATCATTCAAGGGTAAATCAACCATTGATCTTTGGGGAATTGCATCCTCATTCAGAAAACTATTTTCATTCAATTGGGAGAAGCTGGTCTGACAATCAGTTTAAACTGCCCCCAGATCTGCTCATAAAATAGGTTTTTGTTCACTCATTCTTTGCAAAAGGTCCAAAGAAGCTTTGACTCTTTGGCATAACTGCCAGGACCCTACCCACTGTGAAGATATTCTCTTCTCAGTGTCAGCCCCATTTCCCTAATAGGACTTTGCCACTCAGAAGTCAGTCTTCCTAGCAAAGCTGACTTCTCATCCAACAATAAACTTCCCTTTTGCTACTTAAACTTTTCCAGCTGGTGAATTCTTTCACAAAGCACCTGTGCCGACCAGAAGGGGATTTCCACAACTCTCTGCACTGCCACTAAACTCATCAAAATGAGAAAACTGATTTCAGAAAAACCGGAAAGACTCACGTGAACTAATGCAAAGTAAAATGAGGAGAACCATAAGAATGTTGCATATAGAAACATCAATACTGCATGATGATCAACTGTAAATGATTTAAGCTATTCTCAGAAATACAGCGATTCATGACAACTCCAAAGGACAAATGATGAAAAATTCTATCCACCTTCAGAGAAAGAACTGATGAAGTCTAAACAGAAAAGGAAGCATACTATTGTACACTTTTTTTTTATTTTCTTTTGGAATATTTGTTCTTTCATAACATGATAAATATGGAAATGTTTTACATGGTTGTACATAAATATATCAAATTGCTTACTGTCTTCAGAGGAAAGGTTGTGAGAGAGTAGGGAAAAATCATAGAATTTAAAATTTTTTTAAATGAATATTAAAAATTGTCTTTACATATAACTAGGAAAAAAATTTTTAAATTTTAAAAAGAAAAAATTATAAAGGAGATAATTAAAAAAAAACAACAAGACTAGTATTAACTGATAACAGAGTAAAATGAGCAGAGCCAAGAAAATAATACATAACAACAACAAGATTGCAAGGACAAACAACTTTTAATGACTCAAGAACAGTGATCAACACAATGAATAACCAACCATGATTCCTAAGGATTCAAGATGAACTGTGCTCCCTGTTTCTGATAGAGAGTTGAACTCAGAACACAGAATGAAACATGTATTTTTTGGAACTTGGTCAATGCAGAGATTTACTTTGCTTGATTAGACATGTCTTTTACAAGTTTGTTTTTCTTTCTTTTTCAATTGAAGGGTAAGGTAGGTAGAAAGGAAAAATGATTTAGTTACTTGAAAAAATAAAATTTGATTTAAAAGAATAAAAATATTACTAAATTCATAATTTTTAAAAATCACATCCTATACTTTATTATTTCTACATACTTACTTGTGCCGTTTGTCTAAAAGTCAATTGCCCATCCACAGTCCCTAACAGGTCTCTGCCTGTATCTCCCCCCCAAAATATAAAAAAGCAACATCCTAAATGAAGCTTTCCCCTTCATTATCTCCAGTCAAAATGTCCTATCCCCTTGTACTAAACCCTCTTTTGCACCTCGCCAATAAATCTCATATCTCTCTAGTATTTTACTTGTGATCTGTGTCTTATTTTCCCTGTACTTTCTATTCATCTCAGTTCACCCCCAACATTTGGAAGCTTCTGGGAACAAAGACTATGTCTTACTTATCTTTGCATATCTCCTTTGGTAACTGATTAATAAATGTTTGGAAAATATCATTGATTTAATTTTAATTGAATAATAAGTTATATATTAATATTCAACAATAAGTGAATATTAATATAAATATTCAATATATTATATTATTTTGTATTATTATATATATTATTATATCATCATAATACATTACATATATTAATATAATTAATATTGATATATTAATAATAATTGTATATTATACATTACACATATATTATACATAATATATAATAATCATATAGTTTATATATTGCATATGTATTGTATATTATACATATAGCTAATATAATTATAATAACTATAATATATAAGTAATATAAATATTAGTTAATATGTTGATATTGATATATTGATTATATAATTATAGTATATAATAATTATTATATTATTTTATAATTCTATATATTATATTAATATAAAAATTCAATAATAATTTAATTTTCATATGAACCATTTATTTCCATAATTTTTCATAAGCTGTCAAATGATCATTGTTCAAGCTCCAGAAACACTGTCAGGAATTCAATATTCTAGTATAGAAGCAAAGAAAGATTTGTTTCTTTTTCTTTTAAAGCTGTACCTGGAAGGTTTCCATTCTGATCCGCATCTTCTAGAGTGGCTCCCCATTTAACAAGAAGTTGCAAACAGCCTAGGCGCCCGTGAAAAGAAGCATAATGCACAGGTTTCCAGTCACACTTATCAGAAACATTGGGATCCTAGAGACAACATTCACATTTACTAAATTTTTCTGCCCTTAATTTAGGAAGCACTTTATGTCCCCAACACCTTAATTCTACAAATTAGAGTGGCTTGTAGCCTTTTAAAAATAAAAACCAGGAACAGCTAGGTGGCATAGTGTACCAGTCCTGGAGTATGGAGAACCTGAGTTCAAATTTGGACTCAGACAATTAACTAGCTGTGTGAGCCTAGGCAAGTCATTTAACTCTGACTGCCTCCAAAAAATTAATGACAAAAAAAGCAAAACCTGAACAAAAACAAAACAATTATTCGCTTATGAACAATATTAATTTTACTTCAGTCCTTTAGTAGAGCCATGATTTTATCAGGATGATCTTTCTGCAATCCATCCAATCCCACTAAAACTTTCTGTAAATCCTCCACAGAAAATCTCTCCAATGAATAAGACACCTTCTTTTGGTTCTTTAAATATTTTATAGATACCAATGCAGCAATGATTATCCCTCACTCCCCACTTTTTCAAAGCATCTATGTCTTTTCTGCTATTTCCCACATACAGCTCATCAAAAGAAGATATGCTGCAATCTGCTTCTACTCAATATTCATCTATTGTTCCATTGCCTTCACATATATATGGCTATTTGAGATTTATTTATAATGTGCTTTTATCACAATGATCTTATTAAGGCAGATAATGCAAATAGTAATATTTGAGTTTTATGGATGAAGAAGTGAAGACTCAATGAAGTTATGTGCCCATGGTATTTAACTACTTAGAGGCATGGGCAAGTTTTTTTCTCCAGCACTGTTCTTTCTTTTTCTTTCTTTTTTTTGTGAGACAACTGGGGTTAAGTGACTGGCACAGGGTCACACAGCTAAGAAGTGTTAAGAATCTGAGGCTGATTTGACTGGCCCTGACTTCAGGGCCAGTGCTCTATCCTCTGCACCATCTAGCTGCCCCCAGCATTCTAATACAGTAAAGCTTCTTCAACTATGAACAGCAAGCATATATGGCATCTCATAACTCAATGTAAAGGTTATGAAATTATGATTATCAGTAAATCTTTTATTTATATACCTATTTTATGTATCTATATCTCTGAAGTTGTGTAAAATTTCTTAGGCAAAAAGGGTGTTGCAAGTGGAAAAAGTTTAACTGTCTCAAAAGTTAGTAACTATGACATCTTAATTTACTATCCTGAATCGGAATTAAAGTAGCTGACTAACCAAGAGCAAATCTATGAGTTAATTCTGGGTCTCAGTTTACTCAATTATAAAATAAGGTGACTGATTAGAGCAAGAATCTCAGGTTTATGGAGAGAAATGTTTTGTAGCTACCATTGTTACTATAACAACTTAGTAAATACAATGAACTAATTATTTACTGGCTGACTATTAAAGTCTATTTAAGTTAATAGTTTTAGGAAAGCTGGCCTACAGGTTACCCTGAATCTGAGGTAGCTACCCACTGAGAGTACTCAACCTAGGAATACAAGTTGTGGAATAACTCCTGGAGGGAGTGCTAACACTGTGGGTTAAACTTTGTCTGGGATATATTTGGATTGCCCTAATCTCATTGGAGAGATTCTCCAGGACTCTTCCTTCTTGGATATAGTAGCTTTGCATGGATCCACTGGGAGAAAAACTTAGTATTGTTTCTTTCATTTCATTTCCAGACTATGATTAGACAATCGTTTTTCTGGTGTATTTTTTTATAAGTCAAACCACCTGCTTTGAAGACAATTTTTACATGGCTAAAAGCTTATCTACTCATATCTTCTATATTAATTACCTATTAAAAGGCAGCTGACATGGGTGACATAGATGCCACATCCCTTATCATCTTAGCTAAAGCATCCTATAGTACTCATCTATGTTCATTTTTTTTCTTTAAATTTTCAAGGAGACGTATTAGATTGTTTGTTTTATTGTGACATGGTAGCAGTTAAGTAGCACAGTGAGTCGATTAATGGACCTGGAGTTAGGGAGACCTGAGATCAAATCTAGCCTCAGATACTTACTAGATGTGTGATCTTGAGCAAGTCATTTGAACTATCTACCTCAGTTTCTCTATTTGTAAAACTATAATAATAGTACCTACATCTCAGAGTTGTGGTAGGGCATCAAACGACCAGTTAGAACAAGACCTAGTACATAGCAGATCCTATATAAATGTTAGCTATTATTATTATTACATATAGCCTATCTAAAATATTTATATACTTCATACTCATAAGATAAACTTTGCCTATTGTTCTAGAAAACCTGGGTAATCGGCCCTTAGTGTTTGATCAAGTCAAAAAACATTTATTAAACACCTTCTATTAAACAGATACTGTGAGGATACAAGCACTAAGGATGCAAAGAAAGGCAAAAACTAGTCCCTGGCCTCAAAAAAGACAAAATCTAATGCAGGAGACATGTTAACAAATACATGTAAGTAAGATTACAAAAGATAAATTGGAGATAATCTCAGAGGGAAGGCATTTAAACCCTTTTTAGGAGCCTCATGCCTATCTGAGACTTTTATGAATTTGTTAAATTTCTTTTTAAGCTAATCTACTTGTCCTAGTGAAGGGTAAGTTTGGATCTACACACAGAATATCATGTGAGTTGTGTGGAATCATTGAAAAAATTTCAGGGGCTTGATGTGTCATAGGGACCCAAAGTAATTTTCACCCAGGACAAAGTAAATTTCACCCAGGTCACCTTTAGTGACCTTTATAATAATTCTCAGTTAACTCCAGGCCTTCCATGACTTTTGGGAGTTCTGTTGGAACCAGGCCTTTCCTTTGAGAGGGGAAGACTCAAATTTCTTCATATTATGTTTGAGATGATACAGACCTTTAACAAGCTAGACAAGCAACAACCTATAACAGTTTCATAAAATTATTTTTGATTGTTGCGTTGTATAACTCTATATTTGGGGTAAAAATAAATCTCTAGTAATTCTAGCTATCGTAGGCCTGGGCTCTCACAGAACACTATTAATTTTTGGATTATTTTAAAATTAGGTATTTAATTATTGCTAGGGGCCTTGACTTCATCACATGAATTTTCTTAAGAGACTCTAGAGCCTGCCCAAGTTCCTAGAGTGCTATCTAGAACTGAGAAAATGGAAAACTAGACCCAAAGCCTCTCAGGTTGTTTGTTGAGAATAACTGTTTTAACTGGGAGAGAAAGGAGTTGAAGATAGAAAGGAGGACTTGCTTAGGACACCCTACAAAGTGATTTACTCTTCAATCAAAGTAACGCAATTTGAGGAAGAGGCAGATAAAAGAAATGACAATTTGCTAATATCTTAATATAGGGATGGGACAGTGTTTGATAGGTACAGGTCTTATTAGAGTATCTTAGTCAGTGACTCTGTTTTGCACTATGTCTATTGTCTATTAAATACTAAAGGTAAGCACACTAGTAAGAGGTTTGTAAGTCATACGTTTAGGTACAGAGACCCAGGGAGTACTTGGCCTGGAGACAGGCAGAACTTTCCTTCTCAAGGAGCCAATCTGGAAATGAAAATTGAAAGGGATTCTCCCCAGAAAAGGCACAATAATAACAAGGGAAAAAATAGTTGGCCCTGTTTAAAGAAAAACTTAAATTACCTACCTAGAAATAGTAATCAAGATCAGAGCAGTTTTCTCATAGGAGATAAAGGGCAACTGGAGAAAGTGAAATAAAATTTCTATAAACCAGAATTTTCTACTGAAAAAAATTGAGGATATTGTTTTAAGGCAAGAGATAGACATTTTAAAAGCAATTAAACCTCAAAGAGTTTTCTAAGAAACTTCAAGGAAATAATTCCAATTAACAGCCCTGCCACTCCCCAAAAAAAGTAATCAAAATAATTCACACTTCCTAAATAAAGTTAATCGGTTGCAAACAATGTGAGATCCCCTCAGTTTAGGATATTGCTTATGTTCTTTCTATTCTCTTCTAGAAAAGCTCTATATTTACTCAAGTCTTGTTACTCTTTATGCTTTCCAGATTAGCTGTCCAAGATGATGGCACATTCCTTTAAATCAACTAAGGACAGGCTACACACTTCTTAAACATACCTGCTTCTATCCTGAGCCCATACAACCAATTCCATACCAGTTCCAGAGTCTTCTCTTGGCCCAAGAATCTAAAATCATAATGCAGTGTTTTTATGGTAGGCCTTTGGTAGAATCAATTACTGCCTTTTAACCCCAATCATACAGCACCTTACTGCATTTTACCAATTTTTGCTATTATCTTAACAGTACAGTATCAATAAGAACATAAGCCTGAGCTTCCCAGGGTCACCTTCTTTCCCTAATAGAAATAAATCTTAAACTTATATACCAACACAATCAAGGCTCAGTGCTACAACTTCACATTATCCAGGAGTGCAAGTGTCATCTTGTGTTGAGTATTCTTGCTCCTTTTGCATTATATTACCTTCATCCCTTCATCAGAACCATCAAAGTTGCAACTAAGTGGCAGGGCATAAACATCCCCACTGGACTTTTTTTTTCTAAAATACACAATAAATTCATAGCTAGCCAGCTCAGCTATCTTTGCTAGCAGATAGTGTCCAACTTGGCAATTGTCAGAATATAAGTCTTTGATTGTTTTCTGTCCATACTTGAAAGTGCTATATCTAAGATTTTATTGCTGACAGCCTAATTCAATGTTAACAATCTCAAACTCTGGGTAAAATGCCAAGGTTTATGGCCAGTAATAATAACAAATACAATGGGGGACTTTTAATAGCCATCTTTCTCTTAGAATAAAATTATTCCTAAGAACTTTCAGCTGGAATCAGTGTATAACACAAAAGGATTGCCTGAATTTGTAAAGCAGTTAAACAGAAGGTATAAATTATCCTCTTCCTCTCTTTCTGCTTTTGGTTTGTAACCAGTTATGGATGAGATCATTGAGGGATTTACTGTGACAGTATAGTTTTCAAGTTTCAGATCACAAACATCAGATCCTAGAAAAAACTTTCACTTTATGATAACTTCCAAAGATATGGCCAAGTGATAAGAAAACACATTTATTTTCTCAAGGTCAGTACTCATTGCCTGATAATGAGTTACAGGACAAGATTCTACAGAACTGATACTTGTCACTAACAACATTAGAGCAGTGGTTTCTTGTTAATCTAATATTTTCTATATTTTTTCCAAATGCTCTCCCATTATCTTGGACAAGATATACTAATACAGACAATTAATGCAACCAACCACCTTTTTTCAAAAATCAAATAAAAAATGTGCTGTGACTAGTAAAATACTACTGGATAGGTGAAACCTGTCTTTTCCTGTCATCTGGCGCACCATGGGGAACAAACAGCATACAGCTGCACAAACACAATACTGAAATGACCGGCTACCAGGCAGACAGTCTAGAGCATTCTGAATCCATGGTATGATATACTGATTCACCTTCATTCTTTTATTTGATGGCCAAAGCTCTACCCATATCCTAATCTTCCACATTTTCTATTAACCAGCACTATAGGCATACAGACCACAGAACTTTGGAATGATAATAATTAACATGTATTGGCAATGGTTCCTGAGGTCCATTTCTGAGAGAATAACAATCTAAGATGAAATCTGAAAAGTTAAAAGTCTCCAAGATACAGTGTATGCATTGCTCCTTTTTACATATTACTCATGTCCCAACAATCAACTAGTTTTCACACTAAGTTTCTTTCCTAAATTATCCTTCCAATCTTCAGACACTGGGAAATATCCAAGCTTAAAATTTCTAGCTCTATATGAATTGTAGGGTTCCTAGCCAGTACTAATACTGTAATTTTTTGTAAGATTCTGTATAAGAAATCTGATTTAGCAGAGTACTCAAGGAATAAGTCCCAGTTTATATTGCCTGTGGTGCTTGGCCAGTACTTTAAGCACACTGGAAATGATTCTAGCCTACACCAACAATCCAAACTTATCTGCCTTGTCTAGAACTACAGAACCATTATATTCACCTTTCAGTGACACTTATAAATTCCTAGCAAGTCAAGGACAGAGTTAGAACGTGATTACAAGACTCTTAAATTTTATTTAGATTTTATAAGACTCATTATTACAAAGAGGCAGCCTGGTATAGAACACTAAAGGAATAAGAAAATCTGGATTTGTATTATACATTTTTCAGTTACTAGCTGTGTGACTAGTACTTTACAATTTCCTTATCTGAAAAATGGAGATAACGATCCTACTTGCAGTACCCCCTGAGGTGTTCTGAGAAAAACACTATGAAAGTAAATTATCATCATTATCATTATTACATTTATTACTAAATTACATATTACAAAACATCTTCCTTACCACTCCACTTCTGAGCATAATTTGTAATGTGTAAGAATGTCCATGTGTTGCAGCAAGGTGTGTTGGAGTGCATCCACGATCATCCTGAGTAGAAAGATCTGCTCCATTCATTATAAGAGCCTAAAATTACACAAAATAGAATCTGTGATTACAATGTATGGTCAATGTTGATGCTATATTTTTGTTTCCTAAAAGTATTAATGATTATTTTCATAGAGAATACTAGTATTGGGGAGAAGCTAGGTGGTACAGTGGATAGAGCACCAGCCCTGAAGTCAGGAAGACTTGAGTTCAAATCTGCCCTCAAATACTTAACACTTCCTAGCGGTGTGACCCTGGGCAAGTCACTTAATCCCAACTGCCAAGAAAGAAAGAAAGAAAGAAAGGGGGGGGGGGGACAGAGAGAGGGAGGGAAGAAGGGAGGAAGGGAAGAAGAGAGGAAGAATACGAGCACTATTATAAATACTATTTGAAAGCTAGTACATAAGAGAACCAAAATGGTAGAATAAAGGCAGCAAGCCAGCCAAACCTCTCTCTCAACATTACTCTCTAAATAATCTTAAAATAATATGATAAATTGAATCCAAAGCACTATAGCCAACAAAAGGTTAGGGTGAGACATTTTTCCATCTCAAAAGGTTGGAAGAAGAGGTGGGCCACCAAGCCCACTGTGCATGCTAAGGCAATACCAGTGGTAAGTCTTGGAAGTGGCAGTGACAGCAGCAGCAATAGCACCTTTAGGAACTCTCAGCCAAAGGATGTTCAGGGTGGAAAGGTACAGCCCTAGTACTTGCAATTATAGGGGAGCAGAGGCCCTTCCTAAGGAAAGACTAAAGGCCAGACCAGGAAAACAGTGACAATATCTCTCCCCAGATCATTTCATCTTGGAAGCACCAAAAACATATAGACCCCCCCATAACTGGCTCTGAAAATAGCCCTTACTCCCACCAGAGAAGCAGAGCCCAATTTTAACATAAAATTCAAAGTCAAGAATTGAGCAAACAAATGTTTCCATATTTGCCATATTGCAAAAAAAAAAAAAAAAAAAAAAAAAAAAAAAAAAAAAAAAAAAAACAAAAAAAAAAAAAAAAAAAAAAAAAAAAAAAAAAAAAAAAAAAAAAAAAAAAAAAAAAAAAAAAACCCTGAAAAAATTATGCTTTCAATCTGAGCAAACAAATAAACAAAAAAGAACGTGACAATAAACAGCATCTATGGTGATAGAGAAGACTAAGACACAATTAGAAGGAATCTACATACATATAGGCAGAGAACACAGGTGTAAGTCAATTATATTGGGATGGTCTTCCAAAAAGGAGACAGAATTAAAAAAAGAGATACACTGAGAGAAGGTGTATCTTCTCTCAGGGAGAGAAGGGAAGAGAGATGGAAAATGGAGAAGATTGTCTTACCTAAGAAAGGAATGCAAAGACCTTTTGCAGTGAAGGTGGGAATCAGGGAGAAGGGGGATCTGTATATTAGGTAATGCTAGAATCAATCATCAGAATTAATTCAAAGAGGAAACATTCTCTTTCTCTCTTTCTTTCTCTCTCTCTCTCTCTCTCTCTCTCTCTCTCTCTCTCTCTCTCTCTCTCTTCTGTCTTTCCCTCTATCTTCCCTTCTCCCCTACTCTATGTCTCTCTCTTTCTTTGTGTGTGTCTCTCTCCCCCTCCCTCCCTCCCTCCCTCCTTTCCCCCCATCTCTGTCTCTGTTTCCCTTCCTCCCTCTCTTCCTCCCTCCCTCCTCCCCTCTTTCTGTCTCTTTTAATCTGGTATAGAAATCTATTACCCAACAGGAAAGTAAATGGGGTTTAGGGATTAGCAGAAAGATGCAGGGGGGGAGGGGCAGAGCCAAAGTGGCACTTGGAGCTTCCTTCAAATCAACAGCAGATTAAGCCTCTGAACTGGTTTTGGAGTCATAGAACCCACAAATACTTGGGAGTATAACAAATTTCCAGAAGAAGATACTTTGGAAAAACTTCAGAAAAGGTTTGTTTCAATCAGGCAGGGGGAGAGGCTAATGAGGCCAGAGGCCAGACTGCAGCATAGGGAAGACCAGGGCAGGAAGCCGGGGTATTGTAGTATCAGTGCACCAGGGAATCTACTGCAAGTCTCTAAGGCTACTCTTTCCTGACTACAAGCCAGTGGATCAGCATATTAACTGTAAACCACCCAAAACAAATGCAAAAGGCAAAGTGTGAGCCCCTGAAATTCAGAGCATGAGACCTGGCCATGAATACTCAGCACTGGAAGTCAGATAGCAGCACCAGCCCCAGGGCAAACTAAAGCAGCTGTCACCCCTTTGCCTTAAGAGCAGACCTCAATCTTTAAATTAAAAAAAATGAGCAAAAAAGGTAAAAAACAAAACCAAACAAAACAAACAAACAAACAAAAAAAAAAAAAAAAAAAAAAAAAACCTCTGACCATAGACAGTTTGTATGGAGAGAGAGAACAGACTTCACGCTCTGAGAATCCTAAAGGATAATCAGATCCAGATGAAGCCCCAAAAGATGATATGAGTTGGTCCCCATTTTATAAGGCTCTTTTGGAAGAATTCAAAAAAATCTTACAAGAAAAATGGGGAAAGGAAATGAGATCTTTGCAAGAAGTTATGGAAAGGGAAAAACAGAAATTATCTGAAGAAAACTCCTTAAAAAATAGATTTGATGAAAAGGAGATTAGGGTGATAAAAGGGAGGGCAGATTAGTGAAAGCAATAGTCAGGAGCAAAACAGAGGAGGGACATGAAACTAGTAAAATTTATAAAAAATAAGAGCCATTCTTCAATTACTACATAGTCAAAGGATAAGAACAAACAGTTTTCAGAAGAAATCAAAACTACCTATAGTCATATGAAAAATACTCATTATTATAGTCATTACTGATTAGAAAAATGAAAATTAAAGTAATTCTGAGGTACCACTTCATACTTATCAGATTGATAAACAAGACAGAAAAGGATACTGAAAAATGCTAAGAGAATGTGAAAAAATAAGAACATGAATTCATTGTTGGTGAAATTGTGAACTGATCATTTTCCCCATAAACAGCAATTATAGTCAAAGGGTTACAAAACTGTGCATACATATGCCTACTTGGTCTATATTCCAGAAAGATCAAAGAAAAATGAAAATGATTCATAAGTACATAAATATTTATAGCACCTCTTTTTGTGATAGCAAAGAACTGGAAATTGAGGAGATATCCATCAATTGAGGAATAACTGAACAAGTTGTGATATGGAATATGATTATAATGCAATAATGTCATGCTATAAGAAATAATGTTTTGGGGGAAAACCTGGGAAGATTTATGTGAATTGATGCAGAATGAAGTGAGCAGAATTAGGAAATTATAGTATACATAACAGCAGTACTATAATGATGATCAGTTGTGAAAAACTTAACTACTTTGATTAAGACAAGGATCCAATTCCAAAGGACTCTTTTTTTTTTATTTTAATTTCCCCCCTCCGCCAAAGGAAACTTGATGAAAAATGCTGATCTATCATCAGAGATAACTGAGAA
The DNA here is from genome assembly GCF_902635505.1 of Sarcophilus harrisii. NCBI lineage: Eukaryota > Metazoa > Chordata > Mammalia > Dasyuromorphia > Dasyuridae > Sarcophilus > Sarcophilus harrisii. The sequence continues at coordinate 510,073,413 of NC_045428.1, read as the reverse complement.
GTCTGAGTTCAGATTGAAAGCATAATTTTTTCAGGTTTTTTTTTTTTTTGCAATATGGCAAATATTGAAACATGCTGCATGTATATTTGATATATTGTTTACCTTCTCAATGGATAGAATCGAGAGTCTGGAAGGAGAAAATTTGGGTCTCAAAAAAATTTTAATTGAAGTAAAATGTAAATAAATTTAAAAGAAAGCACACATTCTCTTATGCTCTCTCATTTTCTTTGTGATTACATATATGTGTTTGTATGTATATATAAATACCAAAATGCCATAAATCTTTTTAATCATAAGGGTGCTCTTCCTCCTTTTTTGATCTCTTTCAGATATAGATCTAGTAACATTATCACGAAGTTTGGTAATTTTTAGGCAGAATTTCAAATTACATTTCAGAATAGCCGGACCATTCTAATTCAAATGATTATTTTTTATTAATGCCCCCAACATGCTTCATTCTCTTCTTTTTGTCAACTTTTCCAAGTTGATGGGTAAGAGGTAAAATAAGTTGTTTTAATTTGCATTTCTGTAATTGTTAGTAGATTTGAAACACTTTTTTCACACAGTTGTTAACAGCTTAGATTTCTTCCTTTGAAAATTGCCTGACTTGATCATCATTGCCTATAGGGGAATAAATCTTTTCTTATAAATTTTAATCCATTTCTTATATATCTTAGAAATGAAACCTTTATCAGAAAAACTTGTTGCAAAGTTTTTTTTTCCTCCCACTAACTGGTTTCTCTTCTAATTTTAACTTCATTAGTTTAGGTTATGGAAAAATCTTTTGAATTTAAAATGACCAAAATTACTCATTTTATCTTCTGTGATTATCTCTATCCACTGTTTGGGCATGAACTTTTCTCCTATTCATAATTCTGAGAGATGATTTTTGTCTTGCTCCTTTCTTTCTTGAAATTTTAGTTCTAGCTCATTGTTTATCTGCACCATCGGTTCTATATATGCATAACATTGGACAACCTCTATAGGAGACCATTCAGCTACATGTTGAACTCTTGAGGAATAAGACATTCTCAAGCCATTCTCTAATTGATAAATGGTCAAAGGATATGAACAGACAATTTTCGGATGAAGAAATTGAAACTATTTCTACTCACATGAAAATATGCTCCAAATCATTATTGATCAGAGAAATACAAATCAAGACAACTCTGAGATACCACTACATACCTTTCAGATTGGCTAAGATGACAGGAAAAGATAATGACGAATGTTGGAGGGGATGTGGGAAAACTGCGACACTGATACATTGTTGGTGGAGCCATGAATGGATGCAATCATTCTGTAGAGCAATTTGGAATTATACTCAAAAAGTTATCAAACTGTGCATATTCTTTGATCCAACAGTGTTACTATTGGGCTTATATGCCAAAGAGATCTTAAAGAAGGGAAAGGGACCCACATGTGCAAAAATGTTTGTGGCAACCCTTTTTATAGTGGCAAGAAACTGGAAAATGAATGGATGCCCATCAATTGGAGAATGGTTGGGTAAATTGTGGCATATGAATGTTATGGAATATTATTATTCTGTAAGAAATGAGCAGCAGGATGAATACAGAGAGACTTGGAGAGACTTACATGAACTGATGCTGAGTAAAATGAGCATAACCAGGAGATCATTATACACTTCAACAACAATACTATATGAGGATCAGTTCTGATGGACGTGGCTCTCTTTAACAATGAGAGGATCCGAATCATTTCCAAGTGATCAGTAATGAACAGAACCAGCTATACCCAGCGAAAGAACACTGGGAAGTGAGTGTGGACCAAAACATAGTATTTCTACTCTTTCTGTTATTGTTTGCTTGCATTTTTGTTTTTCTTCTCAGGTTATTTTTATCTTATTTCTAAATCCAATTTTTCTTATGCAGCAAGATAACTGTATAAATATGCATATATATATATATATATATATATATATATATATATTGTATTTAACATATACTTTAACATTTAACATGTATGGGAGGGAGTGGAGAGAAGGAGAGGAAAAGTTGGAACAGAAGTTTTTGCAAGGTCAATGTTGAAAAAATACTCACGCATATGTTTTGTCGATAAAAAGCTATAATAAAAAAGCTATAATAAAAAAAATAAGACATTATTCATCTACTTGGTCTTTCCTGTGTAGATAGACAAGCCAAACTTCTGTGAGTGATTACACCCTTTGAGGAGGCTCTGCAGACTCTTTGGGCTTAAATGTAATCACTCAATGATGTCCACAGCACCTTGAAGATCTTACCATCAACAGGGAATTCTTCTCTAACTAAACTCAAGGTTCCATCTCCTTCATCATACCTACAAATATTTCTGATAAGGATATATATCTCCCTCTTTTGTGTCTCACTTCATGTTTACCATCAGAGGGTCATTGATTGCTCTCTGACAGCACACTCTCTCTCTTTCTAACTGTTGTTCACAAGCTGTTCATGTAGGATCATTTTGAAGTTAGTATCCTCTCATATTAACCTTCTGAGCAACTCAAATGGATCTATGATCTCATCAATGTGAGTATTCCTTCCATGAACACAAATCAAAACAAGTCATGTCTACCCTTCCTGTGCAACTCTTGTCCATGTTCTCCACTAAGTTTGCCACAAGGGCTTCACCCCAATATGTTGGGAGGCCTTCCTTGAGCTCTCTTGACTCATCAAGGAATCAAAAAGACTCAAAAAGAGCATACAGCTGTCCATTAGTTATCTCTCATTTTGCTTACATAACCAGGCCATGTTTTTTCATTCACATATTTCTTTGTATTATTTACACTGCTTCTCCATTGTAAATCCTCCCTTTTAATGAGTTGGAGAATAATCAAATCTATCATGTGTCTCCATAATGCAAGGTGATACTCAAATTTCATTTCTTTGGAGATTATATTGTTTTATGACACAAATTCATACAATACAAGTAGAATTATTGGTATTAAAAAAACAAAACTTTTGTTTCTAAAAAAATCTTGGGCTCATTAAAAGAATTTGGCAATTTTCAAAGGCAAAGGAATTCACTTCTCTTCCTGTTAAATGCTAGATTAAATTCGTCTTCCATTTGTAGGATATGCACAAGACATAAATACTGATAAATGAGCTTGGTAGGTTATACATTTAATTGTATGTTATAGACTAGACAACAAATATTCTTCATCTACTTAGTTGTTTCTTTAAGCACAACAATCACAAATTCTTTTTGAGTGATTGTGGTTCTCATTTAAAAGGCTCTACAATGTTTTGAGGCTTAATGAAACCAGTATGATGTCATTCCAAAAATTCACCATCCCACATGAAATCATCCTTCAATCCAGATTCAGTACTGGATCTCCTACAAGACAGCAGCCAACATTTTTAGTAAACACATATCTCCCTGCTTTATGTTTCACTTGATATTTATCAGCAGATATCACATTTTGATATATGTTTAAGGTTATTTCTGTAGGTATATTTTTCAAAGAATCTTACATAATTTTGATATATGGATGGAAGGCATCTTTTTGAAGGAAACCTTTGAAGCAGCATTTTGGTCTTCCCAGAGCTTTTTTAGTGTTAGTATTTGGTAAACATAGTGGGTTTATAAATTCTCTATAGCCTTTACTCAGCAATATTAAATATTAAATTGGCAATAATATTGAAGAAAGGATCTTTATCTGAAAGTCTGTCTGTTCACTTCTAATATTTTGATTAATTATGGCATTGCTGAACATGTAGATTATTCTCAAAAATATTTAGATGAAAAATGTTGGCATTGTTTAAATAAATTTATTAGGTATTATTTACATATGTGAGTCTGTAGGCTTATAATGCTTCTGTTCATGCAATATTCCTAAATTTTTCTAAGGCCTTCCCCTTCACCAATTCTTAAAATAAAACAGTATTCTATCACATTCATATGTCATGTGTTCAGCTACTCCTCAGTTGATGGGCATCTTCTCATTCCAGTTTCTTTGATCACTATTTAATATAGCCCAAATTGTTTTTCATAACTTTGGGGTCTACATCTTCTTCAGATCTTTCAATGTATCGCCATCATAGGCATCCTTTGTGTATACTTGATCTAATCCAGCCTCTTTTCCCATCTTTGTCTTCCTCAATGCCACTTTCATTTCCTAAAAAACCACATAAGGACAGGAAGTTCAAAAGTGATGACTTCACTGTCCTCAATGGCAAATTTTTCAAAAGTAAAAACCTTGGCAGATCTTTTCTACCTTCTATCTGTTCACCTAAGTTTTATTCTTAAATGCCCTCAGGACAACTTTGCTTAGCTACATCTTAAGGAACTACTTAATACTCATCATTTTACTACATAAAATTTTAAAATATATTTATCTTCTAAACTGGCATTGTCCTTTATTGCTATGATTTTCCAATAGCAAATAAGCCAAGTATTTGCTTACTCAACTGGTTTTTAGTCTTTTTTGTTTCTGCATTATGACAAATGATTTATCTCAGTAAAATTTCAACATAAAATTCTTGCAATCAGTATTACTAAACTGTCCTCCATCCCTTTCCCATTTTTAGCATCAAAAATGTACTTAATAGGTCTTTGTAGAAGACAAAAAGTTCTCTTTAACTAGAAGGTTACTTCTCAATCGGAAGAAACCAATCTAATGCGCCTTGATGGTTAATAATTTTGAAGTAGTAGAAAAGAAATTGAAGACACAGGTTATATTTGCTTCACTTTTGCCCAGTGAAAACAATATATACAGAAGCAAAAAAAAATTTGATTTGGGAACTGAACAGTTGGCCAAGAAGGCAATTTCTGAAAATAATATTTGGATTTCTGGATAACAATTTACAATACTAGGTTGACTAATTTCTAGCTAAAAACAGGATATTTTTGTATCTTTTTGTTTCTTTTTTCTTTTCAATAGTGTTTTATTTTTCTAATTACACGTAAAAATAGTTTTCAATATTCACTTTTGTAAGATTTTAAGTTCCAAATTTTCTTTTCTAGCTCTCTCTCTTATCTCCCCATTCTCCCAAGAAACAATCTGATAAAAGTTACATGTGTACAATCATTTTAAACATATTTCCATATTTGTCATGTTATAAAAGAAAAATCAGAACAAAAGAAAAAAATGAAAAAGAAAAAGCAAACAACAAAAAGGTGAAAATAGTATACTTCAATCTTCATTCAGTCTCTATAGTTATCTCTCTAGATGCAAATGGCATTTTCCATCCCAAGTCTATTTTCTTATTCTTGGATCAATGTATTGCTGAATAGAGCTAAGTCTATCATAGTTGATGAACATATAATGTTGCTGTGATTGTGTACAATGTTCTCCTTGTTCTGCTCACTTTACTCAGCATCAGTTCATATAAGTCTTCCTAAAATTTTCTGAAATTTGCCTGCACATCATTTCCTGTAGAACAATAATATTCCACAATATTCATATACCATAACTTATTTAGCCATTTCCCAACTTATGGGCAACTGTTCAATTTCCAATTCTTTGCCACCATAAAAAGAGCTGCTACAAACATTTTTGCACATAGGCATCATTTCCTTTTATGATCTCTTTGGAATATAGACCCAGTAGAAACATTGGGAATGCACAGTTCACCTTTTGAGCATAGTTCCAAATTGCTCTCCAAAATGTTTGAATCAGTTCATAACTCTACCAACAATGCATTATTAGTGTCACCAGTTTTCCCACATCCCCTCCAATATTCATTATTATCTTTTCCTGTCATCTTAGCCAATCTGATAGGTATGAAGTGGTACCTTAGAGTTGTTTTAATTTTCTTTTCAGCAATCAATAGTGATTTAGATCATTTTTTCATGACTATAAATGGTTTTAATTTCATCTGAAAACTGCCTGTTCATATTCTTCAACTACTCATAAAGATGGAATACACTTAAGAAAGATTGATAAGAATCTTATCAAAACAATTATAAAAATTTTTAAATGGGGTAAAGAATAAGCTATTATGTAGTAAGTAAAATATCATAACATAAAGCCACAAAGTAAGAAAGTGGGACATCTGCAAATTCACAACACAAAATACAAAGAAAAAAGCATGTAAAATGTATTGCATATAAATGTATCAAGGGTCTACACATAAATTCTCCAAGTTTAAGCAACAAACAAGAGGAATTAGGAATACTTCATACACATCACTGAGACTTGGTTGGATGAAACCCATAGAAACAAGACCAGTAAAAGTTGTGAGAACATATTCATGTGAGGAAATTGAAGATCCAGAGGGAAGAAGTATAAGGGTATTTGGGTGAAGGTCAAGGAGATAAGAGACAGAAGTGATTTTGTCACTAGAGTATACTACAGATCATCTAGACAGAAAGAGGAAAACAATGAGGAGTTTAGAAAACAGAATAAAACTTTGGCACAGTCATATGATATAGTGATGAGGAAATTCAATTAATAAAAATCTACTGCAGTTCTCCCTCAGCCAAAAGCAAAACAGCTAATAACGTTCTTTAGACCTTCAAAAGATGGAAGAACTAACCTGGGAAAATTGTGTTTTATATACAAAGAAAAAGGAACTGATTACTGTATGGGGAAATGGACAAGTGGGATATGACTTCAACTCTTGAGGAGAGTCACCACTCCACCTTGTGAGGAGAAAATCAAGATAATGTCTAACAAGTACTTTGGAAGGTTTTTTTTTTAATTCTAAACTTAACAAACACCAAGTAAGATAGCATTTCCATATATTCTAGAACAGAAAATACTGTATATAAAGATACATGTATATCTATTATGTAGGACTTACTTTTCTTTTTGAATATTTAAGAAATTTTAAATAATCTTGGGGAAGGGGAAGAAGAGAAAGAAAGGTACCAGCGAAAGAACTCTGGGAGATGACTAAAAACCATTACATTGAATTCCCAATCCCTATATTTTTGCCCACCTGCATTTTTGATTTCCTTCATAGGCTAATTGTACAATATTTCAGAGTCCGATTCTTTTTGTACAGCAAAATAACGGTTTGGTCATGTTTACTTATTGTGTATCTAATTTATATTTTAATATATTTAACATCTACTGGTCATCCTGCCATCTGGGGGAGGGGATGGGAGGAAGGAGGGGAAAAATTGGAACAAGAGATTTGGCAATTGTCAATGCTGTAAAGTTACCCATACATATAACCTGTAAATAAAAGGCTATTAAAATTAAAAGAGAGAGAGAGAGAGAGAGAGAGAGAGAGAGAGAGAGAGAGAGAGAAAGGTAGAAAACAATTTAGAACTCAAAATCTTAAAAAAAAAAAAGTGAATATTGAAAACTATCTGTATATATAATTGGAAAAAATAACTACTAAGTGGAAAAAATAATTTTTTTAAAAGATAAAAAATTCAATACATAATTTTCACAACTGTTCTCATGCACCTCTGATTTGGGGAAAACAATCTAAAATTAGTTCAGAGAAAAGATAGGAGCCATGAAGCAAAATAATTCCTAAGACATGAGCCCGGGGGAATGGGAAATACTTAACAATTAAATTTTAAATACACAAAAGAAAAGCAGTTCCAATAAGGAGGAAAAATAGGAGTAGCCTCAAGAAACCTGTGTGGATGTGAAAAGTACAGCATGATATTTATAATGCTAACAATGCTAAAACTCAGAAAGAACAGAAACTGACAAGGAAAGTAATAACAAAAAGAGAAGCCTTTTTTTTTTAAGCTTCACTAGGGGAAAAAGGAAGACAAAAGGAGCAGGGATTTTCACTTGGGGTGAAAAAGAAAGTAATGACAAATCTATGATGGGTTCAGCACTGTGACATAAATTGCCTTCATCACTCTCACATCCTGTGTCTTCTCCTTATAAATGGCATAGTCTATTAAATGTCAGTGTCTGCTATAAGAGTGGATCCATTAAGTTTTATTGTGTTTAGATAAATAGAAAATTGCTAGTGATGAGAAGATTATGAAATGCACAAGTCTTCAATAGTAAGTGACTACTGCTATTGTTATTTCTGATTCCATTTCTCCCAAGGACTTCCTCTCATGTCTGGTAGTCTGTGACCATTCTGGTACTAAAGTCACCCAGAATTATAAACTTGTCCTCTTTTGGCACTTGATGAGGGTCTTCAAGTATTCATAAAAAAAAATTTTAACCTTATCAAAATTCATCACAGTAGAAGCATATACATAGATGATGGGGGCATGGCACTTGATACAGATGAATCTAGTAGGGAGGAGGATGGTAAGTACTGGAAACATTTCATCAGGAATATGTAAAGAAGGGAACATTACGTGTGTGTGTGTGTGTGTGTGTGTGTGTGCCTGCGTGTTTTCAAAACTCATTAAGAGGATAATGGGACAGGAAGGGAGAGAGGATAGGGAGGGACTTTTAGAGGGTGGGTAGGTTAAGAAATAGAGGGCAAGATAGCAGGTAGAAATAAAGAAAAGGAGGGAATTTTCAGGAATAGAGTGAGAAGGATAATAAGGGAAAATAGGAAAGAGGAAAATATATAAGTAATTATTGCTTAAAATGTGAAATGGAATGAATTTACTTATAAAAGGGAAAGGGATAATAAATTTTAAAAATTGAATTCAATAAGAAGTTACTTTCAGGAAACATAATCAAAATGAGAAATATACACAAAGAAAAAATAAAGGGCAGGAGTAAAATTTGTTATGTAAAAAAAGTAGAGGTAGTAATCATTTGATCTCAAACAAAGTTAAAGCTAAAACAGACTTAATCATATGAGAAAACTAGGAAAACTACACTATGTGTCAGCCATATTATTCAATATTGTTTTACACCATTTAAAATAATTAGACAATATAAAATACTTAAGGATATATCTGCCAAAACAGGCACAGGAACTATATGAACACAAACATAAAATGTCTTTATACAAACAAGTCAGATCTAAATAATTTGAGTAATATTTATTGTTCATGGGTAAAGACAATAAAATTTTTAAATGATATTTTTGCCTAACTAATCTATTCATTAAATTTCATTCCAATTAAATCATTTTAAAATTATCTTACTGAGTTAGAAAAAAATTAACATAATTCATTTGAAACTTCAAAAAAAAATGGAGAAAATCATGTAAAAGAAGTAGAGTCAGCAGTGTCTTCCCTTAAACTCTCTTATAAGGTAAGAACATTGCTGAAATATAAAATGAGTAATTTTGATTATTTTAAATTAAAATATTGAAACCTGTGTAGCCAAGAATAGAAGGGAAGCAGAAAATTGGGGGGGGAAAATGCAAAGACAATCTTTCAGATAGGAAGTCATTAGAATGGAATATTGTTATGGTATAAGAAATAATGAGCTGATTGATTTAGAAAAAAAAAATGGAAAGACTTGGACTTATAAAGGAAGATGCTATAAACCTCCTGAGAATCAATTGACAAGTAGAAATAAACATAGTATGGTCTTACACATATGTGTATGAATGTATATATGTAAATATGTGTATGTTTATAGATATCTATGCATATGTATCCACGCTTTATTACAGCCTGCTTATTGGAGAGAAGGGGAGAGAAGGAAAAAAAAATTAAAAAGTTCACAGAACAAAAGAAAACCTACAAAAAAGGAAAGAAAAGCTGTCCAACTTTGAAAACAAGTAGTATTTATTATATGGGTTTTGTTGAAATGAAAATTTGATTTATACTGAATCCTCTATTGTTCTGCGGTATACAAAGCAATGTTGTGTTTCTTTTTTCTTTTCTCATTTTATATTTAAATTTAAAATAAATTTTTTTAAATTATGAAAAAAAATGCCCATAGCTGTGAGTTATGGAACATTATGATCCCTAAATTAAGTTCTGGGTCACCCAAAAGGCAATGAAAAGCTGGTTGGTATGAGATATATATATCATATATTACGAACAAGAAATAAACAAGAGAAACTTTGTAAAGGGCTGTAAAGAGAGACATATATAGAAAAGGAAGAACAGTCATGTGGCAAGAGCAAATGCTCATTGTTTTTTGTCCCATGACATCAAGAAAGTGATTTCATGACTTGCAAGTAAACTGGATTTAAGTGAAGCAGGGCTGTAAAAAATTACCAGTCTCTATTCTCTGGGGTTATCTTGATCCAGTGGCAAGACATAAATCAGGTTGACTGGAGATGGCCCCAGAAGCAGTAGACCACCTTGGCTTTCTTAAGCTGAGATCCTCCCCAAGTCTCAGTTAGTCTGAAGCAACACTCCGTCAGTGATTAAGGGTAGGTGAGAAGAAAAATGAGTACTATATCATACCAAAGAATCATAAAAGAGGGAAAAGGACCCACATGTGCAAAAATGCTTGTAGCAGCTCTTTTTGTGGTGACAAGGAATTGGAAAATGAGTAGATGCACATCAATTGAGGAATGGCTAAATAAGTTATGGTACATTAAAGTAATGGAATATTATTGTTCTATATAAAAATGATGAACAGGCTGATTTTAGAAAGGCTTGGAAAGATTTAAAAGAAATGATGCTGAGTGAAGCAAACAGAACCAGGAAAACATTGTACTCAGCAACAGCAGGATTGTGTGATGATCAACTCTGCTAGGCTTGTTTCTTCTCAGTAGTTCAGTGATACAAGGCAATTCCAATAAACTTTGCATAGAAAATACCATCTGCATCTAGAGAGATGGAGACTGAATGTAGATCAACATATTCTATTTTCACCTATCTTTTTTTTCTCGAGGTTTTTCTGTTTTGTGCCTATTTTTCTCTCCCAACATGATAATATGGAAATATGTAAAAAGGGGTGTACATGTGTAACATAAAAATAATTTTTAAAAAAGAGCTCTTCAAAAAAAGCAGCAAAAAAAAAAAAAAAATGAAGAAAATCAGGCAAAGTTCAGTTGAGTACTCCATGTGCTTCCTCCTCTCACAGGAATTTGGGGGAATAGCTAATGACTGTAACCCAAACCACACCTTTTTCTGTTTACTAGGCAACCTTATGGGCTATACCTTTCCTTTGTCCCACAGGTCCAAGGAATTTTTCCTATTGGAGGTTGAGGATTTGCCTAAGAATTCTGTGGTCTGAACAGCCCACATAGTGCTTTTGTATCCTTTTCCCTAGAGTCCTAAGGAGCTTACAAATAGATGCTATTATTCATCATAAAAATCACCAAATTCTCTTACTTGAGCTTTGAAGCTCTCTAATCAGAAACTACTTCTAATTACGAGTACAGATCTTTAGCCTCCTGACCTACCTTCTTAATGTTGTATACTTCCTAGCTAATCACAGGTCTTCTCTTTACCCAGCACAGTATAGATAGACAGCCAATACAAAGTAGTCTTAATCAATCATGGACTTTTTAATGAAACAAAATCAGTAAAAAGAAAATAACTTATAGAAATATGTAATGTTCTTCTCTAAAATATATTGTTCCCCGGGAGCAGATTTCTTGGGGGCTTCCTTTCAGTTCAAAGTAAGAATCACCTCAAATGCAGCCAGAAGTTTAAAGTTCAGATCCTTTATTGTCTCTTTCAAAATAGCCCAGTTAGCTTTCTTAGAGGCCTATCTCTCTCCTTGGTTCCAAGAGCTCTTGCCGCTGGTCCTTTGTCTCTTCCAGCTTCAGCCTCCGAATCTAAAGCCTCCCAAGCCAGCACAAGGGTAGAATATGGAATGAATTGACTCCGCCTCTGAGAGAGTGTGCTTGGGGCTTCTGACTTGTGAATCTCCCGAAGTCTCTAGTGGGCTTGTCCCTTAGTGGGTTCCTCCTTATGTATGTTCTCTTAAAGATGTGTGAACTCTAATGTGTGAACTCTCTTAAAGGTGTGAACTCTAAAGGTATACTAAGGTATATAAAGGTATACTAAGTACATAAGCACTGTCTCTATCAATTCCAGTGACTTAGCACCTTGTTTCAAGTTCTGGCCCATAACAGAAATAACTAAAAAACAGAATAAATATCTCTTAGCAAATAGGCCTCTGGAAGAGCACCTGAGAAGAGTAAACGCTAAATCTTCAGGCCAAACCTCTGCTAACCTAGCAAAGGGTGGGCCTTACAGCAGCTTTTTAAACTTTGCTGTTGTCATTTAATCTTTTCAGTCATATCTGATTCTTTGTGACCTCATTTGGGATTTCTTGGTAAAGATACTGAAGAAGTTTGCCATTTCCTTCTCAGTTCATCTTATAGATGAGGAAACTGAGGCGAACAGAATTAAGTGACTTGTATACAGTCACACAGCTAAGAAGTATATAAGGCTGAATTTAAACTCAGGTTTTCCTGACTCCTATGCTTACTAGCACATCTGCTACTCTTAGTTCTTCCCTAATCCTAGAGCACACATTGAAAGATACTGACACAGATTCGGACCCAAAATCCTGCTGCTATTTTCCCATTTCTCTACTTAGCTCCATTTCTTTTCTGTGGACCTCAGGCTAGTTTACTCTTTCTTCCATCTGCTTCCTTTGCTTCGTTGCTGAACAATTCAAAATGTCCTAGTCCCAAGGAACTTTGGCAACTAAGCCCAAACCTTGGAACAGATCAGTCTCTCTTCAGATCAGAAAGGGAATATTGTCATTTCAAAATACTAATCCCAGGATACCTGACTAAATTTTGAACTAAAAATAATAATAATATTTATATAGTACTTACTGGGTCCCAGGCACTGTGCTAAGCCCTTTATCAATATTATCTCGTTTGATCACAATAACCCTGGAGATAAGTGCCATTATTATCCCCTTTTTACAGATGAAGAAATTGAGGCAGATGGAAGGTAAGGGATTTCTCCAGGATGACATAACTAGATATCTTGAGGCTATATTTGAACTCAGGTTTTCCTGTCTTCAGGCCTGATTTTATACAGGCTGTGTCATGTAGCTAGAATTTTGCCCTGCCTATGAGGATTAAGAGCCAACCAAGCAGAAATGTCTGGTCCTGTGTGGATATCCTGCTAATTAACTATTAGAACTGGAAGAAGTGGGAAGTGTACTTCCAGAAAGGCCTGATGACCTATAATGGAAGTGCTTGGCTTCCTGTTTTGGAGCAACCAGATATATTCAGTGACTAGTTCCAGTCCACTAACAACTGGATAAAGAGAGGGCTTGTGAATCGCCTATGTAACCAGAATTGCATTCCACATTTACACACCATCCTGGTCTCTGGTTCCTGGCCCCACCACAACCGCTGCTGAGGTGAGCAGCCTGGGCTGGCTATTCTGTGGCACCAACAGAAGTCAAAGTGACAAGTCCCAGCTGAATCTATCCTTTCCTGAATTTAGGCAAAAGAAGAGTGGCAATGACTATGACCCTGTGAACTTCAAAAGGTCAGCCCAGCAAGCTGGATTGGTCCAGGAGTGGGAGAAATAAAGTACCAAAGAATTCACCTGACTAAGCCTGGTGGCAGCTGAAACCAGACTCATCCAATGGCTATGCTACAACAGGAAGTAAACTTTCCATTTAAATTAAGAAGCTGCATTAAATCTGAGCCCACTACTCTCCCCAGGGTCTGAGATGGCAGAGGATGCTCCCAACAAATGGGGACAGGGAAGGAAAGAAATATTTGTGCTTCTGGTTCTTGTTCTGTCTGAGTGAGGATATCTATATATCCTTCTGTAAAAGCTGACTGATGTTAATTGGTTTAAATGAAACCAGATCTTAACTATTGGTAGTAACCAATGGAGAGAACATAGTGGAATGGAGGTCTTCAGCTGACCGCATTACAGAAAGTTTTCTCAGGCTCTTCAGAAATCTCCCAAAAACCTTGAGTGGGAGCTGTAAGTAGCTTCATTCTAGGAGAACAAGTTGAGTCTTACTTAAGGATAGTTGCTTAGGATTCAGTGACAAGCCATGGGATTGATATTTTGTAGTACATAGATATTGGCTTTTGGCAGTCGTCAAAACATACTACAAAGATTAGGTAGGACCTGTGTCTTACATCAAGTTCAATAAATGGAAATTTGGTAACAAGAGCCCCTAAGTAATGAAATTCCAAAAACTATCACCTTTCGAATAAAAGAATGAGAATAAAAGCATTCCAATAAAAATTCATCCAAGTGAATAGGTTCATTAATATATTTTTAAATCTATTTAACAAGAATTTTTTCTCTTTACCTGCATACAGGCATCTTGACCTCTGATTGCAGCAATGTGAGCTGCTGTCCAACCTCCTGGAGTTACACTCTTGATGTCAGCCCCATGCCACAGCAACCAGTGAAGACACTAAATTAAAGAGAATGAAAATATTAAAATGCATATATCATACATATTATTCTGCTCTAAATAACTGTCATATATTTTTATAATGATAGCATTCCTACTCAACCACACTTAAATCTCTAGGGTCACTGGTTGATACTGAAGTTTGTACATTTAAAAGTATTGCTGGAACTAGGAGGAAAATGTATACAAATAACAATTTTTAAATGCTTAAGAATTCTGACCAACAATGACCAACATAAGGATTTAATGATAAAGGGTGCTACCCACCCTCCAGGCAGAGAGATGATTTGACTCAGGGTATATACAAACTGAAACATGGGGGGCTTTGGGACATGGTCAATGAAAGAATTAGCTAATTGCACATATTTGCTACAAGGTTTATCCTATACGCCCCAGAATGGGATTGCTTCCACTGAGGGATCAAGGTATGAGCCAGCTTTCATCACCTGAAGCTGAGGAGGTATCTTTATAAAAGATCAAATAGAAACCTGATGAGTCAGGGGAGCAATGGCTCCTGAGAGTGCAGTCCAATGAAGCTAATGTAGAATCTTTCTGCAGCAGATTTCCATAGGTTTGAGAAGCTCTCTGAGGACTTACTGGAACAAAGACATCTAAATCAAAGGCTCCAGACCAGAACTTCCCTTGTTCCTTTTTAGAGCTGATTGCGACTGGGAGTTACCGAATCTGGCCTCATAAATATGAATTCCTAATGCAGCTGACTTCCCATGGGCATCTCCCAGACAGGAAATAAAAGTTCCTAAAGGGAATAAGGGTTTGACAGATTTTATCTATGCAACCTCTCACTATCACCACCAAGGTCTGTACATCCTAGTTCAAGATCAATTAAATCAAATCTTTTGGGGAGCCCATATCTGATATATCAACTGACAAAATGAGTAGAAGATTGAATAGCAGTTGCCATCAGGGAAAATACTGATATGAGTGTAAATAGCTGGCCCAAGGATGGAAGAAGATGACCCTACATCTATTTTCCTCCTAGTGGAAATGACATCTTCTCCTACAGGAGCTTTGAATGTGGCTTCTGAAAAAAGGAGATTGAAAAAGTAATTGATCAGCAGTCTATGGGGATATTAATAAAACTACTTCATGTTATCTGGGACAGGGATAGTAAAGACTCTGAATTATTATTTGTCATTTATTATATTGTCTGGGAAAATATATTTTTAAAATATAATTTTAAATAATCAGAGATTGTTTAAACCCAGAATGTTGTCCTGACCTCAATAATTCTTCAGAAATACCAAAGATAGCTACAAGAACTTGAGTTCTTCCCCATTCTACCTGGTAAACTGACAGCTCTACCCATTATGAGAGAATAAAACAAAACAACTTCAACACTCAGTAATTCAGTAACTGGGACTACTCTGAGGGATGGGGATAGCTGGCAATTCCTCCCAGGAGGCTGAGCTGCAGGCTGCAGACTTGACATATGAGAAAGTTTCAAATGAATGAATTGATGATTTATTCAGTACTTATTATATGAAAAGCCCTGTGCTGGGAATACAAGTGGAAAAGTCAAATGGTCTCTCCTCTCAGAGTTCGAATTCTAATAGGAGAGAGAACCCATATGGAAGTTTTCAGAAGCAAATTAGATGAAGTTAAGATGCAACAGCAAAGCAGATAGTGATATCCCCCCCTCTAATAACATTTTTACAGATAAAATCCTATCAGTTTCTGATACTGAGCCATCCAAAAGCACCAAGGACTTGGTGACAAGAATGTTCTTGCTTGGATTTGCAACTTCAGGAGCAGAGACCAGGCTGCATCTCCATAGGAGTTACTACCCAGAATAATGACTACAGAATGTGCACTTGAACTACTATTCCCAACACTCTTGGGCTCAGAGTAGGAGCTGACTCAATCAGAATCCAGGAAAGATGGTGGTCAAGGTAGTGGGTATATGCAGTCTTTTATCACTTCATCAGAGGGCCCTGCTGTTTCAGTCAAGATGGCATGTCTTAAGGGATGGACACATAATGCTGATTCCTGGGCGGTGGTTATGAGTGTGGCCAACTATTGGGAACCTGGAAAGGACAAGCCTGGACAACCATAAGCTCTTCCCACTTTGGGGTCAGGACAAATTGATGAGTTCTGCAGATGCCTTCCATCACATACAGTTGTTTGTGAGCCAGCAAAGACAAAACTGCCCAGCCAGATCAATGTTCCTAGCAGAGCAGCACAGGTAGGAGAGATCCATCCCAATCTGGACATAAGAACCATGATGCCCTGATCACACAATCCTCCAACAAAGAATAAGGTGGCCTCTTTGGTTCTTCACACCAATCAGAGCACCCTTTTGAAAAAGAAGTCTGGCCTGATCACACTGGAGTCCTACCTTGCTTTCAAGTAATCAGTTTATTGCATTAATCCCTTCCACAATTTCGAGGCAAGAGGTTTGCCCTTACTGCAGATGATGCCTTTTGAAGCTAAGGCATTTTGGTACTGGTTAAGTCTGCCTCCTGCCCCTAGGCATCAAGCTTTCACAGGATAGCTCCTCCTTCCTTATAAGTCTCCTGCCCCAAAGACCTGAAGAAAAGCCACAAGAAGGCCCATCTATGTCCTGCCTGTTGGGTTTCACCTCTTTTACCTCTGAGAGCTGACATTTTTAAATGTTGGAATAGCCTTTTGTTTTTTTTTTTTTTGTTTTTGTTTTTTTAATTTAATAGCCTTTTATTTACAGGATATATGCATGGGTAACTTTACAGCATTAACAATTGCCAAACCTCTTGTTCCAATTTTTCACCTCTTACCCCCCCACCCCCTCCCCTAGATGGCAGGATGACCAGTAGATGTTAAATACATTAAAATATAAATTAGATACACAATAAGTATACGTGACCAAAACGTTATTTTGCTGTACAAAAAGAATCAGACTCTGAAATATTGTACAATTAGCTTGTGAAGGAAATCAAAAATGCAGGTGGGCATAAATATAGGGATTGGGAATTCAATGTAATGGTTTTAGTCATCTCCCAGAGTTCTTTCTCTAGCGTAGCTAGTTCAGTTCATTACTGCTCCATTGGAAATGATTTGGTTGATCTCGTTGCTGAGGATGGCCTGGTCCATCAGAACTGGTCATCATATAGTATTGTTGTTGAAGTATATAATGATCTCCTGGTCCTGCTCATTTCACTCAGCATCAGTTCGTGTAAGTCTCTCCAGGCCTTTCTGAAATCATCCTGTTGATCATTTCTTACAGAACAGTAATATACAAGGGACCTGTATGTGCACGAATGTTTGTGGAATAGCCTTTTGAAAAACAGCTTCATTACTCAGCCCCTATCACAGTTAGTTGCCCATCTCCCAGAAGTCACTTTCTCAACCCTAGAAAGGAGGAGGGTTCTCCATTTCAGTGACATTATAGCCTCCAGGATAACTTATTTGATACAGACATAGTTTCACCTTGTCAGGACCTTCCTTATTCCACTCCCTGCATGGAGTCCCCTGGATCTCAATGACCCTGATACTTCAGGGGGGTCCATATATTCTGAAGAAACATCTCAGTTCCCCCCAATTGGCATATCTCTTTTTATTTTGAACAAATCCTTCCCAGAGAGGTTTTAGTACACCATATAATGGAATTCTGGGGAGGTGCCCTACCTTCTAATGACATGAGGGAGGTGAAACTCTAGCTTCCTATGACTACCATGAATTTATACAGAAAAAAAGGATATTCTTGAAGGTAATCCTGGAGTCCTTAGAAAAAGATAAGAGATATACCTAGATCCTGAAGAAAAAAAAAGAGGGGAATCACTTCAGCAGAAGTCTCTAAAGGGAAAAAGATTTGCTATCATTTCCCTAATGGAATTTCTGGGGCCAGGGAATACTGAATAGGTATTTATAGAGGAAAAGTCTTGCTATATAAACTTAGATGTTAGATGCCTTATCTACTTTACTACAGATGACCCTGATTCATGAAAAATAATTTATAACTGTGCCCAACATAACATCATTTATACAGTAGTCCTGATGTCCCTGGTTCTTCTCTGACTTATTACCACCACCATGAATCAAGAGACCAAATGTAAATTGAAAAGTTGTAGTATCACCCACTATAGAGACTAGATAATTGAAATCTGACATTTGGTCCTTCCAAAGTGAGAAAAGAAAAGGCTAAGATTTCGATCTTTATTTTTCACTATATTTTTCTTTTTTTCTTTTTTCTTTTTCTTTATGATGATTTCTTCAAGTAGAAAGGCTATACTTTTTTTCTTTTTCCTTTTCTCTTATTTATGCCTATGCTAGGTTTGACAGTAAAAGTTAAACTAAATGGTGGCATTCTTAGGACTTCACCATGATGGGGTGGTATGTAATTGGTATTTATACATAACCCCCAACACGAGTTAGGCTTAATTTTTTTCCTAAAGGACAACAAAGACAAACTGGGGGCTTGATTAGTCTAGGACTAGACTTTACAGAAACTTCTTGATAGCCAAGAGGTAGAGATGAAGAGAGAGAATATTCTTTGAATGGAGAGCTGTTAGTAAAAACATACAATGTCTTCTTCAAAGAACAGCCTGGCCCCTAGTGTCACTGAATCCAAGAGTAAGGGCAGGTTATAAATTGTAAAAGACTGACAGAACATTACTTAATTATCATAAATGTATCCTCAAAGCCCAAAACTGTCAGTCAGTTATTTTTACCACTTATTAAAAAGTATAATTTTACGTTAGTTTATAAATCTTAGGCAAGAAGCAGTATGATATAGTGGATAAAGAGCTGACCTTGGAGTCAAGAAGACCTGGATAAAAGGTCTTCATATTTCTGGCACTCACTAGCTCTATGACTCTGAGTAAATTACTTATCCTTTCAGAGTTCCCAAGCTACTCTTTCTGAGACTAAGCTTCCAAACAATTGCTAACCTGAATTGGGAGAAAGGATTTTCTCACCATGAATTCCTTTAAAGCAATCAAATTATACAACCATACCAAAAACAACCTTTTCCCCCTGAGGAAATTGGGGTTAAGTGACTTGGCCAGGGTTATACAGCTAGGAAGTGTTAAGTATCTGAGATCAAATTTGAATTCAGGTCTCTGATTTCAAGGCTGGTGCTCTATCCACTACACCAACTAGCTGCCCCTAAAAACAATCTTAAAGTACTTTTAACTGTCTTCTCTTTTAGAACATATGCTAACGAGATCAACCAAATCATTTCTAATGGAGCAGTAATGAACTGAACTAGCTATACCCAGAAAAAGAACTCTGGGAGATGACTAAAAACCATTATATTGAATTCCCAATCCCTATATTTATGCACACCTGCATTTTTGATTTCCTTCACAAGCTAATTGTACAATAATTCAGAGTCTGATTCTTTTTGTACAGCAAAATAATGTTTTGGTCATGTATACTTATTGTGTATCTAAGTTATATTTTAATATATTTAACATCTACTGGTCATCCTGACATTTAGGGAGGGGGTGGGGGGGGTAAGAGGTGAAAAATTGGAACAAGAGGTTTGGCAATTGTTAATGCTGTAAAGTTACCCATGTATATATCCTGTAAATAAAAGGCTATTAAATAAAAAAAAAAAAAAGAACATATGCTAGCTCAGGAGAATCAGAGGAAAAACATTAATACCATATAATGTTAAATATGAAAAATGAAGTATTTTATGGGTAACAAGGGAAAAATAAGCAGAAGGCATATCAATTATCGTATTTTTACCCAATTCAATTGCAAATACTTATTTTGAACTTTGCATTTGAGTATTTAAGTCATTTATTTGACATTTCAATGCTTCAATGCTATCAGATTATGCAACAGGATACAATCTGCTAATAAAAAGACATTTCTGATATTAATTAATCACAGATCCAATACAAAAAAAAATTCACCTGGATGCATGATATTGCTAAAATTCAATAATTAGATCATCCACTTTTAATAAGTATTTTTAAAGCTTCTTACCTCCAAACTTCCAGAATGTGCTGCCCACTGTAAAGGGGTAAATTTATGGAGGACATCAACCTCATTAATGTTGATTCCACTCTCTACAATTTCTGCTAGCTGTTTCACATCACCAGCTTTCACTGCATCATGTATACTAACAAAGTGAATCTTCTTCCTAGAATCTGAAATATCATGAAGTTTAAAAGATTACAGAATATCACAGTTTACATAAAGTCCTTTTATCTACATTATCACAATCAAAATTGGATTAGAATGTGTAAGGGTTTAAAAAACCTCTAGGTACAAGGAATGTGGTTCAAGGCATGTGGAAGGACCTGAGGGATGAGAGGGACCAAGGCACAGGTGAGTTCTATGTGGAGGTGTGGCATAGCCCCAAGAGGCAGTGTCTGACTCCAGGTACCACGTCACTAAGGAAGTGCTTTCAAAGCCTAGAACACCTCCTTCCTTCTTCTCGAGCCAATCCCGTTATGACCTACCCATCCAGGTTCCTAGAGGACCTCCCTTCCCCAGATCCTGAGGGGGTATAAATATGTTCTATCTAAGAATAAAGCTCTCTTTTGCTTCACCTCTACCTCCTGGTCGCTCTGTTTTTGAGATCCAGGCTGGTAAGTTGGCCTAGCTGTGCCACCGATGGGAGGGCAGAGTAGCCCAAAGGGGATACTACAAATGATGCCCGAACAGGGACAATTTGGCTAGGACCTCACTGTGTAGCAGGCCTACAGGGTGGGAAGAAAGACAGACCTCTGTTCTAGTGAGTAGAAAGTTAGGGATGGGACAAACTATTGTAAAGGTCTCAGACCAGGAAGTATTGGGATAAGAAGTATATTGGGTCATTAAGAAAGTGGGGATAGAAATAGACATGAGGACCTCACAGAAATTTATAGATACTATACAATTATTCTTCCTGTGGGTACAATATAACAGCCTTGATTTAAACAGATGGGGAACAGTAGGACATCAGATGGCCTCTTATGAAAGAGAAAATCCCAGGGAAATCCCTGAACATCACCTGATATATACGAAGCACCACTGAGGGCACTAAATTAAACCCTCTCAAGGTGCATGTTGAAGTGCAGACAGAAAAGGAGAATTGCAAGAGTAGCAAAAAGGAAAAGGGAACTGAGTGGGCTCCTACCTTGGAGTATTCCATAATTAAGAAAAGGAGTGCCCAGGAGGCAAATACCAATATGATGGACATAAATTTAGAAGATGAGTCAGGAAGTGAGACAGGGAGTGATGAGGAGGAACAAAAGAAAGGGAGAGAAAGATAAAAGGAATAGCCCATGAATTCTTTCACCTTCCTGCAGCTGCTTTACAATGCCTTTATGGCCTTATCAAGGAACAAACCCGTAATACAGTAAAACATTGTGCTCATTGTGTGCCTTTTTCCCCCCACCACCTCCAGCTAGAGTTAACCCTTGTGAAAGTGCCCCTAATGAGCTATGGCAAATGAATGTTACCCATATGGGGTGAGTTGCTATACATGTTTCTATTGATACTTTCTCCAAATTTATGTGGGCCACAGCTTCCCCTAAAGAAACAACCCCAGCTGTGATTAAACTTCTATATCACTGTTTTTCTTCTCAAGGGGTCCCAGCATCCATAAAGACTGATAATGGGCCAGCTTTTACCTCTAAACACTTTGCAACCTTTCTCTCCACCTTTGGGATTATCCATGTTACTAGTACTCCCTACAATCCCACTGGCCAAGTCCTTGTAGAACATGCCCATCACACACTGAAAATATTCCTTATTAAACAAAAAGAGTAAATAAAGTAAAAGTACCCCCAATGACTAAACCAGTCAGATACAGACAAAGCTGTATTTACATGTAACTTTTTGTGTGTCAGTTGGGAAGGTGCATTATCTCCAGCCATAAGACATATGATAAATGCCTCTGATGAAAGAAAAGACACTCCTATTAGAAGAGCGCTTCAGGCTCCTGATAAGACTTATGGTAGCATTATGTGGAAAGATGAGGATGGGAAATGGCATGGCTCCACTCAAGTTCTTTTGAAGGGCCTGGTATTCTTAGGTGTTACAGATGCAGATGGTTCTTATGTGTTACAGATGCAGATGGAAAAGGGACATGGCTCCCACTTAATGGACCCAAACCATTTATGAAAAAAGAGAAGGACAAGGTGAGGAGACAGAGACACCTAAAGAAGAGATAGTGGGGAAGGAGGAGGATTCATAGGAATAAAAGGACTAAGACTGCTGATCTCAGGACATTAACATGTCTCCTCTCCATTCTGTGTCAAATAGCCCTGGCTCAGACAGACTCTGTACCTATGGTAGAACTAAAGCAGGAAGAACAGCAAGGTATAGAGAGATGGGTGTTAGTGTTAGTATTAGTGAATGGGGGCCAGAGACGACTCTTGACTTGGGATGAACCCTCCCCAGATTTACTTTTGCATGGTAATATTACCTCCCTGACTGATGAAGATCCTAATAAGCACCTACCCCTCAGAGAATCAAGAATTAAGACCTTAAAAGACTTTACATTTATTATCAGGGGTATTCTTGTATGTATGACAGACCAAGTACCTTCCTCAACAACAAAGAGACTTTGCTTACAAGTGGCATGGGCTCCTGGGGCATGGCATGAGCTCCTGGGGCATGGCACATCATGAATACTGACTGTGGATACGATGTTCAGCACCTCCTTTATACAAACTTGACTATGGGTGGGGTACTGTGGAAGGCATATGGTGATTACTCTGAACCCTCCCCCTTTTAGACTGCACCTTTGGACCTGTAACCCCTGGCCCCTCTTTCTCGGATTGCCATGGACCCATCCCACATACTCTTGGATAGCACAGGGCTATCTCCAAGACACCCGATATAATGATACACAGAGAATTCAGATACATTCCTGGTTGAAAAGATGACCCAATACTGCAATCACCCAAAGGCCACTTGAGATTCCAAAACCAGTAATGCAATATCAAAAGGTGTAACACCTAAGACTCTGGAAAGCTGTAGCAGCTTTGATTCTGGGAACACATGTGAATATCACATATGTAGATGTAATTTGAAACCATGCAAAGATCCAACTTTCCAGGCATTTAGATCCCTCTTTAGTCATAATGGGGCTAACTATACCAATGAACACCAGTCTAATATAGGTTGTGTTATCATGGTTTACTCCTTTGAAACTCAGGGTGTGACCCCACCAGGTTACAGATTCTTAATATGCAGTAATTCCAATTACAATGTTACCTTGAAAAACCCCGAATTAGGTGAACCTGTGTTCTGGGTAGATATACATAATTGCAGATAGTATAAGACCCCAAGGATATCCTCCAAATTCTACCTTATTTCTAATAGGTACGCAGCAGTTAACTCTCCTGAAGGTTCACTTCCCTGACCCTTAGTTTGCCACCATTGAGGATGCAGCATGGCACAGAAATAGTCAGGCTCTACCTATGAGACACAAAAGGGACTTGGGAGGGGTAGTAAGAGGGCTAGCTTTAGCTATGTTTATCTTTGAAGAATTTCAAAATCAAGAACTTTATGCACAAACTAACCTAGCTTTCCAAATTCAGGATCTAGCCCAAAAAATGGTCTAAGCCTTTCAAGTGCAGGCAAGATTAGATAATATGCTGGAAGAACAAATCCAATGTTTAGCAGAAATTACTCAACAACTGGATAATGAAGTCCTTTGGATAGAATTGAGAAATATCTCATGTGATGGAAGATACTCTCAAATATGTGTAACCTCTTTATCCTCTAATGAGATGTGCAATGCATCTCCTCTTCCCTTCTCACAGTACTGGTGCGATGCATCACAAACATTGGCTGAAATTCAAAGCACAAATTTCACTATGGAATTGCAATCTTTGTGACAACTTATCTATTTAACAACTAACTACACCAATCAATGGTCATAAAAACAGTCCTGAGATGTTATAGAATAACTGGCTGAATGGATCAAACACACCTCCTCACCATTTGCCCCCTTTTTTTATACATATTGGTGCTATGATAGCTTTTGCTTTCCTGCTATTATTTTGCTTACCAGTCATGATTAGCTGTTTTTTCTGCATACTTCCACAACCTATACACCAGGTTAAAAGTGAATACCTTGGGGTGGGGGGGGTAAGAGGTGAAAAATTGGAACAAGAGGTTTGGCAATTGTTAATGCTGTAAAGTTACCCATGTATATATCCTGTAAATAAAAGGCTATTAAATAAAAAAAAAAAAGAGAGAGAGAGAAACAAAACAAAACAAAAAAAAAAAGTGAGTACCTTAACCTCACAGGACATTCCTGAGGACCCCCTAGACAGGGGGTCTGCATTAAACAAAAAAAGGAAGATATGTGGGTTAAAAAAACCTCTAGGAGCAAGGAATATAGTTCAAGGCATATGGGAAGACCTGAGGGATGAGAGGGACCAAGACGCAGGCAAGCTCTACGTGAAGGTGGGGCATAGCCCCATCTCCCTCCTTAGTGTTCTCATAGCCTAGCACGCCTACCTCCCTCTTCTCTGATCAATCCCATTATGACCTGCCCATCCAGGTTCCTAGAGGACCTACCCTACCTCAGATCCTCAGGGGAATATAAATATGTGCTACCTAAGAATAAAATTCTCTTTCACTTAACCTCTACATCCTGGTTGGTCTGGATCCAGGTTGGTACCCAATGATTGGTAAGTTAGCCTAGTTGTGCCACCAACAGGTGGGCAGTTAAGAATAGCCCAAAGGGGACACTACAAGAATGCATCAATTTAAATGGTCAAAGGATATGAACAGACAATTTTCAGATGATGAAATTGAAACTATTTCTACTCATATGAAAGGGTGTTCCAAATCACTATTGATCAGAGAAATGAAAATTAAGACAATTCTGAGATACTACTACACATCTTTTGGCTAAGATGACAGAAAAAGATAATGATGAAAATTGGAGGGGATGCAGGAAAACTGGGACACTGGATGCAACACATTGTTGGTGGAGTTGTGAACAGATCCAACATTCTGAAGAACAATTTGGAACTATGCTCAAAAAGTTATCAAACTGTGCATATCCTTTGATCCTGCAGTACTACTACTGGGCTTATATCCCAAAGAGATCTCAAAGAAGGGAAAGGGACCTGTATGTGCCAAAATGTTTGTGGCAGCACTTTTTGTAGTGGCCAGAAACTGGAAACTGAGTGGATGCCCATCAGTTGGAGAATGGCTGAATATTATGGAATATTATTGTTCTGTAAGAAATGACCAGCAGGATTAATACAGAGTGGCTTGGAGAGACTTACATGAACTGATGCTGAATGAAATGAGCAGAATCAGGAGATCATTATACACTTCAACAACAATACTATATGAGAATGTATTCTGATGGAAGTGGATATCTTCAACAATGAGAAGATCCAATTCAGTTCCAATTGATCAATAATGGACAGAATCAGCTATACCCAGAGAAGGAACACTAGGAAATGAATGTGGACTACTTGCATTTTTGTTTTTCTTCCCAGGTTATTTTTACCTTCTGAATCTGATTTTTCTTGTGCAACAAGAGAACTGTATGAATCTGTACACATATTTATATTTAATATATATTTTAACATATTTAATATGTATGAGGCTGCCTGCCATCTAGGGGAGAGGGTGGAGGGAGGAAAGGGAAAAGTTGGTGAGTGCAAGAGAGAATGTTGAAAAATTACCCATGCATATAAAAAAATTAAATAGAATTAAAAAAAAAAAAAAGAATGCATCAAGAAAGAGGAAAAGAACTGCAAAAATTACATGGCTTTTAAATCACTGTTTACAAAAAGTTAACTTATTATAGGATAAGAATTACTGAAATACATTTCATTTTTTAGTCTGGATATGTGATTTCATCAGTGTAGGAACTCTATGGTACAGAAATTCCCTCTACTACTCAAATTGGCAACTATTCTGTCTTAGAGAATGGTCAGGGCAGAGCCAAAATAGTGGAGAATAGACAGGTCTTTGAGCTCTTCCTGGATTCCCTCAGATCAATACCAGATCAAGCTTTTGAACTGGTTTTGTAGTGACAGAATTCATAAATATTTGGAGTGCAACAAATTTCCAGCAGAAAATAGTTTGGAAGAACTTCAGAAAAGGTCTGTTTCAATCGGGCACAGGGGAAGTGGCCAGCGTAGGAATAGGGGGAGGTGGCCAGCACAGGCACAGCACAGGGACCCAGGTAGTTGTGGCATCCACACACTGTGGGAATCTACCAGGAAGCTCTTAGCAAAAATACAGTTACATTGGCTATTCTGTCCTGGTTCAGAAGCCAGTGGATCAGAACATTAACTGTGAGAAATCCAACACAAATACAAAAGGCAAATAGTGAACCCCTGAACCCTAGAATAATGAGGACTCAGCTATGCCCACCCAGCATGTGAAGGAAGCCAGCAGCACTAGCACCAGGGCAGCATGAAGCTGCTGCTGCCTGAAGATGAATAATCTTGGGACAATCTCCCCTCTGCTTTAAGAGCAGACCTCAATCTTTAAAAATGATCAAAAAAGAAAAAAAGGACTCTGATCATAGACAGCTTTTATGGAGATAGAGAAGAACAGATCTCAAACTCTGAGGGTACTAAAGGCAAATCGTCTCCAAATGAAGCCCCAAAGGGTGATATGAGTTGGTCTCCATCTCACAAAGCTCTCTTGGAAGAATTCAAAAAGAAAACTGCTCATAGCACAGAAAGGGGCCACATAGCTGGCAGGATTTCATTCCAAATTTTCCTAACTCTAAGGATGATTTTGTGTCTACTATGCTACACCATTTCCTACTATTTCATTAGTGATACCAAAAGTGCAAGTAGCTAGAATTTGATGTAAACATTTACAAATTTTCAGTTTTTTCTTTCAAAAAATATTGCTGCATCAAGGTGATACTGATATACATGTCCTAAGAAGGCAGGATCACTACTTAAAAGTCAGGAATGTTATATAAAGTATTCGTGTTTGGGGTAAGGGTTAGATTAGATAATCCTTTAAACCTATATGATTCTAATTACCCTGGCATGGGTTCTGTCAATAAAAAGTTATAATTATTAAAAATAAAAATAAAGACCTAAAAAAAAAAAAAGCTTATATGATTCTATAATGTTTATAGACTTTATATAGCTGACCTCATCTGATCCTCATAATTACTCTATGAGGTGATAAACACTACAAGAATTATTTTGCCATTTTACCAAAGAATAAACACTATACTACTCAAGATAGGGAAAAGGACTTGTCTAGGCTCCCAGAGCTTCCAAGTATGAGAAGAAGGCTTTGAACTTCTGGGTCCCTAACAGAACCTCTGGGTCTCTTTGATCTAGTGACAATGACTTCCTGACTATTCCATGAATAAGACACTCCATCTCTCAGTTCTGGATATTTTCTCTGGTTATTTCCCATGCCTATAATGCTGTTTATCTTCCCCTCCAACCAATGATCTTCCTGGCTTCCTTGACCAAGTCCAAACTAAAATGACATCTTGTACAGGAAAACTTCCTCAATTTCTCTTGATTCCAGTGCCTTCCCTCTGTTAATTATCTTTTATTTATCCCATATATAGACTTCTTTGTATATATTTGTTTGCATATTGCCTCCCCTATTAGATCATAAGTTCCCTGAGGGTAAGAATTGTCTTTTGCCTCTTTTTGTATCCCTAGTATTTAGCTGAATGAATTGCTCCTAACTCCAAGTTCTCAACTCTCCCAAGCAATTCTCTCTGAGAGTATGGAAGTACAAGAGTATAACATTAACCAAATCACAGTAATACAACTACCAATTAGTCATTCATATGTTCATATTGTGTCAAACAATATATCATACACCAACTATGTGATATAACATATTGCAAATTATTTCAAACTTCTTTGTGTATTAGATCAACTGAGTGTAAAGGTATCTAAATAGGAAAAGAATGATGAGAAGTCACTAAAAAGAAAATACTAAGAATGTCAACATAAGCAAAGGAAAAGACAACAGACATTTCTAAAAGTATTTAAGTCACCTTTCACTATACTAGATGCTGTCAGGTCCAGGAAAAAAAAAAATGTAATATGGTTACTGTCCTCAAAGAGCTTAAAATTTGGGGGACAAGACAAAGCTATACCATTAATTTGTTACTTGGCAAAGTTGACTTTGTTTATTTTATTTATGCCTGTGTCTTAGCTATAGGGTAACTATGGACCTTAGTGGGCAGAGTACTGGACCTAAAGTCAAAAAGACTAGTTTTTCTAAGTTCAAAAATAGCTTCAGACATTCATTAGCTATGTGACCCTGCACAGATCATTTGAACCATTTGCCTAAGTTTCTCATCTGTAAACTGTGCTGGAAACAGAAATGTCAAACCATCTAGAATCTTAATTCAAAAAAACTCTAAATGGGGTCATAAAGAATTGGGCATGACTGAATCAATTACACTCTAGGATCCTTGAGGATTCTGCATTTCTGGAATAAGGAAATGTTTATTTAATACTAATCCAATGTGCAGAAATCTAGTGAGAAAAGGCAAGAAGCTAGGATTGGGTGAAACTCATAGAAGTAATATTGTTGCAGGAGTCTGAAGCCCCAAGGTAACTAATCCAATTTCTACATGCACAAGGTTTGTCATCAGTCCCCTGAGGAAATGATCAGAGGGACAAGAGATGTGAATATTGGCATGAATCTATGATTATGTTGTGCTGCTCTACAGCCTGGACACTGCAATGGAATGGAGGAGCAGAGTAGTACCCCACACATCCCAGATTCAGTGGCTCAATTCATTCTCATTTCTAAGAATACCTTGTCAAGGGTAATTGATCATAATTAGTATGATGGAAAGAACATTCAACTGGGGAGCATGGAAATGAGGACTTTCAACCTGACTCCACTAAACTTGATAAAGGCACCAAATAAATGACTAACTTGGCTTCTGTAAGCCTCAGTTTTTTAGGCCTATAAATCTTCATAGAAAGGTGGGAATAGAGGCCTTAAAGGACAGACACAATTTAAACAAGTAACAGCAGGTCATATTATACAAGGTAAGCTTCTTGAAGGGAATATATCTTCGGTGGCCCTTGCTTTAATAGCAAAGTATTTCACACAAACGTATTTCAATAGTTTGTTAAGTGAATATGCCTACTCCATGACTTACAAACATGCTTCATCTTCCATCTTTTTCTTCCCCATTCCTTTCATCTTCTAGCTCTCAATAAGACCAGGATCCCTCCTGAAATGTCTCAATGGCTATCCTCTCCAGCACTGTTTCGTTCCCTCCGATAATACACATGGAATGTTCATTTCCTATTGCTTCTTCCAGGTTCTTCCTCTCTACTTTGGTAACCTTCTTCCTCAGAGGTTCATTCAATCCTTATTTACCACTACACTGAAATTCTGGAAAGACAACTCTCTAGTTTCAGTGTTTGGGTCACAATCTTTTCTCCTCCCCTCCTCCCAATTCTTGTCCTAATACTAGTAAAATTAAACTCTCTAATACCCAGGTCCACAATTTATTCATGACATGATCTACTACTCTACTCTTCCTCATCTATATACAGAGATAGCCATACCCTTGATCTTGCTATCACCCACAAATGTACTATTTCCGTGTTCATAAACGGTAAAATTTCCTCCTCTTAAAACAATCTGTCATTCCACCTCTCACTCTTCCTCTTAATCCCAACTGTTAATCAATCTCCGTAATGTCCAATCCTCCCAACTCTCATTTCTTTCTCAAGCTATCACTCCTAAATTAAACTCTTAGTTTCAATTTTATTGAAATGGAAATTCTTTGATTTTCAAAATTTCTAATTTAGAATCTAATTAAGGGTTTTTAATTTGTTCTTTTTCTAGCTTTTTAAAGCTGCATGCCCAATTTATTTTTCTTTTTTATTCACATAAGCATCTAGTGATATAAAATCAGCTGCTTTGGCTGAATCCCTTAAGTTCTGGTAAATTGTCTCATTACTGTTATTCATGAATTATTGTTTCTATAATTTGTTGTTTGACCCACTAATTCTTTAGAATTATTTAGTTTCCAACTAATTTTTTGGTTTTATTTTCCCATGGCCCTTTATTACATGTAATTTTTATTGATTCATGATCTAAAAAGAATTTATATCTGCCCTTTTGCATTTGGTTGTGAGGTTTTTATGCCTTAATACATGACCAATTTTTGTGTTGGTACCATGTACCTCTGAGAAAGTATATTCCTTTCTATCCCCATTCAATTTTTTTCCAAATGTCTATAATACCTAACTTTTCTAAAATTCTTACCTCCTTAATTTCTTTCTTGTTTATTTTATTCTAGTTCTGAGATGGTAAGATTCCCCCATTAATATAGTTTTGCTATTTATTTCTTCTTGCAATTCAACTTCTTTTCTAAGAATTTGGATGCTATGCCATGTTAGGACTGCTATTTCTTCATTGCCTATGGTACCTTAGCAAGATGTAGTTTCCTTCTCCTAATTAGATCTATTTTTACTTTTGCTTGATCAGGGATCAAGATCCTTATCCCTGCTTTTTTTTTTTTTTTTTAACTTCAGCTCAAGCATAAAAGATTCTGCTCCAGCCTTTTACCTTTACTCTGTATGTATCTTTCAGCTTCAACTGTGTTATTGTAAACAACATATTGTAGAATTCTGGCTTTTAATCTCATCTGCTATCTGCTTCTATTTTATGGGAGAATTCATCCCATTCACATTCACAGATTACTAATTCTGTATTTTCCTCCATCATATTTTCCCCCAAGTTATACTTTTCTCTCTCCTTTTACCCAATTTCCCCTGGGTATTTCCCAAAATACTCAGTATTTTGCTTCTGAACCCCACCTCCCTCAATTGTCTCTCTCTTTCAGCCACCCCCTTTCTTTATCATCTTCTACTTCTGCCCTCCCTTTTATTAGCCTCTCCCTTTGCTTTCCCTTTTCCCCTCTATTACACTAGGGTAAGATAAATTTCTATGCCAAACTAAGTATTTTTTATTCCTTTTGAGTAAAATCTGATAAGATTAAGGTTTAAACAATACTCATTTTCCCCTCCATTCCTTCTCTCAACCATAATAGGTCTTTTGTGCCTCTTCATGTGGCATAATTTATCTCATTCTATCTCTCCTTTCCTCTTCTCCCAGGACAATACCTTTTCCACCCCTAATTTCTTTTGTATGTCACATTAAAGTCAACTTTTAACTAGATCCTCTAAAAATATCCCTTCTAATTGTCCTGATGAATTAACAGTTCTTAAAAGTTACATATATATCTTTCTTCCCATACAAGGATGTATGATAACTTTTAAAATACATTTTTTTTCTTTTTTCCTTTTAGCTTTTCATGTTTTCTTGGATTTTGTATTTGGAGAACAAATTTTCTGTTCTTTCAGGTATGACCAAAAACCCCTAATTTACTGAATGTCATCTTTTCCCCTAAAAGATAATGTCTAATTTTACTGGAAAACTGATTCTTGGTTGTAGTTCAAGCTCCCTTGCCTTTCAGAATATCATATTCCAAGTCCTCCAATTCTTTAACATGGAAGCTGCTACATCTTGAATAATCTTGATTGTGATTCCTCAACATTTGTTTCTTTCTGGATGCTTGCAATATTTTCTCCTTAATCTGATAAGTCTGGAATTTAGTTATAATATTCCTCTAAGTTTTCACTTTGTAGTTTCTTTCAGGAGGTGATCAGTAATTTATTTTTATTTTTATTTATTTATTTATTTTTTGCTGAGGCAATTGGGGTTCAGTGACTTGCTCAGGGTCATACAGTTAGTGTTACTTGTCTAAGATCACATTTGAACTCAGATCCTCTTGACTTTAGGGCTGGTGCTCTATCCACTGTGCCAACTAGCTAATTAGTAATTCTTTCAATGAATATTTTACCCTCTGGTTCTAGGATATTAGGGTAGTTTTCTTGAAAACTTTGATTTCTTGAAAAATTTTGTCTAAGCTCTTTCAACATGACTTTCAGGTAGTTCAACAATTCTTAGATTTTCTTTCCTGGATCTGTTTTCTAGGTCAGCTGTTTTTCATGAAGTATTTTACACTATTTTCTTTCTTTTTTTTTTTTTTCATTTTTATTTTGTTTGACTTTTCTTGATTTCTCATCAAGTCATTCACTTCCATTTGTCCAATTCTAATTTTTAGTGAATTATTTTCTTCAGTTAGCTTTTTTTTTA
Source organism: Sarcophilus harrisii (assembly GCF_902635505.1). Taxonomy (NCBI): domain Eukaryota; kingdom Metazoa; phylum Chordata; class Mammalia; order Dasyuromorphia; family Dasyuridae; genus Sarcophilus; species Sarcophilus harrisii. The sequence goes on along the minus strand of NC_045428.1, from coordinate 510,041,264 downwards.
ACCTGTTGCATTTGGCCAATTATACTTTTAAAGGAACTGTTTTGTACAGTGGATTTTGTTTTCCTATTCTGCAAATTCTATTTTTTTAAAGAGTTGTTTTCGGTACTTTTTTTTCCCATTTCACCAAATGTATTTTTTAAGGAATTGTTTTCTTTAGTCAATAGCTGTGCTTCCTTTTCCAAACTTTCATAACTCTCCTGTAACACTCTCATTTCTTTTCCCTAATTTTCTTTGATTTCTTTTAAGATCCTTTCTGAACTCTTCCAAGACAGACTTTTGAACTGGGGACCAGTTCATATTCTCCTTTGAAATTTGACCAGAAGGCATTTTGCCTTTGCTGTGCTCTTCTGGGTTTGTGTTCTGGTCTTCCCTATCTCCACAGTAACTATGGTCACAGCTCTTTTTATTTTTTTCCTCATTTTTAAAGATTGAGGTCTGCTCTTAGGGCACAGAGGAGATTGTCCCAAGCTTCCTCTTGCAAGGCAGCAGGGGCTTCTCACTGAATGCACTAGGGCCAGTGCTGCAAATTGCCCTCCATTTTGAGTGGTTTAGTCAAGTCCCGCTTGCTATGTTGGGGTTCAAGGGCTCACAATTTGCCTTCTGTAGTTGCACTGGGGGTTTCACAGCTGGTCTGCTGATCTATTGGCCTTTTGAATCAGGACAAAGTAGTCAACACCGATTATTTTGGCTAAAAGCCTCCCACTAGATTCCCTGTGCCAACCCTTCTCACGTGAACTGGCTATATTCTCTCTCTTCTCTATCTTTACACCTTGTTAAATTCATTCAGTTCTATACTGTCCTCATCTCTCAAGGGCCTTGATTCTTTATTCTATTACCAATCTTGGCCTCATTCAATCCATCAATCCCTGATAACATCCAATAACTCTCTTCTCTTTTACAATTAAATTTCTTTAAAAAGCTGAAAGCCTTTACTTCCTTCCCACTCTCTTTTTACCTCTCTACAGTCTGGCTTCCAATCTCAAAGTTCCAAATAATCTCAATTGCCAAATCTAAATTCCTTTTCTCAATCTTTAGCTTATCTGATCTCTCCAGTCTTTTACAGTTGATCACCCTTGTTTCCTTCATACTCCTTTTTTCTCTAGGTTTCCATTACACTATTCTTTTTTTTTTTTTTTTTTTTTTTTTTTGTGAGGCAATTAGACATAAATTACTTATCCAGGGTCACACAGCTGGGAAGTGTTAAGTGTGTAAAACTGGATTTGAATCCTTATGTTCATTCCCTATATCAAATGTGTTGCCAAGTTTTATCAGTTTTATCTGTATAACATTGTTCAGTCACATAACATGTCCCATTTTTTCCTCTGACACTGCCACAATAGTAAGTTCAAAATCTCATCACTTCATATCTAGACTATTACAGTACCTTGATGACTGGTCTCTCTTATACAAGTCTCACGCCACTGTTGTCTATTTTTTTCAGACTGATCTTCTTACAGCACAAATCTAACCATAACACCCCTTATTCAATAAATTCCATTGGCTCTCTCCCACCTTCAGGATCAAACATAAAATCCTCTGTGGGGCATTCAAAATCCTTCATAATCTGGCTCCCTCCTATCTTTCCAGTATTATAACTTCATGCATTCTGTGATTCAGTGATGCTCTTCTTCACACAAGATAACTCTATCCCCTAACTCTGGCCATTTCTTTTGGCTGTGTTCCCCAAACCTGGAATTCCCTCCTTCCCTCATCTCTACTTCCTGTCTTCCCCTGCTTCCTTTAAATCCAAACTAAAATCCCAGTTTACAAGAAAACTTCTCTTAACAAGTACCTCCCCTTAATAACTGAAACTGGAAGCTGATCACTAAGTGAAATACTACAGACTAAAAGAGCCCAGGAAAGAGCTCCATGGAAATCCAGGAAAGAAAACCAAATAATCAGATAGAAAGAAAATCAGATGAGTAGTGTGATAGAGGGGGCATCTAGATGGTGCAGTGGATAGAGCTCCAGCCTTGGAGGATCTCAATTCAAATCTGGTTTCACACTGTATTTCAAGCCTTTGTAAATTATCTCCAATTTGTCTGGCATTATTAAGCTCATTTGTACATATCATTAAACTATAATACTTCCCCTATTTATTTATTCAAGTATAAAGTATGATCTTCTTTAGCCTTTGAATTAAAAGTATCTGAAACTTCATTGAAATTCTTCACCAATGCAGATCTTAATTCTATTATTCCTTTATCATCAGGGGTTACTGTGGTCCAAAAAAAAAATTATCACCTGATGAAAAATCTGATAATGAACTTTTCTAAATTTTGCTTTCTTGTCCCTAAAATGATAAACACATAAATCCATGGGGCCATACATGAAGTTTTTCTAGCTTGTCAAGAGGTACAAAAGATTTTGTGCTCCACTCACCAAGTTTTTGAGAATCCAGAGTTACTTCCATACCATGACCGAGAAACAAGGGCAAATAAAGACACAAGAGGAAGACATGGATGGAAGGAGGATTCACACATGCACACATTCTTTTTGGATCAAACCAAGTAATTTTATCAATGGAGAGGATCTCTAGTGGAAATTCCCTCTATCCATGCAAACAAATATGTAACATCTGTCATTTATGCTCTTACAATTACCTGGAGCACTAAGACTAATATTATCCCAATCAGGCAATGTCAAAGCTGGAGTTTTAAATCCAGGTCTTCTGGACTCCAAGGCTGATCCCCTTATCATATGCATACATAGATAACAAAACATCTGATTTGCTAAAGAAAATTCTTATTTGACTAATTAAACGAGCCACTGGCCTCCCTGCTGTTCCTGGAACAAGCCACTCTCCTTTTCCGCTTCCACTGCTGTTTCTCATGCCTGCAATGTTCTCCTCCCACTTGTCCACCTACTGGGTCCCCTTCTACAAGAAATCTTTTCGGATCCCTCAGTTAATTACTTCCGGATTATTCTGTATATATCTCCTTTGTGGATAGTTTGTGTATGTTGTTACCCTCAGCAAACTGTGAGTTCCTTTGGAGTGGGGGCTGGCTTTTGCTTTTCTGTGTGCTAAGAAAGTGCTTTGCACAATGTCTGGTATACAGTAAGCATTTAAAAAATATTAACTTTCATCTAATTTATATTTTAATGTATTTAACATCTACTGGTCATCCTGCCATCTAGGGGAGGGGGTGGGGGGGGGGGTAAGAGGTGAAAAATTGGAACAAGAGGTTTGGCAATTGTTAACGCTGTAAAGTTACCCATGTATATATCCTGTAAATAAAAGGCTATTAAATAAAAAAAAAAATTTTTTAAATATTAACTTTCAAAAATTAGAGCTATGTCTTTGGGTCTTTGTCCTCTTTCACAACATAATGTTTTTTTAAAAATTGAACTTTGAGCATAGGACTGAACAGAGACCAGTAAAAACTGAAAGAGAAAGAACGAACAGGTGTAAAAGGGATGAAGGTGGGGGGCAGCATCTGGAGTTCAGTCTCGATTTTTTAAAAAAATTCCCATCCATGTTCTCCCAAGTTGGAAGATAGTAGAGGGGAAGTAAGAGGCATGGGACACTTCTAGACTCTAGAGGGAGCTGGACATTGAAAGGTTTAGGAAAAGGTTCCGGGAGGAGGGCACACAAACTCACTTAGCGGAGAAGAGTCGGGAAAATGGGGCATCCAGAAAGGGAGCGCCACAGAAGCAAAGCCGGGAGAAGAGGTTTGGGGGAGGGGATTCTGGGGTGGGGGAGGGGATTCTGGGGATGTGGAGGAGGCTGGCGAGCGCCTACAGTAGGGATGGGCGAGAAGACAGTTCCCTGGGGGAGGAGGATGCTTTAATGGGCTTGGAGCTCGGGAGAGCCGCCTCAGCCGCAGCTGCCCAGGGACTCATCGCAGCTAGGAGGGAGGGAGGGAAGAAAAATCGGTTAACCCTTTGCCTTCAGGAAGGCAGCGGGAGCCGTGCCCAAGAGAGCGGCCAACTGGGCGGACTCACTCGAGACGGTCATGGGCTCGAGCGGGGTGGCGAAGGACACGGGCAAGGGGTGTTCCTGAGGCCGCTGAGACGACCCCCAGCCGCCTTCGGCGACACAGTCGTCTCTGTCTTCGCTATTGGCTTCCAGCTTTCAACCTCCTACTCCCCGTAGTCAGGAATCCGAAGGGTACAGGTTACTTGGGGGACGGGTAAGCATCCGGGGAAGCGCGTCACTTCCGCTTCCGGGAAGGCCGACCACTCTTCCTGAACCCACCCACCTCCCCCCCGTATATATATACCCACCCCACCCCTCCCCGCCCTAGTGTCCCGTGGGCCGAGCTGCGCGTCTTTCGGGAGAGGCAGCTTTCCCCGAGAGACTGCCCCTGGCTCGGCCTTAGGTCTGTTAACTTCCTCTGACCAGATAATCGTGGCGGGGCAGCCTCCGGTTGCTGCTCTCCCGTCCCGAGACGCTGGCTGTGTGAATAGCGCCGTCGTTGGGAGCCCCCGGACTGCCTTCCGTGTAGGTGCCCGGCCCGGGGGTGGGGCGCGGGGGGCTGCTCGGTGTGCTGGATCAGGGACTGGCGCTCCGCCGGCCTCTTGGCTGCGTGACCTCGGGCAAGTCCCTGCCCAACTCAGAGCCTCGGCCCCCTTTACTGATAAAAACATGGTTCTAACACCCGACGGAGGCGAGCGGGAGGGAAAAAGGGAGGGACGAATTGGAGAGGGGGAAGAGCGGCCAAAGGGCGAAAAGAATCAAGGATTGACTGCCGAACGTGGTGTCAGAAAACATGTTCCTAGCTCAGGCTCGGGGCAAGTCTCACCTGGGGGCCTCAGCTTTCCTATCTGAGAAGTGAAGGTATTGAGCTACACTGTCCATTTCTGCTCCGCATTTTAAAGCTAGTACTTAGGGAACACTTCGACGTTTGCAAAACTCCTCACGTTTTATTTCATTTGATCCAGTGCCAAGAGTTAATAGGACCCTCCCGGGGTTCCCCAAGCTGGGATCTGAGACAGGACTCAGACGAAAGCCTTAGCCTGTGAGTCCAGCACCTCGATCCGTGCCTGCCGCCCTGAATAATCCATTCTCCTCGGCCCCGATGAGGGAACAGTCGTGTAAGAGAGGCAGCTAGATGACCGGAAGGATAGAGCTCGGGGCCCGGAGCCTACAAATTGCTTTTCGCTTCAGGCTTGTCCCGTTGTGTAGCAGATAGGAGAGCCAATTGTCATTTCCTTCACCAGCTCCTTTTACAGATGGGGAAACTGAGGCAAACAGGGTGAATTGACTTGCCCGGGGTTAGAGTCACCCACCTGGAGTGTCACATCCGGAGTCGGGAAGATGAGTCTTCCTGAGTCAAATCCTCATCTTAGCTGTGTGACCCTGGGCAAGTCGATTAACCTGTTTGCCTTAATCCACTGGAGTAGGAAATGGACTATCACTCCAACATTTTTACCAAGAAAACCCATTGAATAGTGTGGTCAGTACTGGGTCACAGTGGAGATGACTAAATGACTGAACAGCAATACTATATATAGGGTTTGGGGTTTTGTTTTGGGGTTTTTTTTTTTGTAATCTTGTACAAGATCCTAAACATTTTATGCAGAGACTGTGCTAAAGGATGTAAATTTAGAATTGGAAGGAAAGATCAGATCCTTCAATTTACTAAAATTTCTCTGGTATTCCCCACTTTCCACAGTACCATACACATAATATATATCTAGGATTTATGTGACATTTTAAAGCACTTAATGTGTGTGTGTATGTATTAGTCAGTCTGGACTGACTAATAAAGATAATATTCTGGTTCTGGCTTTACCATCATTTATTGGTGTGACCTCTGGTAAGTCACTTCACAGCTGGATGGTGCAGTAAGTGCTAGGCTTCCAATCAGGAATACTCATTTTAATGAGTTGAAATGCAACCTCACTTAACTGTGTGATCCTGGGGCAAGTCACTTAATACTGCATCAGTTTCTCCTACATAAGATTAGCTGGAGAAGAAAATTCAATATCTTTGCCAAAACCCCAAATAGGGTCACATAGAAACGACAGAAGACCATCACTAACAAAAACTTTTAGTTCCAATTTGAAAATTTAGGCAATATTAACTCACCTACTGAATATATTAGAATTGACATATATTAGAAAAGTTCTTTAAAGTGTTTACTACCAGCCTGTTTTAATAAAACCAATTACTTAAATCATACATAGTTCAGTGAATCTAATCACAGTTTATCTAGATTGACGCTTAGCATGTCAATTTTGTTGTAAGCCATATAACAAATTTTCAACGTCACTCAACTAGTATTCACTGGGCACTTTGCTATTAAAAAAATCATTGAGGCACGAGGGCACATAAGACAGTTTTGGCTCCAAGTCTAGAACACGCAAGTTCAGCTAATGTTTACTGATACTTTTATAGCTGTGACTCTCCAGCAAGACACAACTTTTGGACTACATAAGTCTTCAAAGGTTCCTTTTAGTTCTGTTTTAGTTTTTAACCAGTATCTGCCACTTAATACCCCACCCAGTACCCACCTAATGAGGTAAGGTAGCACTGAGGTCTCAAGAGTCTATTTGAGTTGAGGTCTAATACAATCTATCAAACCAAAAAAGGCTTCAAGTACCAGCTATTTCTTTCTTACCTTCTATTTATTTAACATTAAATTATATCCCTCTCTCTAGAATATAGGCTCCTTGAGGGTAAGATCTAATATATTTTTGTCTTTATTTCCAATAGCTAGCCCAGAACAGCACCAGTACCAGTTTGACCATAACATGATGACTTTTTTTGATATTAAAACTAAAACTATCTACTATAATTTATTGAGTAGGACATTTTTATGTAAGGAACTTTGGCAGTCTGATCTATAGATGCCATTCTTGGGTCATTTTATAAACATTAAAAAAAACAAAATACATGGAATTACACAGGAAATTGTACTGAAAAATTCATTCTTTTTTTAAGTTTATAGATCCTGTTGGTTAAAAATTCTTTTAGGGAGTCTCTCAGTAGACATTAGTGAAAGTAAATGTCCCAGAATAACAGATCATGTTACTCATTTCAAGTATGTTTTCCAAGTAGGACTATACCAGTATAAAAGGAAATTGAACTCCAGGCCAGGAAACCTGTATTTAAGTCTAAGTTCCACTATTAGGAATATGACCTTAAATAAAGTGAATAAATTGTTAGTCTGTTTCCTCATTTGTAAGAGAGAAATCTGATAAGAAGTTTTGTAAAAAAAATATGTAGGAAATTAACACAAATATATGTGTGTCATGAATTGCTTTGACGTGATAAAGCCTATGAACCTCTTAAGGTTTTTCAGTGCATAAAATGAAATATATAGAATTTAAAAGAAAATCAATTATACTGAAATAAAAATGGCATTTTTCCTCTTCTAAGCTGGACAGATCTGTGGGTCCCATGTTAAGAACTTGTTTATAAAGGTTAAAAATCAAAATAAATTTAAGAACCACCCTTTAAAACAATCCCAACTAATCACAATATTTTCATTCATATTCAGATTATAATAGTATCTTAAAGTATGAAGTATCAAGATTAAAATTTAGATATATATTCTAAAGCCACTCATGAAATAAAAAGAGATACAACCTTAAAGTTACTTCATCATTCTATTTATTACATGTATGAATATTAACATCTCACGGTATCTGATTTATCATCTAATCCAGTCAAAATCAACAAAGGAAAAGATTAACCATGCTTCAAAATGAACATTCTTACATTTCCCCCCTTTTTGACTTAAAATAAAAAATGTTATGTTCATCTGCTTTTAATTGCTGACAGATTGAAAAGTGTCATTTAAAATCACCTTCAGCTACTAAGTATACTTGTTTGTTAATCAAATGTTTGATGGCACGGGTGTCCACTTTTAAGAATAAAATAAAAGTTGCTTCATTTGTTTCTGTAAAACTGACATTTAGTTTTTTTTGTTGTTGGTTTTTTTTTTTAATCTGGATATGTATGTAAGTTTGTCTTGTTAAGTTTAAAACTTTCTTTTTTTTTTTTTTCTTTTTTTTTTTTTTTTTTAAATCTAGACTTTACTACTTGAGAAAGGCCCTGCAGTGCTGATTATCCCCTTTTGAAGGATGAAAATTAACTTCAGGTTCGTTTGGTTATCGTTCTTTTCTTTTTTAATCATGGGAGGCTTCTAGTTTAAAAAAAAAAAAAAGGTCTATGCTGAGGTCGCTATTTAATTCCACCCAATGCAAAGTACAGAAACACTGTCTTTATTTGTTGGTGTGCATAAACGTTACACTCCATGGATAGCAAAAATATTTTTATTTATAATTTACAGTTCCACAAGTGAAAATTGTACATATTTTACACATACAATTTCATTTTGTTAAATTTGCACGCATCTACAGAACTTTCACACAACGAGCACCTGAAACTGTGCAGGCAGTAGGAAATGCAAATACTAAAATGTATTTATTACCAAATGATAGCTAAGGACCCTGCCTCAGCTAAGTAATTTATATATATACTTATATATATATAGATATATATACACATATATAAAAATTCTCCACCTTCTAGATTCAACTATAACACAGCAGCTTCTTTTTTTTTTTTTTTAAAAGAAAAACATACCTCTCATTTTATTTAAACTGACTCAACTGTATCAGGTTCTGTTTTAATTTCAGTAGGTGTATCTATGCTGTCATCTGTACAAGCTGGTGTGATATCAACTGGTTCTTCTTTAACTTTGGAACTGTCACAAGGTTCCTGCAATTCTTTTTTGACAATGTTCAACATAATATTCAAGGGATTTTCAACAGGTGTCTTGCTGGGAGATGGTGTACAATCAAATGAAGATGTCTACAAAAGTAAGAGTATCACCCAAATATTAATAACATTTATAACTTCCATGCTATTAAATCTTATATATACCTATTTTGCAGTGATGGGGGGTGGAGGAGGAAGAGAGAAGGAAAATGCCTTGCCTACTCCTCACAAAAGTATATTAGTAAATACCAATAAAAACTATGGCAAGGCAGCTAAGTGGCACAGTCTGAAAGCCAAAAGACCCATCATCATCTTGAGTTCAGATATGGCCTTAGTCAGTTACTAGCTTCGTGACTATTGTCTGAGGTAAGTCACTTAAATCCTGTCTGCCTCAGTTTTCTCATCTTTAAAAATGAGTAAGCTGAAAAAGGAAATGGCAAACCACTACCAAGAAAACCTCAAATGGGTATACAAAGAGTGAGACAATTGGAACAAGAAATATGGCAAAAGCTATAAAAGAGAACAAAGAAAACAAGCTGGTTTAAAATATTTCCGATTTAATAAGAAATTAATTTTAGGACTTTGTGGATAAAGTTGCATTTGAGTTAGTTTCTGGAAAAAAGTTAAGATTTCAACAGGCAAAAGGAAGAAAACATTCCAAGAAAGCTAGAACACAGAATATGGTGGGAATGGGGAAATCGAAGACTGAAAATTCAGATTTATCATTGTTTGACTTAAAGTTACTGAGTCCAATCTCTTAACTTTACAGATAAAGAAGCTGAGACCTGGAAAAATAAAGAGACTAGCTCCAAGTTCATCTAAGTGGCAGAGGCAGAACTTGAACCTGTCATATGCATCCAAAACCTATTTCCATCATGCCATACTATGGGGCTTGAATTGCTAGAAAGGAATTTTGCACTAAGCAGCATCTAACAGTAGTATGTGTGGGTGGAGAGGGGGAAAAAATGGAAAGATCAGTTGTAAGATTTCAGAAAAAGACTTCACATTTTAAATATGAAGAAACTAATACCCAGAAATTGTGTTGGCCCAAGATCACACAGAAAATAACTAAAATCAAGATCTCCTGAAATGTCAAAGCTATTATTCTTGATCTACACTATTTAGACCTGCTTTCAAAGCTTTAAAGTAGGTAGTGTTGATTATTAAAATCATACAAGGCAAGTAAGTGAAATCAACAGAATTTAGTGTAGAGGAGGAAAAAAAATGACTTAGGGTTTCAAACCTAAAGACATCAAAAACAGAAAAGATTCTTTTTTGGGGGGGAAGGGGGAATACTTTATTTATATGTTCTTTTGAACTTATTTTAAAAACCACGATCAGAACATCAATATCAGCAAGTCACACTCTACACAATTACTTGAACAAAGTAAGAAAAATTAAGAGGGAAAAAAAAAAAAAAAATCAATCGATCTCAATGCCATTTCTACCTTCCCTGCCTTTCTCTGCTTTGACATATGGCATCAACAATCCAGTTTAAAAAAAAAAAAAAAATAGTAATGAAAATGCTAGTGATTAAAAGAAAAAACCTAGGAGGAAAAAATCTTTCCTAGTATCCAAGTGTCCAAATCTAATCTGCTATTCAAAATGCCATTGAACCTTATTATGCAATTCTGCCAATCACTAGGGGCTTAAATTGAGGTAAAAAGATGAAATATCACTAGGGGAAAAACTCCGTAACAGAAAAAATTTTAACAGACATTTGGCTTATATGTTAACATGAAAACAAAACAATCAAAAGAACTTACATTTTGATAATCTTCATAACATGATGGATGGTAAATCTGAAGCAAGAAAAAAACAGTTAAGCTACAATGTTTATTTTCTTCACATGCATTTATTTCAATTGGAAACAATCTGGACCAGAAATTCTATCTACAATTTTCTTTTTAAATCTTTCAATCATGATAGCTAAAAAACTAAATTTTCTTTCCATTCAAAATAGAAATTCTTAAAGTTACCAGTACTTTAAACACAAGAATAATTATATAATTAAATATAAAAACTGTACTTAATTTTTGCCACAGTGCAATTTTTAAAGTATCAATTATAAGCCTTAAATTTCCAAATAACCAAAAAATAGACTCCACATAATTTCATTACAGCTATCAAAAGTATCCAAAATTACCTTTCCATCTACTCGGATAGCATTTTTTAAATGCCATTCCTCTTCCTCTTCATCCCAGTATTGTTCAAATTGTTCCTGACATATTTCACAGCTCTGGAAAACAGAACAAATCAAATTAACAATAATCAACAAAAAAACAACATGCTAGTAGCTAGTAATATCACTGTCAAAATTTCATTACATATAAGGAAGGAAGGAATTTAACAATTATATCAAATGTCAGCACAAAAATTTATAATTTTTTGAATGGCAATTTTTACAAAACCATTATTAGCATTTCTTTTTTGGCAAAAGCACCTGAATTTTCTCTCTCCTTACCTCAACTGCCCCAGCTGGTCCAGCAGGGACACTCTGAAACTCCTTTTCTTTAGCAGCTTCTTGAGTTTTCAACACAACCTCTTCATGTACTTTTTCAAAAAACTGGCTCTTTGCACGTTCCTCCAAATCAGCTATTTCCTCAAATTCTATCCAGTCCTTTAAAAAAATATTACCATTAAACTCTATATCAAAATACTGGTTTTTCCACCTAATGCTGAACACTTTGTGTGTTTGTGTTTGAATCCTTTAAAAATACAATGTTAGTACCCCCAAAAAAAGTGCAAAAGGAAGAATTAGGGTAGGGAGCATGTGTGGAAGCAAAGATAATAGAAGCAGATCTAAGGAGAAAGAAGAAAGAATTTATAATCTTGATGCTTACAGTAGAGATGTCAAACTATGCAGCCACTAGCACTAGGACTCCTATGCAGATTAAAATGTAACTGAGAAATATTTAACAAAATGAACAAAAATACAATAAAACAAACAAACAAAAAAAAAACATTTCAAATCTATAATGCTATGTGCTGTATGCTAAATGCAGGGACCAGTGTTTCTATTCAAGTTTGACACCACTGTCTTAAAGCATCAAATTGGGGGAAGGTTCTAAAGTCTATTCAAGCAGAACCTTCTTCTAAGTTTAACCTGTGGGAGAAGCTTTGGGAACTTGTCTAGCAAAATTAAAAAGTTTCATCTCGTGAAAGTTTGTTTACATTTGATGAGAAACTTTTTACCACCACAAAAACAAAAAATCTTTAACCAAAAGACAACTTTTTTTGTAAATGTGTTCATCAAGTATATAAACTTAGCTAGTAAAACTATTCTAAAATCATGTCAATCCTTGATGTGTCAAAATGGCTGCACGCAAAAATTCACTGAATATCAGTAACTTTATTCTTTCTAGTTCTAGAAAAACACCCATTAATTGTAAACAATATTATATCATGCAGGTTTTTGATTTGTTTTCTTGTTCAGGCAATTGGGGTTAACTGACTTGGCCAGAGTCACACAGCTAGGAAGTATTAAGTGTCTGAGACTAAATTTGATTTCAGGTCCTTCTGACTTCAGGGCTGGTACTCTATCCACTGTACATCTAGCTGCCCCTATTATGCAGTTTTAAAAGCATAGAATCAATCATAGATTAGAAATGACATAATTTTATTTATGGTCTCTTTAAACCAGGCCTACAAGATGATGTACATAGTCAGATCTCAGAAGAACTAAAATCAAATCCCAAGTCTGAACTCCAGTCCAACAATGGTTTCAAAATGCCCTACTTTTTTCAGTCCAGTGTCCAAAGCAGAGTTCTAGTCTCAGCTTTTCCATTAACTCAACTTAGTTTTGGGCAAGTTGTTTCATCTCTCAATTATTATTTTCCTACCTGGGAAATGATAGGTCAAATTAAAGAGTTTTTAACCGGTATCTATAAACTGCAAAATGTTCCAATACAGGTATTTCAATATTGATTTCCTTGGACACAAAAAAGTTAGAAACACTTGGCCTAGATGATTTCAAAGTTTTTCAGATCCAATTTTTTTAAAAACTTATTTCAGAATACCTAAATTAAGGTCTACTGCTTGTCTGTTTATAATCCTATTCAGAAAATTAACAAATAAAATGTTAATTAATTGTTATTATATTGATTATATAATGTTAATTATGTATTAATTAATAATTAATTAATTCTGATTAAGCAATCATGTACTAAGTTTATTTATTCAGCTTCAAGCTGGGAATTATTTTTGATTTGATTCCATTGCTTACACATTCCAAAAGAAAACCAAAAACTAAAATCATTTGAATGCTACAATAAAAATCAAAAATATACTATACCATGTATAGCTTACTTACCGTTAGACTATAGTACCACCTCCTATGTGTAACTTTTCTGCTAACATCCTTTTCAGTTCTATTTTGTCGGTAATGCCAGTCCAAGTGGTCTGCATAGACATCAGTCTGTGATGTTGTAAACCTCATTCCACAAGAATAACACTGGATACCAGTATACAGGCGATTTATAACACTATCATAACGCCTATTTAAAAAAAAAAAAAAAAGCATCTTTATATAATTTTCATAAGGTGCTCAAAATCAAAATAATTACATTTACAATAATTTGATTTCAAATTATTGCATTCCAATTATTTGCATTCATAATAAAACAAATTATAAAGATTCTAGAATGACATGGATGGCTTTCATTCTGGAATAGTCCACATAATTAACTCACAGTACATACAATATCTTTAAAAATTCGAAATCTGTTAGGTAGCGAATTTTATACATTAGGAAACTGAGAAATGTAGCTGGAAAGCATGATTTGAACTAAAGTTGATCAAATCTAAACCTGTCCTCTCTACTATTATGGTATGGAACTTTAAAACGTTTCCCAAACACTCCACTGTAGTCTGGACAGTTTTAATACACCATTCCCACAGTACAAATTGGATTTAAAAAAACTTAGGCAAATCTTCTAACTGGGGAGGGAGGAGGAGTCCCCTTTCTCCTTTGGTTGAAAGCCTTTTCTAAACTCCAGATTAAAAATAGCCCAGCCACCTGCCAGCTAATAAGACAACAGCAAGGCTATTCTTGGAGTGGGAGTGAAGTCAAGCCTGTAGACAACATAGTGGGTCCCAAGGGCCATGACTTAGTTCCTCAAAACTTCTGAAGATGTCGATAACCAAGCTACAACCTGAAAGAAGTCCACAGTAATGAATCTTATGAAAACAGTAAATGAGATGGTTATAACGGGGAAGAAGCTCCAAAAAAAAAAAAAAAAGGAGATTGGGAACAAGAAATCCAAATTAACAGGTTTCCACAGAAGCTATTTAAACTCCTTAGCACTTTCCCCAACTTTTTAGTTATTAAAAGATTTCTAAAACAGGAAAATGACCATAAATGGTGGCTGAGCTATTAATTTACCAGTATATCAAGAACAGTGATTTAAGCAATGTAGGAGCTCCTAATAGTATATATTACAATTTGCTTAATATAGTTACTTTAAGTTCTGAGAAATTCAGTTGCTTTATGTCACCTAACTATTATACGACAGGAATGGAGCCCAGGTCAAAACTAACACTGTTGATTATAAACTAGACTAACTTTTTTATTGAGATTAAGAGACTAAATAAATAATACTACCTAATATTTATCCTTCATACTGGCAGTTCCCAAGCCTATTATTATAAGCATAAATACTATCAGCACAACTAACTTGAAATCAAGGGAAAAAAAATACCACCCAACTAAACACTATTGGAAATCTAAGGTCCAGCATATATAAACAGGGACCTAATCCTATTATGCCATCTATCGTAAGGAACATATTACCAAATGAATTTGCAAATAGATTAACAAGTGTTAATAATTAAAGAGATTAGATTTAAAAATACCTTTAAAATACCCTTGTTTTGGGAATGCAATAAAAATAGTGCTGTTTTGTAGTAAAACCACTGCACTTGATTTTTTGACATTTTTTTTAAAGCCAAAATTTCATTGAACTAATATGGGTTTGTCATTAGTATACATACTGTTTCAATTCTTCAACTGTGAAATTAGTGAGGTCAGGAACATCTTGATCTTCACTTTGATCTTCTTCTTCTTCCTCAGGAGGAGGCTGTGTCGCAACTTCATTTACTTCTTTAATTAAAAAAAAAAAATACACATTTCTTAATACATTCTGAAAATATTTGAATGGATTCTTTACAAAGAACTCAAATATTAAAGGCATAAAGACTACTAGGAGCAGTATTTTTAAAGTCTAACCAATTTTGCATATTATCACTATGCAAATGTTAATAAAAGTATGACTGATGTCATAATTTATACAGTAAGAAACTCTAACCATGAAGTTTGTTAAAGTGCTAGTTACTCTTTAAAATGTAAAAAGCCAACAATTCAAGTTTTGAAAAAATCTAATTTGAAAAATGCTCAATTGCATTACAATTTTTAAGTTATAAAAAATTCATACATGCAAAATGACATATAAAGCTTACTATCCTCTCTAGCTCCTAAAAAAATGTTATCTAAGTACCAAGAGACCTAAAGCTTTTACTTCACAGTTCAGTTCAAGGAAGTTTGTGTTATCAGAATAAAGTATACTTACGAGTTGTTGCTGAATCAGGTTGGGATAATTTAAGTATTCCTGTTTTTAGCAGTTTTGAGAAGAGTTCATTCACATCAACCTGGCTGAGATGATTATCGGGATATGCTCTTGGAAGAGCACCTTTAAAGTTGGAGGGAAAAAAAGTGCACCTTAAAGTGATTTCCAAAGGTAAAATCTCAAGTTCTTATTAAAATGCTTTCTTTTTGTTTGATAAGATATCCAATGATGATCAACTGGCATCTCTTTCCATACTCTTATTCTTAACAATGAACAAGGGACTAAAAGCCAGAAGACCTAGATCAGCGAGATATATTACCCAACAATTCACTAGAAGAGATCTGCATTTTGGTTGGTTGCTATTCATTCTCAGAGGACCAAAATTACTGTTAGAGTCAAGTTACAGTGTGCCCATTATGGCTGACCAAACTAATATAAGAGCTCAGAATACTCTTGTCACAGGCTGGACACAAATAGTCCCTATGAACATTCGGGGTGACTTCTTTAACTTGAACTAATTCAATTCTGCTTTGCTCATAGAGCATTGCATCTTTTTTGATGAGGGACACCATGCTGGGCAGCCCTGTGCCAATCAATGTCTCCCATGTTATACAATCAATTCTAAAATTCCTAAGAGAGATCTTGTCTTTATATATATGTATTATTTTTACTTTTTTACTTCCTTAGGCAAAAAACCCATAGCTTCCAACTACTGACTTAAATGTGAAAAACAATGAAGCCAAGTTTGCCATCTATCCTATAAAAATGCTTGTGTGCCACATTGCATTCCTGTCAGGGTGAGGTTAAACTTAAAAATGAGAAGGCCGATTACAATAAACTAACTGAAGACTCCTGTGTCTTACATTGCTAGTAGCTACAGCCCCCACGCCCATCTCACTACATTACCCCTCTGTTAAGAAAATTCAATAAGACAGTACTCTTCATTCCTCAAACTTCAAGAGGAAATATTTGACATGGGTAACACTTCTTATTTATACTGAATCTGATCAAATAAATGGAACTCAATTTTGTATAGTATGAGCAAGAGACTTAAAAGCCAGAAGACCTATGAAATTAGTATGGTGAGATAAATTTGTAAGAATGCCAAAATAGTTTTAACTTCATATAATTTCAATGACTGCTTCAGAAAATACATTATACAAACCAGAAAAATAAAATGGAGTTTGATTAAGATTACTCAAGTCACTTCAGAGACTTTAGTAATTCTCACAATGTCTAATTAATTCAAATTATCTTGCCATAATGTCATGTTACACTTTTGAAGATGTTCTCTTGTGGATAACTCTGAACAAAAACACCTGCTTTGCTAACTAACTGGCTGTGTTGGCCCCATTCTTAGTTATGGAAATCTGTATTTGTTCCCTTTCATTATTTGTCAAAATGTAAAATTAAAGGAAACCTCATTCAATTATAAGCCAAGTTGTGGATCTTAATGTCAATCCTTATAAGGATAAATGTATTATTAGAGCAACTAGATAGTGATACCACATATATTCTATTTAGCATCTAGCTCAAAAGGCACTCAAATTTGTAACAATTTTGTGGCTGTTAAACCAATATTTATGCTACAAGCTATATTAACAATCCACAGCTATGCAAATATATAAATATAACCAATATATCTGTACAAGCTATAAAAGCAGCCTATGGCTTGCTTTTATATTATTTGTTAGTTGTTTTCTCTATTAGAATGTGAATTCCCAGAGAGCAGGGATTGGTTTTTTGCCTCTTTTTGTAGTCTCAGGACTTAGCAAGTGCCTAGAACAATAGTAGGTGATAAATTAATGTTTACTGATTGATTGTTAAAAAGATTTTAATGTGATTCATATGTAATTCTACCTCAAGTATACTCATTCTTATCTCTTCCTCCCCTCTTCAATTGCTCATCATCTTTGCCTTAAAGTATCAATGGTCATGAATGGCATACTGAATATATGAACAAAAAAAGTAGGCTTTTATGTATGACTTGAATATATAGTAGATAAGAATTCCCTAAAATAAAATATGCTCTCTCAAACACCTTATCATTTTCTGAAATCAAAAAAAGTTCACTAATCAACAAGGCAAATATAATTGGAAAATGCTAAGGACTCAATTTTTAAAAGTACATACCTGCTGGATTCTGAACAAAAGTACCAGGATTTTGTGGATGAACTGGTAAAAACTGTTGTCCTTGTCCAAAAGCTACAGGCTGAGTAACACCAGAGAGAACCTTTAAAAGAATATATTTTGTAAACATGTGTACTGTTTCTATCTTTGTGAAAACTTCAAAACTTCATATAAATTTTTAAAAATATGCTTGCTATAAATTTGCAAAGATATTACTTGCCAAATTTTTATTAAATTTTTTTTTCCTAAGGGTTAAAGTATGAGAACTTCATTTTAACACATCTCAACTTATTGGGGAGGGGGCAAAGGGGAAGGATAATGAAGGCATAGTATAACCATAAAATAAAAGGCAAATCAGAAAAGAACAGTAGATTTGGTGGAAATCAAGAAAGTATTTTTAAAATTTAATTACTTTCAAATTGGTTAGGAAAATTAAATTGGAATAACAATATTTAATTACTTTTCTTCTCAAGCAGAAATCCAATTATAAACTAACTTACTACCAAAAATAATTCAGTATTAGAACAATCTATTTTGGAGATAGTCCAAGGAATGTTTAAGACTGAAAATAACCAAAGGATTTTCTAGTAAGACTTATAACACTAAACCAGTCTTTATAGCTCTGACCCCAAGACATGAACAGTTTTTTACTTAAGTATGAGTAAAGTCAACATCTAATCATAAAATTCATTGGATTTAATCATATATATATTGCCAAAGTCAAAGCTGGCAAATGAAAAGTTATAAAGAAGATTGTAAGAAAATTTAAGATTTTAGATAACATCTCCTCTAAATGATAAGCGGCATGGATATCACTTCTGAGAATTAAAAATAGCACTAAAATGAAAAAAGCTTTCTCTCCAGAAATAGCAAAATAGCCTTCAAAATTTCTTTAAAATAATTTTAATATGGCTTATCTATCAAGACAGTTTCACTTTTATCAAGTGAACAAAAATTAATACCTGCTGTGTGCCAGGCCCTTTAGAAAGAGGGCTGAGGAGAAAAGAAAAAAATTAGGCCCTGCATTCAAGCTCCTTAAAAAAGGAAAAGAACATGAAAACAACAGTGTTCAAAAATAGAAAATACACATGCTAAATTGTAAATAACCAAAAGAGGGAAGACACTAGCCTTGGAAAAGACTTCTTTTAGAAGGTAGAATTTTAGCTAGGAATCGAAACTAGGAAATGGAAATGAGCAAAGGCATTCCAGGCTTGAGAGCCAGCCAGTGGAATCTGGGAAAATGGAGTTCTTGCTCCTGGGTAGAAGTCAGGCCACTATCACTGGATTACAGAAAATACAATGGATGAATGCGGTACAGAAAACTGTATAAGCAGGAAGAAATATTTGATCACAGAAGAGGGAATAACTGGAGTTTACTGATTGCGGGGGAGGGGAGAGGGAAAGAGGGAGGTTGATACTCAAGTTCAACCTGACTTTTATGAAGATAAATTGGACAGCTGAATAATGGACACACTTGAGTAGGAAGATCTGAGGGAGACAGATGAAAGAGAATGCTACTGTAATCTCAAGAGATGAGGTAAAAAGGGCCTCCATTAGAATGGTGGTAGGATTCAAAGAGATGGAATATATAACATGTTAATGAAGGTAGAAACAATAGGATTTAGTGATTAAACATAGGAATGAGAAATAATGAATAACTTTATGACACAGAAATAGTGAAATTTTGGATAAAAAGATAATGAATTCAAATTTGCATCTGCTGAGTTTAAGAGATGTCTAAAGGACATCCAATTCAAAATGTCCACTAGGACATAAATCTGGAGGTTAAGGTGGATAAAATTTGACAATTAATTGCAGGAAGATATATGTGAATCCATGGTAACAAAGAAAATCAAGTGACAAGAGAAGAGGATCCAAATAAAGAACCTGAGGGACAACACCTCACCATTACAAGGCATAACTTTGATACAGATATTTTATTAACAATTTCTTCCCATTTCAATATGCTTTTTGAGTATATGGAAGAGAATATGATCATATGATCATAAAACCCTCTTCAAAGTGAACAAAGGAAGAAAATTGTCTTCAACTTAACCCCACAATAATTAGCTTAGAAATATACACAGTAGAACTCCTACATGTACCTGAAGGCCCTTACAAAAAAGTCTTTTTAGAATTAAATCTTTTAAGTGTATAAGTATGTATACATATATTGTATTTAACATATACTTTAACATATTTAACATGTACTGGACTACCTGCCATCTAGGGGAGGGGGTGGGGGGGAGAAGGAGGGGAAAAGTTGGAACAGAAGGTTTTGTAAGGGTCAATGTTGAAAAATTACCCATGCATACGTTTTATAAATAAAAAACTATATAATTTTTTTTTTTAAAAAGGAAAAAAAAAACAAATCTTGAGGAACAGCTAGGTGGTGCAGTGGATAGAGCACCAGCCCTGAAGTCAGGAGGACCCGAGTTCAAATTTGGCCTCAGACACTTAACACTTTCTAGCTGTGTGACCCTGGACAAGTCACTTAACCCCAATTGCCTCAGCCAAAAAAAAAAAAAGAAGAAAAATAATTAAATCTTGAGATTATTGGTAAAATTCTGGCTTAACTAATTCATTGAAACATCCAAATTCTGTTATTTACTTTTTGTTTTGAGAACACCAATCTGCATCATCTAGAGAAAGGAAATAAAATAAAAAATCCACTTCTCTATGATATAATAGCAAAAATAACAACAACAACAAAAAAAAAACCCAACACTAAGGAAAATGAGAGTTGACATGCTCTATTTTGATGGATGATTTGGAGATTTAGGAGGAACTTTAGTGTGCTTAAAAAAGACAAGAAGAAAAATAGAACAGTTTTTTAAATTTACCTCAGTTTTTTCTATTCTCCCCCCTTCTAAAAATAAGGAATCATTTTCAACTGGTTAGTTCATTCCCTCTAGGAATTCATTAAAATTATACTAACAAAAATAGTGAAGGTAGGAATAAAAATAGGGTGAAACTGAATACAGAATACAAAAACACTAACAAAAACGATAGCAGGGCAATCAGAAAAATAAATACCTGCCTGATCTTACAGTAAATAGAAATGTATAAAAAGTATATAGGGATGCGCCATCAGGCTTACCCATATAGTACAAATTATGTTCTTAATTCAGTATTAAAAAAAAAAAAAAAGCAAACAAGATTTTCAAATTAATGAAAAATAAAACTCCTCAATTTCAAATTCCAGCACATTCACAAAGAACTGCTAATATTTTCAAGAAACCTATAGGAACAAACAAAATTCCTTCACTCAAAAACTAAGGAACCTGTTTTTTAATAAATAGAAAAGGCTGCTTTGTACTTTAACATGTTATACAAATAAAAGTTATGTCTAAAGTACTTGAAAATTCTCTATTTTAATTCCCCTGCCCATAATAATAAACCTACCCTCTGATGAGGTTTTTCACATATTATTACTAAGCAGAGCTTAGCAGAATTATCATTATGATAGGCCATTTAATATGTAGCTTTTGTTATTTAAAGAATTTTGACAAAACTACTGAGTTTAAAAGTAATTATTTCAACTAATTAAATTGAAATCCCTAAGTACATACTCTGAAATATCAGAAGATAACTAATGGAAAATTGGGGTGATTAAACAGGGTTGCCGCCTTAGCTAGAAAGAAAAATCTGGTAGGTTAACTTTTTTCTAAAGTGGATTGTTAAGAGTAACAATAATAATAAAGTGCTAAAAATTATTAATATATTAGTTTTTATTAAATTAACTTATTAGACTAACGAGTTCCTTGGAAGATAAAGGATCCTAAAAATCAGCTGCAAGGATACTTGTTTTCAGAACTTTACTATATGTTAGGTCTGTTTGAAGTTTCTACAAAATAATAATTATTATCTGAACACCAAAGCAAAAGGGTATCCATTTCCTTGTTTCTGGTAGGGAAAAGTAAAAAGTTATCTCATCTTCCAAGTCAGAGTAGAAGTTATCAACCTCAAAAAACATTATTTCGACTTATCATGGGAAGCAACCTTTCCTAAAATATAGGTAACTAAAGGATTTCAAAGTCAATATGAAAGTTTTATCCTCAGTGAACTTACTCTCCTGAAAGTTTCCTCAAACCTTAAATTTAGGATTCATAAATTTCAAGATACAAATTTTGGATTATTTTTTTTTTTACCTCGTCTCTTCATCTTTTGTAGTGTTTTATGAGAAAGTATATATATATTATATATATATATCTTTAACTAATTTGTATATTACATATCTGAAGAAATTAAAATTAAATACACTTACCTGCTGAGATGGCTGAATATTCCCAACTGCAATTGGCGTGGGCAGATTACTGAAGTTTCCAAACTGAGGACCCTGAAGATTCTTTTCATCAAAATAATGTCCAGATGCTCTGTTAAGTGGGTTCGAGAAATTTTGCGCTCCAGGGCCATGTGGTCCATTAAAATTTGGTCCCTGAGGTGTATCAAACATTTGCTCATGTCTTTGGAACTGTATTCCTTGCGATGGTGCATTAAACGCACTGTTAGGAGGGTCATTATATGGGCCAGTCTGACTAAAAGAGACTGCATCAAGTCTCTGTGAAGGATGATTGTCAAACCTTGCACCTTGAAGACCAAGAGGAATATCAAATCTTGATGCTTGCTGGTGTTGTGGACCATCAAATCTCTGAGGCCCTGTATCAAATCTTGGTTGTACCTGCTGACCAGGTGGCCCATCAAACCTTTGTGGGCCCTGTTGACCAGGAGTTCTTTCAAACCTAGGACCAGGCTGACCATGCAGGCCATCAAATCTTGGCAAGAGAGATGGTTGACCTGGCTGACCATCAAATCTTGAAGCATGACACCCCTCAAATCTTGGACCACCTTGGCCTAAAGGTCCTTCAAATCTCATACTACCTCCTTGTACAGAAGGACCCTCAAATCTCATTCCACTTCCTTGTTGGACTAAGGGTCCTTCAAATCTGACCCCAACCCCTGGCTGACCATGTGGTCCTTCAAATCGAAGGCTTCCACCAAGCTGATTATGTTGTCCTTCAAATCTTAGACCTGCCACTGACTGGCCATGGGGTCCCTCAAATCTCATACCACCACCTTGCTGGAGCAAAGGGCCTTCAAATCTGATTCCACCACCTGGCTGACCATGGGGTCCCTCAAACCTAATTCCACTTCCTGATGCACCATGGCTCCCCTCAAATCTGAGTCCACCTACAGGCTGACCTCGAGGATTCTCAAACCTTAGAGCACCCACAGGCTGACCATGAGGTCCCTCAAATCTAAGACCACCCACAGGCTGACCACGGGGACCTTCATACCTAAGTCCACCCACGTTCTGGCCAGCTGGGCCTTCAAATCTCAAACCACCTGTGGGACCCTCAAACCGCAAACCAGCAGCTCCTTCAAACCTTAAGCCACCTCCTCCTGCCTGTCCAAGTGGTCCTTCAAACCTCAAAGGAGTCCCTCCTGGTCCTTGAGGACCTTCAAATCTCAAAGGACACCCACCTCCTAACTGACCTTGTGGTCCTTCAAACCTCATGGGCCCCCCTCCCCCTATTTGTCCTGGTGACCCTTCAAACCGAAGAGAAGCTGGTGTTGGAGGTCCATCAATTCTAGGGTTTGGCTTATTAGGTCCTTCAAAAATCATTTTAGTTGGGCCATCTCCCCTTGCTACAGATGGCCTAGAAGGTCCATCAAATAATGGTCTATCTTCAGCTAATGCTGTGAGTCTCTGATTTGTTGTATCGAGGCTTGAATATCTTGATGCTGGGCTGTCTGCAAATGTTTTATCTGAATCTTCATATCTAGGTCTCTTAAGTGCAAAACGCTCACTGAATGGAGACCTTTGCTCTTCTCGGACACCTTCAGAGAGAAAAGAAATTTAAATTTCCTCACTTTAATCCACATCAAATCACCTGAAAAACCCCTTTATTGTTGACAGTAAAATTAAGCAAATATCAATAACAAATACCTCAGTAATTTATTGGTCAAACTATTACTTCTCCTGCATTTAAATCCATCACCACTTAAGCAATTTCAAGAGTCATAATTTATTTTGCAACTTTGTACCTTTGGCAGAAACTTGTTCTTCATGCCTTCTTCGACCATCATGGGGGGAAAGATTCTCCGCATAAGTACGGCTTCCAGATATTGGAGAAAGACGCCTTGATCTTTCATTGAATTGTTCTTTTCTGTCAAACTGTGCTCCACTACTCCTACCTGTATGTTTACTTTTGGATGGTTCACATTCTATTCCAGACAACAAAGCATCAGTCAAATGGTAATCAAATATATCAGGATCTAAGAGATCAAGTCTTGGAAATGAATGCTGAACCTGTGTCCTTTTGAGTTTAGCTTTATGCTCATAATATGTTAATTCAGCATCAGATAAGAGAGGTTTCTTTTTTAATCCACCTTTATTTTCTTCTGTAGGACTATCCCATACATTGCATCTATGTTTTCCTTCTTGATATTGAAAGAGCTGACGAATCTGATGAACAACAACAAGGAATTCATCCTGTGTAATTTCACCAGATGTTAAACTATCATTTGCCTGCACAAAAATTAAAAGAAAAAAGATAATTAAGTAGTCTCAAAGATTTACAAAAGTCAAAATAACTAAGAAATGAAATCACCATAATTACCTTTTTAAGTAATTCTCTTTTGCTTGCAGAAGTTAATTCTTTAGGAATCTGAAGATTGGCATCTACACTTAAGCGATGTTGTTGTTTGGGGGCTCGGGATGATAAAATTCCTTTAGCACTTCCCCAACTCTCTCTATGCCTTAGATGAGGTGATTTACCAAGTCCTTGATGCTCTTCACCCTGCTGTAAACTGGAAAAAAAAATATATTAACACAAATTTAAGGATACTTTAATTTAGGTATAAAAAGCTTTTTGACATTTAAAAGCCCTTCATAACCTAGTCCCAATTCCACCTGCCCAGTCTTATTACAAATTACATAACAATGAGCCAAACAGTTATCTTCATGCATGATATTACCCATCTCTCTTTTCCACATCTTTGCATTAGTTGTCTCCTCTTTTCCTACAATGCATGAGCAATCTCAATTCTGTCCTACAACCTTTATTTGCTTCCTTCAAAGACTCGGCTCAAATATTTTCTAAAGATTTCTTTCCCAGACCTCCTCACCATGTCTTAATACCAAAATTATCTTAAAACCATTCTATATTTCTTTTTCTTCTTTGCATCCCCAGTACATAGTACAGTGCCTAGAAAACATTTCAAAATACTTGTTGAAAGGGTACAAAGGTAAAACACTTTATTACTCTAAAAACATACATTATGTACATTTTTAGTCAAAGAACAAAAACTTACCTTTTATTTTCCTCCCAACCAGATTTCCATCTTTTTGTAGACTTAGAGCTTTGCCAATTTTCTACATTTTCCTTTGGTTCAGATCCTGATTTTGTAGAATGCTGATTTAGAGTTTCTTGTGGTCTCTCTTCCTGAGTCTTTTTAACTCGCCTAGGATCCCGGGTGTCCTGCTTAGTACTTCTTTTATTAGAATTTCTTTCATCACGAGAAGCTTGTGCAAATTCCTCTACATGTGACTGCTTAACTCCTGATTGGCGTAGCTTTCCAGTTTTAGGTGTAGAAGTAGAAGGAGAAATGCTCCTTTGCCTTCGTTTAGGTGAGCGCCTATCTCTCCTTTTTGGAGAATGCGTGATTGGTGACCGAGACTTAGGAGATCGTGATCGAGATCGTTTTCTAGTACTTGATCTTCCTGTTTTTGTCCCCTGTTTTTCTGATTCTTCAGTACCAGCATCTTGTTTCTGTACAATACCATTTATAATTTTATTTCTACCTCCAGTGAGTCTGTGTTCAGATGACTTCACATGCTCCTCTTTATCTTTTTTTTCTGAAGATTTTCTCTTCTCTTTTAAGTCATCATCTTTGCTATCAGGTTTATCCTGGAGGTGTTTTTTTAATCGGGGATCTCTCTTGCTCATTTCAGGGACCCCTCGACCACTTTCAGATTCCTGATTTTTTATATCTTTTGTGTGAGAAAATTTGTTTTTCAAAGGTGAAGGAGATTTAGATTTGGATTTAGTATCTAATTGGTCAAGTTCTTTCTTTGTGATTTTTTCACTTGATTTACTTTTTTCTTGCTTTGATGAGTTTTGTTTATCAGCAGGCATAGATTTATTTGCCTTGATATCAGACTGATTCATTGCATTTACTAGAAAGTCTTTCCTGTGACTTTGCTCTTTACCATGAGAAGAATGTTGGCTAATCCGATTAAGACGAGGATCTCTATTTGTTACTTTCATATCCTGGAGCTGTGAAGAGGAGGAAGGACGACTCTTTTCAGGCTGCACAGAAACCTGATGAGAAGCTTTAATTGCCATAGGTGGAATTTGTGAAACAAGTAATTTGGAAGGTGCTGATCCAGGAACTATGTTAGATGCCCCTTGCTGAACACTAAGAGAAACTGCCTGGAAGAAAAATAAATTTTACCATATAAACACTGTAAAAATTACAAATTAGCTGTCAAAAATTCTGAAATGAATAAATTAATTTTCTTATAATGAGCTCAGTCCAATTATTTATCCACTCAATAATCACTGAATACTTAATGTCATGCTATATAACATTATGAGGTTGCAAAAAATGTTTCACAACATATTTTTCTGAACCATCCTGTGATGTCCTCAATGTAGAGAACCACCTATGAATCAGTTGTCTCTGGTATAATATAGACCACATAGACAAAAAAGGGAAAAAGATGAAAAGTTTAGGAAATATTACAAATCTGGCTAAGACATGATGTGGACTTCCAAACATCACAGGCACAGCTCTCTGCTTAAAGAGAAATTTTATAACTTTGTGACTTGCCTTGATGATCATCTACTCCTTCAACATCTTTTTCCATCTTGAAAGAGAAACCAACAAGGAGAAATTCTATTCTAGATCAAATTCTCACAAACAAAGAAGAAACAGTAAAAGACAAGACTAATACACTCTAGGAGGAGAGTGAAATCCAAGAATAATCTTATGCACTCTAGATTTCGAAAAGCTGATTTCAAAGGTTCAGAGGAAAAATAAATAGGTAAGATCAAATATGGACAAATGATTCTAGGGAAATTATTCCAGGAAGAATGGGAGATGCTTAATTTCCTTCCATCTTCTCCACAAGATGAGATACTTTATCAAAAAATTTGCTAAAATCTAGAAAAACCACATCTATAACATTCCCTTAAAGTCAACAAACATTGATATATAAAATCATTAAATATATACACACACACACACATACACACAGTGCTAAGAGAAAATCCAAAAAATAAAAAGCCTTGCTCTTAAGGGACTCACAATCTAAAAAGGGAAACATTCAAACAAGGAAGGCATTAAGAAGGACCATAAAAGGAATCTTGCAAAAGATAAACTTTAGCTGATACTTGAGGAAGCCAGGTGCCAGAAATAAGAAAGAAGAGAGTTCTAGACATAGAAGGGACAAGCCAACAAAAACATTCAAGAATGAGATGAAAGAGTGTCTTGTGTAAAGAGTACCAAGAAGGACAGTGTAGCTGGATTGCTGAGTATAGGAATATAAAGGAAATAAATATAAGTTTTATTTTTGGAATATAATAGGAAGGAAGGAAGGAAAATAAAGTATAAGAAAACTAGAAAGACAGGAAGAAACCAGGTTGTAAAGCTCTTGAAAAATAATACTGAATTTTATATTTGGTCCTGGAGGTATAATAAGGAATCACTACAATTTATCATTCTGGGAGAACAGGGGTTTGATATGGTCAGACCTTAACTACTTGTTTTATAATATTGTTTAAAAAAAAAAAAATAATAGGAAGGAAGGAAGGAAAATAAAGTATAAGAAAACTAGAAAGACAGGAAGAAACCAGGTGGGGGGGGTTGATGTCTGAAGAAACCAATATGGACAAATAAGGGATTTACCAACTTAAATTCCAATAAAAACATACAGAAAATGTAAAATAATTTAACAAAAGATAAATGAGTGGCATCATCCCATCAGGAATGCTAAAACTGGTAAAGGAAACAAAGGACAACAATAAAAAAGGATTTTTTGTTGTTTTAATCTATATGGAAGAGAAAAAGGAAGTTCAAAGGAATAGAATCTTTACTTGGAGTGCCTAAATTTTATTGAGTGACAACAGAAAGCAGAAATTCCCACTTTCTGAAAGGCAAATGCCCTGATTTTAAAGGGGAAAAAAGAAAAAAAGAAAAAAAAACCACTACAACCAAAGGCCAATAAGCTTTATTTTCATTCCTAGGAAAATTCTGAGATTAAAGAAATAGCTGGGAAAGGGAGGTTGTGACAAATAATGTCTTCATCAAAAAATCTTTCTTCCTTAAAAAAAAAAAAAAAAAAAAGGCACTATAATACTATAGAAGAAAATGTCTTAGCTATAGTTTACATAAATTTTAACAAAACTTTTTGATAGTCTCTCAAAATGCTTTTGTGAACAAGCTGAAGAGTTTCGGAGTAGATAAGTCAATTGAAATAAAAAAAATTAGTTGAATGACTGAATTTAAAGAATAGTTGTCAATGGCTCAATAACAATGTGGCAGTCACTCTCCAGAAATACCCTCTGGGATCTCTAGTCCTGTGATATCTAGTATAGTTTTACTGGGAAGAATAATCAACATATTGCATGACTGGATCCAACAAGGTCAAAAATTTTATAAAAGAAAATTTACAGGAATATATGCAAACTTGCATTTGGATAAAAAAAAGTCAACTTCACAATAAGAAGAGACATGGAATGAGAACAGTTATTCTAAAAAGATGAGGGTTTTAATGAGCTGCAAATTCAATTTCAGGCAAATGATGTGAGAGTTAAAAAGGAGAATATAATCATGGGCAGTACAAAGGCAGGTGCGATTTGTAAAAATAGGAAGGTCCTCCTATGCTCTTCCAACATTAGATTTCTTCTGGGGTATTTCAGGGACATGATAACTCTCTTCAATTATCTGAAGAGTTATCACATAGGATTATTCTTATTCTGTGTGGCCTGGAGGGGTGAAAGTAGGAAAAATGGTTGCAAAAAAAAAAAAAAGAGTTTAGGTTTGATGTCCAGAAAAACTTTAACAATTAGAGAGGTTCAAAAACTGAGAGCTTCCTAGAGGATTGGTAAAGTGGTAGACGCCCCCTACTTGGAGGTTTTCAAGCAGAAACTAGACAGCCACTTGTCTATTAACAAAGGTTCATTTCATATATGGGACTACAAAGCCACTATGTATCCTTCCAACTGTCAGTTTCTAGAATTCTGTGAAACACCCTCCCCATCAACAAAAGTCAACGACTGTTTTGCAATTCTTGGGTCTTAGAAATTTGTCTCACGCAGAAAGAAGTTAGGAGACTTGCTCTGGGGTCTAAAGTGTCAGATTAGGGAACTTGAACCAGGATTATCCTGATTCCATATACTATGCTAGGAACTAACTACTATTATGGTACCCAGTTGTCCCCTTTTTGGTTTCACTGCTTCATCAAGTAACCAGCTATAGAGAATGGAGAAAATGTTTCCTTTATTACTACAACATGCTTCACTTCCAAAAATGTTTTCTGTTCCTATGACATCTGAACACTGCTAAAAAAAAAGAGTTATTAGGTTCTAAAATTCAGTGCTCAAACAAACCATCACTAAATAAGGCATGCAAATAATTACCCCCATATATATTGCCCCACACTGCTGGCCCTATCCTCAAGTCTTCATTCCCAAAAATATCACGTAGCAGTAAAGAACTATTTCTTGCACAGGTGAGTAAAAAAAAAAAAAATTAAATACATTCATAGGATCATAAATTTAGCACCTGAAAGCTCCTTAAAGGTCCTATTAAAAGTCCAAACGTCCCATTTTTACTGATACAGTAAAAGGCCAAGAAAGGTTAAGTAATTTATCTGGGATATATATACTCCTTGTTTTGTCTAAACTTAAGAGCTGCTTTTTGTTAAGGATTTTTAAGACCTAATTTCTCAAAAAGATATAGAATTTATAAAACTAAAACATTAAAGACTATGCCAACATTTTCCACAACACACAAGGAAATTGTGATTTATATCCCTTCGAAGGTATCAAACCACCAAGTCAGTACTACCAAAGCAACCATTTTAAAGATCTCTCTCAAAATGCTTTATGAAGTAATTGAAGGAGATGGATGGGTGGCACACATGAATGGAGTCAGGAAAACCTGAGTTTAAATCCAACTTCAAAAACCAACTAGCTATATGACCCTGTGCAAATCACTTAACCTATTTGCCTCCCTTTCCTCAACTTTAAATGGAAGTAACATTCAACTCCCAGGATTGTGAAAATCAAACAAGACATTTGTAAAGTGCTTAGCACAGTTCTTGGTACAAAGTAAATGCTATATAAATGTTAGGGGATAATAACATTATAAAAAAGGCAAGATTTTCCCAACAAGACAATAAGAATAAGGCAATATTCAAGCTCACCCGAGTTTTAGATTGACAATAGCAAGAATGCTAAGTCTAACAGAATTCATTTTGGAAGCATATATTCTGTAAACGCGATTAAGCACATTATAAAAATTGTGTTTTCAGGAATTAACTGTCTTTTTGGAAGAAAACTAAGTTATATACACTAAACTTGATTTTTATTGTATCTAGCATTTATAAAATGCTTCAATTTGCAAACCATTACTTTAAGAAAACATTCTAGAAATCATGTAAATTTAATTAAGACACAATGATTTTAAAAACCTCTACACCACACATAAAAGGGATTATCCTTTAAGGAAGGATTAGATTTAGAATACTTTGGAGCATAAATGGGACTTTTGTCTGTCCCACTTACCAATTGTGCCTTAGTTTGTTCCAGCTCCAGCTCCAATTTTTTCTGTTGAAGTTCTAACAACTGTTTTTGCTTTGCCAGCAGCTGTTGCCTTATCAGTTGCTCTTGAGTCAAATTCTTTTGGATATCAGGGACAATTGGAGGAGTGGAGATACCAGGGGAACTGACCACCGTACTAGGTGTAGGAGGCTCTTCAGGCTATAAAAAAATGATGTGAAAAAGAAAAAAATCATTAAAAAATTCTTATTTAACACCTTTTGAACTGAATTATTCTGAATAGCCAGTTATCAGCTTTAAAATAATCTCATTTAGAATACCTACATTATTTACAAGTATGTTACAAACATCTAACCATATCAAATTGTCAAAACTGCCAAAGGTTAAAAAAAAGTTGTAATTTATACAATAACAACACTGTAAAGAGAAACAAGGTTGAAAGACATAAACTCCAAATCATTACCAACCACAATTCCAAGGACTCATTATGAAACATGCTCCCTTCTGATAAGAGAAGTGATAGATTTAGGTGAAGATCAAGACAGTTTTTGGTACAAAGGCAAAATGGGAATTTGTTTTGACTATACATGTTTTGTTTTTCTTGTTTTCTCAATGGGTGGTGATAGGAAGAGAAGGTAGAAGGGAGAAATCTTAATGAAAATAAAATTAAAATAAAAAAAGAGAAATGTTATTGTGACAAAATTTCCTTTTTAATTTAATACATTTAGAATACCATATTATGGCTTTTTCAATAATTTTACAGCAGAAAAATGAAACTAGTGATAAGAATGTTAAACTATGTAGCATTCATATGAAAACTTACCGATTTATTTAAAAATTTAGGATTCACATGGATGCTAGAAGTATTCACATTGGGGGGTAGAGGCTTAATTGGCCAAGCAGGATCTAATGAATTAACTCTGACATCCAAGGCATAGAGTTTCTTCAAAGGGAAAATGTCATCCCATGTGGAACGTAATTTAAATAAACTTTTCCTAGTATTTTCATCCACCTAGAACAACA
The DNA here is from genome assembly GCF_902635505.1 of Sarcophilus harrisii. NCBI lineage: Eukaryota > Metazoa > Chordata > Mammalia > Dasyuromorphia > Dasyuridae > Sarcophilus > Sarcophilus harrisii. The sequence goes on along the minus strand of NC_045428.1, from coordinate 510,010,083 downwards.
GAACAATTCTATTGCGTGTTAAGTTACTATAAAAAGTTTTATACATAAAATGCAATTAAACCTTTTGAAATGCTAAACTCTTCTCCATCATATATGGAACTTTTTTCTATGAATATATAAGAATTATCATTAATAGTTAATTTACCAATTTTAAGTTTTAAAAAATTTAAGTTTCTTTTCTCTAAGAAAAGTAAACTGGCAATGCTGAAGCTGTTACTCCTACTAGATCTCATTCTAGAAAACCAATTTGTTTTTATAACTCTGGAATTCAAAATGGCAACTATTAGTTTCTCACTCACAGTACAACAAAGTTTCTCATTTATTAGATATAATACTCTGAAAACAATTTCCTGTGGTTCTAAAATGACATTGTTTTTCATGAGGAGCCATCCAAAATCGCAAGAGACAAGTGTATCACAATGAGGTGTATCAAAATGCTTACATTTTTTTAACCTTTAAATGGTCAGTACATGGATTAGAATTAGACTATTAGTCTCAGTCAGCAGAATACCTAGTACATGGTAGGCATTTACACATGTGTGAATTTAAATTTTTCAGATAGTTTCCTAATATTTCTTAGAAAAGGATGGTGAAATAAGACAATAATTTTAGTCAATTCTCTATTTCTTGTAGTAAAAGGGTTGCTATAAAGGATAAAGTAAATACGTAACATAAACCTATTATAAAAATCAATTTCTAAAACTATGCTAACAGCCAAATGAATCAGCTTTACGTTCACATTTTATTTTACTTATCCTTTCTTTGGAAATGCTAGTTAAGTAGTTAAAAGTCAAAACTGTTTTGCAGCTAGAAGCGGTATCATGATCCTGGCATTTCCAAAACTCAGATTATCAACTTCTGAATAATCAAAAAGTCAGTAGTAACGTGAATCTTCTGAGATCAAAAATTATGATACTATCTGTTATTTGGCAATTCTACTTAAAAGGAATCAAGTATGGAAAAACACATGTGAATTTAGTTTAAGATCTAAATGAGTTTATATTGAGGTTGATAACCTTATGAAAATGGAAATAAAAAGCCTTATTATCTAAAAAGTAATGTAGATTCTCCCAGCATTCAAAGTTCTCCTCTTCATCAGAGCCTCGAAGTGAGCCCCTAGAAGCTACCCACTAAATATGATCAGAAATGCCATTTATAGTTTAAAATGATCATTTTCAATGAAATTCAGTACATATTATAATTGGTACTTCTTTCCTCCCAATCCTTAGGGTAAACTTTCTATTTGTAACATAAATTGCAAGTTATATCTAAAAATCTGACATTGAAAACTTAAAAAAAAAAAATCCAACTTATTTTATTCTATAACTTAATCCCAAATTAGTATTTCTCCAGATAAAAACTACTCCTATAAAAACATAAAAAGTAACTATTGTTCTCTTTGCAAGAAATAGAACACAAGGCATGCCCCAAATTCAAATACTTTCAGAAATTTGAAGGATATACAAGGTTCATTTCAAAGTCAGGCTATTACCTAAGCAAATTCAAACCTTCACTCATTCTCCCTTAACATTTTAAATCCTGTATAACTATACTTGAGATAAAAATGCTAAGTATTTTTTAGTCAACTTCACACCCATAGGGCACAAGACTCCATGTTCCCAAAACTTCCTCTCAGCAAGAGATAAGGACTATATAGTAGGGTAAACATTTCAAACTCAAGCATAATTCAGGTGGGATACCTTTACTTACAAACAGTAATAATTGATTTCTGACTACCAGAAAAAAAAACACTCAGAAAAATACTGGACCAACACTTATGTTGAATAGAGATATTCAACAATCTAACCACCACCACTAACAAATATGATTTAACTTATTTTCACCTCTTTCAATCATTCTTGTGAATAGTTTAAGTGATAAAAATTTGAAATTAGTGAAATGGTCAATGCAAAATAAGGATGGAAAATAATCTGAAAACAAACGGTCTTCACTGTTAATTCCCAGAAAGTAACAGAAACACTTCATTTTAAATGAGAAAATAAAAAAAAAAATTTAAGAACCAAACATTTATCCACCCAAGAAAAGCCAACACAAAAACAAGTATTTATTTAATCTGGAACATTTTTTATAAAAATTCAGAATGTTTCTAAATGCATATATACCTTTTCAAACACACAAATAAATGTTGCTACTAGGTTTTTAGTAAAGGCAGTAAGATACTCTCTTCCAACGTTCTTCACAATGGAATCCATAAGATACATAACAGGGAGCTTCTCTGTAGAAGGAGCCTGAAGTAATAAAAAGAAACTGAGAAGTTTAGTATAAGGAAATGATTTTTAAATTGTCTGCACATGAATTTCCAAACCCACAAATACAGACCTATTTTTTGGTTGATACTAAATATCACTGGGTTGACATTAATCTATATGAAGTTCAAATGTTCAATAAATTTCTTAAACACTGACATTTGTGGAGCAAGCAAAACAAGCTCCATTACTGGGAAAGGAAATAAGTGCAATCATAATTTAATTACTGGACCCAATGCTGTTTCAGGTTCATGTAGTTGTAAAATTGTGTTTTAAAAGTGGGAGAAAATGAGGTTGAAGGTGGTCAAAAAAAAAAAAAAAAAAAAAAGTAAAGAAAATACCATTGTCTTCTGCTGGAACCCAAAAGTGTTGTTTCATGACCCACACAAACTCAAAATAGTGTGCCTAGGCTTCATGAAATAACAGAATTCAGATTTCTGGCAGAAAGCCCAAAGTAATTTCAGCAACCATATTTTATATGTTGAACTCTATGTAGCTTTTGTTTTCTATTAAGTTACACTGGGAAAGGACTAGTTTTTTACAGTGCTAATAAACAAGACTTAGGAAGGTTTTCACATCTGAGGCTAATTAATGACAAACCACTTTTTAAACTGCATGTGAAACATGCACCAAGTTGGGGGTTTGTTATTGATACAAAAACTGGATCAAGCAGCAAGTTGAGTCATGTAAGTCAGGTTGAAGTTGACACTGGCAACCACGATTTGATTTGCACCGAAGATGCTCTTCATGAGATGGACATTCCGTCGAGTTGTTTTTTTTTTTCTTTGACATGCACAAACCACTGAATCTAAATTTGTGCAGTCAGTGTGGTGATGTTGATATTGTTAGGGCTTCCATGGCAAAAGAATTGCTGTTGCCCAAGTTCAATTGCAATGCCTACCCATTCATTCATTGGCTTTTAGTAGAAGGCACAGCAAACTTCCAGAAAGCATCAGCAGGTACACAGACTTGTTGAGGAGCATTAGAGGAAGGCAAACCATACAAATTGTGTGTTGATTATACTCCTCACTTCCATTCGATTCCCCAATGGTTAAATACCTTAAGTCATTCCCATTCACCCCCACCTTACCCCACCTCCAAAGTGTCCAAGTTTTTTCAAACCCCCAGCAACCTTTCCCCTAGCTAAGTGTAGCTAGGGTAGGGGTCACAACTCTTGAACACAATGCCACTTTATTTCACAAATCCAACTGCCCATACAAGTGTGTGGAAGTGCTCTTGCTTTATATAGATATAAAATATAAATATATTTAATGCCTGTACAACTGAATTTGGCTAAAGAAACTGAATTAACCTCGCATGGAATGTTTCCTTACAGTTTTAACTGGATTTTTTTTAAGATCCACCAAGTCCACTACTTTGGTAAACCATAGCCAAATATAAAACATGTCAAATACTTTATGGATGTCTTTACCCTTAAAAGGTATTATACCATTTTAATCCTTGTTTTCATAACCTGGTAGAGAGGCACTGAGATCACTTTTTAAAATTAAAACCTGTCCAGAATGCTATTTCTACTGTTGTGTATGTAAGTAGTATATAAAGTAGGTAGAATCTTTTCATGTAACAGTCCCGTCATTTGCAGTTAAAGCTGTCTCATGGTAGGGATATCAAAGTATATGTGAAAACTGAATTTCAGGTTTAGTAGTCTGTGATTTACAAAATAAGGATACAAAATGCTCCGAGGGCAAAACTGAACCACTTTGAAACTAAAATGAAAATCACCCATTTCCCCCCTTCAACATCCCACTGCTCATTAAGACAGATTCCAAAATTGTGGTAGAATGAACACCTTACATCTTTTCCTCAAACTGGCTTTAATTGGGAAAAGTATAGCAAACTCTCACATCTCTCATATCAGCATTTAGTCCCAAGAGCTCTCTGTTCATCTATTTTACCACTGTGTATCTGTCCACAAACTAGATGTTTTAATGTGGTTACTATTTGGGGGGATTAATTTTCCAGTTCTTGAAGGTCTTCCGGATCCATCGAAACCATTCTTTAAGTGTCAACTTGAGCTACAAAATCAGGCTATTTGGAAAGTAAAATTGACAGATCACTAAAGAAAACACAAAGCAAGCTAAGGTTTCAGTAATTAAAAAGAGCATTCAAAATCGAGTTAAGATCTAAGCCTTCAACAAGGCTAATATTTTCATCTTCAAATCCCATGGTGTCTGTGACAGAGATAAAGAAAGGAATTCCATTAACTAAGGGAATTTTAACCTATCTGCAATGTTTTTTATTTTCAAAGTTTCCCGTTTTAATTTTGTGCTTTAAAAAGGCCAAACAAACCAAAACAAAAAACAAAACAAAACAAAAAAATAACCCAGTAGTTGCACAAAGTCTATCTACATAATTTCGGACCCTGAAACACTTGGATTTAGCTGTCAAAACTCTTAGCATGTTGGGGCCTTGTTTTTAAAAAATGCTCACTGCTTTCTTGTCCCCTCTAAATTAAGGGCTGAAAAGGTTCATCTGAAAAAGTGTAGCACCAAACACTTTGTTGCTGTAAAGATTGGAACCTAAAGGAAGAATGAACCCCAAGTCACGGAATTTAAACTTTTTTTAAACACACAACCACATATTTAAAAATAAGTCTTGAAAACAGATTCTACACCTTACAATGGTAAATAAAAAAGACAAATACATATTTTATATGTTTTATTCACAAATTTTATAATACCAGTCACACATTTCAAAACCATTTATTTAAAAAAAAGTCAGACCACTCATTTTACACTAGACAGAAACCGTCTCTAGACAATATTTTGGTGGTTGTTGTTAAAAGTGGCCTTTTAAAGGAGTTCTCTCTACTGAGAGGAGAGCTCATCCTGTATAACGGTAGTCACTAAACATAAACTAGGAAAACTAAACCATAAATACAGGGTTGAAAATTACTTTTAAAACTCACACTGGGAGGCTATGTTATCCCTCACTTTTGTAATATCTAAATTTAACAATAACTATTTAAATGACATCACTCGGCTCTTCCCACTCCCACCAATAAGGTCCACAGAATAGGAAGACTATAGCCAACTAAAGTGGCACAAAGATCACCTCGGTAATTGGGTGAATAAATGTAAACCTTCAGTTTAGGAAGAGGAAAAATAATCAGGAACTACACTTTTTAGGAACACTATATAACAAGGCATCTATTATGGTCTATTCTTTCCCCTTCCCCCTACAATTTAAAATCCCAAAAGATTGGGGGAAGATTGTTTTCCCCTTTCTCATAATCTGTGGTTATCTTAAACTCTCCAATACGAGAGATGAGTACCAAAAGGTACATTCTAACCACCCCCATCCCAATATGGGGTTGACGGGTGTGAGCAGCTGCCTGGCTGGCAGGGAGTGGATCCTCCTCTCTTCCCCTTCGCATCATGTGCCTTTCAGGCGCCATGTTGGGCTCCTACAAGCGGCTGCTCCACTCGGGGGCGAATTGCCCTACTATCCCCCCCACTCCCCCCACCAGCTCACTCCCAAATCCCTTTTCACCTCCTCCCAGGTCCCAAAACACCATTACCAGAAAGGGGGGATCGTGTGGTGGGATGGGAGATGAACCCACTCCCACTGCATAAGGTTAAATGTTGTATTTTAGCTCTTAGTTTCCCAACGTGAAATGGAATTGCCCCCCCACCCCACCCCACCCCGACCAAGGTCCATCCGAGAGATAGATGTATAGAATAGGAGAGGTCTGAATGGGGTGCTGTTAAGCGGAAGTGGGGCTCCACCCTCCCCAGCCCGCCGCCCCCCTCCCTTCCCCGGGGACAGGCCCCGCCATGCTGCGTGTATGAGCCTGAGCGGAGGTGGAGGGGGAGGGGGAAGAGACTGTCCCCCTTGGATCAGAGTGGGACCTGGGATGAGGCAGACACTAGTATTAGGGTATTAGAAGAATAGGAGGCTGCGGGGTGTATAAAAACCTTGGCGGTTTGGGCCTCGATGAGGGAGACGATCTCCTTGGCGAAAGGCAGGTTCTCCTCAGCCAGAATGGTCAGCATATTGATGTGCGGTTTACTGTTGAAGGTCAGGTCTTCCAGAGACGACTGATAATCCCGACAGGCGTCCTCCCGGGCCCCCACGGTACCGGCCTCGGCCGGCGCCGGCTCCGACATCGCGCCGCGGCCCCCCTCCGAGATCCACCGCAGCTGTCGCCGCCGCCGCCGCCGCCCGCTACCCCGCCTCCCTCGCGACTCCTCTTCCTCCTCTCGACGGGTCACTCGCGGCTCCGGCTTTACCACATGCTGACCACGGAGGGGGGGTTGGGGACGACACCGGGGGGGAGCCTCGGGTGGGAACCGCCGCCGTCGCACGGGGTGGGGGAGGGGGTTTCTGCCTAGTTCACTCGCCGCCGCTGCTTCTTCTTTCTCCACAGACACAAAATGGCGGCGGCTGTAGCGGCTCCAGCTCCGAAAATGTCTCTGTTCCCAACCGCTGCGTCGTGCGAAATGAACGAGGGGGAGGGGAGACGCTCAGAAAGGGGGCGGGCTCCAGCAGAATTCGTAATCCTGATTGGGTATTCCGGAGGAACGACAGAAGTGCCCCTCCCCCCCACAAGACGTCGTCGCACCGCCTTCTTCCTCGGCGCCGCCAGCCTCTCGCAAAGGCTTTCGCAATTCCGACCGTGGAGGTGGAGTGTAAGAGAAATCTCTTCTCATTGGTCGGTTTGTACAAGACTGTTCGGTCATTTGTTACCATAACAACCCATTCAGAGAGGCCCATTCGCCCCCCAAGGGGCCAGCCCAGCAGCCTCACCTAACCCGTTTGAGGAGCTGCGTGGCCGAATCCCGTCCCCCTTCCCCTCCCCTCTTCGTAGCCGGTACTGGCACTAACTGTGATTCAACCTCCTACCCTCCCCTTCAACATGGGGAAAGCCAAAGCTTGTTGCGGGGGTGGGGGGGCGGGTGGGGGTAGAGAGGAGGGTGTCTCCTCGGCCCCAGCTGCTGCCTCAGGCCACGCTCCTCGCATCTCAGGTGCAACCAGCCGCGGGTCCGGGTTGCAACGAAGGCTGCAACCTCTGCAGCTGTGTCGAGCCAGAGTCCTCCGGGGAACACCCCCGGTTGGAGGCCGTTCTTGCTCCCCTGTAGGAAGAGAAAATGCACAGAATCCCGCCTAACGTGACTTGCGCAGCTGGGTCCCGGGGCGCCAGTCGGCCGCGGAAGAGCGCTACTTAACTCGGATGGGCGTCTCTCCAGTTCTAAGGAGAGTCCAGCGACCCCCCCCACCCCCACCTCGCGGTTGGCAGCGAGCTCCCGGGGCCAACGGCTTCACCACTTTACCCCGCACTGAGGGAAGCAGTCACAAGGGCTCTCTCTCTGCTCAGATCGAAAAATGTGGGGGAGGAGGAGGGAATCAATGTGCATACGTTTGTTCACGTGTGCCCGGACCTTGGGGGCTCCTAGGCCAGGTCTCTACGGTTCCCTAATTGTTGGATGTCAGCGACAGAAATTAGGCATCCCCCCAAAATTTTGCAAGCCTCTGCAATGTTGCCTAACTGGAGACAAGGAAGCTTTTTTTTTTTTTTTTTTTTTTTAATCCTCCAAGACAGAGATGTTACCCTGAGCTTGGTCCGGGAGGAAAAGTTTCACTCCCTTCCCCAGTTAATTCCCTCTCCAGAGTTAATTGCTTGAAGCACGCTTCATTGTTTCCCTTCTGAAGCTACAATTCTGCGAAGTAAAAGCTACTTTGTTGTTATCTAGAGGGAAACAACTCGAAGGGCTAATGAAGCATTTCCCAAGTGGTACGTTTCCTATATTTTATTTCCCCTTTCTTTGCCTAAGCTTGGGAATGGGAAACAAACCTAAGGATAAGAAAAGAGGCGGGGGGAGGGGGAGGAGGGGAAAGGGTGAAGCCGATTTGCCACTCTCTGGAGGTAAAAATACGATTGGATTGTGAATGAAGCTCTGATCTCTGTAGCTAATGGATCTTTATTACGGGAGTACCCAGACTGGATGGCCAGTTAATAGTCTATCGAAATTCCAGGTTTCCATTGCAGGGTTACCTAACATTCCTCCTCATTCTTCAGGTGAATATATTTTCTTAATTTTGAAAGCTGTAGTTTATCCTTTGTGGTTCTTTATAAACATGTAAGTGCAAAGCAAACATCTAAAAAGTTTTCAAAGGTCTCTTGGTATATCTTTTAAAATCTGGCCACCCATCAAGGAATGAGTTTGGTTGTATTGCTTTTTCTACAGAAACTCTCAGAGGATCTCTTCTGGACAAGAGGCGTTTCCACTTGTAAACCAACAAACTTGTAAACCCCTTTCTCTTCCTCTCCCCACCTCCCTCCATCAAGGACATATAAGTAGAGTGTAAACTCCTTAAGAGTACTAGCGATTTTGTCCACCACTTAGCAAAGTACTTTACATTTAGATGGGTAAAGATGTATTAAAAAGTGTTAATTTTTAAGTAGAGCTGAGGTCTTACTGGCTCTTATTGTCTTACAGGTTTATTGTTGGGATGAGCAACCAGTCCTGTTCGGGGGAAAGGGAGAGGAATCAAAATCACTCTTATTTAAAATTCACTGTACATGTATGCGAATTATTACATTTAAACAAAGAAATCACAAGTTCACTTCATATTTGTGTTTAATTTTAAGGTATAATTTCATATAATTAAACATATTCAACTCATTAATATGGACAAATTTTCAGATTGTGAAAAGGGCTTGATTAAAGTAAAACAATTTCAGAATAGCTAGAGATTATCCTTTTTTCCCCTCTATGTTTCTCTCTTGTAGTTCCCTTCTACTCTTTTAACTCACTAACAGATTAAGAGATTCTTTTCTCTGAGTCACTTCCTGATACAGGGCTGTACTAAAGTTAAATTGGATGCTTATGAGAACTCCGAGAAACAAGGCATTACCTTAAAGACTGGAGAGAAATAGAACCTATTATGTTGATTCCCAAAAGTTCTAACAATCCAGAAAAACTGGAAAATGATTTCTTTGGAAAAGTGATCTGTTCCAAATATATTGGTTTTAACTAAAAGTTTAGTTTAGCGATCCATATGTCAAAACAACTTTCTATATTTTGTTGTCTAGCCACATTTTCCCCTAGGAAAGTTATACATATCCCTTGAGGCAATCCAGCAACAATGTTTCTTTGATATATTTAATGTATCTAATGAACCTTTTATGTAAATATTTCTTTTTGAAGATGTTTTCCTGTCTTCCAAACAATGTTTGTGAATTCACTTGGAAACTGTATCATAGTATGTCAGCCATAAAATGGATCTTATATGGCCCAGACTCCTCATTTTATAGATGAAGATCGCTGAGAGGTTCATTGTGTAGCCTAGAAACAAATGTCTGACCTGTTAAAGTTAACAAGCATTTTTAAGATTTTCCTTCAACTCCAGTTTCTATTGTGCCACCTCAATTCTTAGAAAAATACCAGATTCAGTAAAAACCTGATTCCATTTCTTGCCCCTTTCCCAAATACTATTAGCTATATGAAATTAAATTTCTTATTCCCTTTCCTCTCTACTAGCCTCACTTTCTCCATCTATAATTTGGTAATAACATCTACCTAACAGAAAATTATAACAAAAGCAGACTAAATATAAAGACATACGATTTGGGAGTCAGCCTCATAACAGTGATAATAGATTAGCCTCATAAGAGTGATAATAGATAGCATCCTTATCATTAAAATCGCTACCAAATATTAGGGAACAGAGAAACAAAAGAATAAAGCCTAGTACAAAACTTAAAGGAATAGCAAAATTTAATGGAGCAAAAGGAGATTGAACTAGCATTAGAGACAAGAGGAATCAGATAAGAGAATCATGAGGTTTCAATATCATGGAAACCAAGGAAGAGAAACAATATAAATAGTAGAGTTTTGGTTTTTTGTTTTGTTTTTAATGGGAATCATGAAGCCTAAACCCATCATTTTCTATTCAAAGAATACTTATTTTGTCTTTTATGCATCATATGCCCAATAAACTTTGAGGTATAAGTTCCCATAAAAAAATAATAAATCCAAACATTTGTTCATGTAAATTAGTACATAAGTACCAAATCAATCTATGCCCTTTATCTTTTATATGTAAAAGAAATACTCTAGATTTAGTCAAAATTTATAAGATGCAATGAACTTAATTTCACATTCTTTACCAAATTTTAAAATAATCCACTCAAAAATAAATGGTACTCAGAAACAGAGCCAAGATGGCAGAATAAAGGTGGGGACTCACCTGAGCTCTTCACCAATCCTTCCATATTCCTTTAAATAATGACTCTAAACAAATTTTAGAGCATCAGAACACACAAAGACAGAATGGGACAATTTTCCAGCTGAAGACTATTTAGGTCAGCAGTAAAGGTCTGTGGCACCAGGAGAGAACCCAGAGTGCAGTCACAGCTCTAGCTGTGCCAATGCAGCTCTGGCATCGGCCTGAGCCTGGGTGCCACAAAACAGTAACCATCCTTGGGGGCCTCTAAATCAGCCCCAGCACTGGCAATTTTCAGACCTCTCAGCTCAAAGACACCAAAGATCATTTGGAAACATTAACAGGAAAAGTTTGACAGTAGGGTGAGAGGACCTTGGGAAACCAGCAAACCAAGAGTAGACATAGGTGGCTGTGGCAGCAGAAGCTTTTGAAGGCCTTTTAGTACAGGAAGTATCTTTCCTAGTATTGAGGAAGGACTCTGTTGTTTTAGCACTCTAGAACTTACAGCCACAGAGAAGTAGTGACACTCCTCACAATTCCAGGGTAGAAAAGAGTGCTTATGATTAGGTGCCTAGAAGGAGTTCTGAAAACAGTTCACAGAACCCCTGAAGATTGGGACTGTGCAACCTTCATTCTAGAAACAAGAGTCCTATTTTAATAATTAAAAGTTGATAGGCTGGCAAAATGAGTAAACATCAGAAAAAGATTCTGACCATAGAAAGTTACTATGATAAGAAAAAGCAAAACACAAGATGATTAAAAAAAAAAAAAAAAAAAAAGCCAATGGTCCTTCATGCAAAGCCTTCAAGAAAAATAAAAATTGGTCTCAGGCCATAGAAGAGCTCAAAAGGAATTCTGAAAATCAAGTAAGGAAGACAGAGGAAAAAATAGGAAGAGAATTGAGAGTGGTGCAAAAGGAAATACAAAAAACTAATGAAAAGAATGCCTTAAAAAGTAAAATTGGCCAACTTGGAAAGGAAGTACAAGAGCTCAGTGAGGAAAGTACTTAAAAATTAGAATTGGACAAATGGAAGCTAATGACTTTAGGAGGATTCAAGAAACAATAAAACATGAAATATTTCATTGGTAAAAACAACTGAACAGAAAATTAGATCCATGAGAAATAATTTGGTCTAACCTAAACATTTCAAGAAATTATCAAGGAAAACTGCCCTGATATTCTGGAATCAGAGGGTAAAATAGAAACTGAAAGAATTTACCAATCACTTCCTGAAAAGAGATCCCAAAATGAAAAGTCCTAGTAATATTATAGCCAAATTCCAAAATTCTCAAGTCAAGAGAAAATACTACAAGCATCCAGAAAGAAACAATTCATATAATGGAGTCATAGGATAATGTTTCTACATTAAAGGCTCAGAGAGCTTGTAATATGATATTCTGGAGAGCAATAGAACTAGGATTACAACCAGGAATCACCACCTAACACAAATAAGTATATGCCTTCAGAGGGAAAGATTGATATTAAATGAAATAGAGGATTTTCAAACATTCATGATAAAAAGCCGAAAAGAAAATTTGATTTTCAAATATAGTACTTAGAAGAAGCATAAGTTTATCTGTTTATCTGTTTACATTCCTACATGGGTAGATAATACCTGTAACTTATAAAAACTTTCTCATTATTATGGCAGAGGAAATATATAGAGACAGAAGGCACAGGTGTGAGTTGAATATGAAGGGATAATTTTTTTAATTAAAGCTGGTTATTTTCAAAACATATGCATAATTTTCAACATTCACCTTTGCAAAACCTTGTATTCCATTTTTTTTCCTTCCCTTCCCTTCACTGCCTCCCATAGATGGCAAGCAATCCAACATGTTAAACATGTGCAATTCTTCTATATATATTTCCACAATTATTACACTGCAAAGGAAAAATCAGATCAAAAAAGAAAAAATTGAAAGAAAATAAAATGCAAGCAAACAAAAGAGGTGAAAATATTATGTTGTGAGTCACACTCAGTCCTCATAGTCCTCTTTGGGTACAGATGGCTCTCTTCATCACAAGTCCATTGGAACTGGTCTGAATCACCTCTCTGTTGAAAAGAACCTTATAAGGAGGAGAGGAGATAGGGGTGGGGAGCAGCTAGTTGGTGCAGTGGATAGAGCACCAGCCCTGAAATCAGAAGGACATTAGTTCAAATATGGCCTCAGATACTTCATACTTCCTAGCTGTGTGACCCTGGGCAAGTCACTTAACCCTAATTACCTCAGCAAAAAATAAATTTTTTTTAAAAAAAAGAGCCATGTCTATCAGAATTGATCATTACATAATCTTGCTGTTGCTGTATACCATATTCTCTTTGTTCTATTAATTTCACTTAGCATCAGTTCATGTAAGTTTCTCCAGGCCTCAATGAAATCATCCTTCTGATCGTTTCTTATAGAACAATAATATTCCATAACATTCATATACCATAATTTATTCAACCATTCTCCAACTAATAGCCATTTCAGTTTCCAATTTTTTGCTACTACTAAAAGAACTGTTTTAAATATTTCTGCACACACAAGTCCTTTTTAAAGGGATAATATCTTTAAAAAATAAAATTAAAGAGTGAGAGAGGAATGTATTGGGAGAATCAGAAAGTGGGGGTTGGAATAGCATAAATTATTTGTCATAAATTGGCAAGAAAAAGCTTTTACAATAGAGGGAAAGAGGGGGAACAGAGGGGAAGGAGTGAACCTTTCATCAGAATTTGCTCAAAGGAGCAGCCAGATAGCACAGTGGATAGAGCACCAGCCCTGAAGTCAGGAGAACCTGAGTTCAATCCAGCCTCAGACGCTTAATATTTCCTAGCTGTCTGACCCTGGGCAAATCACTTAATCTCAATTGCCTCAGAAAAAAGAAAGAAAGAATTTGCTCAAAGAGGAAATAACATACACATTCAGTATAGGTATAGAGATCTTACCTTGCAGGAAAGTAGGAGGAAAAGGAGATAGGAGATATAAGAAAAAAGGAAGGTGATCAAAGAAAGGGTATTTTGGGGGAGAGGGTAATAAGTGGCAAAATACTTTTGAGGAGGATCAGGATGAAAAGGAAGAGAGAATAGAACAAATGAGGGAAATATAGTTAATTAGCTATAGTAATTGGGGAAAATTTTGAAGCAAGTTTCTCTGATAAAGGTCTCCTTTCTCAAATGTATAGGGAATAGTCAAATTCATTAAAAAAAAAAAAATTCCCCAACTGATAAATGATCAAAAGATATGAACTATGCTCAAAGGGCTACAAAATCATGAATATTCTTTGACCTAACAATACCACTATTGGGCACGTATCCTAAAGAGATTTAAAAAAAAAAAAAAGGAAAAGGACCCATATGTACAAAAATATAGCAGCTGTCTTCTCAGGTCAAAGAATTGACAATTGAGGGGATACCCATCAATTGGAGAATGGCTGAATAAATTGTGATATATGATTATGATGCAATATTATTGTTCTATAGGAAATGATAAGCAGAATGCTCTCAGAAAAACTTGTACCAAGTCCTCCATGAATTCAAGCAAAGTGAAATGTACTGCATACAACACAATAGCAATGTTGAGGGATTTGTTGTTGTGCTATTCTCAGCAATATAATAATTCATGACTATTCTTTTTTTTAATAGCTTTTTATTTACAATATATATGCATGGGTAATTTTTCAGCACTGACAATTGCAAAACCTTTTGTTCCAATTCCTCCCCCTTTCCTCACCCCCTTCCCCAAATAGCAGGTAGACCAATATATGTTAAATATGTTAAAGTATAATTTTATGACTATTCTGAAAGACTTATGATAAAAAAAAAAATGTTATCTGTACCCAGAGAAAGAACTGATTATATCTGAATACAGATTGAAGCATCCTTTAAAAAAAAAATTATTTTTATTAAGGGTTTTTTTTTGGGGGGGGAAGAGATCTATGTTTTACTTTATAATGTGACTTTTGTGGAAATTTTTTGCACAAATTCACATGTGCTTTTTTAATGGGGAGTTAGGGTAGAGAGGGAGGGAGAGAATCTGAAATTGTTTTATGTGCAATTAGGGAAAATAGAAATATTAAATGTTAAATTTAAAAAATAAATGGAACTCTTTCACCAACAGATGTAAGTGCAATCTGAATGGGACACATTCTTACATCTCATTGACTCTGTTCTCTATCTGTTACATCCTGAAATTTTGCCACAGTTTGAAAAGGGACATTCATTCATTCATTCAAAATCATTCATTTTTGGCACCAGATGGCAATGATTTCTGGCTATTTTATTACATTCTTCTTAATTTTTTTTTCTTTTTAAAGCTTTTTCTTTTCAAAACATATGCACAAATAATTTCACAATATTGACCTTTGCACAGCCTTATGTTTCAGATTTTCTCCTCCTTCCCCCACCTCTTCCCCTAGATGGCAAACAATCTAATATATATTAAACATGTTAAAATATATGTTAAATCCAATATGTATAAACATAGTTATAAGATTCTCTTGCTACACAAGAAAAATCAGGTAAAAAAAAGAAAGTAAATAAGTAAGAAAACAAATTGCAAGCAAACAATAACAAAAAGAGTGAGAATATTATGTTGTGATTCATATTTATTTCCCACAGTACCCTCTCTGGGTATAGAGGCTCTCTTCATCACAAGATCATTGGAACTGATATCAATCATCTCACTGTTGGAAAAAGTGACATTCTTCAGAATTGATTGTCATATAATATTGATATTGCCACGTACAATTATCTTCTGGTTCTATTCATTTTACTTAGCATCAGTTCATGTAAGTCTCTCCAGATCCCTCTGAAATCATCCTCCTGATCATTTCTTCTTTTTTTTTTTTTTCTGATCATTTCTTATAGAACAGTAATGTTCCATAACATTCATATACCATAACTTATTCACCCATTCTCCAACTGATGGGCATCCACTCAGTTTCCAGTTTCTTGTCACTACAAAAAGGATTGCCACAAACATTTTTGTACATGTGGGTCCCTTTCCCTCTTTTAAGATCTCTTTGGGATATAAGACAAGAAGAAACACTGCTGGGTCAAAGGATATGCAGAGTTTGATACCTTTTTGAACATAGTTCCAAATTGCTCTCCAGAATGGCTGGATCCATTTACCAACAATATATTAGTGTCCCAGTTTTCCCATATCCCCTTCAATATTCATCTTTAATATTTTTTAATTGTTTTAATTTATACTTGCCTCAGAAGTAAGACTATGAGCTCCCAGAAAGCAGATTTAATTGTGGAGCTAAATTTGTCAGTCAGTGTTTAATAGAGTTACTGCATTAAAATAAGAGGCGGCCTTTGATCCAGCAGTGTTTCTACTGGGCCTATGTCCCAAAAAGATCTTAAAGGAGGGAAAGGGACCCACATGTACACAAATATTTGTGGCAGACCTTTTTGTAGTGGCAAGAAACTGGAAGCTGAGTAGATGCCCATCAGTTGGAGAATGGCTAAATAAGTTATGGTATATAAATGTTATGGAATATTATTGCTTTATAAGAAATGATCAGTAGGATGATTTCAGAAAGTCTTGGAGAGACCTACAGGAACTGATGTTAAGTGAAATGATCAGAACCAGAAGATAAGTGTACATGGCAACAGCAAAATTACATGATGATCAATTCTGATGATCAATTACATGAGGATCAATTTCCAACAATGAGATTATTGAGGCCAATTCCATGATCTTATCTGAAGAGAGCCATCTATACCCAGAGAGAGCACTGTGAGAAGTGAGTATAGATCACAACATAATATCTCACTCTTTTTGTTTGCTCGCTTTTTTTTCTTACTCATTTTCTTTCCTTTTTGATCTGATTTTTCTTATGCAGTGAGATAATTGTAAAAATATCTTTACATATATTGAACTTAACATTTTAACATGTATAAAATATATTGGATTGTTTGCTATCTACAAGAGGGAGTGAGGAGAAGGGGAAAATTTGGAACACAAGGCTATGCAATGGTCAATGTTGAAAAATTATCCATGCATATGTTTTGAACAAACTTTCAAAATAGCTTTCAAAAAGTGAAATAAGAGATACACCCCTTTTGTAGTCACAAGTGAGTGACTATGTATCTGTCTTTGCAATGATAACACCCCTTTTGTACTTTTGTCAAAAGAGCCAATCTTATATAAATCATCATCATAATACAATTTTTCAGTTGAAATATTTATTTACACCCACTCTGACCCTTCTTTGAAAAGAACCTAAACACTTTTTCTGTGGTTCTGGCTGGTAAAAGGGGGGGAAAAATTGTTCATACCATCTATGCTTGACTTGCAAATCTGTGAATCTTGCCTATTTAAAATTTTAAAAGGTTCATTTTACAAGACAAATTCCAAATTAGTTGATGTTGCATTTATATTCAGTAACTCTTAAGATACTCTTTTAAAAATTGTAAGTATATTTTATATCAATCCATTCAATAAATATTAAGTGACTGTTATATGCCAGGAATAGTGCTAAGTGCTGGATATACAGAAAGGGAAATACAGTCCCTGCATTCAAGGAGCTTACAATCTAATGAGAGAGACTATATGCAACAAATATTTGTAAAGCAAGCAATATACAGAATAAATAGGAAATAACAAAGGGAAGGCACTGGAATTAAGAGGAGTTGTGTAAGGCTTCCAGCAGAAGTTAGGATTTTAGTTGGGGTTTAAAGGAAGCCATGAAGTTTGATAGACTGGAGGGGGAAGAGCATTCCAGGATTGGGGGAACAGAAACAAAGCCCCAAACAGAGAGGTAGCCAGGAGGCCATGATCATTATATCAAAGAATGCTTGTTGAAGAATAAAGTATTAAAAAACACTAGAAAGCTAGAGAGGAGTTAGATTAGGAAGGGCTTTGGATACCAAATCGAGCATTTATTTCAGGAGGCAATAGGAAGCCATTATAGTTTATTTGGTGAGGAGGATTGGGGATCAGATGCTGACAGGATCAGACATGCATTTTAAGAAAATTACTTTAGTGACTGAATGGAGGATGGATTAAAGTAGAAAGAGACAGACAGGCATACCCATCTGTAGGCTATTTTAATAATCTAAGTATGAAGTGATAAGAGCCTCCCAGTGGAATCGAGGCAGTGTCAGAAGATAGGAGGGAATACATTTGAAAGATGTTGCAAAAGTAAAATTTATAAGCTTTTGCAGCAAACTAGGCATTAGGGGGAAGATATTAAGAGACAGGAATTTATGGGTGACTCCTAGATTGTGAGTCTGAGAGACTGCATAGAATTAACCATAGACCAGGTCCAAGTGATTTATACTAAAGATAGGTTTTCCTATAATATGATTTGGCTATGGAAGTCCTAATGGAGAAATTCCCTCCACCCATGCATATTAAAAGAGTTTTGTGGGTCACTACCATTCCTCTTTTCATATGTTGTTTACATTAAAATGAAAACTCCTTAAGGGTAGGTACTATCTTCCTTTCATTTCTCCATTGCTTAGTATAATGTCTGTCCTGTAGTAAATGATTTAATAATTGCTGTTATTCATTCACTCACTATATAACATTTATCCAGAATCACACAGGTAGTGAACCTGAGTCAGAGGCAATAATAAAATCCAGGTCTCTTGGACTCACAAACTAGCCCTTTATCCAGTATGCAGCATTACCTCTTTTTAACTATGTACCTTTGCTTCTTGGGAATCATGATGGCTTAACTGAAAAACAAATTGATTTGTATATATTATAACATATATTTATTTCTATATTATATATGCCATTGACAACCACAATTGCGTTTACCAAGTGAATGAACCATTCCATGATAATTTATACTGAGATTTCATATTTGCCTGATACTTTACAGTTTACAAAGGGGCTTTTATATAGATATAATATATATGCACATATATTCATACATACATACACATATATTATATACATATACTTCATATACATTCATATACTATATATATATATATATATATATATATATATATATACATACTTCATTTTGTTACCCAGATAGGTCTTTTTTTTTTTTTTTTTTTTTTTTTTTTTTTACAAATGAGTGTAAAAATTTAGTATATGACAAAGCCTTTATAAGGTTGGACTTGAAATTAGGAAACTCTAGATTCAGACTTCTGTTTCTATCATTTAACAAGCTATTTAGCCCTGGGCAAGACATTTAAATTTCTCTGTCAGTTTCTTCATCCACAAAATGGAGCTCATTATAATGCCTATCCTACAGAGTTATTTCTAGAGTCAAATAAGATTGTAATTTTGGGGTTGTTGCTAGTTTTAAATGAGATTGGTTTGTAAAGCACCTTACATGCCAACCTTAAATTTAATATAAATGTCAAATTTAAATTTAATATAAACTTATATTATTTATTATTTTAATTATTATTAAAATTATTATATTTATATTAAATTTAATATAAATGTGAAATAACTTAGATGTGCTAAAGAAAAAACAAGAATCTCAAGTCTTCTGAAAGATCCCTAGTTCATCATGCTGTTCCCCTTGCTATTGGAGGAAATATGCTATAATGAAGAGTTCAATTTGTACTCAGAAAAACTGAACTGAAATCTTGGTTTTACTACTTACTATCCAATTGATCTTGGACTAGTCATTTAAACAAACCCCTTTCAGATTCAGTTTCTCTAAATAGTGTAATGTCAAAAGAAACTGAGCAAGATAGAGATTAGATACCAGTTCAATAGTTTATTAAATGGAGAGAAATACTGGGACCAGTGGATCCCAGGGCTAGATGAGAGTATCATCTCAAAGAGTCCTTTTATGGAATAATAAGAACAATGACATAATGCAGAGACCTAGGTGGGGATAGCCTCATAGATGGAGGTTACTGATATTCTAATGACATTAAGGAATGTCTATAACACCTTTATTGCAACCATTAAGAGGGGACAGTCATAACCTTAAGGCAGAATATGAAATAGGACAAATGGAGGAACTGATCACCCCATTAAAAGTGACCTTTGGCATTACAATAGTGGGATAGACTAGATCAAAGATGTAAAATATTTTACCCATGCAACCAGTCTGCATCACCCCTGAGTGTGCCAGAACCAAATTAAACTATAATTGGGAAATACTTAATAAAATAAAGGAAAATACAATGAAACATACGTAACATATTTTAAAACTAAGTCAGTGTGCTTTAGAGAGCTTTACCTATGGATTAGTGGCTTCCTTTTCTATCAAGTTTGTGTTTCTAATGAATTGAACACTACTGGATTACATAATCTCAAAGACCCCTTATATTTCATCCTTAAATCTATTAATTTATGATCCATTTTTGCAAACACATTTATGCTTTTGACTGCTTAATAGAAGAAATATACAGCCAATATAGCATAGTAGATTAACAACAATAATAATGATAGTAGCTATCATATATACAATATTTTTAGGGTTAATAACATATATTACTTTTGAAGGACCTCTGACCAAAAAAAAAAAAAAAAAAATTAAGCACTGTTCTAACTAATTAAAAATTTATAATATAGATAATACATTTAAATCATAATTATGAAAAAATCATTATTATCCTATGGCCTCTGCTTCATCTTCCCATCCAGCTTTTAGATGTTGTCAACCTAGTATTTCAACTACCCTGACTCCAAAACTGTCTTCACTCATGTTTTCAGCTATTGGCCTTAATTCACCATAATTTCTATTCATAAATAATTTTCTGTTTCCAACTATACTCTAGCTGTTTCATACCAAAAGAAAAAATACCATATCTACTTTTACTCTGCATTTCATAATTGTCAGTTTCAGAATTGCGTATGTTATTTTAAGTAATAATCATTAGGAAATTTAAGACCCAGAGAAGGCAAGTGTTTTGCCTTAGGTCACACAGGTAAATAATCAGCATAGCCCCAAATTTAAATTAGGTCATCTGACTCCAGATACCAATAAAGGTGCTTTTCCACTGTATAATACTTACTAGTGGGAAATCTGGTGTTTATAGCAGTAGAAGGGTAGGGAATCCATAGGCAAAGTATGTGACATTAGAATTAGCAGAATTCTATAAAGAAGGAAGGAATTTGTGGCCAAAGAACTAGAATATGGAATACAAAGTAGATAATTTTGATTATATTAAGTTAAAAAGGTTTTGTGTAAACAAAAGGGTGTGAAACTAATTTTGTATATTTGTTGTATAAAGATTGATGAAAATGGAAATCTAGTAAAAGAAGTCACTAAGAACATAGGAAACTTGCTCATGTTCCTGTACAGAACTGGATCTCACCATTCAATATTTCCTGGTGGTCCTGCTTTGGGGAAAGCTGGTGGAAGCAGCTCCTTTGGTTTGGCCTTATAGCTCTCAGTAGTGTTATATTACTCTCTATCTGCATATCTTGTTTGATCCGATTGATAACCAGAATAGTCCAAAACTCATTATCTAGAATGATTAGGTTGGAAGAGAAAGCTGAAGGGTCTGTTAGATTGATGATGTTAAAAGAACAAGGGTGCAAGGTGGTGGTCCAAGAGGACCAACAGGAACCAGAAGATGAGGAATTCGATAAGGGAAGTGAAGTTATGCTACAAGAATTTGAAGAGATCTCAGTGTACAAATAAGAGGGGGGATTGAATGAGATGAGGTGAGATCTTTCAAGACAGTTGTGAAAATCGAGTAAGGCTTCATCTATTTCAAAGTTTGAGTAGGCCTGAAGGACTTTAAGCATTAAGTCAAGGGCATACTTAAGCCCCCTCCCTGCTATTCTCCTGAGGGCATACTTAAATCCCCTTCTTGTTATCCTCCTATGACATCAGTGTCTCTCTGTTTGGGTCAAATATGGGCAACTATGTACTTATTGGTCAAGTTCAATTTCTTGGGTAGTTCCCTCGGTTAGAATGTAAGATCCTCAGCCAATAAGGATGAGGGTCAGTGGTGGGAGGGGGTATTTGCATTAGGGATTAAAAGTGTTGACCCTGCCCCCTAAGGTGCTTCCTCCCTTCCATTGTCTGCTTGATGGGTGGGATACTCTTCTTGGGAGAATGTGTAATAAACTTTGCTTTGCTTCTAGAGATCTCTCCAGTTTTTTTTTTTTATTAAAATGGTGACCCCTTATCATTTCTGAACCACACAAAATCAATGCAGACAAGATTAGAAGAGAAGTAGTAAAGTGGGGGAAAAATTTACATCCAGGGAAAGACCTCATTTCTAAAATATATAGAGAAGTGACTTAAATTTATAAGAATATAAGTAATGCTCCACCTAATAAATCATCAAAGGATGTGAACAATTTTCAGATGAAGAAATTAAAATAATTTCTAATCATATGAAAAAATGTTCTAAATCACTATTGATCAAAGAAAGGAAAATTAAGACAACTCTAAGATACTACTACACACCTCTCAGATTGGCTAAGATAACAGGAAAAGATAACTGCTGAATGTTGGAAGGAAAGAAGGGAAAGTGGGACACTAATACATTGTTGGTAGAGTTGGGAACTGCTCCAATCATTCTGGAGAGCAATATGGAACTATGCCGAAAGGACTATCATCGAGTTTTAGTTCAGCAGTGTCTCTACTGGTCCTCTTTCATAAAGAGATCATAAAAAAGGCAAAAGGATCCACATGTGCAAGAATGTTTATAGCAGCTCTTTTTGTAATGTCAAGGAACTGGAAACTGAGTGGATGCCCATCAGTTGAAGAATGGCTGAATAAATTATGGTATATGAATGTTTTGGAATATTATTGTCTATAAGAAATGGTCAGCAGGATGATTTCAGAAAGGCTTGTAGAGACTTGCATGAACTGATGCAAAATGAAATGAGAAGAACTAGAAGATCATTGTACATGGCAACAAGACTATATGAAGATCAATTCTGATGGATGTGGCTCTTTTCATTAGTGAGGTGATTCAGGCCAGTTCCATGTCTTGTGATGGAGAGAGCCATCTGCATCCAGAGAAGACAGAGTGTGGATCACAACATAATATTTTCACTTTTTTGTTGTTGTTATATGCTTGCATTTTGGTTTTTTCTTTTTTTTTCCCTTTGTGTGCACTATGATACTTATAGAAATATGTATAGAAGAATTGCACATGTGTTAGCATATATTGGATTACTTGCCATCCAGGGAGTAGGGAGGTAGGGAGGGAAGGGAGGGAGAAAAAAAATTGGAAGACAAGGTTTTTTTGCAAGGGTGAAGGTTGAAAACTTTCTATGCATATGTTTTGACAATTAAAAAGCATTAATAAACTTGAAATAAAATAAAATAAAATTTCAAATAAAAAAATTAGCAGAATTTTGCTCTCTTTACTATCATGACCTTAGTGACTAAATGCTTATCCTAACCCTTTTTCAACTTTACAAGTATTATGTATACTTCTTCTGGGTGACTCCTCAATTCCTACTATACATTTCCAGATTGGGTTGCCAAGGAGCAACTACCTCAGGTTCTTGTGGAAATCCTATAGTTTGGGGTCATACTTTGCTTCATAAACTTTCCACACTAGTGTGCTTCCCATTAATAATCAAACATGATACACAATTAACTCTTAACAAAGGCAGTTATTAACATACAGTAAACAAAGTTGCTACAAAATATTTCTTCCATTAATTTAAGGATTTCTATCCCACAAATATGTACAATGCCAAAACTTAGAAAACAATGGTAGTAAGCTGCATATATAAGATAAATGTATATGGCAAAGGCAACTCAACTCTTGGTTGGTCAAAGCCTGGAATTCCTGTCCTCTTTTCATAGAATTTTCATGTAGATCCTGTTATATGCAATATCTTTATTGGGTAGCTTGCACAGTTGGAATCACAACTTTCTCCTTGGTTGAACTCTCAACTTCCAAGATTCCTCTTGAATCTTTTCTCTGCTTTTGGGGGTCATTCTCCTTGCAAATGCTTTCTCAAGTGACTTTCTTCTTTGATATGTATCCATATCTTTCTAATGTGTCTTTGCACCAGGCTGATAAACAGTGTTTTCTATTGATCCAATAGCTCTTTTTTCATAAATATGTTTGTTTGCATGTATGTGTATATGTATATACATATATATGTATGTATGTGTGTGTGTGTATATACATATAAAATAGAGGGAATAGGTATTCCTATAGAATTTAAAACCGGTCAGCAGTATGGCTAATTTGTTTATTCAACTAATTATAATTCCCTTCCTGACTCAGAGAGGTGTTAACACAAAGGGATCATGGGATGTTCTATTTGTTAATATATTAAAACCTCATGATTTATATAAGCTATATAAGCTGAAGGAGGATAAAATATCTTCCTACATTATAGCTAAAATAAGTCCTTTAAAATTAGTACATACTAAATATTCTTCACATTTTCAGAAAGTATTTGTATAACACCTAAATATTTTAGACAAGTAACATTTCCAAACTAATCTAACAAGTATTTATTAGATAATGCAAGGCAGTTTTAGAGACTGGGAATAAAAGACAAATGAAAAATATCTCCCACTTTCAAGAAACTTATATTCTACTGTGTTGACATTTTTACTTTTGTATTCTTAATGCTTTTTCTATTACTAGAATTTGAAAATTAAAGAGGAGAGTCCACCAATAAGAAATTGTTACATCATCCTGATTTATAATGCATGTTTCTCAGCAAGAGGCCATTATATTGTCTCACAAAAAATGAGACAGAGTACCTGACCAGAGCTCTAATGGAGAAGACCCATTCTAGGATACCAGATCTTTCCCATGATAGCATAAGGATCATAGGATAATAGATTTAGAGCTGAAAGAGATAATAGAAAGATCTACAAGTATAACCTCCTCATCTTACAGATGAGAATACTATGGGACAGAGTAGTTAAGTGAACTTGACCAAAGTCACACAATAAATATCTGAAATAGGTTTTGATAGTTTCAAGTTGTCCTAAATGCAAATGCAATGCCCGCTCCATTATACCATATCATCTCCATTGGAACCGGAGGCATTATGACATAATGGAAATAATGTGCTATACCTTGGGATGATGCAGCAGCTCCTAGTTGGTCAATATTATGTTTGTATCTAATACTGTATTTGTTGGGTGATTATTCATTAAGTCCTTTGCTGGCATAGATGTGACTCTGAGTCCTCAAGGTCTATGCCAGTTAAACATATGCTCTGTATATTCTACCAAACTGGAAAGGCTTTTGAGTAGTCTTGAGAACAGACTCTATCTATTTTCCAAGGGCAATCCTAGCTAAATTCAGAAACCTTAATTACTAGTTCACTGACTACATAATAATTAATCCCTTAGCCATGACAACACATGAAACAAAGAAAAAATACAAAATGTTCATTAGACATATTTGCAATCCATCTGTTTCTATAGCCCTAGAGGCACAGTGATAGAAAAGGTTGAAGAGGATTCTAAAAATGTTAAAATTTTTTAAAATAACTTTTCATTTTTAAAAAAATTATTTACAAGCATTTAATATTCTTTCATTAAGTGAACACTAAAAAAAGGAGAGATGTAGAGGGCCAGAACTCTAGACAAGTAAACTTGAAACAAGGTGTTAACTCAATGGAATTGATGAGATGATGGTTCTCTAGTTCACATATATACATAGTACTTAGTATGGTGATGTAATGGTCCTCTAGTTCACACAAATTCAGTATGCTGTAATGATGTAATTGTACTAAGGTATATAAGGACTGAGAAGGATTGGAAATTATTCATTCCATCTTTGACCAGTCTCATGGTGGTTGTTCTACCTCCTTCACTCCTCCACTAAAACCAAGGACTTGGGCTAATCCTGAGGTCCTCCAGAAAGCTAGCCTGAACATTACAAAGAGGAAAAAAAATCTTCAGAACAAAAACCTATAGTCCAGCAAAATAAATCTCCACAGTAGTATGTAAGATATTATATAAGTAATAATAGTGCTATTACTGAGTCAAAGAGTAAGTGCAATGTTTAATTACTTTTGGGACAAAGGTCCAAACTACTTTCCAGAATGACTGGACCAATTCAGTTCTATCAACAGTGTACCAGGTTTTAAATAAATGTCTGTTTCCTATAGCCCCTCTAACAATTTTAGATCAGCTTTTAAAAGTAGGGGGAAATTTTTCCTTGAGGAACACTTAATAATTCAAACCTTTAAATTTTAATGTCATAATACCAAAAATGATTGTTTTAGTGAATATTGTGATGTCATAGCTTTTCAACATAGCTGACAGAAGATTGGACCCTTATTCCTGCCTCCTAAAATATATAGTCTCTATATATATAGCATTATGAGGGTATAACAGACTGGATAATTTCATTTAATATGTTTCATTACTATTGATCAAACATAGCTTTTTTTAATTTATGTAAAAGACAAGGCAATTCCCCATGAATTGGGGTGGGGGGGGAGAATCAGACTTATTTTAGATACTCAGGAATTAGCAATTTCCCACTTCCCCCTATTAATGTATGGATTGCTGATAATAAACTTAAGCTATTCAGGAGAACACAATACACTGGTCTTTTCATTTTCCATGTACAGAATCAAATGAACTATTATAGATGAAAGCATTTCACAAATTGCAAAATGATCTTCAAACACAATGTTTGATTTGGTTTATCATCACTATTAATGCCATTCTCCTAAGTTTTCAAATTTACTGGCATGCTGAATGAACATGGGTACTTTCTATGTCTCTGCTGCAGTTACTTTGTGTTTAGCCCCAGAGTCTTTGCTTTCACCTACATTGTGTGATCTTAATTACTGGTCTCATTTTGAAGGTGAGTGCTTGCACAATTGAGAAATATGTTAAGGTGGAAGTTGGGAAAATATTATAGGATCTTCTGTCTTAAAGTTTTGAAAAGAGATAAGAAATTATCAATTCAACAATCACTTATCAAGAACATTCATTGAAAATTGAGTTACTTTGTTCAAAGTCACCAGGATGTTTTAGAGTTTTTATTGTTTAGAATCCAAGATCCTTAGCCCAAAACCTGTTTAACTTGAGTAGGTCAGGTTGCTTCACAGACACTGAAACCTGCCCTTCTTGTGAATTCTTCTACACTTGCTGTATGAGATATTAGTGAAAAGTACTTAGGACAATTCCTGGCATCTAGAGTGCATATAGTTGGCACTTGCCAACTTCTGAGGTATAAAAGCTTACACTGAAAATTTAACAATCAGACTTTGCCATAAGTATAAGCTGGCTATAGCACATCCCTCAAAGTCCTGGGGGAATAGAAACATGCACATGGATCTTTATTATCTTCTCCAATTTGTATTGAAGCCAGTACTATCACATCTGATCTGTTAAAGGCTCTGATTTTCCTATCTTTTTTCAATTTATTCTTCTTCCCCCCCCTCCCTTAAAAAAAAAAAAAAGTGATTCTTGTTAAAAAAAAAAAAAAAATAGGTTAGTCTGAGAAGGACACACCAGAATTATGGACAGGGTAAATTCAATTCTTTTTCCTTTTATCAAATATGGGTAGAATCTGTCATATGTCTTTGGTTCATGGTTTCTATCTACTATGTTCCCTTGTCCTTTTACCTACTCCTCATAAAGAGGGGTAAAATAGTCTTAGTCCAGGAGACAATGTGAGGAAAGCTAGGAAATGCAAAGTAAGAAAATAAGAAAATTCAGGAAAATTTCAAGAAACATGGGATATTCCAGTTAGGCTGGCATAACTATATGAAGAGAAGTTGTAGGAGATAAAACTACAAAGCTGAGTGGTACCAGATTTTCACAATTATAAGATCATAGATTTATAGTTGGAAGGCATCTTGAAAAGCATTGAAAAGCATCTTTTAAGATGGAAAAACTGAGGTAAGACCAAGAGATTATATGACTTGCTCAAGGCCATATAGCTAGTATGTGTCTGACACAGGCTTTGATCACAGGTCTTTTCAATTCCAAGTCCTGCAGTCTACCCAATTGTTTTATTTTCAAAGACTCTCAATTTCAAATAATGGAATCTGAACTTCACTCCATGGGTTGTAGGGAATGATGGAAGATTTCTGAGTAGAGAGAATTGTTGTGATAAGATTTAAGTCTGGACTTTGAACCCCTCTTATTCTTAGTAGAGAAAGACACCTCTAGTCATAATCTTTTGGGCACCCTTTGCATTTTTCCCACTTGAAGAATTAAATTCCACCCAAGTTTTCTCCTTCAGACTCAGTTCTTTTCATAGTTCTATAGGAGGCTGTTTTCACAATTGCTAATTGATAAAGTATGTCAAACATACCTCAGAAATTGGCAAATGCTACACATCTGAGCCTGATTTATTGTTTTGTCTAAAATGGGGAAGGGAGGGAATAAACATTGATATAGCCCCCACTATATGCTATTTATGACAAGAACTGTCTTAAGCACTTTTTACTAATATTTTTAAGAAAGCAACTGTGAGAGATAAGTACTGTTATCTCCAATTTAGAATTGAGATCACTGAAGCAGAGTTTGAGTTACTTAACTCACAGTTAAGCAAGTAACTCACTTAGGCTCACTTAGCTAGTAAGTGTCTGGGGTCTTATTTAATCTCAGGTCTTTATGATTCTAAAGTCAGTGCCCTATTCATTTGATTCTAGACTTAAAGTGATGGAGAAAATGTTAATAATTAAAGTAAACTTAGAGGTATGTCATGATTTTCAGAGAAGTGATTGTTAAATATTTACTAGTGTCAAGATAGTAGGAGATACTCTTTTCCAGAACTAAGGCTCAGGAAGAATGCTGTGTTCTGAGCTTGCCATAACAACAATTCTTCACACTCGCACTCTGGATGATCTCACCCTCTGGCAAAATCACATAATTATTGTACTGCTTTGACCAGCACCACTGGTTTTTTGAGCTCTGACAAGCAACAGATAAGCTCAGACAAGTCCAGGTCATGGAACCCTGCTATGAATTAAACTTGTCTCATTATTGTTCTTACCCCCTCATTGTCAAAGCTGCAGCTCACTCTGCAATCATTAATATAAGTATGGGGATCTCTACAGACTGGCTTGGGTCCCCCATTAGAGGCAGCAACCCCCTATATGTTTCTAGATCCTCTTTTCCCCTGCAAGCCATTTCCCTCACTTTGAAAGTGAAGTTCTGTTTGATTCTTGATTCTCCTGTCTCTGATCTGCTCTGTTCAAGTTAAATCATTCACAGATTAGAAGCTGGTCCAGTTAATACCAGTATATCTCTCTCTATTGAACCTCTGCTAGATAAAGAGTACATAGCAAAATAGAGTCATAGATTTAGAAGTGGAAGGATCTCAAAGGTCATTTAATCCCACTCCTATTTTGGTAAGGAAATGAGCCAGGAAAGTTTAAATGACTTTCCCAGGTCACACAGATAGGGAAAGGCAAAAATTCTTACACAGGACAACATTGCCTTATTTCTTAGATTATATTACCTTTTCATCTAAGAAGGGATCTGAGTGGTTACTAGTTATGACTTATTCTGCAGATCTAGCCATTCTCCAACTGAAAAGTACACACCTTTTCGGGGTTTTGCTCTTATGGAAAAAAAAATGGATATGTTTCTGGAGAGAGAGAGAGAGAGAGAGAGAGAGAGAGAGAGAGAGAGAGAGAGAGAGAGAAAGAGAGAGAGAGAGAGAAAGAGAGTCTTTTATTTCTTTGGGATCTCATAGAGCTGCAGAGGAGCTAAAATCAGCTAGTTCAACACCCTGATTTTCCAAAGATTTTCCAGGTAATAAAAATGAGCCCCATACTCATCAATCAAGTGTGTAAAAGGGCCAGGGACTCCAGCCAGGATATCTGACTCCAGAGCTAATTCTCTATCCACTATACTTAAAGACAAATAAGATTGGGTATTATGCTTGTGTATTTTATTCCCTTTCCCAACTGTAAGCTGCAAGAGGAATAGTACTACGACCTTATATAAATGTTGTGTTTTTTCCCATACAGAGCACTATATTTGACACACACATTGGATACTTCATAAATGTCTGTTGAAAGAAAAGAGGGAAAAAGAAAATTGTTGAGATTTCAGATCAAAATCTATGATTTGGCCCCAACCTAACTTTGCAGTTTTATTTCTGTGACTTCTCTAGGTATCATAGAGTCTAATGACACAAGGGAATGACACAAGGGAACCAGATATATTTGTGGGGGAGGGGGAGGGAATTCTCACTTTCTTCCTTGTAATTGTTAACCAGGAAACTCAAGGAAATACATGCAAAATACAAGGAAATACATGCAATGCCATACTGTAATACTCCTCATTGCAAGTATGTAATTCAAAATATTACAGAGGAAAATTTGATTTAAAAGGAAAGTTCAAGGAAAGACAAGAATATCATTCTTGAAATAATCCTAATGTATGTAAATTTTCTGATAGTCCTAAATTTAGGGAGTAGAGGAATCTTTATTCTCTGTCTTTGTTTCTCTTTCTATGGCATTTCTCTTGGGACTCCCACTTTACCCATCTTAATATCATGTACTGTTACTTTTAACTGGGACCAAGTTGTAAAAGATTATCAATGCCAAAAAGAAGCATTTACAAAGGATTTTAATTTGATCCTAAATGTAGTATAGAATCATTGAAGTTTATTGAGAAGTTCATTCTTTTATTCTGACATTGATTCAAGCATTCACCCTATCCTATTACTAACTCATTGCCTAGTTAGATTTCCTGGTATAAATAGTCCCTCAGTTCTGGGAAGTTGTGACAAAAAAGGATATATGTCTCTCCACTTTTTTTTTTTAGCTCTGAGTCCCTAACCAAAGACAGTATTCTGTTTATTTTCCTGTCTTCTTTGGGAATGCTTCCCTTCTCCATTTCTTCCCCTAATTTGAATCCAAATTAGTAAATGCTGTAGTAAATGTTCAAAAAACAAAGAGCAAGTGTTTCAAACAAATAAAAAAAGACAAATAGACATTCCCTGTACCCAGAAGAAAAGGCTGAGGCCTTCATGAAGGTATCTAAAAAGGGTTTGAGGAGAGTTCAGCAACATTACATCTGTTGGGACATTTGTTATGCTCAAGCCTATACAATCCTGCTCCTGAAATCCTATCCACTATCTACACTACCTGATGCTTTTATTTCCTTTCTCCCACAAAGTTTTCTCAATTTTCTCCTTTTCTAGTTCTCCATGTCTTCTAAGCTTCTCATTAGGAGCAAGACATCTCTTGGAGTCTGGCTTCTATCTATATTCTACTCAACTAAACTTTGAAACATTCCACGGTTTTTCAAGGGTCACGTGAAGCTATAGCCTATCATTGTTTGACCAATAGTTGCTTCCTTTCTAATTTACTTGAGCAATTTGTTGCACCTCTTTAAGGAAAGTACATTACATTTTTACCATTAAGTTTAACAACTCTTTATTCACACTTTTTGAAACTTTGAAAGTGCAATTTCTGTGATTTTTAGGCTGAAGATTTTTCTGTTTAACATTGAAATAATCAGAGGAAGGCCTCCAATATGTTAGGTGTACAACCTACAGAAAATTTAGAGCTGAAGGAGACTTGCATGGGCATTGTACTGTCCCCACACTGAGGATATAGGGGATCCATTGAAGACTTCAAGTAATATGTATTTTTATTTTTACCAAAAAGAAGAAGAGTGTTTTTTTCCTTCATTTATGTGGCAGGATAGTGAGACTGAAAGCCTTCAAGTCAGAAAAATCTTACTACAAGAGAGATTCTAAGCAAGGCATTTAAACTTTCAGGATTTTAGGCAATCCTCTATGAACATAAATTACAGAATAACTGTCAGTCTTCCTTAGGGAAGTTTCCTCACCTAGAGTTTCCTGTAAGTCCAACCCAGCCTCCATCAAGTCCCCAAATGTTTTCAATATAGTATAATATTCTTCTTTCAAACTCCCTTCTCAAAACAGAAGGGAAAACCAACTTACAGACTTTTTAGTCTTTATATTTTTTTCTAATCATCTTTCTAAGTTGCTCTTAGTTATGAAGTATCACAACTAGAAGTGTCAACTTCTTTCACAACATAATCTTCATCTGAATAAGGTACTTCAGTCTCCTAGCAGATTAATTGTTTAGTAGTAAATAAGGATGATCTCATGATAAACAGGGCTTTTTATAATTAGCCCTTGGTATTTTATTATCAATATTTAGATGGATGGAATCTCAGACAAACAGCTCTGCTCTGTTCTTTATTAAACCTCCCATCAGAGATACTGCCTTTGGAAACTAGAAGCTTCATCTAAATGTTCTGTTAGGAGATGTTGATTACTGAGTTACTCTTGCAGCACTAATTGGAGAACAGGCAGTACACTCAGGTTCACAATAACAGCCTTTGCTCTGACAGGTAAAATAGCTCTGCTGAGCAGTGTTAAAGAGGAGGATTTCCTGTTCTTAAGGATAGTTTCAACTACCACATTTCCACTAACACACTTCTATTTAAAAGACAAGATGAGGTAGGGGGTGTGGAGGGAGAGGTGGATTTATCCATATAACAAAGTACTTGTTATATACAATGCTCTGTACAAAATGCTGGGCAGATGCAAGGACCAACAAAATATAGTTTCTATCCTCAAGAAATTTATAATTCAAGAGAAGAGAAGATTTGAACAGCAACAACAACAAAAGCCCCAAATGTACCAAATTGAATTTGCTAAGTTTATAAAGAATATAAAGTTCTATGA
Organism: Sarcophilus harrisii; assembly: GCF_902635505.1. Lineage (NCBI taxonomy): Eukaryota > Metazoa > Chordata > Mammalia > Dasyuromorphia > Dasyuridae > Sarcophilus > Sarcophilus harrisii. Next base: position 509,978,105 of record NC_045428.1, on the reverse strand, counting down.
GATTAGATAAAAGCAAATTTTAGTTCAGTGGAGATCAGGGAAAGCTTCTCAATATTTTGGCTCAGCTTTAAATAATGGATAAATGGCAGTAAGAATGTGAAAAAGGCATTACAGAAAAAGGAAACAAATGTGAACAAAAATAAGAGACAGGGAAGCATAGGATATGTTGGGGAGGGAGAACAGCAAGTAATTAAAATGATAGCATTAGACTAGGGGAGTGAAGTGAGATTGGCCTAAAAAAATAAGTTGAAACCAGACTGCATTTTTTTTTTTAAACATTAAGCACAAGACTTTTTCTTGATCCCAGTTAAATGAGCTATGTAATATACTGAAAAAATTGCAAACCCTGGAATTAAGATTTAGGTTTGAATCCTGTTTCTTTGACTCATTACTAGCTATATTTCCATGAACAGGTCATTTAAGGTCTGAAGAAGGAGTGTTGTATAGAGTGGATCTGGAATTAGAGGCTCAAATTGTGGCTTTATCTGTCATTCACTATGTGACTTTGAGCAAGTAACAATCTCTGTGGGAGCTAGTTTCCTCATCTCTAAAATGAAAGGGTTGACAAGAAGAATTCAGTCATTTCTAGCTTTAATGTATAACTCTATGAACCTTTCTATCTCTAGCTTATTTGTAAAATGGAGATAATAGCTGGGTTATGACCCAAGAAGGTTGTTGAGAAGATTAAGAATGTATATAAAATGTTTTATAAACCACAAAACACTATGCAAATGTCAGCAGTTATTTTTCACTGTATTCCTGTAGATCGATTTTAATGTTTCTATTGCATAATTAATGCACATGGCAGCTAGGTAGCACAGTGGATGGAGTGCTGGAAGACCTCAGATTGAATCCCTACCTCAAATGCTTTCTAGAAAGTCACTCATTCTCTTTCAGCCTTCATTTCCTCATCTATAAAATGGGATCATAATAACTTCCTCTTAGGGTTGTTCCTAGGATTAAATGAAATAGTTATACATATTGTAAATCTTAAAGGCCTGTTTAAATATTGGCTATTATTATGTGTATCTAGACTGTGCTTGAAGGTGATCAATGATGCATCTTCTTCTACCCTATTGTCTTTTACATCAAAATTTACCCCCCTCTTCTGTTTGACTCCAGCTGATTTTGTTCAGCTAGTTGTATTTTTTCTGAAACAATTGAATCATAACTTTGAGGTTTTTTTTTTTTTTTATTAAATGAATGGGAATGGGAATGTGAGTTTCAGAATTAATATACACCAAGGACTGCGTATTATTAACATTCTTCCCTCTAAATTGCCATAAAACTTTTAGCATATATTAAAGTTGATGCATTTAAATATATATATATTAGGAGATAACATTGGAAAATTGGAAAAAACAAACTCAAATTTATGGATGTAAGTTTTGTTTATTTTATGAGGATTTTTTCCTTCCTTTGACAAGCATTTATTAAGTACCTACTGTATACAGAGTTCTATACTAAGCAAATGAAGAGATACGCATTTAGGTCAGACATTATTCTGATTTTCATGAAGCTTACATCCCAGCAGAGTGATAAGATGCACCAATACAGATATTTATTATATCTAGAATTTTATAAAGGGGAAGTTCATGTCTGACTGGGGAAAGGATAGGAGGAAATCTAAGAAAGTTTCAGCGATTCAGTGATATATATTTCATTTGTATTTCAAAAGGCTGAGTAGAAATTCAATACATAAAAGATGAGGAGAAGGTATTCAAAGCATGAAGAACAGCTGGAGCAAAGAGTTCTCTCAGCCCTTAAATTATATTACCTTTACAATTACAATTACATTAGAATCACATCATTACAGCCTACTGAGTATATGCCAACTAGAGTGATTATATATCAATATATCATACTAGATATATGTGAACAGAGAACTATTATCTCATAAATCACACTGAGTTAACACCTTGGGACAAGTATCCTTGTTTCAAGTATACTTCTCCAGAGTTCCGGCTCTTTATTGTCTTCAAACACTTAACATTTCTTGGCTGTGTGACCCTGGACAAATAATTTTTGCCTCACCAAAAAATATATAGATTTTACATATGCATGTATGTATATTTATAGTGTATATGTATAGTATATCTGTGATATGTATATGTGGTATATATATATATAATGCATATTATATATATATATATTTACCATGTGTATGTATATAATCTCTAATATTTTATTTATATAGAGAGACAGACAGACATAGAGATACACACAGATGAATATGTGTATATATATATATAGGTATACCTTGTCTAATTGTTCTTCACTGTGCTTCACATATATTAAGGTTTGGGGGAGGGTTTGATTGTTGTTGTTGTTGTTATTTTTAAATTGAAGGTTTAAATTGAATTTAAAATGAAGGTTTGTGACAACCCTTGATGGAGCAAGTCCTTCAGTGCCATTTTCCCAATAGCATGTGCTCACATTGAGTTTCTGTGTCACATTTTGGTAATTCTCATAATATTTCAAACTTTTTCATTATTATTGTAGCTATTATGATGATCTTTAATGTTACTACTGCATTTGTTTCAGGATACCACAAATTATGCTCATGTAAAACAGCTAACTTAATCTATAAATGTATGTGGTGTGATTATCTTACCAATCACTAGTTCTCCCATCTCTTTCCCTTTTCCTCACATCTCCTTATTCCCTAAGATATAACAATATTGAAATTAGATCAATTAATAATCCTAAAATGACCTCTAAGTATTCAAGTGAAAAAAAAAATAAGCTTCTGTTGTCTTATTTTAAGAAATTGCCAGAGCCACTCCAACTTTTAGCAACCATTACACTGATCATTCAGCCACATCAACATTGAAGCAAGACCCTCTACCAGTAAAAAGATTACTGATGAAACTCAGATAATGGTTAACATTTTAGCAATGAGGTATTTTTAAATTATGGTATGATATTTTTTCTGATATAATACTGTGGCACACTTAGTAGATTTCAGTATAGTGTAAACATATTTTTTATATGCACTGGAAAACCAAAAAATTCACATGATTTTCTTTGTTGTGTTATTCACTTTATTATAGTGGTCTGGAATTAAACCCCCAATGTCTCTGAGGTATATCTTATGTATAGACCCACAATATATTCAGTATATATATTTATTATATGTGAATATATACACAATATTTACATGTACATGTATATATATATCCAGTGAGAGAAGGCTCAGGATCATTCTGCTGACCAATAAATTTCTTAACATTAGTTACAAGGCTGATGACTCCAAGAGATGCAGGAAGCACTATATGAAACCTAGAATTAGATGGAACCTGCTAATAGCAAGAGAAGACAACAGACATAAGCCCAAAGAAATATGCCTGGGCAGAGTGTTCCTGGAGATGAATTCTGAAGTTAAATAGTTCTGGGTATTATATCCTTCACTGGTTACTTTCTGGCCTCCTCTACTTTCCCAACACTTCGGGTGAGGATGATAAAATAACTGATGTGAAAAGGTAGAATTTAGACAAAGTTTCCCCAGACTGAGCATATGAAGTTGCTACAGGCAAATGGCACAATTTGAAAAATAGAAAGACTAAATGTCCTGGAATGAAATGGGCCAAAGTAACGGGAGAAATAGGACCAAAATGGGTTGATGAAGGACTCTAAGGGAACTTTTAAAGATAAGCATGAATGTAAGGAAGTCAATACAATGGCTACACAGTAATGAAGCAGCAGCTTCAAATAACCAGTGTTAACCTATTACTTCTGGGATAAAATATAAAACAGTCGCTGTGCTGGGCATTGAAAGCTCTATATAATAAACTCTTACCAGCTTTTCCTGTCTCATACCTAATTCCACATCCCTTCCCTTCACTTACTTTGTATTCTGGTCAAACCTGCTGACTCCATATACAAAGCTCCAGCTCCCATCTCCATACTTTGAACAAGTTGTTCCCTCTCATGGGAATGGACTCCTTCCCCTCAAAGAAGCCTTAATTCCTGAAGCACAGATCAGGTGCCATCTTCGACATGTGACCTTTCTTCAGTCCTTTCATTAATAGCAAATTAGTCCAGAGAGAGACAGTGGTCTGGAATTAAACCCCCAATATCTCTGGACAATGCTTCATATTATTTAGCATTGGTTTATTTGCATACATGTTATATTTTCCCATCCTTTAGTAGACTATAGATAAGCTACTGCACTTCTCTGTCAAATAAAAAGGTTGGACTATGTCATTTCTATGGTTTTTTTTCTGCTAAAATTCTATAAATATGGTTTCTACCCTCAAGATATTCACAGACTTTTTGAAATGACCAAAACTTTTTAAGAAGCAAAGTACACCTTTTACAAAGCAACACATGAAAGAGTAATTCTTATGTGATGTATGTTAATAATAACTCATAGTTACACAAGTTTCACAAAGTATTTTCCTCCCAATGACTGAATAGTAGGTAATGGACTTTATTTTGTTTTGGTTTTTTTAGTCTGAAACTGTGATTTCATTCACTGGTACAGGCAACTTCTGGTAAGAAAAGTATTAGCAATGCAGATGAGCAGCTGTTAAACAGTTTACTGTTTGAGCACTGCCTGGTGCCCTGCTAACCCAGGGTTCCATAACTAATAAGAGTCAGCATTTGAGCCGAGGTCTCCCTGACTCTGAAGGTAGCATCTATCCATTATGCCAGGATGCTTTGCAATAATACAAGTATTATTATCTCCATTTTGTCACTGAGAAAATTGAGGTTCCTTAGGGTGAAATGACTTGCTCATTGTCTTATAGTAGTAATTAAATAAGAGTCCCTTTCATCTGAGATTATCTCCTCTCTATCTTTTTTGTACAAAATTATTTGCATGTTGTCTCCCTCTATGCTATGGCTATGAGCTCCTTGAAAACAAAGACTGGTTGTTTTTTTTTTTTTTGTTTTGTTTTTTGTTTTTTTAATTTAATAGCCTTTTATTTACAGGATATATACATGGGTAACTTTACAGCATTAACAATTGCCAAACCTCTTCTTCCAATTTTTCACCTCTTACCCCCCCCCCCACCCCCTCCCCTAAATGGCAGGATGACCAGTAGATGTTAAATATATTAAAATATAACTTAGATACACAATAAGTATACATGACCAAAACATTATTTTGCTGTACAAAAAGAATCAGACTCTGAATTATTGTACAATTAGCTTGTGAAGGAAATCAAAAATGCAGGTGTGCATAAATATAGGGATTGGGAATTCAATGTAATGGTTTTTAGTCATCTCCCAGAGTTCTTTTTCTGGGCATAGCTAGTTCAGTTCATTACTGCTCCATTAGAAATGATTTGGTTGATCTCGTTGCTGAGGATGGCCTGATCCATCAGAACTGGTCATCATCTAGTATTGTTGTTGAAGTATATAATGATCTCCTGGTCCTGCTCATTTCACTCAGCATCAGTTCGTGTAAGTCTCTCCAGGCCTTTCTGAAATCATCCTGTTGGTCATTTCTTACAGAACAGTAATATTCCATAATTTTCATATACCACAATTTATTCAGCCATTCTCCAACTGATGGACATCCATTCAGTTTCCAGTTTCTAGCCACTACAAAAAGGGCTGCCACAAACATTCGTGCACATACAGGTCCCTTTCCCTTCTTTATAATCTCTTTGGGATATAATCCCAGTAGTAACACTGCTGGATCAAAGGGTATGCACAGTTTGATAACTTTTTGAGCATAGTTCCAAACTACTCTCCAAAATGGTTGGATTCGTTCACAACTCCACCAACAATGCATCAATGTCCCAGTTTTCCCGCATCCCCTCCAACAATCATCATTATTTTTTCCTGTCATCTTAGCCAATCTGACAGGTGTGTAGTGGTATCTTAGAGTTGTCTTAATTTGCATTTCTCTGATTAATAATGACTTGGAGCATCTTTTCATATGACTAGAAATAGTTTCAATTTCTTCATCTGAGAATTGTCTGTTCATATCCTTTGACCATTTTTCAATTGGAGAATGGCTTGATTTTTTATAAGTTAGAGTTTTTCTCTATATATTTTGGAAATGAGGCCTTTATCAGAACCTTTGACTGTAAAAATATTTTCCCAGTTTATTGCTTCCCTTCTAATCTTGTCTGCATTAGTTTTGTTTGTACAAAAACTTTTCAGTTTGGTATAATTGAAATTTTCTATTTTGTGATCAGTAATGATCTCTAGTTCTGCTTTGGTCATAAAGACCTTCCCCTTCCACAGGTCTGAGAGGTAAACTATCCTATGTTCCTCTAATTTATTAATAATTTCATTCTTTATGCCTAGGTCATGAACCCATTTTGACCTTATCTTGGTGTACGGCGTTAAGTATGGATCAATGCCTAGTTTCTGCCATATTAGTTTCCAATTTTCCCAGCAATTTTTATCAAACAGTTAAGTTCTTATCCCAAAAGCTGGGTAAAAACAAAGACTGTTTTTTGCCTTTTTTTTACATCCCCCATATTTAGCACAGTGCTTAATAATTTACTGATTGATTTAGTGTAAATTCATGGAGAAGAGTTAAAAGAATCATAAACAGCCTTGTTAAGTGTAAGGAGTTTTGAGCTGGCTTTTCAAAGTAGACAAAGGATCAACGACTGGCGGAATGATGGCCTGTACCAATATCCAGAGACAAGAACAAAGCAAACTCTTTTGTGGAGGGAAGCAAATAGATGCACTTGACTGAATTAGACCCACTTTGTAAGGCAGGCGATCACGAGAACTTAGATTAGAGCAACAGATCTTCGTAAAGCCCTGAAAAGTTGGTGAGTCTAAGGATTATACCATAGGGCAGGAAATAACTAGCCACTATTCATGGAATTGTAGAATTTTGACCTAGAAGAGAGCTGAGACATCATCTTTTTCTCTAGAAGAACTAATCCTATTAAAATGTAAGATTTTGAAGGCAGGGACCCTGTTTTTGCCATTATTTGCATTTCCAAGAGTTAGCACAGTTTCTAGCATTGGTAAGTACTAATGATGCATGTTGACTGACTGGTCTAGAGGAGAAAAACATATATAAAGAAGGGCATCCTTTCAATAGCACATAGGAACGACTGGAATAGATAGGAACTGGGTACAGAAAGCAGAAGCAGCGTCCAGGAGCGAGGCATGGGAATACAGACCTGTAGTCTTCGTTGCTAGAGGCTGCTGGGATGCTTTGAATTTTCAGTATGGCTAAAGCTGATTTGGTGTCTGCACTAAGTGGCACCAATATGGTAAGCTCCTAAGGAGCAGAAAGACACTAAGACACTAGGCTGCCTAAGAAGTCAGACAGATCCAGACTGCAAAAACAAAATAGGTCAAAACAGAAGGTCAAAATTTCTTGCTGATAAAAATTGGGATTGGAGCTGGAGTGCTGGTGCATTTTCAGGCTAGAAGAGATAAGGAGATTTTATTTCCTTCATTTAAAAAAAAAAAGGGCAAGAAAAGGTAGGAGAGAAAAGAAGGGAAGACAAGAGCTTCCAGAAATAAAGATAGTAAAAGAAATTCAAAGGCTAGAGGGGCTGTGGAAAGGCAGACACATTAACACTGTTGACAGAACAATGAATTGATTCAACCCTTCTAGCAAACAGTTGGAAATTATTTTTTTAAAAAATCCCTAAATTATTCATGTTCTGAAATCTCACTACTGAACATATACTCTCAGGAGGTCAAATACAGAAAGCTTCCAAAATGTTTTTTTTTTTTTTTTTTTTTTTGTGGGGGGGTTTAGATAGAAAAAAAAAGAAAAAAGAAAAGAAGGAAGAAAAGAAAAAAGTGAGTATGAATTGAAGTTTGACTTAATAAATTATGATATATAATTTTTAGTGGAGTATTTCAGTGCTACAAGAAGTAATAGAAATGATGCATTCAGAAAAATATGGAAAGTTATATGACTTAAAGTGAATGAAACAGACCCAATGAAATAACATATACATTAAGTGGTAGCCAAACTCAGATGAATTGTGAAGGCTAGTCTTGTTCCCCAAGGACAAATGATGTAATATTCTTGCTCTATTAGTAGAGAAGAAGAATTGAGGGAGTAGAATGTTGAATATGCTGTTAGTCTGGTTGTTTTGCCATTTATGTTAACTGCTTTTCTTTGTTGCAGGGGAAGGTTCAGTGGGGGCAAATTATATTAGGAAATTATGGTGTGAAATAGAAATAACAAGAGACATCAATAAGACTTTTTTTTTTTTTTTAAGATAGTCATTCCTATATTGGATTACTTGCTGTCTAGGGGAGAGGAAAAATATTTGGAACAGAAGGTTTAGCAAAGGTGAATGTTGAAAATTCTCTATGCATATGTTTTGAAAACAAAAAGCTTTTTAAAAAAAGATAATTATTGCTATAATAGCAATAGGCACAAGAGGATGACTGGAGATTTAGAGGAAGGAAGGAAGGTATAGGTTAGTGACTGATTGCCTCCACCCACCAGTTAATATCAGACTTCTGCAAATAATCAATAAACAATTTTTAAGCACTTTCTAAGTGCTAACCACTCTGCTAAATGTGGAGTTCAAAAGGAGGTAAGAACTAGGGAGTTCAAAAGGAGGTAAGAACTAGGGAGTTCAAAAGGAGGTAAGAACTAGGGAGTTCAAAAGGAGGTAAGAACTAAATTCTTACCATCTAAGGGGAGAGACAAAATGCAAACAAATATATACAAATATGATTTATAAAGAACAAACAGAAGGTAATTAACAGGAGCAAGTTCTAGTAAAAGATGGGATTTCGCTAGGGAATTAAAGCAAGCCAGGGAGATCACTAAATAGAACAGAGGGAGAGTGTTCTAGGCACGAGGGATAGACTGAGAAAAATGCAAGAAAAGAGAGAAACACATTAAAAGAAATAAGGAAATTACTTTCTGCTTGTGGGAGTACTGAATTGTAGTGGGGGTGCTCACTGACAAGACAATTTTGGAGGGTGCCTGGTTTCTCAGGAAATGAGAAATGGAGAGATCAATATATGAGAAAACAACTTTTGGCTTTTCTTACAACAAAAGATGTTAACAACTAAGTTACTAGAGAAGAATATTTTTTTCAGCTGAGGAAAAAGAATAACAAAATTTTTTGAAAATTACACTGAAAGCCAAGAGACCTGGGTTTGAAGCCTGGTCAAGTCCCTCACCTCTGAACGAATTTCTTCATTTGTAAAGGAGTTGGTATAACTAAGTGACTTTTAAATTCACTTCTAGATTCAATTCTAACATTCGAGCAGGGGATGGGGGTGGGGGTGGGGGAGGAGCCAAGACTTCGGAGAGGAATCTCCTGACTCCTGAGCTCCTCCTAGTATCTCTCAACAGATCAAGCCTCTGAATGGGTTTTGGAGTGACAGAATCCAAAAATATTTGGAGTATAACAAATTTCCAACAGAAGATATTTTGGAAGAACTTCAGAAAAGGTCTGTTTCAATTGGGCAAGGGGGGACTGAGGGCAGGGACCCAGGGCAGTGTGGTGGGAATCTACCAGGAGGCTCTTAGCCAAAATGTTGGCTACTCTCCCGGTTCAGAAGTCGGTGGATCAGCAGATCAGTTGTGAGACCCAATACAAATACAAAAGGCAAATAGTGAGCCTCTAAACCCAGGGACTTGGCCATATTCATCCAGCACTGGCCCCGGGCAGTGAAAAGCCACTGTCACCTATATAGGAAGCTTGGGACAATCTCCACTTTGCCCTATGAGCAGACCTCAATCTTTTTTTTTTTTAAGCAAGAAAATCAAATTTATTTTATTTTTTTTTTATTATAGCTTTTTATTTACAAAACATATATATGGGTAGTTTTTCAACATTGACCCTTGCAAAACCTTCTCCCCACCCCCTCCCCTAGATGGCAGATAGTCCAATACATGTTAAATATGTTAAAATATATGTTAAATACAATATATGTATACATATTTATACAGTTATCTTGCTGCTCAAAAAAGATCAGATCTAGAAAGAAGGTTAAAAAAAAAACCTGAGAAGGAAAACAAAAATGCAAGCAAGCAATAACAGAAAGAGTGGAAATGCTATGTTGTGGTTCACACTCATTGCCCATAGTTCTATCTCTGAGTGTAGCTGATTCTCTTTATTACCGAATAATTGGAACTGGATTTAGATCATTGAAGAGAGCCATGGCAGACCTCAGTCTTTTAAAAAATGAGCAAAAAAGCAAAAAGAACTCTGACCATAGACAGCTTTTATGGAGAAAGAGAAGAATAGACCTTATACTCTGAGAATCTTAAAGGCAAATCAGATCCAGATGAAATCCCAAAGGCTAATATTAATATGGTATAGCTTCTGGGGGAATAGCAATAATTTTAAGGTCCCCCAATCTTAGGGGCTTTTGTCATAACAATCTGTCAATGATTCAAAAGTCTTCTGACCTTGGAAACTGTTATCCTGAGTCACACCTTGGAATGCTGTTGTTCTGGCAATATCTGTCAATGATTGTAAAAGTCCTCTGGCCAAGGAATATAATAATATTTCTTCCCTTGCATTTTAGGGAAGATATATTAGTGATCCTGAGGCCCTTTGACTTAAAAATGCTATTTTTCTAATAATTTGTCTGTCAATGATTTCAAAGTCTTCTGGCCTTAGAATAAAGTCCTACAAGAAAAAAAAGGTCAAGAATTTCAAGGTAATTAATGAAAAAAATATCAACTGAAGTGACCTATCTGTACCAGATCTAAAACTATATCATAAAGCAGTGGTCATCAAAACCATTTGGTACTATCTAAGAAATAGACTAGTTGATCAGTGAAATAGGTTAGGTTCACAGGATAAAATAGTCAATAACTATAGCAATCTAGTGTTTGACAAACCCAAAGACCCCAGCTTTTGGGATAAGAATTCACTATTTCACAAAAATTGCTGGGAAAATTGGAAACTTGCATGGCAGAAACTAGGTATTGACCCACACTTAATACCGTACACCAAGATAAGGTCAAAATGGGTTCATGATCTAGACATAAAGAATGAGATTATAAATAAATTAGAAGAACGTAGGATAGTTTACCTCTCAGACTTGTGGAAGAGGAAAGAATTGTTATCAAAGAAGAACTAGAGATCATTATTGATCACAAAATAGAAAATTTTGATTATGTTAAGTTAAAGTTTTTGACCAAACAAAACTGATGCAGACAAGATCAGAAGGGAAGCAATAAACTGGGAAAACATTTTTACATTCAAAGGTTCTGCTTTATTTCCAAAATATATAAAGAATTGACTCAAATTTATAAGAAATCAAGCCATTCTCCAATTGATAAGTGGTCAAAGGATATGAACAGACAATTTTCAGATGAAGAAATTGAAACTATTTCTAGTCATATGAAAAGATGTTCCAAATCACTATTGATCAGAGAAATGCAAATTAAGACAACTCTGAGATACCACTACACACTTCTCAGATTAACTAGGATGACAGGCAAAGATAATGATGAATGTTAGAGGGGATGTGGGAAAACTGGGACACTGATGCATTGTTGGTAGAGTTGTGAATGGATCCAACCATTCTGGAGAGCAATTTGGAACTATGTTCAAAAAGTTATCAAACTGTGCATACCCTTTGACCCAGCAGTGTTCCTACTGGGCTTATACCCCAAAGAGATACTAAAGAAGGGAAAGGGACCCACATTTGAAAAAATGTTTGTGGCAGCCCTTTTTGTAGTGGCCAGAAACTGGAAACTGAATGGATGCCCATCAATTGGAGAATGGCTGAATAAGTTGTAGTATATGAATGTTATGGAATATTACTGTTCCAAAAGAAACAATAGAATGATTTCAGAGAGGCCTAGAGAGACTTACATGAACTATGTTGAGTGAAGTGAGAAGAACCAGGAGATCATTATACATGACAATAACAAAACTTTATGTCTGTCAACTCCGATGGACATGGCTCCCTTCAACAATGAGATGATTCAAACTAGTTCCAATTGGTCAGTAATGAAGAGAATCAGCTACACCCAGAGAGAGGACTGTGGGAACTGAGTGTGGCTCAAAACATAGCATTTTTACTCTTTTTGTTATTGTTTGCTTGTATTTTTGTTTTCCTTCTCAGATTTATTTTTTTTCCTTTCTAGATCTGATTTTTCTTGTGCAACAAAATAACTGTATAAATATGTATACATATATTGGATTTAACATATATTTTAATATATTTAACATGTATTGGTCAACCTGCCGTCTAGGGGAGGGGATTGGGGGAAGGAGAAGAAAATTTGGAATAGAAGGTTTTGCAAAGGTCAATGTTGAAAAAATTACCCATGTATATGTTTTGTAAATAAAAAGCTATAATTACAAAAGAAGAAGAAGAAGAAGAAGAAGAATCCTACAAACAATACTGACTCTCTGTTGTTCAGTGATAACCACATTTCTGAGACCACTCATCAGTTCTATATCTAGGCCATAAAATTAGCATATCAATGACATGAAGAACTGGATAAAGGTGCCTCCTTTCCCCAGATTCTTTGCTAAATTCTTTTGGAATTTAGCTGGCTTCAATTGGCAATATATTTGTAATAAACTTTGCCCCTTGATTTGGATATAGGTTCAAGCCTGCAAATTCTTTTGAGACATCTCTCATCACCGATCTGCAACCCCCAATCTTTTGGAGTTCCTTCCCAACTTCAATCATATGGTTGGTTCCTATCTCACAAGGCTCTCTTGGAAAAATTCAAAAAGGATCTTAAAAGAGAGTTAAAGGAAAAATGGAGAAAGAAAATGAGAATGTTGCAGGAGAGTGTGGAAAAGGAAACACAGAAATTATCTGAAGAAAACTTAAAAAATAGATTTGAAAAAGAAATCATTAAAAAGCAGAATTTGTGAAATGGAAAAAAAAATCCAATGAACAAAAAACAACTCATTTAAAAATTCAATTGGCCAAATGCAAAAAGAGATTTAAAAAGCTAACTGAAGAAAATAATTCATTAAAAATTAGGATACGTAGCATTCTGTAACCTTCTAAGAAAAGGAGGTAGGAAAGCTCATTAGACCAAGCATGCTTGCCTCATTCCTACCAAAATCTGAAAAGTGCTATTATACTTACTAATGAGGATGATTTAGTTTGTTGACCCTGGTAGAGTGGTGTTATTTAGCTAATTACTATTTGTAGGACACTTTAAAATGACAAAGAGTTATATAAACATATTTTGATGTTCTTCCTTTGAAGTGGTTTTCATTGAGGGCCTTTAAAAAGGAGATTCCAAATTATTGTTCTATAAGAAACGATCAGCAGGATGATTTCGGAAAGGCCTGGAGAGACATAGATGAATTGATGCTAAATGAAGTGAGTAGAACCATGTTCTCTTGTCTAGGAGAGGGAAGGAGGGGGAAATCTGTAACACAAGATTTTGCAATGGTAAATGTTGAAAAATATCTTTGCATCTATTTTGAAAAATAAAAAAACTATGCATTTTGTTTTGCTTCTCTTTTTTTCTTATGCGGCACAATCATTGTATAAATATGTATACATATATTGGATTTAACATATATTTCTACCATGTTTAACATATATTGGACTATCTGCCATCTAGGAGAGGGAGTGAGGGAAGGGAGGGAAAATTGGAACACAGGGTTTTGCAAGGGCTAATGGTGAAGAATTGTCCACACATATGTTTTGAAAAATAAAAAGCTTTAAGAAAAAAAAAAAGAAAAAGCTATTTTAAAAAAAGAGAGAGAGAGATTCCAGGAATGTGTCATGTAGATCAGATAGAAAACTGAAGATCAGTTGAAGGGGGGAAAAGATTCACAGAATTATAAGATTAATAGCTAAAAAGTAGAAAAGATAACATTTTTCCCAATCCTTTCATTTAACAAAGAAGGAAAATAAGACTCAGAAAGGTGAAGGGATTTGCCCAATCCAATCAAAGCCAAGGAACATTTATTAAGCACCTATTCCAGCTTGGCAAGAGCTAAGAGATGCAATTAATAAAGACAGTCACTGTCTGAAAGGACCTCACTATCCAAGGAGGTAGGGACCCAAAAGGAAGTAGGAAAAGTGAGGAGAAGAGTAAGAGATAGTAGGTGGGCCTGGGGCATTTGGAGGGGATGGGATGATTTTATTGAACTGAAAATCACATCAGAAGAAGAGCGGAGTGAATCAACCTGTACTCAATAAATAAAGGTGTTGTGAGGAGTTTGGTAGTCTATCCTCCCCGCCCTCCAATTAGATGGGAGAGGAGGCTGAAGGACAAGGTGTCAATCCAAGCTAGAATTAGCAGTCTAATGACAGGATCTGAGGGTGATGAGTTAACCTAAGAGGTATGTCTTATTCCCAGGAGCTGAAATCTGGCACAGCAGTAGCTTCAATATCTTTTATTTTAACACTTGTACTTCCACTGAGCTATTTCTATCTGTGTATGTCTTGTATTCTCTCAGTAGAAAATAATTTCCTTGAGGGCAAGGACTGTCTTGTTTTCTTTGTGTTTGTATCTCCAGGGCTCAACATGATGTCTGGAACATAGTAAGTGTTTAACCTTATTTTTCCCCTTTTAATTCTTACCAAAGTATGTAGAAAATTGGGGAACCTTCAGAAAAAGAGCAAAATGTTAAGAAGTTGGGAATATTCTACCTGAATCTCATTTCTTTCTCTTTTAAAAAATTTTTTATTGAAGTTTTAATTTTCAAAACCTATACAGGGATAGTTTTTCAACATTCACCCTTGAAAAATCTTGTGTTCCAATCTTCCCCCTTCTCCCCATCCCCTCCCCTAGCCGGTAAGTAATCCAATATATATATTTTTAAACATGGTAAAAATATATGTTAAATCCAATATAGGCATACATATTTATACAATTATCTTGCTGCACAAGAAAAAATCAGATCAAAAAGGGAAAAAAATGAAAAAGAAAATAAAATTCAAGCAAACCATGACAAAAAAAGTGAAAATACTATGTTGTGACTCACCCTCGGTTCCCACAGTCCTCTCTCTGGATGTAGATAGCTCTCTTCATCACAAGATCCCTGGAACTGACCTGAATCACATTCATCAGAATCGATCATCATATAATCTTTTTGTTGCTTTTGTTGTTGCAACAACAACATTGTTGTTTATACAATGATCTCCTGGCCCTGCTTATTTCATCATCAGTTCATGTAAGTCTCTCCAGGCCTTTCTAAAATCATCCTGCTCGTCATTTCTTACTGAACAATAATATTCCATAACATTTATATACCACAACTTAATTAGCCATTCTCCAACTGATGGGCATCCATCCACTCAGTTTCCAATTTCTTGCCACCACAAAAAAGGCAATAGGGATCTCATTTCTCTAGAAGATAGAATACCTCATGAATACTATGGAATATTACTGTTCTGTAAGAAATGACCAACAGGATGATTTCAGAAAGGCCTGGAGAGACTTACACGAACTGATGCTGAGTGAAATGAGCAGAACCAGGAGATCATTATATACTTCAACAACAATAATATATGATGACCAGTTCTGATGGACCAGGCCATCCTCAGCAACGAGATCAACCAAATCATTTCCAATGGAGCAGTAATGAACTGAACCAGTTACACCCAGCGAAAGAACTCTGGGAGATGACTAAAAACCATTACATTAAATTCCCAATCCCTTTATGCCCACCTGCATTTTTGATTTCCTTCACAAGCTAATTGTACAATATTTCAAAGTCTGATTCTTTTTGTACAGCAAAATAACGTTTTGGTCATGTATACTTATTGTGTATCTAATTTATATTTTAATATATTTAACATCTACTGGTCATCCTGCCATCTAGGGGAGGGGGTGGGAGGGTAAGAGGTGAAAAATTGGAAGAAGAGGTTTGGCAATTGTTAATGCTGTAAAGTTACCCATGCATATAACCTGTAAATAAAAGGCTATTAAATTAAAAAAAAATAATAAAAAAAAAAAAGAAGAAGATAGAATACCTCTAAGCAACTAGGTGACAAAGGCAACCTGATGGCTCAGTGGCTAAAGTATTAGACTTGAGTCATCTTTCTGAATTCAAATTTGCCTCTCAAGGTACTATCTGTGTGACTCTAGCTAAGTCATTTAATACTATTTATCTCAAGTTTTCTCATCTGTAAAATGAGCCAGAGAAGGAAGTGACAATCTACTCCAATATCTTTGCTTAAAAAAAAAAATCCAAAAATGAACAAACAAAAACAAAAACAATAACAAAAAAAAAGGCTTACACAGAATAAATAGGCCACGACTAAAAATAACAAATATGATGTTTATGGTATTGAACTTGCATATGTAAAGCAAGGAAGAAGGAAAGGTGATAGTTACTATATTCATATTAATATCAATTATATTTATTTGGGCACTGAGGGTTATGAACTACAAATAAAAAAGAGTCAAATAAGAAAAGCTCTCTATCCTGAGGAGATATATAGCAAGTCTAGTTCTGGGACCTAGGGCCAGATCTTATTTGCACTCACCTGAAAGCTGGAATGCATACTCAGTTCCAGGGGAGTCGGGAGTTCCTTTGGTCACCCTGATTATATATATGCAAAATGCTTTGTAAAACTAATACACATTACTGTATCTGCATTCAAGTTCTTCTCTCTTACTGTGTCATGGCTTGGAAGTAAAACTGTTAGAAACTGTTGAAAGCATAAACATCACTACATCCTATGAAACTGTGAAAGCTTCACATATATATCTGGCAAAGACATTCATAGATTCAGTTAAATAGATAATAAAGCACCATCCAAGAGAGAGACTATGAAATAAATAGAGGCAAATTTATTCATGTATCTAACAAAAATGCATCAGAAATGACTCTGCTAGATACTGGAGGAGCTTCCAAAGCTTGTTTCTGTGCATTGACAGCTTACAGAAAATAATAATAATCTCTGCCTTCTAAAGGCAATGACTATATCTTTCCTTAACATTTCTAAATACCTTCAGAATGCAGGGAGCTGTGTCAAGAGCTGGAGGAGATTCCAAAATAATTAAGAAGGACCATGAATAAACAAAAAGCATTTCTAAAACACAAATGTTAGGAAGAGAAATAGAAAAGGGAAATGAGTTTTGCTCTTAAGGAACTCATTTTAAAAAGGGGGAAATATAATTATTGATCAGAGAAATACAAATTAAGACAACTCTTAGGTATCACTATACTCCCTTAGGTACTCAGATTGGCTAAAATGCCAGGAAAAGATAATGACAAATGTTGGAGAGGATGTGGGGAAAACTGGAACACTGATACATTTTTGGTGGAACTGTGAATGGATCCCACCAATCTGGAGAGCAATTTGGAACGATGCCCAAAGAATGTGCATACTCTGATTCAGCAATGTCTCTACTGGGCCTGTAACCCAAAGAAATCATAAAAAAAGGGAAAAGGACCCATATCTGCAAAAATGTTTGTAGCAGCCCTTTTTTGTGATGGTAAGGAACTGAAAACTCAGTGGATATCCATCAATTGGGGAATGGCTAAATAAATTATGGTATATGGATGTTATGAAATATTATTGTTCTATAAGAAAAGACCAGCAGGATGATTTCAGAGACATCTGGAGATACTGATGTGAAGTGAGTAGAACCAAGAGATCACATTGATCATGGCAACAACAAGATTATATGATGTTCAATTCTGATGGACATGGCTCTTTTCAACAGTGAGGTGATTCGAGCCAGTTCCAATGGTCTTATGATGGAGAGAACCATCTGCATCCAGAGAGAGGATTGTAGAGATTGAGAGTGGATCATAGCATAGTGTTTTCACCTTTCTCATTTTTTTTCCCTTTTTGAACTGATTTTTCTTGCACATAATGACAATTGTGGAAATATGTATAGAAGAATTGCATATGTCTAATATGTCTTCATATATTGGATTACTTGCTGTCTAGGGGAGAGAATGGGGTAAGGGAGGGAGAGAAATTTGGAACACAAGATTTTGCAAGGGTAAATGTTGAAAATTATCTATGTGTATGTTTTGAAAATAAAGGAAAAAATAAAAAGGAGAGAAAACATATTAGAAAATTTCAGTTAAAAGTCAGATTGAAAGAACTAATGATCCTTTGGGCATAACAGCAAGAGATCTTTTTTAATGCTGTCTTTTTAAATAAAACTATTTACTTTTTCCAATGTTGACCCATTCGACAGTGTCAAGGACTTTAGTGGCAATCAGTCACTTTCTGGAGTCTTCTTCAGTAGTCATGCAGCAGTGTTGGAGTACCTCTGGGGGCAGTTACCAGGACATATTACCACAATTATTGTTTCTCTGCTTTATGTTTATGGAACCAGATAGCAGAGTTGTCGATAGAGAAAGAATTATTACTCCTGAGACTCTTAGGCTTACCTGTCTATCAGTGGCAGGTTGGGGGCAGTTGGTGGTAGGATCCTACCACCTTGCTCCCCTCAGGGATAGCTGAGAAGTCCTGACTAGAAACAGGACACATGGTCTGGGGACAAGCCTTTTTAGTTTCCACTGTTCTTGGACTCTGGGGCCAAGACTAACTCTGCAGGCATCCTAGGGGAAGTTGTAATCTAAGTTGCTGCAGTAATTTGACTTGCCTGGCCCATCCTTTCTCCAGTCTCTCCCTCAAGACCAGCTAAACTGGCTTGCTTTGTTTTGATGCTGCCCACAATCACAGTATGAGATGTGAAAAAATGTTTTCCACTGGAGAATACTTGAGTTTCCCTACATACATGTATTCCAGTAACTCAAAATGTTTTGTTCCCCATAACTGTATTTTTATTAGTGTCCCAAAAATTCCTACAAAAGAATTTATCCTCCATATTCCCAAGAAAAACCCCAGAATTGTTTCTCTCTATTCTTATTCTTTTCTAGCTCAAACTTTGTTTTTATTGATTCCAGTGGGGTACAGAGCAGATAGTGGCAATGACAAAGAAAAGTCAGGGGGAATTAAGAAACCTTATTGTATTAAAAGACTTCTTTGCCATCTAGGAAAAATCACTTAAACTTCAGTATCATTTCTTATGTCTAATTGATGCTGTGTTCAGTCTTAATGAAAAATATTGAATGAGGGAGACAAAGAGAAAGGAAAGGGAAAAATGATTAAGAAGAAACAGGAGTAGATTTGAATCTTGAATACCATTAAATTAGTTGTAGAACCTATAGCAAGTTAAGTAACATTAAGGGGGCTCAGTTTCCTAATACATAAAATAGAATTGGATTCAATGAACTTACAACCAGATCCAAACTAATTTGCCAGCAGGCCTGTTATGTGTCAGACACTGGATGCAAAGACTTTTTTTTTTTAAATTCCTACCTTCATAGAGTTTATCTCTTTGATGTGTTCTATTGAAACTAAATAGAAATCTGTTCTATTTTGAGGAAAAGTAGAAATTTTATCAGAAAATCTTATTAAAAAAAAGAAAACTTTATCATTTTAATGGATCTCTGATTTCTTTAATGCAAATACTTCCCTTAACTCAGATTGAAATCCATCCTGTGCAACTCTAGTTCATATTCTTCTATAAATCTTTCAAAGGCATTCCACCCAACTTTCTGAGAGACTTTCCTATAAATCAGGGATTCTTACACTTTGTCATATCATAGACTCATTTGACAATCTAGTGAAAGCCCATGACTTCTCAAAAGAATATTTTTAAATGCACTAAACAAAATACATGAGATTACAATGGAAACAAAAGGTTAGCAAAATTTAGATATCTATTTTTTCTATCCAAGTTCATGGATCCTCAAAATCTAGTCTCTCCCTGATCTAGATTTTTTTTATTACATTGCTATTAATGGAATTTATGGACTATCCTTCTGTTGTACCTCATTCTTGTAACATGATGGATTATATCTCTTGGATAGTCATCATTGGTAATACTTTATTGAGCAATGGCATCAAGCTCAACTAGACACTGATCCCTGATGACCCACATTGACTTATAAAACCTCAAATTTGGATTTTTTTGTTCTATTGTATTTTTATGTATTTTGTCAAACATTTCTGAGTGACATTTTAATCTGGTTCCCTCTGCACTCAGGATTTTGCATTTTTGTTGCTTTGTGCCTCCTCAATCTCTCCACTGGCCTTTGGATACTTGACTTGCAATGTTGACTCTTTAGCTATCTGGGGTTTTTTTTTGCGTGTGTGTGTGATTTAGAACCATCTGGCATCATTGGAAGAACATGGATATCAAAAGTCAGAGACTCATAGTTTAAAAGAAAACAAATCTCTTTCTAGGTCAAATCACATAGTGATCTATGTCACTTGAATTTTCACTGATGTGGCTTTTTTGTATGAGTTTATGATAAAAAGTTCTTCTGAAACAAGAATGTGATGATAAATAATTCTTCTGAGCAGTTCAGATTCTGCTCTGAATGTTTCAAGTAGCTATTAAAATGTTCCACAAGAAAGATCACTGTGTCATACCTATCTCTTTCCTTGTCGACCATATTGAAAGCACACATTTTGATTTAACATTTTGAACTGTCAGCTTCTCTAGGGTACAATACTTAGCATGGCAAACACCAAGGAGCCACCTGAGAAATGATGTACTTTTGTTTTCAAGTGCTACTACTACTTTTCATCTTTCTGTGCTGCTGAGTAAAGTGAAAAAGCTTTCCTTAAATAACATGAGCAGAGTCAAGCAAAACAAATTCCTATATTGTGTTTCAAAAAGCATTTCTCATCCTCTGTATTAATTCATCATCTCTCTGTTATGTTTTACTCTGGAATCATAGTTGATTATTTAATTGATCAGAGTTCTTAAGTCTTTCAAAATTTTAAATTTTTATATTATTTCATGTCAATTGGATTATCTCTGCTCCATATCCAAAAGCTTTGATGCTTTTATGATTGCACCACACTCACACATACCACATGGTACCTGTTTCAAACCTCCTCCCCTTAAACTACCTCTACTCCACCCCTTTATAGGACATACCTGCTTCATATTTTACTGAAAAAATTGAGGTCAATCATCATCAGCTCCCGCCTCTGTCACTTACAATTTCTGTAGGCTTCTGTTTCCTCATTTAAAAAATAAGATCTTTGAACCAGATGGCCTTTGAGGTACCTTTTATATCTTAAATGATTTTATGAATTTCTCTGCACATCTATACCTTGGATCCCATCATCATTAATCCCTAAACTCTAGACAACTCTTTTTGTCTAGTCTCATCTCTAAAGAAGTCACTCTCACTCTCTGCTTTGCCAAGGCCAGTTGTAGTTATACTCTAGATTCCAGTCCTTCCTTTTCTTCTGAGAGTTTGTCCCTTCAATCATTCCTTCAGTCTTTATTCTTTAATCTCATTAATTTTCTCTAGTCATTGAACAGTTTCAGCTTATCTGGTATACTAGACATTTACTATACAAGATATTTCATCTCCCATTTCTGGGACTTTGTACAGATTGCACTTCATATCTGAAAAGTTTTCCATCCTTACCTCCAATATCCCTTTAAGGCTCAGCTCAAATGTCACCTTCTGCAAGAAACCTTTCCCGTTCCTAGTTTTTAATCGTCCCCCTGCCAAGTCATTTTAATTTGTACATTTAATATTTTTTTTATATGCATACATTTTTTTCCCTAGTAGCTTCTTGAGAGCAAAAGCTATTTTGTTTTCATTTTTGTATCCCTATTATCTATTACAATATCTGGAACATGATAAATATGTCTTAATAAATGTATGTGGAAATGAATTTGTCCATTGCTTCTTGCTGTATATAAACATACATAAATCTTATCTGTCCTTAAAAAAAGCTTCATTTAACATTTGCCTCCCCCTCAAGCTACAATGCTAAATATTTTCCCCCCATAAAAATTAGACTTGTAGAAAAGTTGTCTGCAGAGCTTTACAAACTTTAAAGCATTATGTAAATATCCATTTTATTCTCATTATTTTTAATAATCATTGCCTCTATTTTCTCATCTCCCACTTCCTTTTCAGCCCCTTGAATTTTTTCTTTCTTCCATGGGACTGAGGCAGGATAGAAATTAGAGAACAATTTGATTGTTGGTCATTTCTTACAGAACAATAATATTATTCTTGTTCTGTAAGAAATGACCAACAGGATGATTTCAGAAAGGCCTGGAGAGACTTACACCAACTGATGCTGAGTGAAATGAGCAGGACCAGGAGATCATTATATACTTCAACAACAATACTATATGATGACCAGTTCTGATGGACCTGGCCATCCTCAGCAAGGAGATCAACCAAATCATTTCCAGTGGAGCAGTAATGAACTGAACCAGCTACGCCCAGAGAAAGAACTCTGGGAGATGACTAATAACCATTACATTGAATTCCCAATCCCTATATTTATGCCCACCTGCATTTTTGATTTCCTTCACAAGCTAATTGTACAATATTTCAGAGTCTGATTCTTTTTGTACAGCAAAATAACAGTTTGGTCATGTATACTTATTGTGTATCTAATTTATATTTTAATATATTTAACATCTACTGGTCATCCTGCCATCTAGGGGAGGGGGTGGGGGGGGGTAAGAGGTGAAAAATTTGAACAAGAGGTTTGGCAATTATTAATGCTGTAAAATTACTCATACATATAACCTGTAAATAAAAGGCTATTAAATTAAAAAATTAAAAAAAAATTTGATTGTTAATTTATTGGAGAATAAATCAATTGACTGGATAGGACTCTCCGCTCAAAGAATCCAGCTCTGAATGTCAGACAGCAAGACTCTTTTTATGGGATGACAAGAACAATGACATAATGGGGGAGGTACCTGGATGGGGATAACCTAATGGGGGGAGGCACCTATGGAGACACAATGGAGGTACTGGAGAGGTTACTGATATTCTAATGATGTCTAAAATAGATAGACCTTTATCCTGTCAAACATTAAGAAGGAATTATTATAGCCTAAAGATTCAAGACCTTTATCTCATCAAACATTAAGAGGGAATGATTTATAGCCTGGGGTTTTGGGGCAGAGCAACTGAGGTAGGATGACTTCAAGGAGACTATGGCATAACATTATTAACCATCTTTTATTTATTTATTTATTTATTTTTATTTTTTATTATAGCTTTTTATTTACAAGTTATATGCATGGGTAATTTTACAATTATTAACCATTTTTTAATCATTTAAGTCAATGATCTCTCAGTCCTCATCCTTATTTCCTTCCCTCCCTCCCTTCTTTTTTTTCTTTCTTTCTTGCTTGCTTTCTTTCTTGCTCTCTTGCTTGTTTGCTTGCTTGCTTTTTCTCCTGGTTACATGACATATCTAGGATCTCACAGCTAATAAGTGCCTGAGGTCAAATTTGAACTCAGGTCTTCTTTACTCAGGGTCCATTTCTCTACCTAGCTGCCCCTCCTTATCTTAGCTTAAATACAGCAATTCACAAAGCAACTTGAAGGCTTCACAATTTTTCTCCTGGAGCTTGAAGATATGTTAGCATTACTACATTGTATCCACTTGTGGAGCTATCCAGAGATTGAATGGGCATCTGTTGTAATCTTTGTTTATTTCATGAAGTAAATATTTTACAGATAATTGTATTTGCCAACAAAGAGGAGAGCAAAATTCGCGAATTTTCTGGGGTTTAGTTTTTTTTTTTCCATCTATAAAATAAATTGGATTAGGTGATATCTGAGGTATCTTTTAGCTCCAGATCTAGATTTCACTGGAGAGAATGCACTGATGATAAGCTCAAGGAAGCAGGACAACTGGAAGGGGAATTGAACTTGTTTTGGTTTTTCTAAGAGATTAACATAGGAGTAATTGGTGTGCCAAAGTTCCCTTTTAATGTTGTGACCCTGTTTCTCTAATGGTCCCATTTAGTTATTCTGCCTTAGGTTATAACCATTCTTACTTAATGTTTGAGATAAAGGTTTTATAGACATTCCTTAATGTTTGGCAAGATAAAAGTTTATCCATTTTAGATGTCATTAGAATATCAGTAATCCCCCTCCATTAGGTATCCCCACCTAGGTCTCTCCATTATGTCATTGTTCTTGTTATTCCATAAAAGGCTCACGGCCCTGTACTCGGGGCTAGACTCTTTGAGATGATACTCTCATCTAGCCCTGGGATCAACATGGATCCATTGGTCCCAGTATTTCTCTCCATTTAATAAACTATTGAATTGGTTTCTAATCTCTGTCTTGCTCAGTTTCTTTGGCATTACATAATGAGTGGAAATTGGAAGCAGGTATTTTTATTTTGGTCTTCGTATTCTAATGCTGTCTACATAGGAAATCTATAAAGAAATATTTACAGACAAAATGAAGGGATCAATAGACCCTGGAATGGTAAATATGAAATAGGGTTGGGAAAGGGGTTTTTTAATAATTAATGATGGAAAAGACAAGTTCCTTAGTGAAGGAACTCACAATTACTCGGGAGAAAGGGAACATCCTGTGAGACTGCAGCATGCTCTTAGCAGGCAGGTTAAATCCTAAAAGGACTCAGCACCCTAAAAGAGTTAGCTGGCTATAAGGAGGAGAAGTGGGCTTGAAAAGCATGGTGGGATTAGGAGAAAGACCATATGGCATGGAGGAGCAAGAAGGGGAAAGATACCACAAGACAGCAGTCTGACCCAAAGGCGGGCAGTGTCAAAGCCAGGGGTTATAAGCAGATTTATCCTCAGGAACTTGACGTAACTTCCTGCCTGCCTCAAGGAATCATTTTATTAATGCTTCAGTTTCTCTCCCCACCACACCCACCATTCCAGACCTTATCACCACCTTTAGTTTCCTTTCATTAGGAAACCATTCCTAAACTCCAAGTCTTCAGACTAGACCCTTAGACCCACCTCCAGACATGCTGGTGGCTGACTGCAACCCCTCTTCTGAAATTCTGGTCCCTAGGTTACTATGGCTCAAACTCCAGGATCCGGAGGGATTACTGCCAGTGCATGAAAAAGGGAAGAACAAATTTAGACAGAAACAAACTCCCCAGTTCTCAGTCGAGCTAAGGTAAAGGGGCCTAGGGTGAGATCTAAAAGATAGGCCCTCCTCTAGGTTCAATTTGTGGCACTGAACTGTGTGTTATAGGAAAGAATTCAAAGGAAAAAGACTGGCCAGTCTGTCCAGTTTAAAGACAATACCTGTTCTAGTCTGTAGAAGATAAAAGGAAGTTCCTTCCACCTGCTAGGTAGGAAAACACAGAATACAGGGTGTGTCCATGTTACCCTTACTTGGGCTTATTTTCCTTCTCCAGGCTAGTGACTGCTGTTTTTTTTTTTTTTTAAAAGACTCTGTTTTAATAATAATTAATCCCACTTATTTACATTCTTCATAGTAGTGTGAATATTGTTGTCTTTTTTTGTAGATGAACATCTGAGCAATGGAAACTTGTCCAAGATTATATGACTAGTAAAAGGCAGAGCCAAGACTCAACAAATACAAGCATTTATTATAATCCAAATATGTTGCTAAATTCTGGGGGATATAAATACAAAACTAAGACAATTCCTGTCCTCAAAGAGCTTATATTGTAATAGGGGAAGAAGACAACATTCATAAGGGAATGGTAGCTAGGTTAGGAAGAGCATTTATTTTGGGAAGTCCTAGAGCTGCTGGGGGGGGGAAGGGGGATGGGGAGTTAACTGGTATGTCCTTTTCAGAAACAATGAAAGAATTGATTTCATTGTTGTACCTAGGACAAAAAGTGCCTAGGGAAGCTGGGGGGGCGTTTATGCATAGCAAGACATACAGCAAGGAGATAACAAGGGTGAACATTTGGATGAGATGGGAAGCTTTCTCTGGCTCTGGAGCCAGCGAGATGGAGTGGGCGCATGCATGGGCACTTTCTCTTCAATCTGAACAGCATGGTAGCAGTTCCAGAATAAGTCAAGGGAACTTATGCAATAGGGAGTTTCCTCTAACATTAAAATCACAGGTCCATTCCCTATCCCTGTCTGGGCAACCTTTGAGAAGCCTGAATGAGGACAATTAACAAACTGATCATTAGGTTGAGAATCAACAAGTCAGCAAACTCTGCTGATTTACTGATTATTGATGCTCCAGGGGTAGCATGTGTATATTCCAATATGAGGTAATGAATACCAGCTCACCAGGAAATGTTTGAAGTCATGCTCAATAAATAAGCTGGGCACAAGCTTTGTCAGCCTACTCTTGTTAATTTGCTGCTTTCAGGACCACAAACTTAATAGGCTGGTTCTCTCAGGGCTTGGAACAAGGTTAAAGGATGTGCTCAGATCCACTAAGAAGAACATCACCATCAAGGACAAATGACATCATACTGAAGGTAGCAATGAGCCAATCACATCCAGGGCCTTAAATAGCTACCAGACAATAACTTAACATCCAGTATCAGTTGACTCACATGCAGCCTTTCTGACCAACTCCTCAATGATGAAGACCATTGTTGGGGAGGGCTCCTCAGAAATGGACTTTCTCCTTTGCTAAAAAATTAGACAAAGCTTAATTATGTGTTGTGCAGCTCACACTTAATGTGAAGATCATTTGTATTTTAAGAAAATCAGGGCTATCCCTAGAAATCTATGGAGCCTGAGTCAATCACACTGGGTAACTATATGCTTGGATACTCTGTCAAGTTCCATCCCTCAGCCTCTACTCTCACTGACCTCTCCTCTCAGCTTTCCAGAGCACCATTTCCTTCCAGTGTTATGGAGCTTCAGAGCTAGAAGGTTCAAAGACATCTATCTCTCTAGATTATATCTTTTCTTGGGGAATTCGGTTGTTTCCATGTTACAACTTCTTTTTTGAATACTTAGTCCTTGGTGGTTCTCAGGATGTCAAAATTGGACATCCCTTCTTTATCGATGTTTAAGAGTGGATACTCCACATTTTCTAGGACATATCTTTTAGTTCATTAATGTGAAGAGTCCAACCTTCCTGCATTTTAAACTCAAAAACAATGCTTTATGTAGAGGCTCCATACTCACATACAGTCTATGGTATTTCATCTTCCATACCTTTGCTCAAATTCTTTTTTCTCCTGGGAATTTCTTCTTCCTTCCCTATTTTTCTGCCTTTTGATATCCTACTGACTTTTAAAAACCCCAGCTCAATGATGAGGTCTAGATATGGAGTACCTAAATGAAATTAGGGTTTAATTGGGGACTAGTGGTGGGTTTGGGGTACAGGAAGTCAAATAGAGCTCTCCTACAACCCCTTTGGATTCGGCGCAAGGATATGGAGTTCAATAAGGTCTAGAAGAAAATCTGTAAAGGAATTACAGGCTCGAAAAGGTAGATTGACAAAAGAGGTTTATTATGGTATTTGGAAATAAGGTTATAGTTAAGGAAATAGGTGAGGATAAAGAGAGGAGGGCACTGGAAACAGGGTTCCAGTAGACAGAGGGTCCTGGCACCACAGGTGTAAGGCTGACATGTTTGGAACCTCTGCAAAGAGATTTTAGTTTGGCTCTTTTATAATGAGAGATTCAGCTGGAGAGGCCTGTGGGTGGAGTCTCAAGTTGGCTCAGATCCGGGTGGGGTGGGACAAGCCCAGATCTTCTATTGGAATTCAAAGGGACCAGGATTTGTGAATCAAAAGGTCCTGCTTTGATAATGCATCAACTAGGAGGGGTTGGGAATCAGAAAGAAAGGAATAAATCAATTCTTAAAGGGACCACACCCACATCATCAATTGCCACATCTTTTATGAAATAATTCCTGATTCTTTTAATTAGAAACGCTCTTTGCCTCCTCTGAATCATCATAGTGCTTTATTTACTATTCTGCTTTGTGGCTATTTTTGTAAATGCCCTATCACCTACTAGACAGTAAGTTCCTTGGGGATCAGCCAAAGTGTTTTCTGTATCTTTTGTATATCCTCAGAAACATCTTGGATAGTGCCTTTAAAATGTTCAATAAATTTAATTTAAAGGACAACAAGGGAAATGGTGCAGGGTTAAGAGGTGGCCTTGAAACCAAGGATATCCAGGTTCCTGCCTCTGATATAAATTGGACAATAGATGAAGAATCCCTATCCTAAAAACACAGAGAAGCAGTGAAGTATAGTGGATAGAAAGCTGATCTTGAAGTTAGGAGGAATTGGGTTCAAGTTCTGCCTTTGACACATCCTTGTCATCTCTTGACTTCTCAGTGCTCTAGGCAACCAATCTCTAAAGACTATCAGTTGCAGGGAAAGAGCCAACCTGCTTTTGTAGGAGTTCTTTTCTAAGACCTCCTCACTCCCAAGCAGTCATGGGGTCCAATCTCTTTTCTTAATGGACTACAGTTGAAAGTCCCCCAAAAGGTCACATCAAGTGGCACTAATGTTAATTTATGATAGTACTCATTGGATTAAAATGTACTTTGAGATGCCTGAAACTTTAATATCAGGAACTGGCTACAAGAAATAATGACTGGTAGGATTTAGAAGAATTTGATGGTACCTTAGTCAACCAATTGCTTTAAACTTGAACGTAAAGAACTGGAATTCAACTAACCCAGTTTTTCTTGTGAGGAGAAAGAGCTCTAGGATGGTGAAACAGAAAGACAAATGTGTTTTCTTTATTATATGTGTGAAAAACCCATGAGTCTACTATAGCCAAAGATGATTGAAATTAAAAATACAGGAATGTCTTTGAAATTAGAAATTGAATGATATCATGCAGTGACCAGATATTATAGACTCACAATTTAAAGTGGTAAGAGACCCCAAAGGACATTAAATACAAGCCCTTCATTTGACATATGAGGAAAATGAATCAATGATTTTTTTTTTCTTAAAAACTGGGTTTTCCCATCTCACCCAGGCTGGTAATAAAGCAACCATGTTTCTATCCCACTGCTAACTGGCTTTGGAATTTTTTCCTACTGACAAAAATCTACTCCACTCTCAAAATGTAAATTTTTACCAATATTAAATTTAGGAATAAAAAGTGAAAAAGATATCACTGAGGACTTTTATAAACCAGAAAAGGAAGTCAGCCAATATTAGAGTCCTAGTGTTAACTCAATGGAATTGATTCAATGCTTATTGGTTCATATATTAGAGTAAATCCTTACAAGGTGTTAAGTCACTAATACTGATAGAAACAATGCTTAAGTACACATTAGCTCACACTTTTGGGAGATTTCAGGGATCAGTATGAGATATCTAAATTCACACCTCCCATAATCCCACTTGCAGAGGAGGAGTCAATCTTTGAGGTTACACCTCTAAAAGAGCATAAAAAGAGCTTCAGTCAGTCAGTCAGTTGGTTCGGAAGATTGCCAGGAGTCGGAGTTCTGCTAGAGGCAGAAGCTGGCAGAGGCAAAAGACAAGCTGCAAGAGCTCTTGGAACCACGGAGGGAGAGAGGCCTCTAAGAAAGCTAACCTGGCCCAAGGAAAGAGATAAGACTTTGAAAGAGAAAATAAACGTTTGGATTTTTATCAGCTGGCTGCATTTGGGGTGATTATTACTTTGAATTGAAACTAAGGCTGCCTCCAGAAAACCTCCCCAAGAAACCTGCTGCCAGAGAACCATCATATATTAGAAAAAGAAAAAGAACACCACAAGCCAATAATGTAGTAAGATTGAGAGAACAGATGCCCAATCTGAGTGCTACATTGAGACCCCTGAGATAGTTAATAAAACAAAACAAAACGAAAACCATTTGCACTTTGCAAACCTTAAAGGGACGGATAAATGCTAGTTGATTGGCAAATTTTTTCTTAATTTACAATGTTAAAGAGTTGCCAGGGGTTAAGGGAGAAGTGACTAAAGTCACACAGTTGGGTGTGTCAGGAATAGGACTGGAAAGTGAGGTCTTTCTGGCTCCAGGCTGGCTCTCTCTTTACTTTTATCAGTCTGTTCCTTTAATAGTTTAATTACTTAGTTTAAAATATTACTCAGACAAAATATTGCAAAGTCCAACCCATAAAACTTGTTATCATGCAGAAGGAAACAATTCAGCCAAGAATTCCTCTTGTTGGGGCTAATCCAATTAAAATGTCTCAAGTCAGAATTCTGAAGATTTCACAATTAAATATCATCAAGAAGCAGTTTCCCCTAAAATGGAATAAGAATGAATTAGGAAGCAAAGAGGTCACAGCTCATTTTTTTTAGAGAACTTTGCAGTTTTTAATGTGCATTAAAAGGTTACTGATGCTTTTTGCTTTCCAGTATCTGATTCTTGCTCACTTCCAATTCCAGCCAGTTGTTGCCAAGAAGAACCAGTTTTAGTTGGTTCTTGCCCCTGCTTTCATACTATCTTACTCACGCCAGTTTAACTCTTTCATTTAAATCACAGAACAATTTGTTGTACTGAGAATCCTGGGTCATTGGATGAAAGGGGACTGGGGGCAACTTCAGAAAATATCCAAAAGCCATTTAACTAGAAACATTAGAATTCAGTAGTGTAAAATGGTGGGGAATCTAGAAAGCAAAAGGGAACTTTGACTCCAGTAAGAGATGCATGAAGGACACAGCCTTTGGCTAGAGCACATCTGCATTCAGTTCAGTTGCATATTCAGTTATGATTTTCCAGAATTCAGAAATGGCATCGATAAGCTGGAGAGTATCTGGAAAAGGTTAACCAGAATGGGAAAAGGCCCAAGACAAGTTCAAAGAAACTGGAGATGTTTAGTCTGATGAAGAGATTTTGTGATTCAGGGAAATATTTCAGCTCACCCTTCTCAATCAAGACTTGATCCCATTTTTTCTGATCCTTAGATCTTTGGAGAGGGAGGAGATGGAAAAAAAAAAAAATCCTAAGGGTATCTATGTTTTTTTGTGGTGGTGGTGGATGTTGTTTTTAATAGACTTTAATTACTCCACATAAAGGCATTGCTTAGATTGTCCTAAATCAGTTTTACTTTGAGTTGCCAATTATGATGGTTTAAAAAATAAACCAGAAACAACATTCCTGTCTCCCTTCTAGAAAGTTAACTCTGTATAATCTAATCTTAGTTTGAGACTTCCTTTTTATATCCATTTCTATAAATAGATATGTATATATGTGTATATATCTAATAGCTTTTTATTTTTTTGCATACAAAAATAGTTTTCAATATTCACCTTTGCAAAATCTTGTGTTCCAAGTTTTTCTTCCTCCCTTTCCCTTTCTCCCCTTCCCTAGACAGCAAGCAATCTAATATAGGTTAAAACTTGCAAATCCCACAAATTATGTCTTTTCAGGCCAAGGCTAAGAATTAGTTACTGTTCTTTCTTAAAATGTGCTTAGATTCATGTCCAATTCAATTGCCTCTCCCTGCAAAGGTTTGTTAAAATAACTTTCATAAGACTTAGAGTTTGCACAGACCTTATGGATTATCTAGCCCAATCCTCTCCTTTTATAAAGAGAGAAATGGAAGCCTAGGGAAGAGATATAAGTAGCAGTCAGAATTTGAAATTCAGGCCTTATATCTGTATGAGTATATATGTATGTTCAATATGAGTGTGTGTGTGTGTGTGTGTGTGTGTGTGTATACATGTATAACCAGATAAATAACCACCTCAATTCCATTCAATTCAACATAGTTATTAAGCTGGACTTGTAGGACCCAAGGAAACAAAACTGAAAAATCTTGGTCTCTGCCCTCAAGGAGCCTTCAACCTATAATCTAATCAAATATAAGCCATGTTTCCTATCCATTCCCCCAGGCTTTGTTATCCAGTTCAGTACCTTGTTGTGGCTGAGTCATGTCTGACTCTTGGTGACCCAAGGACCATATTGGCCATGGTGTTTTATTGGCAGAGATAGTGGAGTGGTTTGCCATTTCCTTGGATTAAGGCAAACAGGGTTAAGTGACTTGCCCAAGGTCACACAGCTAGTAAGTAAGTGTCTCAGGTAGCATCTGAACTCAGATCTTCCTGACTCTAGGCTCAAAGCTGTACCCATTGAACCATCCAGCTGCCTCTGCCACCTTCTTTCCTAGATGTATCCTAACTTTTAGGAAAAGGAACTCCACGTAGAAAATGCCCAGAATTTTTACATTTTGCCCTTTTTCTGAAGGTTTGTCAATTCTACTACATGTTTTAGTAAAAATTAAAAGGGGAAAAAAAATAAGATTTGTACTGACAGAAAACTGATGTTTGGAACAAGAAACTGACTTGCCTAGACTGCATAGCTAACTCGGACCTTTTCCTGGAACTTGCTTTGCCCATGGCACTTGTTACTGTGACATTTTGGAGTTGTGTTAAAAAAGAAAAAAGAAAGAGAAAAAAACAAGACAAAACAAAACCAGCATTCTTTTGCCAGAAACAGTCCTTTTCTTTCTGGGAATTTGCTGTATCCATGCTCCCTCCTAAGTGAGACTCAAAGTCTCATTTACTACAGAGATTTGAGAGATTTTCCTTGGCATTGATGGAAATATCTTAATGTCCAGGCAGCATGAGAAATGATATCTAAATAAATAAATAATTACATTTACTTAGATAATAGATTATAAATTCCTTGAGGGCAAAGTATATGACCTTTACCATTTTTACCAATTCCAGAAGGACAGGGACTATATCTTTGGTCACCTTTAAAGCATTTAATACAGGAATGGACATAAGAGTCAGATAGAATGTAAACTCTCTGAAGGCAAATACCATTTCCTTTTTTATCTTTATCTCCAGTGCTAGAACAAAGCAGGTCCCTTAACAGGGACTTAAAAAATGTTTATTGATAAATATATTAATAGTTAATTCAGGGGGGGGGGGAGATGAAATTGAGTACTAAGAACTAGATATAATCTTGTGGAGAAATAACATTGGAGCTTCCCAATGGAATGTCTTTTGAATGAAGTGTCATAAGGAGTACTAAATCCTGGTGGTACTTACAGTATCATGAGCTTCCTCTCTGTTATGGTAAAAGAAATACCCTGATAAATAGAGCATTGTCATGTATACTATGAATGTAGAAGAGGTGTAGAATGTAGATCAGGGGAGTTTCTTGATAAATTCAATGAGTATACAGGGGAATGACTTTATATATTTCTGTGGAGTGTATAGAGATATCCATTGAGAACCCTGGGGGATATCTACTGTGGTATACTTATTGGATAGCTAGAGTTGTTTATATATATATATATATATATATTTTAATTTAATAACTTTTGTTTTTACATCAACTACATTTCCCCCTTCTACTTTCCCTGTCCTTTCCCTCCCATAAAACTATCCCATATAACAATCAAAGCTTTTAAGAAAAAAGAAAAAAAGAAAAATAAGTTCAGTGATCCAAGGCAATCCCAATAGACTTTGGATAGAAAATGCCATTTGCATCCAGAAAAAAAACTATGGAAATTGAATATAAATCAACATATACTATTTTCATTGTTTTCTGTTTTTTTTCTCCTCTCTCCCATGGTTTTTTCCCTTTTGTTCTGATTTTTCTCTCCCAACATGATTCATAAAGTAATATGTATTAAAAATAAATTAATTTTTTTAAAAAAAAGAAGCTGACAACCAACCAATCAAGAAGTCTAAGAAGAGTTCAAGGCATACAGAACCTAAGCCAGGGGTATTTTGATCGACAACATTCAGAGGATGCCCCAAAAGACAAATAAAAGGTCAATGAGTTCTTATATTTTTAGGTTTATCACATTAAACAATAAGTTACATAAATATTTGAGTACTGTTGACAACACACAAAAAAAAGTTTTTTGTGACATTTAGAATACAAAGCAATTTAAATCAATGTGGATTAATTTTTTTTTGTTTTCTATTATGTGAGAGATTTGAGGTATCAAAAATAAAAGTCTCCCAACATTAAAAAACGAAAGAAAAAAGAAAAAGAGAAAAAAAAATAATCAATATTTGGGGGAAAAAATCTGACAACATATGACTTTTTACTTCTGCTGGATTTGCTACTCTGCAAAGGAGAGGGGGTTCATGTAAGTCTCTCCAGACCTCTCTGAAATCATTCTGGTGATCATTTCTTATAGGACAATAATATTCCATAACATCCATATACCATAACTTATTCAGCCATTCCTCAGTTAATGGGTATCCACTCAATTTTCAGTTTCTTGCTACTACAAAAAGGGCTGCTACAAATATTTTTGCACATGTGGGTTCTTTTTTTTTTTTTTTTATGTATTTTTTTTTATTTAATAGCCTTTAATTTACAGGATATATACATGGTAATTTACAGTATTAACAATTGCCAAAACCTCTTGTTCCAATTTTTTCACCTCTTACCCCCCACCCCTCCCCTAAATGGCAGGATGACCAGTAGATGTTAAATATATTAAAATATAACTTAGATACACAATAAGTATATATGACTAAACATTATTTTGCTGTACAAAAGAATCAGACTTGAATTATTGTACAATTAGCTTGTGAAGGAAATCAAAGATGGGTGTGCATAAATATAGGACTGGGAATTCAATGTAATGGTTTTTAGTCATCTCCCCAGAGTTCTTTTTCTGGGTATAGCTAGTTAGTTCATTACTGCTCCATTAGAAATGATTTGGTTGATCTCGTTGTTGAGGATGGCCTGATCCATCAGGGACTGGTCATCATCTAGTATTGTTGTTGAAGTATATAATGATCTCTGGTCCTGCTCATTTCACTTAGCATCAGTTCGTGTAAGTCTCTCCAGGCCTTTCTGAAATCATCCTGTTGGTCATTTCTTACAGAACAGTAATATTCCATAATTTTCATATAACATGTGGGTTCTTTTTCCTTTTTTATGCTCTCTTTGGGATACAAGCCCAGTAGAAACATTGCTGTTGCTGAAGAATGTGCACAGTTTGATAGCTCTTTGGGCATAATTCCAAAATTTCTCTCTAGAATAGTTGGATTATTTCACAATTCTACAACAATGTTTCCCACTCCCTTCCAATATTTATCATTAACAGAGTTTTTTTGATGATTGATTAATGAATGTTTATTGACTGATGAAAGTAATTTGCATAGCTTTTCTTTAGAACAAAAGTTATTACTGATAGACATCTTTCTGTGCTTCCCTCTAGATGATCAATGGTCTGTTGATCTGAATTAAATTAAAATTTTTTTTAATTTAGAAAACTTTTTAAAAAATGGTATAATGCTTAGCCACTGCCCACCTGAGTTATTTTTCACCTTGGGGAATACAATATACATTCATGACTGGGAAAAGCCCTAATAGGAAAGAGAAAAAAATTATTCTTCAACATAATGAAGCCTTTTTCCTTGTGATGTAGCATTCTTACAAAATGATTACCACTTCACAAAGGAGAACATTTAGAAATAGAGGTGATAATTAATAATTTACATTTCTTTTTAAAAATAAGATCGTGTGTTTAAACATCATCTAAATTTTCCAATGTATTCCTTCTCCCTCTGCTTCCTAGAGAGTTGTTCCTTAACACAAAGAATAAAGAAAGGGAAAAAAACCTTGGCAAAACTAATCGGTAAACCTTGTGATCTTATTGAAGAATTCTACCATGGAATCAGTGCTGTGAGACAACACAACATCGTACTTAAGCAGATGTCAGATAAGCCCTGAGAATTTATCCCTGCTTAAGTAATTAGTGTTATGGAGGAATAGAAGGCAGTGAAATTCTCTGCAACTGTAACAACACTACTGACTAGTTAGTTATCCTAAAGGAAGGGGAATGTGGAAGGGTCTCTGAATGTAAACTGCAAATTCCTAAGAAAAATGAACAGTAACTCTTCCATATCTCTCCCCTAAGGGCATCAAAAAAGCCACTAGACATTCTTAGAATTCAATAATTTATTATTATTACCCATAAGTAATTTGTATAAAAACATAGGTGATATGTTATTTGTTGTTCAATCTAAGAGGGACATTGAGAGATGAAATCAAAATTAAAAAAAAAGATGTCCTCTGTTTTCTTATGTATAACGTAGGCCCTTCTGGCCTCAGTGCCTATATTTTCTCATCTATAAATTGAGGTTATTAGAAAAATTGATCTCTATGGCTTCTGCTATAAGTCTTAATCTTAAAATCATATGAGCCTAGTTCCCGTGAAAAGCCCAGCCTTTTTCTGTTATATGATGTAGCCTTCAGAAATCTCAGAGTCTGTATTCCATTCTTAGGTTTAGGATCAGGAAGGAATGGGCTTGAATCCTACCTCAGGTACTTACATCTGTGTGACCCTGAGCAAATCAAATAAGCTTCCTGGGCTTGTTTCTTCATCTGTAGAAAGAGTTGAGATCCTTCCAGCTCTAAAACTACTGTGATCATTGAAGTAAATAAGCTGGAGCCCTTGTTTGCGAAGCACTTTTGTCAGAAAACCCAATGGGGTGGGGAGTGTGAATGTCATCATTCCTTTAAGGTTTAGTGGTTAAGTGACTTGTCCACAATCGGCAGCAATATTATCGATAAACTGACACTTTCTAGCTAAAGCCCTGAGCTTGCCTCTCAGAGATTGTTTACTCAACTGCAAAATGAAGGGATTTAGGCTGAAAGATCTTAAACCTGCCTTCTATCTCCAACAGTCTGGGATGCTGGGAAGTTACTAAAAGTGTGTTTCAGAGGATGCGGAAGACCAGCATGTGGGGTATCCATGGATACTCTGTTTTATTTTCTTCCTAGTCTTGGCTCTTGTCAGTACTATGGACAGATTTTAAGGTCTTAAGCTTATTGGGTGTCCCTCAGTGGTCATTTGTACCTCTCCCTCCTAATGTAGAATTCAATCTATAAAGCAGGGGGTAACAAAAGAACTATGCCTCTGGGTCACAGATTCCTGTCTTGAGGCTTCTGATCCCTAAGGAAGAAATCACCTTCCCAAGTCCAGAGAAACTCAGTCCTTTTTGCCAACACTAACCTTTAAGTTCCCATAGCCTGTTAAGTCTACAAATGCAGAATATCTCTAATCATACCAATTCTCTTCATTCCCAAGGCCACTGCCATCATTCAGATCTTTGTTACCAAGAGGTAATAGATACTTCCAATATTCGAACAGGCTTCCCTACTTCCAGCATCGTCTTCTTTCATATATAAATGCATATATTTATTTATGTGTATATATATATATATATATATATATGAATGTATATGTATGATATACATATGCATACTCTATAAATGTATATGTGTATTGTTCAGTTGTATCCAACTCTCTGTGACACCATTTGAAATTTTGTTAGCAAAGATCCTGGAGTAATTTGTCATTTCTTTCACTAGCTCATTTTTATAGGTGAGGAAACTGAGGCAGAGTTAAGTGACTTGCCCAGGGTGACACAGCTCGTTATTGTCTGAAGTCAGATTTGAATTTAAGTGCTCCAGATTCCAAGGCTGCTACTCTATCCCCTGCACCACCTACCTGCACGTATAGATGTATGAGTATGTGTGAGTGTATTTGTTTTTTGTCCTCAAAGGGGACCAACATGACATCACTATGTTGAGGTCAAGGTACAGTGGGTACAACTGTGGATGATCAGACTATCAGAAGGCTTTATCACAGATTGGGCACAAATAGTTCATATGAACATCTGGAGTAGAGATGTCTCTAAACTTGTGTGTCTGACATTTT
Organism: Sarcophilus harrisii; assembly: GCF_902635505.1. NCBI lineage: Eukaryota > Metazoa > Chordata > Mammalia > Dasyuromorphia > Dasyuridae > Sarcophilus > Sarcophilus harrisii. Next base: position 509,940,897 of record NC_045428.1, on the reverse strand, counting down.
TTTTGTGCTATTGTAATTCTGTTTTTCTCATAGAGGATGGTGTCTTGTTTGATGTGAGCAGGCCATATTGGATGGTCCTATGTCAGTGTTTCCCATGTTTCACAACTGATTCTAAAGTTCTCCATTGCCTATGAACTTGTAAGCATGTTTGAATACAATTTAGATTTTTTACAGCAATATTCAAAGATTCTGGCCCCAGCTGGCTTTTCCAGTTTTACTCAACTCTTCTTTAGATCCTCTGAATTCCAGTCAAACCAATTTCTGACATTTCCTTAACAAATCTGGGTTTTTCTTGTCTCCGTGTTTTTTCCAAAATTCCTGGAACGCTCAATTCAAATGCCAGGTGATATTCCTTCATGTATCATTTTTCTATTCCCAGAGCTAGAAATGATTCTTCTCTCCTACTAACACTCATAAATCTTTTGAGGTTTTTGTTTGGTTTGTTTTGAACTTCACATATCCATTTCTATGCTACTTTGCATTGTACTTATTAGGTAAATCTTGTATTCTTTTCTATTAAATTGTAAACTACTTACAGCAAGAATCCTTCAGTTTCTTGCATACAGTAATTATTTAATAAGATCTTTTTGAGCTTAATTGGATTGTGAGGAGACTATGGAACAACTGAATATCCGAATTGGAAGGAACTTCAGAAGCCATTTAGAGCAACTCACACTTAAACAGAAATCCCCTCCATAATATTTCTGATAAGTGTCATTCAGCTTTTATTAGGTAACCTCTAATGGAGAACTCATTACTTCCTAAGACAGCTCATTACCTTTTGCTATAGCTCTAGTTTTAAGGACAGTTTTTTGTTTTTTTTGTTTTTTTTACTAATTATCAAATAAAATCTCTACAAAAATCTTCCACCCATTGTCTTTTATATGCTTTAAGATAATTGATAATGTATACCCAGCTGATCCACACAATATAGGTCTTTCCAGCCTCACTGAATCGTCTTCACGCAAAGATGTTTTTAGCTCTAGTATGAAGATCAGTTGGCTTGGTTCTCAGGTCTGGGGAGGAGATCAGGTCCTAGTAGAGTACTAGACTGGTTCAGAAAAGCAGCAAAGCAAAAGAAGGCTCTTGTGCTTAGAAGCCAAACTTAATTGGCTTCACAGTTTAGCCAAGGGCTGGCCCTGGGGCTTCTATTACAAAGAAAAACAGTGTATATTTTCTTGTTTGGAAACCAGAAACTGCTGAGTTTGTTTTATGCAAAATTCTGACTCTTACTAGTCCTTCCCCTTAGAGAATCTCCTTGAACAGTCAAAAGAGAGCTTGGAATAATAACAGGGATACCTGCTTTATTGGTAGGATTACTCTGGGTTGTTTTGAATGCAGGCGACAAAGGTGTAAATGCCCAAGGGTAGGCATGGGTGGGATGGAGAGGATACAGATGGTATTAGGAAGTGATTTAGGAAAAGAGCAATAAAGAAAGAAAGTGGGGCAGCTAGGTGGTTCAGGGGATAGAGCACCAGCCCAGAAGTCAGGAGGACCTGAGTTCAAATCTATCTCAGACATTTAACATGTCCTAGCTGTGTGACCCTGGGCAAGTCACTTAATCCCAATTGCCTCACGAAAACAAAAAAGAAAAAGGTGACTCTAGGAAAAATGGGATCAATAGCTTGCTGAAATAGGCAGAGCTCTGAACTTGGAATCAAAAGATCTGGACTCAAAGGAAAAAGGACCCACATGTGCAAAAATGTTTGTGCAGCTCTTTTTGTAGTGGCAAGAAACTAAGTGGATACCCATCAATTGGAGAATGGCTAAATAAGTTATGGCATATGAGTGTTATGGAATATTATTGTTCTGTAAGAAATGACCAGCAGAATGATTTCAGAGAGGCCTGGAGAGACACATGAACTGATGCTGAGTGAAGTGAGCAGAACGAGGAAATAGATCATTGTACATAATAGCAACAAGATTATATGATGATCAATTCTGATGGATGTGCCTCTTTTCAACAGTGAGGTGATTCAAGGTAATTCCAATAGCCTTGTGATGGAGAAAACCATCTGCATCAGAGAGAACTGTGGAGACTGAGTATGGATCACAGAATACTATTTTCACCTTTTTTTGTTTGCTTTTTTTCTTTCTCATTTTTTCCCTTTTTGATCTGATTTCTTGTGCAGCATGATAAATGTGAAATATGTATAGAATAATTGCACATGTTTAATATATTGGATTACTTGCTGTTTAGGGGAGGGGATGGGGAGAAGGGAGGGAGAAAAATTTGGAACATGAGATTTTGCGAGGCTGAATGTTAAAACTATCATTGAATATATATATATATATTCAATGATAGTTTTAATATTTATATACATATAACTGGCAATTTATTTATTTAAAATAATTGTAACTTTTCATTGACAGAACCTATGCCAGGGTAATTTTTTACAACATTATCCCTTGCACTCACTTCTGTTCTGATTTTCCCCCTCTCTCTCTCCACCCCTCCCCCAGATGGCAAGCAGTCCTATACATGCTAAATATGTCACAGTATATCCTAGATACAATATATGTGTCCAGAACCAAACAGTTCTCTTGTTGCACAGGAAATAACCCAGGAAGAAAAACAAAAATGCAAACAATTTACATTCATTTCCCAGTGTTCTTTCTTTGGGTGCAGCTGCTTCTGTCCATCATTGATCAATTGAAACTGAGTTAGATCATCTACTGGTCATCCTGCCATTTAGGGGAGGGGGTGGGGGGGGTAAGAGGTGAAAAATTGGAACAAGAGGTTTGGCAATTGTTAATGCTGTAAAGTTACCCATGTATATATCCTGTAAATAAAAGGCTATTAAATAAAAAAAAAAAAAAGAAAGAAACTGAGTTAGATCTTTTGTCAAAGAAATCCAGTTCTATCAGAATACAACCTCATACAGTACTGTTATTGAAGTATATAATGATCTCCTGGTTCTGCTCATTTCACTTGGCATCAGTTCATATCATTGAATATATTTTGAAAGTAAAAAGCTATTATTTTAAAAAATATATATATCTGAGCTTGAGATGGAAAAGCTTGGACTGAGGAAAAACCTGAATTTGTGCTTCAACAAAGGATTTCTGGAGAAAGCAGTATCTTAATTAAAAAAAAAAAAACTTGAAAAAAGAACACACAGGGTAGTACCAAGAAGTATAAATAACAGAGAGACTGGAATCAGGCAGCCAGAGATCTGTCATCTTGAACAAACTAATTTATCTCTCTTTTTTTTATTATCTTTTTATTTACAAATTATATGCATGGGTAATTTTACAGCATTGACAATCGCCAAACCTTTTGTTCCAATTTTTCCCCTCCTTCCCCTCACTAGCAGAGGGGACCCCTGGTCCCCCCGATAGCAAGTTGACCAATACATGTTAAATATGGTTAAAGTATAAATTAAATACAATATAAGTATACATGTCCTAACAGTTATTTTGCTGTACAAAAAGAATTGGACTTTGAAATAGTGTACTATTAGCCTGTGAAGGAAATAAAAAATGCAGGCAGACAAAAAATAGGGACTGGGAATTCTATGTAATGGTTCATAGTCATCTCCCAGAGTTCTTTCACTGGTTCAATTCATTACTGCTCTATTGGAGCTGATTTGGTTCATCTCATTGCTGGAGATGGCCATGTCCATCAGAATTGATCATCATATAGTATTGTTGTTGAAGTATATAATGATCTCCTGTTGCTGCTCATTTTGCTCAGCATCAGTTCATGTAAATCTCTCCAGGCCTTTCTGAAATCATCCTGCTAGTCATTTCTTACAGAACAATAATATTCCATAATATTCATATACCATAATTTATTCAGCCATTCTCCAGTTGATGGGCATCTACTCAGTTTCCAGTTTCTGGCCACTACAAAGAGACCTGCCACAAATATTCTTGCACATACAGGTCCCTTTCCCTTCTTTAAGATTTCTTTGGGATATAAGCCCAGTAGAAACACCGCAGGATCAAAGGGTATGCACAGTTTGATTACTTTTTGAGCATAGTTCCAAATTGTTCTCCAGAATGGCTGGATGTATTCACAATTCCACCAATAATGTATTAGTGTTCCCTATTTTCTCACATCCCCGCCAACATTCCGCATTATCTTTCCCTGTCATTCTAGCCAATCTGACAGGTGTCAAACTACTTTATCTCAACTAGTCTTTACTCCCTCATCTTTGGCATGAGAAGATTCCACCAGATAATAGCCCACATTCATCAAGGACTTAACAATTTACAAAGTCCTTTTCTCATGACTTTTCTGTGCAATGGGCAGGGGAAATATGGGATATTGCAAAAGTCTTGGCATAGTAGCTTTCAGCACATTTTGTACTATACTATCCCTATTTACAGATGAGGAACCAGACTCAAGAAGGTCAAGTAACCTGCCAATGATCCAACATCTAGAAAGTAGCAGGTGGAAGACCTCCAACCCTGTACTCTCACCACTATCTACAATGTAGCATTGAAGTCTTTTTAATTATTTTTGGTTTTTATTGACCTCCAACCCTGTACTCTCACCACGATCTACAATGTAGCATTGAAGTCTCTTTAATTATCTTTGGTTTTTGTTTATAGCCATGGAGGAAAGGAAGCAAGAACATGTTAAGTGCCTGCTATGTGCCATTAAGCAATGTGGGAACCAAGAATTACCAAAAGCCCAGACTGGTTTTTGAAGAGGCAGTGGAATTAGAGACCAAATTGCCAACATTCTACTAGATTATGATGAAAACAAGGGTGTTCTAGAAAAATTATACTAAAATCTTTGCATGGATCCTCAAAGAGATGAGAGTACCGATCAACTTATTTGTCTTCTGAGAAATCTGCACACCAACCAAGAAGAAATAGTTCCAACATGGAACAACTGATTGGTTTAAAATTGAAAAAGGAATATGACAAAGTTGTATATTGTCATCTTATTTATTTAACTCCTATGCAAAGTATATGATGTGAAATGCCATGCTAGAAGAATCAAAAGCCAGAATTAAATTGTTAGGAGAAATATCAACAATCTTACACAGATAACACTCCAATGACAGAAAGTAAAAAGGAAACTGTAAAAGCTGACTTGAAGCTTAATATCAAAAACATTAAGATCTTGGCAACTGGTCCCATCGCTTCCTAGCAAATAGAAGGGGAAGAAATGGAAGCAATGTCAGATTTTATGTTCTTAGATTCAAAGATCGGTGTAAACAGTGATGGCAATCATGAAATTAAGATATATTTGCTCCTTGGAAGGAAATCTGAACAGTACACAGCAAAGTACTTATAGTTAAGTACATACTTAGTATGGTAATGTAATGGTTGCACAGGCTCAGTGTCCTGTAGTGATGTAATCATACTAGGTATTTAAGGGAGTCTCAGAGACAGAACAGCCACAGATGAAAGAGAAGATGCCAGATTCCAGACTCCATCTTTGACCAGCCACGTGGCAGCTGTCTGCCTCCTCTACTCTTCCGTTAAGACCAAGAACTCAGGTTAATCCCTAGGTCCTCCAGAGAGCTAGTCTGGACATTACAACATCCTCTTAATGATAGAGGGTCATTATGTTTTTTCAGTAGCAATGTATGACTAAAAAAGATGGATTATAAGGAAAGCTGAGTATCACAGAATCACTATTTCCAGTTGTAGTGCTGGACAAAACTTTTGAGAATTCTTTGGACAGCAAGAAGGTCAAATCAGTTAAAACTTTAATAAATTAATTCCAGCTATTCAGTGGAAGGTCAAATACTAAAGATGAAGCTTAAATACCTGGGCCAAATTATGAGAGGATGGGATTCTTTGGAAAAGATCTTGATGTTGAGAAAGATCAAAGCAAAAGGAAAAGGGGATGGGAGAAGACAAGGTGGATAGATTGCATCATGGAAACAATGAATATGAACTTGAATAAACTTCAGGAGATAGTGAAGGATAGAAAAGCTGCATACTATAATCCATGGGGGTCATGAAGAGTCATATATGATTCAACATCATCAATAATAAAAACAGCCTCTATGCTAAACACTTTATAAATATTGTTCCATTTGATCCTCACAACCACCCTTGGAGATAGGTGCTATTTCTATCTTCATTTTACAGATGAGAAAACTGAATCAGATCTTAAATGGGGAAAGGATGAGTAGCTGTTTGTCAGGACATGATAAGTGTTGAGTAGTTCTAGCTTTACTCATTTGGATGCTTAGGAAGCCCATAAATTTTTTTTGGTAGCAGCTATACTCATGGCATAATATTATGTTTACAAATGGCTTTCAGATACATAAAGGGAAAAGGCTTTATTACTACAAAACATTTTGTTTTTTAAAAAGCTAAAGTCAGTATTGCTAGGAGTTTTATATGCATAGCTCTTTTAATGGTATAGCAAATAAAAATTCCTGAAGCTCCAACAAAATCACAGTGCCCATATCTAAGGAACCAGCAGGGTAAAATCTGAGACATTATCATTTCCATTTTACTGATTCAATTCAGTTAAATAAAAACTTACTGAGCTCTAAGTAATATGGTAGGTGAAAATGAGTGACTGAAGAAAATAAAGGTTCAATCTTCCAAGCATGTCAGTTTATTAAGCAATGCATGCCAATACATGCCAAATGCTTAACAAAGCAGGACCAAACCTCCTCACCTGAAGCCTAGACCCTAAATACCAAGGAAGACAAGCCCTTATACATTAAAAACAAATGAGACCAATTAATTAAAAGAAAACAATTGAATTTTAGGTAATATGATTTCCAATTAGAAGATTAGGGATAGGGAGAGTGAACAAGTAGTTTCCTGAAATCAAAAAAAGATGTCCCACTCCCTGTAAGCATTATAAACAGAGGTACATGGAAATTATAACTGATTGATCAATGTTTTCTAGTCATTTCTAATAATATGGATTGTTTGAGAAGTACAATTGGGAGAAATCTTTGTATCAGTCAGAGTTTCTGATCAGTTTAACCTGTTCATATGTTGAGTCATTTTTCAGTTATGTCTGACTCTTCATGACCCCATTTGGGTTATTATTTTTTTTTTTTTTGGCAAAGATATTGGAATGATTTGCTATTTTCTTCTCCAGATGATTTTACAGATGAGAAAACTGAAGCAAACAGTTAAATGACTTCCCCAGGATCACATAGCTAATAAGCATCTAAAGCCAGATCTGAACTCAGGAAGAGGTGACTCTAGATCCAGTACTCTTATCTACCTCACCACCCAGCTGCCCAGCATAACCTAAGTCCTTAGTTGGGAGTCCCTAAGCAATAGGGAGAGGTAGTCCAGTTTCCCAACCACACAAGGTTAATTAAGTTCAAACAGTACAATAAGGCTTCTGATTCTCACAATAAAATTTCCTCAAAAGGTAGAGATTCAACTAGACCCAGAATTGAATAGAAACTAATCTAGCTCCAAAATTGAATCATAAGATGTAATCAGTGCTCAGAACCCACAATTAAGCATTTTCTACCTCCTCCCTTCAGTAAAAAGGGCACAACGCTACATGCACCAAACTTGAAGGGCAGAATAGAGAGATGAAAAGAATCCTGGACTTGGAGATCTGGGTTTATATCTTAGCTCTGACATTTTTATAGTTAGATTTTGAGCAAAGTTAACTGCATTGGTTTCCACATCTGACAAAGACATCTTCCATCATGCTTTCTTTACTGATTTGTGGTAAAGAAACTGCTTTATAAACCTTTCAAGTCCTATACAAGAGTGAGTTATTGTTAGTTTTGATTTGGAGATATAGACACCTTATTTTCCAGACTGGATGTTATCATGAAACATAGATGGTGGGATTTCCAGAGATTACCTCTTACAGGGAAAAGAGCCAGGGGCTGGAGCTAAGGAGACTAGGGGTCATAAGGATTTCAGATTTAGAACTAATAATGTAGAAGGAGGCTTAAGGTTGAATTTGTTCAATCTTTTCAATGTACTAATGAGGAAACTGAGGCTCAGGGAGCTTAAGTAATTTGATGAAGGCCTATAGTCAAAGAAGAAACTAGACTCAAACTGTGATCCTTTGAGTCTAAATCTAGTGGTTTTCCTACCACAGTATTGTTTCACTTGGTCTAGTCTTAATTCTGCCACTAATTAATAAACTTTACCTTGAGCAAACCACTTCACCCAGAAGATGTGGAGAACAATACTTACCAGTCTACCTACTTGATAAAGTTTGAACAAGGATCTAATTTGATAGCAGGGATTAAAATATTTAGCAAAAGTCAAGAAGATTCTCCAAATTAAGGCATTATGGGAAAATTGAGGTGATTCAATTAGGGATTGAGATTGAAGCTAATACAATACCCAGAAAAAGAACTCTGGGAGATGACTAAAAACCATTACATTGAATTCCCAGTCCCTATATTTATGCACACCTGCATCTTTGATTTCCTTCACAAGCTAATTGTACAATAATTCAGAGTCTGATTCTTTTTGTACAGCAAAATAATGTTTTGGTCATATATACTTATTGTGTATCTAAGTTATATTTTAATATATTTAACATCTACTGGTCATCCTGCCATTTAGGGGAGGGGGTGGGGGGGGGTAAGAGGTGAAAAATTGGAACAAGAGGTTTGGCAATTGTTAATGCTGTAAAGTTACCCATGTATATATCCTGTAAATTAAAGGCTATTAAATAAAAAAAAAAAAAAAAAAAAAAAAGAGATTGAAGCTAATACAAAACAGATTATCTCTGCCCCCAGGGAACTGTACACTAATTTGTCATTTAAAAATTTTAATCACTGTTGGCCTTTTTATTAATCTTTATGACCCTATGTCCCTGCACTCGATCCTTCCAAAGAACTTTATTTTTGGGGTCCAGGACCTAGATTGGAAGTTTAAAGCAGGAACTATTCTTGGACTTGTCCCAGTGGACAGTTGCTGAGGAATAAGGGAAGCCAAGAAAGCCTTTAATGCTTTCAAGTCATCTGTAAATGTGTATATGTGTGTGTGGTGTGTGTGGGTATTCACATGCTCTTTAGTCCAGGTAAATAAATCTAGCTGTTCTTCACACACATATTCCATCTTTCATCCTCTCTGTTTTTACACAGGACAGCTCTATCCTCTTTTAGACAATCTATTACCCTCCACAAAAGTGCTTCTCTGATGGGGTATGGAGGTAACCCTGGGTTTTCAAAAGTTATGCCAACAGAGCACAACCATTGACAGTTTCTCCCTGTTAGAAAGACTTCATGTAGGATGGATCCTCTGTTTTTCTAAGGACCAACATAGCTAAGTATAGAAATTATCATTAGAAGTAGTCTTAGGAATGTATGTACTCTTTGGGCATGGCAACCTACGAAATGAAAAATTCAAAATGAATCTCCATTTTATGTTTGGTTCCCTTATATTTACACAGTGGTAGAAAAGGGAAAAGAACATGCTAAGGATAATTGAATTTTTAGAAACTATATACTTTAGTTACTGATATTTTAAATATGATGTCTAATAAGTATACATATTACTGAAGGAACTAAATAAATTACTAAATAAATTACTAAATAAGTAAACAAATTACTGAGGGAACTAGTCTTGACATTCTCACCATAAACTATGCAGAAGACAAAAGCTAGTAGCAGCTAAATGGATGACTCACAAATTCCCCTTGGAGAGACAAATGATAATGGAGTTGTTTTTAAATGATGCGTTCAGAGACAACAAGATACCTCCTTTCTCAGATTATTTGGGCATATATTGTAGTAGATAAGTGTTTGCAAAGAGAACACCATGAAAATGATTACAATTTTTTCATGAACATCTAGCTCAGTAGATGAAGATGTAGATTAAACCTATGAAAATCTCAATAAGACTCTCCAGGACTATGATGTTCAATGACAATTGAACATGCAAAGTTGGGAAATATTGGAGGGTAGTAAAAAGTATGTTGGAAAAAATGGAGTAGGAATGATGAATGGAAAAAGCCAAAGATTTACAGACCACATCAAAATCTTATAGATCATTTCATTAATATTTTTTTCCCAGAAAATAATTGGTAGGCACTATATATGGTAAGCTCTGAATACCCCCCAAATGAAATTGATTATATTTTGTTATTAAGATGAAAATCATTCTTGAATCAAGAAAGGTACAGTTATATCAGCTTCATAGAGCATAGATAAAAAATAATACAAAAGAAAAAAAAGAAAATACGTGGTATACAATTAAAACAATTCCAATACCATCTGGGGGCAGATAAGATAAGTGGTACCATGGATAGAGTGCTGCTGGGCCTGGAGTCAGGAAGACTCATCTTCATGAATTCAAATCTGGCTACAGATACTATGTGACTCAAAGCAAGTCGTGAACTGTTTGTCTCAATTTCCTCATCTGTAAAATGAGCTAGAGAAGTATCCTCCCTCCCCAGTATCCTTGCCAAGAAAATCCACAAAGAGTGGGACATGACTGAAAGAACTAAATCTCATCTATGAAACAAGTGTTTGATGACAAAAATATGAGTAATAGAAATGAGACACTAATTACAATTATTTCATATAGAAGTTAGAGATCATTTGCTATAATAAAAAGCCTAAATATATCTATATCTTACTCCATACTTGACTTATCAGAATATTATTCTGACAAATATTTTGTAATCAAAAAGCATTTATTAGAAGCGTCCCATGTGCTAGGCATTGTGCTATGACTTGGGGATACAAATATGAGACAGTGTGTGTCCTTAAGAAATAAGATTAAAATCTGAAACAGACATTTGAGATTCCCTAGTCCAATCCCTCTTTTTATGGCTGAAGAAAATAAGACAACAAATTAAGTGACAATATGTGTATGGTGGATTTAAACTCACTTTCTTTGACTCCAAATGTTATGTTCTATAGCATATGAATTTATATCCTTTAGGATGATAAAACAATCATAAGTTGACATTGTATATGAATTGTGAATTTTCTTTTCTCTGCAATACGATTCAAGACAATCTCAAAGGACTCATGATGAAACATGCTATTCACCTCCAAAGAATGAACTGTTGTCTGTACAGACTGAAACATACTTTTTCTTTCATTTGTTCAAGTCTACTTGTATAAAATGATTACTATGGAAATGTTTTACATGATCACACATATATAATCTAAGTCAAAATGCTTATCAGGGAAAGGGAATGGAGGAAAAGAGAGGGATAGAATTGGGAACTCAATTTAAAAATTGCTTTAATATGTAATTGAAGCAAAATAAAATAACTTTAAAAGGTCCTCCGTTGGACATATTTGTAGGAGCACTGGTAAATAATTGAAAAAAATATTCATTTATTGGGGACTGGCTAACCAAAATGTCATGTGAACAGTATATTATTGTAATATAAAGATTATAATGCTTTAAGATTTGCAAAACACTTTATGAATATTAACTCCTTTTAATCCTGGCAGGTAAATACTATTATACTTATTTTACATACGAGGAAACTAAAGCAGGCAGCAGTTAAATTGGCACATCCAGGGTCACAACTAGTGATTGAGGTCAGTTTTATCTGGGTTTCCATGTCTATTGCTGCATTCACAGTACCACTCAGCTGCCTTCAGAGAAACATGAGAAGACTTAGATAAACTGATAAAGTAAAAAGAAATAGGGATAGGATAGTTTCAGTACAATATAAATAGAACTCTCATCAAATGAAAATACCGTGTAAATATGACCTAAATTGTCTTTGGAAAAGATATGAGAAAATGTATCTTAGTGCTTTCTTTATAGAGGTGAAGACTGAGAAAATGGACCACTATGTTCTGGACTGAGATGGGATTTGTTGGTTTTATTTGAACTGATTATTTTTTCTCATCACAGTATCTATCACATAGTAGCTACTTAATGTTTGTTCCCCTTACCCCACTTTTTTTTTTTTTTTAAATTTTGGTTATACATGATAGCTCTGGAGAGATGCTACAAAATGAAGGTAAGTTAAGAGAAAAAAATTATCAATAACTTAAAAGTTTTTTGCTGAAATTTAAGTGCATTTAAGAATGCACTAAGGTTAGGCAACAAATGACAGAAAAGATGTAAAGGTATGCAAAAGATTTGCAAACAAACCCTTTTCAGGAAAGAGGAAGCACCCTCTTAGAGACTTTAACATCATGTTCCAAATGTGGTTAGAAAGTAGCTAAGAGATCACAAGAAGGAAAAAAAGTAGTTAACTGGCAATTCATAGTGAAGACTGATCATGTATGAGGACTTTCAAAGATCAATTCACAAGGTAACTGAATTCAAAGGCATGTAAAATATTTCAGATCTCATTAATAGCTGAAAAATGGTAATATCAATAGTTATCAAATTATATACTTAATGTTTTATCTGTATAAGTTTTATAAGAATAATTTATAAGACTTGAATGTATTGATGAGGGTATTAATAGGGAACAGGCAGGCTTTTGAAAATGATATTGAACAGTCGACTACATATCACTCAAGCCACTGGTGTAGAAATTTAAGATCTCCTGGTGCTTATTGCTTGTTGACCATAAGGCCAAATGAGCCTTGGGAATAGATTAAATCATAGGCACAATTAGAATTATAATTTTGGGGTCACCTAATTCATCCTCTCATTTTATCCATAAGTGAACTGAGGCCCAGGAAGTCTATGACTTTCCCAAGGTCACACAGGTAGTAACAAAGGCAAGATTTGAAGATAGGTCCTCTGGTTTCAGAATCAGTGCTCTTGAAATTCCACCCCTGAAAAACAAACAAAATTTTATTTGGTAGAGCAAAGCGATTCCTTTAAGAGGTCTCATGCATTTATCAAAGCAATTAGGAGCCTCTTCTCAATGGACAACCTATGGAACTTATCCATTAGTATGCCAAATGGTTTTGTGGGGAGGGGAGGATATGAAACCCTACTATTAGGATTTTAATATGGGCCATTTCAAGGAGAAGCAAGGGACCTTTAACAAAATCTGTCATTTCCCACAGGCAATTCAGCCAATACTCTTCTTCCTTATACTCCAATTTAGCATCAATTTACACTGTATCTTAAACACAGAAAACTATAATTTCTTAAAAAAATAAAGCTGTACATTATTCAAAAGACAATGGAGAGGCATATGGTTATATATGAGAATTGGAAAACTGGAGAAACTGGAAGAGAAAAAAAAAAACTAAGTGGGATGTATGTACCCTATTGTCATCAAAAAAGGTAGATAAATACTCTTTGAAGAACTCAGAATTTTGTTGCAAAAGATGTCCAGCTATGAAGGATTGTAATTTGTATCACTAGACAGGAATAGCCACATCAATGGGATCACATTTGATAGGTTGGGTGATTTGTTCAGTTATCACACAGCAAGTATCTGAGGCCAGATTTGAATTTGGGTCTTTACTCCATTTCCACTACTGTATGTACTAAAAGCTAGACCTTTTTCCAATATAATACTGTGTTGAAGGGCAAAGTATTTCATTTGAGTCCTTTTCTATACTTTCTACCTCAGGAGTGTTAGGACAATGCATTATAAATGTTAAATATTTCTATTGAAATAGATTCTATGATTTTTTTTTCATTGAATTTTAAAGAGACTTGGGTTGCAAACTACTCAGCCAAATATTAGAAATATAACTACCACATATTAAATATCCCTACTCAAAAGTGTTTTATTAAGGGCTGTGACAAACACAAGCACACCTAAATGGTTTCCATGGAGGACCAAGCATCAAATAAGATTTGAAATGCATAGCCAATTAAAATATTCATGGTTTGTGCAGAGGGAAAGCAGCCAATAGAGCATTACATTGAGCAATTGTTTTTTGAGAAATTCAGGAAGGGAATGATGCCAATTTACTGTACAACACTTAGATTCTTGGGGTTTATAGAGAGTATCATGCCTCTAGACACTGATGTGGTTGTTCTACTCCACATTTATCCGCCCTTATAAGAAACATTTTTGAAATTGCACTCCAAGGGTGGGGATGCCATGGGACAAAGGATTCCTCTCGATTATTTTCCCAACATAGTTTTAGGTTCAACCCTGTATGGGGATACTGTAGAGGGGATTCTTGAATCAGATAAAGCAACAGAACCAGTGCATTATCAACTTATATGATTGATAATTAGAAGTGTTAAAGATGATCTATTCCAGCCCTATGCACCCCACCCCTATTTTGCAGATGAGGAAACCAAAAGCTCAGAACAAATTTACTCAGTAAAATAGCAAAGCTAGCATTCATATCCAAATCCTTTGACTCGCAAATTTAATGCCCTAATAGCCTTTTACAATTCTAAGTCTGTAATTTAGAAATGAAAGCATCAAATTCCTTTCTGATAAAGCTATCATTAGCATATTTTGCTGGTCATTTTTTTCGGTTGTGTCCAACTTAATCTCTGGACCCGTTTTCTCATTTGTAAACTGATGGGGGATAGGAATGGAGATGACTAGAAGTTATCTATGATCCCTTCTAACTCTACATTCTAAGCATAATCTTATGATTTGCCTGCCTAAATTAGTTCCTCTAATTTCTTTGTTAGTATCTTCCCAGACATCCAGGCTCAAAAAGTATGAATTATGTTCAATTGTTTTCTTCTCTAACTTATGTCTCCAAAAAATTGTCAAGTCCTATCTCTGCAATCTTTCTGTCATCTGAAGGCTATTTTACATTCCCAGTATGGTCACCGTTGTCTCTTATTTAGCCTCTTCACAGATACCTCCCCTCTATCCTTTATATTGGTGCCCAAATACTCTTTCTCATTCAATCTTGGCATTCATCTACCAAAAATGAGGTCTTCACCTGTAAAATAAAAAAGATTGAATCAAGTTTAAGTTTTTTTCATTTCTACCTGTTTATAATGGGAGACTCCTGTTATTCCAAAGATGGCTAGGACTGATGGATTTAAGTTCCAAAGAAGGTTTAGTTACAAAAAAGCCAACTTTGCCTTAATATGAGAATCTTTCAATAATTAGAGCTAAGAATGAAAATAACTTAATGAAGTAATAATCATTTCAGCATTGTGCAGACCATTTCTCTAGGATGTAACTAATTAAATTTTACTTTTAATATTTCATGATTATACAGGGTGTTCCAGAAGTCTTAGTGCAGTTAATGTTCTAAAACTTAAAATTGCATTAAGACTTTTGGGACTTCTCCAAATATTTTTACCCATAATCACCTTCTCAGGTTTTTTTCCCCTAAGATCTGATGTTTCTTATGCAACAAGATAACAGTATATGTACACATATATTGAATTTGACATATTTTAACATATTTAACATGTATTGGACTACCTGCCATCTAGGGGAAGGGGTGGGAGGAAGGAGGGAAAATTTGCAACAGAAAATTTTGGAAAGGTCAATGTTGACAAATTACCCAATGCATGTTTTGTAAATAACTTTTAAAAAATGGAAAAAAATAAGGTCATCATTTTGGAGGAGTTGTGGAGAGTTGGTTATTAAAACATTTATCAACATACACAGAAAAAATTCTTACCCATAAAAGTATTATTGATGAAATTTTCATTCTGGGATGATTGTAAGCTTCTAGGTCACATATTCCCATCCAATCAAATCAGAAAATAGGAGTTTTAACTTAAGCCTAATCATCCAAAGTCAAGCCACAATGTATTCCAAACATGATCACCTTTGAATTAGTTACTAGCAGGTAGTTGGCAAATCTTTCCTGAAATATAGAGTCAACAGCATATCAAACTAGTATTGCTAATGCCAAGAGAATGAACTATTTTGGAGTAATGTTA
Organism: Sarcophilus harrisii; assembly: GCF_902635505.1. Taxonomy (NCBI): domain Eukaryota; kingdom Metazoa; phylum Chordata; class Mammalia; order Dasyuromorphia; family Dasyuridae; genus Sarcophilus; species Sarcophilus harrisii. The sequence goes on along the minus strand of NC_045428.1, from coordinate 509,925,261 downwards.
TCCTTCATGAGGTCTTAAATCAAGCAGACATTGATTACTTGTAAAGGTTATTGTAGAAGGGATTCCTAGTCTGGAAGTCTTTGAGGTCCCTTTTGTTGAGATTCTGTCATCTGGAGAGATTGGTGTATAAACATTAAAAAAAGGGGAATGGTCATTATAAGCCAACATGGGTTCATTTTGAACAGTCATGCCAAACTAAGCACATTTCCTTTTATAATAAATCAATAAACCATAACCACTTACTATGTAGCAAGAGCTGTATGAAGTGCTGGAGATTAAAAATAAAGGGGAAAAGATTCTGTCCTCAAGGAGATTCCAATCTAATGGGGAAGTCAAAATGCAAACAAATACATACAAAGCAAACTATATACAGGAAAAATAGGATATAATTAGCAGAGGAAAGGCAATGGATTTAAGAGGAGTTAGAGAAGGCTTACAGTAAGACAGAATTTTAGCTGGGGTAAAGTCAGGGAACATTTGAGATTTTGGGCATTGGAGATGAAAATTTCAGATGGAGTTATCTCGTTTATAGATCAGCTAGGCCAGTTGTCACATCTTAAACACTAGGCCTAGAATTAAGAGGAGTGCGGGAAAAATAGGAGAATCTACATTATGAAGGGCTTTAAAAGGCCAAATGGTATTTTACATGGATCTTGGAAGTAATAGGAAGCTACTGACTTTTAATGAGTAAGGGGTATGACATGGAAGTGACTTGCAGGAAGATCCATTAGCAAGCCATTAAAATAATCCAAGTATGAGGTGACAAAGGCCTACTCCATAGTAATAAGTGTAATAAGTATTTAAGAAATGTTTTAAAGGTGAAATTGGTAGGCCTTGGCAACAGATTAGATATGCATTCAGGATGAAATGTAGTGAACCTGAAGAAATGGGAAGATGCATTGTATTCTACAGAGAAAGCATGAATAATTTTTTGTTTCGGGGAGAGGGGGGGAATTATGAGCTCTGCTTTGGATATGGCAAGTTTTGATGCTTACCAGATCTCTAGTTTAGTTATCTGAAAAGCAGTAATCCAACACTGGGAGGTTAACAGACTTTGGGCAGGATAAGTAGATTTGACAATCCTCAGCTTGAAGATGGTAATTAAAATTGAGGTCACTAGGTGAGCTACTATAGGAGAAATGAGGGTCCAGTATCAAATCCTAGGTATCAGCTGTTACATTTGATTAATTGGTATTATTTAAATGAGGATCCAAGTAAAGGAACAGTAGGGGAACAGGAGAGAATGGTATCCCAAAAACAAGAGAATTAAGGAGAGGGTAAATTATCTTCAAAAGCTGCAGAGAAGCCAATATGAAGATTTAGAAGTGGTCTTTGAATTTGGCAAGGAAGAGATTAGATTAGTAACTTTGCAACACTGGTAGATGGTGGAAGGAATAGATTGCCAGTATAAGAATTAATCCTTAGCTAAAATCTGGCCTCAAAACACTTATGTGACTCTTGGCAAGTCACTTGATCCTGTCTGCCTCAGTTTCCTCATTTATAAAGGGAGTCAGGGAAGGAAATGGCAAGTCATTCCAATAATCTTGTGAAGAAAACCTCAAATAGAATCATGAAGAGTTGGACACAACTGAGAAATAACTTTGAAAAGTGAAGTTTCAATTAAGGTCCAAAAGATATTGTAACCGGTTAAAAAAAAATGGAGGTACTTAGTCTTGTCAAGTTTGGCCACAAGGGGAAAAAATTTAGGACTATTAGTAAGCAAGGATAAAAGGATCAAGTGCGGAGTTTTTGAAGATGGGGATGAGATTTAAACAGATGAAATAGGGCAAGTGCTGGATGACTGAAGCAGAATTGAAGATACTGACTGGAGTAACAAAATGCAATTTGAGTCCTGAACTTGGGAAATGAAACAATGTTGTTGTGATTTGCCTGTTAAGTGTGTCTGGCACCAGATTTGAATTCAGTTGCTTGATTCCAGGGCCGTTGCTCTATCCCCTATGTCGTCTAGCTTCTCCCCTACTCACGTTTACAGGTACAGTGATTTAGGAAAACAAAAAATTGTACACAGCTAGGCCTAGAGACAAAGTTGAAACCTGGACACAATGGATAGCCCCGGACAGTTCAATGAACGTTTCTTCAGCTGTAAGAGAGGGATAATACATTCTCACAGAATTATTGTGACAAATGAGATTTTCATAAAATGCCTAGCACAATGTCTGATTCACAGCAGGAGGCACAATCAATGCTTGTATCATTCCTTAGTGAACATTCAGTATAACACAGCTGCCATTCTGGCTAATGCAACCTACCCACTTAATAGCAGTGTAGAACTCATGAAAAAAAGTAAAATTCTTTTGTCTTAGTCATATCACATTAGTTCTAAGCATCATACGTTGGGATTTCAAATTGGAAGTAAGACTAGAATGGTCTAACAGGATGATTTCAGAAAGGCCTGGAGAGACTTACACCAACTGATGCTGAGTGAAATGAGCAGGACCAGGAGATCATTATATACTTCAACAATACTATATGATGACCAGTTCTGATGGACCTGGCCATCCTCAGCAACGAGATCAACCAAATCATTTCCAATGGAGCAGTAATGAACTGAACCAGCTATGCCCAGAGAAAGAACTCTGGGAGATGACTAAAAACCATTACATTTAATTCCCAACTCCTATATTTATGCCCACCTGAATTTTTTATTTCCTTCACAAACTAATTGTACAATATTTCAGAGTCTGATTCTTTTTCTACAGCAAAATAACGTTTTGGTCAGGTATACTTATTGTGTATCTAATTTATATTTTAATATATTTAACATCTACTGGTCATCCTTGCCATCTGGGGGAGGGGGTGTGGGTAAGAGGTGAAAAATTGGAACAAGAGGTTTGGCAATTGTTAATGCTGTAAAGTTACCCATGCATATATCCTGTAAATAAAAGGCTATTAAATTAAAAAAAAAAAAAAAAAGACTAGAATGGTCTTGAAACTGTCACATGATGATTTAAGTTACTAAGAATATTTTGCCTGGGAAAAAAGTCAAATAGGATTGGAACCTACAAAGATACAAAGGCATATTTCAACTAAAACTCTTAAGAACTGTTACCAAATAGAATGTTGTGACTAAGGAGTGCTTAGGAGTAGGTAGGCACATTAAAAAAGTGGATCTGTCCCCTATTGTATTTTCTTCTATTCATTCATCCAATACTTGTCTCCACTGATGTGCTTTGATGAGCTATCACTTCCATTTGTAAAAGATGATTTCCATTTCCTAAAGGAATTAAAAACTTAAAAGACCACACACATCTGTCAAAAACTGAAATCATGGAATCCCGATGATTGCAGTCTCTTCCTGTTTTCAAGTCAAGACATTATGGCACATAGCAGTAATTCTTGATACACACTTCATATTGTACAATTAGCATCACTAATGGACATATTCTAGAAACTGACTAGAACAAAAATGTGCTTGGGAAGTTTCTCTAAGAAAATGAGTATATTTCTGTCAATTTTGGAAACTAAAATAGCAACATTTGATAAAACAACAATGACCTCTAATAGATGTATTCATCTGATAAACAAGAATTTGAAAAGCATATTCACTAAAAAATTATAAACCTACACCATTGGGCATTTTGACGTTTCCAAAGTTCATAACTCATTTTCACTATGAACTGACAAAAATCATATAGCAACTTTAAAAGGCTTTATCAAGAAATGCGATGTAGAAATGATTTTCTAATATATTTGAAACAGCACAGATTTTGATTATATAATCAGAGAACTCTAAATCTGTTTCTTCTTGTAACATGGGGATAAAACCTCTACTACTTACCTTGGGGTTATGGGGTTCAGATGATATGCTTTGCAAACCTTGAGAGATCTGTATACTATTTAACCTCAACATAAGACCTTATAAATAGGCCCATAGGCATTAGGGAAAATTAAAAATTAGTAGCATGCATTAGAAATTCATTTGAGGGTTAATTTATGGAATGGACACTATTATTTCAATTTTCTCAAGTTCACTATTTACCAGCTAGCCTTTTGATTTAATAGCAAAACTAGTTTTCCCTCAAAATGTGGACCTCAGTGCCCTCTACAGCCAGTAACAGAACACTGATGGCAATCCTTAACAAACTTAATTTAGAAAAAGAAACCAGTTTTGTTTCCAAAGGTAATCTGTCCCAAAGTTAAAAGCACTTTGGAAATCAAGATGGTAAATGTCAATCAATCAACAAACCAATCAACCAGTATGGCTAGCAGAAGTGAACTTTTCTTCAGGAACAAAAATCAAGAGAATTGTCTTCCAAAGACTGCCTGAAATCACTAGAAAATCAAACCAGCATGGAAGTCATAGTTATATAGGGAAACTAGTAACTCCTGCCTACCCAACTAGCTAACTTGAAGGCAAAGGGTGTTTTAGATATAAAAAAAGTCCTTTTTTTTGATGTCAGTGCCACACTAGTTTACGTATGACATTTTGTCACTATAAGCAATAGGTTTTACACTTGGAACATCCTCCCTACTGCCCTCCATGTCAGAGTAACTTCTGGATAGATCCATCTCTCATCTCCATCACAAGGCAAAATCTGATTATTGCACTAGAAAACAGGCTGGTTTCAGAAAAGCCATGAACTGATGCTGAGTAACATGAACATTGTACCCAGTAACAGCAAGAGTGACGACCAACTATCATACTTCACTCTTCTCAGCAGTAGTGATTCTAGACAATTCCAATACGCTTTGGATAGAAAATACCATCCGTTTCCAGAGAAAGAACTGAGATTGAAGAATATTTTTTTAATGAGGTTTTCCCCTTTTGTTCTGATTTTTTTCATAGAATATGAAAATGTTTAAAATAATTGTACATGTATATGTACAATGATTGTACTTCTATCAGAATGTTTGCAATCTTGGGGAGGTGAGGGAAAAAAAATTGGAACTCAAAATTAATGTAGAAAATGATATGCATAATTGGTAAAATGCTAGTGAAAAATTAAAAAAAAAAAAAAGCAAATCCTTGAAGGCAAGGACTATCTTATAGGCTCAATGTTTCAATAATTTATATAATCCTACATGAAATCTTTGAGGTAACATATCAGTTTTAACTTCAGTCAACAAGCATTGTTATGCTAACCAAGGTGTAAAGCAGATGGAATCAATACTCATATCCTCTTTCCACTTTCATACAGAGGCCCAACCAACTTTTCTTTCAGTCAACTAGTGAACTGAATTGGGCATGACTGGGAAAACGTGAGAAATGTGGAAAGGGAACCTCATTCACCAAAATTGCAATCTCCATACCTTACTCTCTTAAGTAGCCATGGGAGTAATTTTAGGACTTTTTGGAAATTATATTAAAAAAAAAAATTCTTAAGGCTTTTAAAGTTTGAATGGAAAACTAAGAACTGAGAGGAAAAGTGAAGAAAACTAAATAAAAGGGACCTCCTCATGAGGGAGGAACCCCGAGGGGAAAAAACTAAAATGCTCAGGTTATCTCAGGCACCATTTTAAATATATATATATATATAAATGTCTCCTCTCCTCCCAGCAGAAAAATGCTTATAAACATCTTAATATAAAGAATCTTGCTGAGGAATAAACATGTTAGTAGGAAAATATGGACAGCAGTAGTTGACTTAGAAAGGCCAGCAGAACAGATAGTGAAAGCAAAATACATGCACAGTGTAGAGGTCAAACTGAGTCATGAAGTGCAGCAAACTAGGTTTTAAACAAATTGGTCAATGAAGCACAACTTTGTGTTACTAGAATATAGTGAAAATATTTTAAAATTTGGTGTAACATACAATTCCTTGAACAGAGGTTTAACTTTACCCAAACTAATTCTATTAATTTATAAATGTGTAATATAACCCTACAAAATGTTATTTTGAAATTGACTGCCTCCAGAACACTTTTCCCCCCCACTTCAGTGTTTATCCTATTAACCATATATCACTATTTACTTAGAAAAGCATAATCTTAAGCAATATATTGAGGCTAAGTAATTACTGGTCAGATTAGAATTGTGGCCCCAGTTTCTACAGTTAATCTCACTCTAAAAAAATATTGTAACTTCTTAAATGAGGAAACTGAAGTCCAAAATATTTAGGTAATCTGCCAATTCATGTGTCATGGCAAAGTTGCTTTGGGTACAGGTAAAACTGTGAATCTAATGCTTTTCTCCCAATATGATCTATTTTTGAAAACAAAACCCCCCAATTCAAATGTTAAGACCTTTGGAATTACTCAGGATATTGGTCATTAAATCATTGGGTGACTAATCCAAGTTAATCAATAGGCTACTCTCCAAATTCAGATGTAAGAGTATTGTCATAAGGATTCAAACTAAAGCTAATTCAAGGAGAAACATTCCAGATCCACACTCAAATATTGTGCTAGTCTAAGACTTTGAAGGGTATCATATACATTTTTTTTTAGCCACTGCAGATGCAATCTGTTTATGTGTTAATATTCTCGTGCTTTGTTTTTTTAAACTGCCATTTCCCTCAATAACTTTATTCAGAAAGATAACTTCTGTTGTTCATATGCCATTGTTGTCTATAATCTTTGTCAGCGCCAGCCTTTTAGCCATACCTGTTAAATAGAAAAAAAAATGTTAAAAAAAAAAATTAAAAAAACCAAACATTAATTACCTGTTCCATTTTGTTACAATTTTGTTGCTACTTGCTAAGGATGCCTTATCCCAGGGCAGAGATATTTGAAATTCAACCAGTACTGTGCTTCATTTGAAACCACCACAAAATCCCAAGACTGTATCTTTCTCTTAAATTTAAGCCCAAGAAAATACTGTGGGAAAATTTTTCTTTTTTTTCTTAAGTGAAACAATTATATAATTTTCCTCCCACAACCATTAGGTTTAACACTTTGAGAGGGAGTATCTCCACCCTAGCTGCTCTTTCAAGGAAATTGAAAGTGTACCACTAACATTTAGCAAATTAGCTTAATTTCCCAAACTAACAGCTTTCATAACTTTACTTCCTTATGACTAGATTCTAAACATGCCGTATTCTTAACTTTGAAGACTTAACATTTTCCAACTTTTCAGAGGATGTGTGGACTCCTAGAAGGATACTGATAATTTCACATTTTCACTTGGGAAATTTGGTTAGAATACCGCAGTTGCTTTATGGAGAAGACAACCAACTCAGGATAATTACCTGGATTGATATTTTTGAAATTTAATATTCAAACCCGAACTCCTTAACAAATAAATACTTCTCTTCCCAGTCTACCCCAAACACCTTTAATCCATGCTTCAATTAACTTCTTAGACCCTCTATATTACTGAAACATGGACTCAATACTCTTTTTTTATGCACTTTAGGTTGGTTAGCTATTCCAACTCAACAGAATTGTTTAGGCTGGCATTTTGCACAAAGTATTTCCACACCTCCCTAAGGTAGTTTTAATTTTGATCACTTTAATGTTGATAAACTCTTAGTAATATAAGCCATAGGATTCCGAGCTAACAACTACCTTGGTGACATTTAGTCCTAATCCCTTGTTTGAAGGACGAATATGTCTAGTAACCTGCCAAAGATGATGTAGCTACCAAAGCTAGAATTTGTGATCTGGTTCTTTGCTTTCTAACATTAGGCCTAGAAACCTAAACAAAGAATTTGTTTTATAATTTCAGGTAAATCGTGTAAGAGATTATGACTCTGGTACTTGGGGTAGATCTGAAACAAATTCAAAACTTTCAATAGCCAAGATCATAGAACTAGGTCAAACTAAAAAATCAGCACACATTTGATATTAAAAATTCTAAAGTTCTGCATCTTTCTTAGACTGTAATTTCATTTGCCAGATTTACAATTAACTAATTAGGATTAAGCAATAACAACTATCTAGACATTAGGGCAAGTGTAGTTACATAAACTACTTAATTTTCTATCCCTGCCATTCTTAGATCATCCAATCAAATTTCATTTTGAAGTAAAAACAGGCCCAGAAAGGTTAAGTGACTTCACTAGGTTCACACAAATGTAAGTCAAGTCCCAACTTGAAATCCAGTGATTTCTGCCAATGTCAGATGCAGACAATATAATAACGAAACTGCATAAATCTTAACATTTTCTCAAAAGTTCACACAATCTAAAACCTTTCTCATGTATACAAATTTAAAAAAAAAACTTTCTTCATTTTCAGTTTTTCAAATTCTATTGGGCTTGACTTCATTATACCTGAAAAATAAAACATTTCCATTACCAATTAGATTTGCACTATTATGGGGGATGAAGTGGGGAACCACTAACAAATTTGACACTGAGATAGTAACAAAAAAAAAATTTGATTCTTTGCTAAAAGACATTAACTTTAAAAAGCCACTTACCTTAATATATAAAATGGACATAACACACAGGTGCTATAAATACTTGCAAATGGGAGGTATGAAGTTTTGCTTTATATACAGAGGAAGATGACAGAAATGTCTCTGATATAAAATAAGTCCTTAGAACACTTTGGAATGAAGAGCTCTTTTTCTTTGCTGACATCTCACTACTATTTAAAGATAGCATGAGAGTGTGGCTTTTTCCTTTATTTCTTTTTGGTTATGGCTAGAAGTGGAAGCCCATACAGTAACCAACCACCAGATGCCAGGGGACTGGCAATTAAGATTAAAATATTTCTTCTACGCTATCTGGGCAATGACTAATTGTCCTAGCACCATATAGTTCCAATTATATCATTCAGTCCAACCAGTGCCTGAAAAATATCTCTATAATATATACAATCTCAGCTTATAGACCAATAACCTGAATACACAAGTAAGTTTCCTTTTAGTGCCTTGATTTTTAAGAATCAATTATTCCTGAATTAAAGAATGTATAGTATGGGCAATTGAGAATATGTAACTGACTCACTGAAATCACAAGGGTTCCTACTGTATTTGTCAACAAGGAAATGTGTTACATAAAGATGAAAAATGGTATACTTGGTCCTAACGCACCTTGCTCTTTAGTACTAAGCTTTTCCATTTTAATAGATTACATTTTAAATTGTTAAAGTCAAGGGATTTTTTTGAATGCTGCTTGTACTGTGCTCCAATAAAATCTTAGCTTCATATATGTACCGGTCTGTATTAAGCTTTTTCATCCAATGCAAAAATACTGGGAAATAGAAACTTTTTCTCTTTTAAACAGTTTTCCTAATCAATTAGGCTAGAATTCATAAGTAGCAAAGTTATATTTCAATAATATTCCTTAAGACATCAAATCCATTCCACATAATGGAATGACAGTGAAACCTAAATCAGTACAATCGAAAAACTAGGCAAAATTTCATCAAAACATTATAATTATAATAATCAAGGATTCTGACACTGGTTTTAAAAATAAAGTTGTAATTTCATTTAGGATGTTCCATGAGGCTCAGGGAGAAACAAGTTTCTAAAATGAAGATTAGCTATTTTGAACTATTGTCTTTATGTCCTAAATAAATTAGGAAAAAAAATGAACAGCAGTTTTGAAGAATTAATTCATATAGAACTCAGCCACAAAAGGAAGATTTCCCAAGTGAACAGACATCTGTAAACAATGGCTTTTCCCAAAGGAGCAGTCTCATTGTCTCCTCAATTGTGTAACTGATGTTAAACTACCACAAGTATACCATAACACTTTTTCAAAGGCAAAAAAGACATTAGATGAAAGAATTCATCATGGCTTCTTTTAGCTGTCATACCAACAAAACATTTATGACTATAAAGAAATAAGACTGTCTCCACAAATACCAGGAAGAAAATAGTTTCATTATTTTATAGTCACACCCCATATGTTCATTAGTGAAGGCTGGAAAAATTTCAAACCGCTTTAAGATGTATCATGTTATGTACTACAATGAACTATTTTATTCTTCTCTTTTATCCACATACCAATCTGACAAGTAAACTTGTTTAATCCAGTTAGTGTTAAGTCTTTTCATTCCACCAAATGGGACTTCAAAAGCAATTCAAACAGAAGTGAAGATCTCTTCTGTAAAGAAATAAATCTTTTCTGTTCAAGGAAAGGTTCCAGGTAATTCAAGTCCATAAGGAAACGAGACATGCAAAAAAAATTTTTTTTTACATACTTAACATTACTTTGAAATAATTTTCACAGTTCACAAATATGGAATAGAATTATTACTTCTACTCATCTAGGATGTGAAATTCAACAGTTTTAGAATACAAGCAAAAACAAAACAAAAAGTATTTTTTCCTTGTACTTACCATTTTTTACTTACTAGTATCACTTTAGAACGAAAATGTTTCCAGATGTCTAGTACAAAATTATTCCCATTCAAAGCCTTTTTTTTTTATCACATATACAAATGATGCCAAGAGATCACCAAGGCCTTACACCAAAGAAAAGCCCATTCACTGTGTTGAACTGTTCCCCAAATTTCGACATTTAAAAAAGACAACTTGTTTTTATCCCCTGCATACATCTGAAAGAAAGACCTTTTAGTTAGTTTCCAAATATTTTCTTCTAGCTTTTCACTTTTAATCTCACAATCTCATTTTCCAAAAATAACCTCAATTACACTTTTATTTATTCAGCTATTACCAAGATCTAAAGTATACCCTTTTATTGATTCAAAATGCTTGTGTCTTTTTAGAATAGGAGTATAAAGGAGAGAAATGGTATAACAGAAAGATTAGATGGGTCTTCGGAAACCCGTAAGATGAAAAGAAATTTCATTCCATTTCCATTGTGCTGACAAACTCTGAAAAAGAACAAAAACAGAGAACGATTTTAATTATGTAACTGAAAAAGATAACTCGGCATACTTCACTTTAGTTTCTACTATTCTCTCTTTTAGCAAAATCGGCCCTCAAAAGTCACCAAAATTTGGGAGTCCTCAATTGAACCTGGAACGGTTATCAAAAGTGGAGAATTAAATATTACATCACTAGCCCGGCTACCCCCTCAGTCGCAGACTGACTTTCCAGCTCTAGGAACAGGGGTGAAAAATCTCCCACCCCGTCAGCTTCCCACCAATGTCATTACTAAATGAATAAATCAAATCTGCCTTCATTTGCTGATAGGCAAGAACCAGGTAGTGTCTCAATTACACAGTCTCAATCCTCCCCTCCCCCCACCCGAAGGCTGGGCTTTCACTATCTAGTTAGCCACCGATCAAACCTGATCCCGTGGTTCAAAGGCTATTGTCGTCTCTTATTCTTCTTTGTTTTCTTCTCTCTCTTGTTTGAAGGGGGGGGGGAGAAGTGGAGGAATCCCAGATAAGATTAAAAAAAAAAATACATGGAAAGGCCCAGAACCCTCCCGAGGGGGAGGGAGGAGCAGGAGCCGCGGAGATAAACATCTCGCTAGGAGCCGGGGCAGATCGGAGGCCGCAGGCGCGGCAAGCCAGGGCGGAGGCGGTCTCGAGACGCTAAGGGGACTGAGTCGCCCCCACTTCTCCCTGCCTAAGGGAGGAGGCCTCCGGGTCCACTCCCGTCCCGAACCCAGGAATCAACAGGGCCTGGAACCAGGCCGCTCCAGCCTCTCGTAGGGAAACGAGGCCTACCCTAATCCGTGGATCTCCGGGATCAAGTGAGAAGATCATCCCGCCGAGTTCCGGACCGGGCCCGCTCCCTATCCGGCCTGAGGAACTTGGCCTCAGTGGCGGGAAGCCCTAGGCAAGCCGCCCAGTCCTCTCCTTCTCGCTCGGTCCCTCGCCCCCCTCATCCTCCCGGCTCCGCGGCTGCCTCCGTGTGTGTGTGGGTCTAACATGGCCGCCAAGGCCACCCGCTCCCTCAGTCAGCCCAGGGTGCGCCCGGCTGCTGTGCATGCCGGGTATGGTAGTTCCAGTAGCTGACCCGGCGCTTTCTCGAGCTAGGACTGTGGAACTACTTTTCCCAGAATGCCTCGGTCTGGAGCATGGCTATTGGGGCCTTTTGGCCAGAGGGATGATGTCATTGAAAAAAACCCCACTGCATTCATTGTGCTAAGGTCTATCCCCCTTCTGCTTGCTGCTCCTCCTGCTATTGCTGCTTGCTCTCGCTGAGCTTAGAGCCCTGGCGGGGACTGACTCCAACTCTAGGACATAGGAGCTGGGGCATCGCAGCACCATCCCATGTGTGGGTGATTGGTTCACTCACACCTTGTTTCTGTTTATGCCTGGGGTGGGGGGACAAATCCCAAACCAGGTGAGTTGAAATGATTTATTGAAATGGTTCCTACCAACTTGTGCCTTCTTCTGATCTCTTTCTTTGGGGAGAGGTGGAGTGACGGGGCTGGGGAGTCACTAATGAGAAAAATAAAAATGCACTCCGCGATGTGGGTCATTGCGAAGAACAACTCCTCCTGGAGAAGCCGGGTGCCTGCGCCTTCCCAAGGGGACCCCCACTGCCCATCCCTCTCTGGGGATGGGGGAGGGGAACGGGGAGGCTGGAGAGCCCTGCTTTTGGAGAAGGAGACTAAGCCAGAGTTAGCCGCGCCTGCACCATCCCCATCAGGCAGCCCCGGCCCCTGCATGCATGCCCCGTTATCTCAGTGGGAATGATGCGAGGCAAGAAATGAAGATAATGGATTTCCTACGACGGGGACTTGAGCACGCTTTGATGTCGAGGTCGAAAGCGGCCAGCTCCTTCTCTCAGACGAGACGATCTCCTGGGTGGGTGAAGTTTGGCGCGGCTTCCGTGCCTGTGCGCGACTCTCCGCTCGTTTGAGGTGACAGTGTCCTTAGAGGCGAGCTCCATGCCAGTCAGAAGTAGTTCACGTGTCTGTGGCGCTGGCCCTTTCCCAACGGTAGAAGCAGCATTTTTGTTCGGGGCCGCCGGTCCGCCTGACGGCGAGGCGTTCAGCGTGGTGTGGAAGGCTGGTCCGCAGACGCGCGTGTGTGTGTGTGAGAGAGAGTCAGAGTCACGCTGCAATGGGTCTCACGCACTGCCGATAAGACAGCGATAGCCAGCGGCTCCCCCAGTCGCGGTCACCAGTAGTCACAAAGTAACGGGTTTGGCGTGCAGACCGAGGAGGGCAGCCCCGGCGCCGCTTTGCGGCTTAGGGATCGGAGGAGCTGCGAGTGCTGTCAACCTGAATCGGCCGTTACTTTGCTGGTGCCGAGGGACGGTGATGAGGCAGTGAGCGCAGTTTTAGGTAGATGGACGGATAAGCCGGGTTTCACTCCCCTCCCCCCCCCCCCCCCCAGTTGACCCACTTAACCGGGCAAAAGATCGTTTAAGTTTTGTGATCCTGGCTCGTGTAGGAATTGTCATGGGTACTAGTCTAATAAATATATGACTTTAAAATAAACAGCTGGCTTGTTCCAGAACAGATGTGGACGATTTTTCATAAGTCGTGAACCCTGGGAGATGATGACTTGAGTTGGCTCACCACACCCCTTTTTGGAATGTCAAGAGGACAAGAAATTTCACATTTTAGACTAGTATTAACTTAACAATTCCCCGAAATTTCACAATGGGATCAGTGGGGGAGGAGGGTCAAGGGTTGCTTTTCATTTTCTCAGAACCACATTGGATTCATTTCACAAAATACCTTCAGGGCTGAGTTTGTTATATAATATTTATGACTGATGCAACAAATGGAAAATCTATTCAGATTTATACAGAGGGGGTGTGTGTGTGTGTGTGTGTGTGTGTGTGTAGGGGTTGTGGGTAGGAGTATCTTTTTTAATTTGGGAAAGTTTTACTATTTCTAGAATCGTATTGCCTTAATCACCCCCTTTATTTCTCTGTGGATTTCTCTCTCAACTTTTGTATGGAGCTTCTTACGTTTGTCTCTTCCCTTTCTATATTCTTCATTTTACTTTTTTTTCCCACTCACCTGTTTCATCACCTTTCACCCTCCCTGTTTCTGTTTCTTTCCATCCTTTCTCCTTATCTTTTTGTCTTTCCTTTCCCTCTAATATCTTTTCTTCTGTACTACAAAATATAAAATCATCAATGTCCCTTTTGAAATTTGCTGTTCCCCAGTCTCACACTCAGCTCTAAAGAAGCTGTAGGTGACCCTCATGATTTTCCTGCTTTGGGTCTGTTGACTTGTGTGACACTTTGGTCCCTTGATAGGTACGTCTGTGGCATTCCAGAGAGTTACTATCCCAGAGAATATTCTGTGGACAATGGCATTCTCCATCAGTGTGTTTATATTAGTCTAGACATGATGATTTTAACGCAATCACTTCATAAGTACTTATCATGTAATTTTCAAAGAATAAATATTCTTCAGAGCAGTTTCCGGCTCATATATTTTTTTTTTTTTTTTTTTTTTTTTTTTTTTTTTTTTTTGTTATTCCATTTCCCTTTTTCTAGTGAGTGACTGAGTGGTGAGAAGATTTTCTTTTTCCTTCCTTCCTGCTCCCTGTTGAGTTCCTAAGGAATGATACATGCATTCAAACTGCCCTTTGTTTTCTAATAAGGTACAGGGTCTTGTAGCTGCATTTTTTCTTTTGTTTCTTTTTTGAGGTAGGGAAGGATTGTGTGATTATATACAGCTATCTCATGTGAGGTATAAAAAGGAATTCTTTTGCAGCACTGATTCTATTAGGTTTGGAAACCAGACAGCAGTTGTGGTCTAAGAGCAGCCACTGCTGGTATTTCAGGTGAGTTTGGAAACTGTCATCAGACCTGACACTTCTTACTGGTCTCCACGTTTTTGTGTGGTGATGATACATATGTCACAGGACTATTGTGAGAATCAAAGGAACAAATGCAAAACATTTTTTAAACTCTATCTAAATGTCTGAATTTAGTTAGTAATAGCCAGTATTAAAGCACTCTAGGATAATTAAGGCAAAAATGAAGTAAATGACCAGCTATTCTGGTGTCCTTGAATAATTACTGAAATATTCCCTAATCCCATTTTTCCATATACAAAAGGGGCATATTTCTACCTGCTTTAGAGAATCTGGCATACCAATGTAATACCAATTCCAATACCAATACCAACATAATCTGATCCAACCTATGTTTCTGATTTGGTTCCTGTTACTGCCCTAAAAATGTGGTAGGTCCTAAAATTTGTTCTTTCTAAACACTCCCTTACAGTTTTATCTTATCTTTATTCATGATATTCTATTTATTTGGAAGGTCCTTCTTGCCATGTCCCCCAATCAGACCATTATGTGTGTGTGTGTGTAATGTTACTTGTTTTCAATTTAATTTGTTTTCAGTTAGTAAGTCAATAAAGCATCTATGCCTACTATGTGACAGACTCTGAGCACTGGGGATACAAAGTAAGGCAAAAGAGAGTCCCTACTCTCAAAAAAGCTCACAGTCTAATGAGTGAGACAACATGAAAACAACTTTGTACAGATAAAATATATACAGGATAAATTGGAAATAATCAACAAGGGAGAAGTATAAGAATTCAGGGGAAATCAGGAATAACTTCCTGAAGAAGGTGAGATTTGGAGGAAGCAAGATCCAAAGAAGATCTCATTTTAGAAATGAGAAGGAAAAGAATTCAAGGAATGAGGGCATCAGTGATGAATGAAAATATCCAGAGTTGGGAGATGGAGTATTTTATAAAAGGAATAACTAGAAGGCAATGCCAATGTCATTAGATCATATGATATGTGGGAATGGTCATTAAAGTATAAGAAGCCTAGAAATGTGACTATTACTATTCAGCCATTTTACAATCAGTAGTTACCCACTTACTACTTTGTTTCCCCTTTTTGCTTTTGTGATTATGTACACATATGTGTGTGTGTGTGTATACACAAACATTTTTACTTGTCTTTGATCTCTTTGGGCTATATGTTCAGTAGGGGATCAAAAATATAAATAATTTAGTGACTCTTCTTTCCTAATTCCAAATAATTTTTCCAAAATATGTGGTTCAATTCCATAGCTCTATCAAGTGTGTTAGTGTTCCTATCTTCCTTTAGATAAATTGGCTGTTTATATTTTTTTTGATATTTAAGTGGGAAGGAAAATCTCTGAATTAATTTAATTTATATTTGCCATTTTTATTTGTAATCTAGAAGACTATTTCATGTAGTTGTTGTTAATTTACAAGTCTTCCTGTGAAGATTATATATTTTTTGACCTCTTATCCTCTGAAGAATGGATCTTGGTCTTAATTCTTCCCTATCTTCAAAGCAAATCCCAAAGGCCACTTTTCCCAATACTCTTTCTCTGATTCTCCTGGTTTCATTCATGTTCTCTTCTTTGAACTTTTATATAACTTTTTTTTTTTTTGTATCACCCTATGATACATAACATGTACAATTTCGTATTATTATTATTTGGGTGCATGCATTATTTTCTCAGAGATCTCATGCCTATGAAAACTAAGAGAAAATAGACAAACCAAATGAGATTAATGTAAGGTACCAGTGGCTATCCTAGGGCCCATAGTCTTATAAATATGATGAAAATAAATGAAATAGTGAACAATGAAGTGAAGCATAACAAGCAGTTGTTTGAATAACTGTAAGTGATAGCTAACTTCATGGTAGCCAGATCTCGGCAGCCTGTGAAATGATCCCCTGGAAAAGGGAGAGGGTACTGATGAAGGTATTTAAAATGGATACAGATAAAGTAAAAGAAAATCCATTGTTATTTGGTGTTAGTTTTTGAGGAGGGTTAAAAAAATGAAAAAGTTAAAAAAAAAAATCTCTAACTGTAGTCTATCATCACACTGCCCATTTTTCTTTTTAAAAATATTTTATTACATTTGTACATTTGTCTTGATACAGTGAAAGAAGATTCTGAGGGATTCTAAAAAATTTTTTCCTGGGAAATTTTTCCTTTAATTAGTAATGTTTTCTATCAGTAGACTGTGTGATATAATTGGAAAAGCACTAGATGGCAGATCAGAAAACTGGAGATTTCTTCCAGGCTCTGTGACTAAGTGCCTTTTTGACCTTGGGCAAATTACTTTACTTGATCCAGGTAACAACTTCCTGATCCATTAGGTGGAAAGGTTGAATTTACCTGGATGTACCTTTTTTTTTGCTTAGAGATTTATATCTTTAAGATTGCTCCCAATTCTCTGAATTCTATTCAGTAAATAGATATGTCTCTTTCTTTCTCTCCTTCCCTCTCTTCCTTCTCCTCCTTTTTTTTCTCCTCTCTCTCCTCCCCCTGTCTTTTTCCCTCCTCCCCCTCTCTTTTTGTGATGAGGATTGGAGTGAGATATTGAGATATATAGAATGGTACAATAGATATAGTAAGATTGTTTGGACTTTAAATCCTACCTTGGAGACATACTGGCTGTGTGCTCCTTTATTCAAGTCTTTTCACCTCTGAGTTCTTCAGGCTACTTTCTAAGGGAGAAAAGTTTTGCTAGTTTGTATTAGTAGAGGAAGTTGTTCTCTGGCTCCCCCAAAAATATATGTGTGTATATCATACATATTTCACTGAAATAGTTTTTGCTCACCATTAATTATATTTTAATTTCTTTCTTATTCTTTATACACTGTAAACTCAAATGATTCTGAAAAGAGCTGGCTGAAGGACCATTAGTTTTGAAAAATGTAATACTTAGTTCATAAATTTTTTTTGCTTATTTTCCTGTGACTTTTGTGCAGATATAATAAGATTTAATGAGACCTTTCTCTATATCAACATTTTTCGTCAGCAAAGTAGGATAAAGGGATTAACCTTAGGTGTACTATATTATAGGATCATAGATTAAAAGCTGGAAAGAACTTGGAGGCCATCTAGTAAAAAAATCCCCTCATTTCGCAAATGAAGAATTGAAGTCCAAAGACATTAAGTGGTTTCTATATACTGATACAGATAGGAAATGGCAGAGTTAACATTTGAACCCAGATCATTTAATTATAAATCCAATCCTTTTTTTTGTTCTACCATCCTGCCTCCCTTCTTATAGAATCATCAAATTTAGAGTTACAACTAGAAATTTTTGTGTGTAGGGCAAGAACCATAGATCCATCTCGGGGCAAGCATAGAAAGAGAGCCCTTCTTCAAATCTGGAGGGTGAAGAAGTGACCCAGCTGTAACTGAACCTACCAGTTTCCTCACTCCTCTCTCCATCTGATAACTTCTTACCCAATTATTCTATTAGCTAGATGCCAAGCTCGATAATTTCTATATTCCTGAAAAACCGAAATTGCTGCCAGAGCCATGTTAATTTGCTATCCCAAAACAAAACCCTGATTACTGCTTCTCCTATGACTCTGGAAGGGACTTTAGAGATCATTTGATCCATCTGTCTTATTTTACACATCACAGAACTCAGCATTAGAAGAGGTAGAATGATTTAATCACTCTGAAAAAATAGTTACCCAGATGTGTGCTGAAGTCAAATACTTGCTTAGATATTGTATCCTATTCAGATCCCAATAAAAGAATAAAGCTGCTGGCCCCAGGCAGTTTGACCTGCCAATACGTTGTGGCCACCTCCTGCTATCCAAATGGAGATATGCCCTTCTGCTGATGTCAGCGAATTAAAATGCATCTCTCTATGCCAATGCAGTCCTTTGCAGTAAACCTTCTGAAACCCTCCCCATTCAGTCCAGAAGACACCAGAACAGCAGAGGAAATGGTCGTGAAAACACTAGTTTTTATCACCTTGGTATCGAAGCACCAAATTTTAAGCTTATGCTATTGGCTCTGTGATAACATAGAAACTCCTCTGTTTAGCTTCTAAAACCCTTCACACCTTTCCAGGTTCATGGGATATCACTCTCCCTCCTGTACACTGTGATCCAGCCAGTCTGACCTTCTCTCTATTCCTCCCATATTCCATCTTCTGTCTTAGTGACTTTCCACTAACTGGCTGTCCTACTTGCCTGCAGTGCTCTCCCTGCTTATCTCCATCTCACAAAGTCCCTCTTTTCTTTAAAGATGCAGCTTGGGTTCTTCTAGTTTTTTTTTTTTTTTCTCTTGTGGTTTTTCCCTTTTGTTCTGATTTTTCTCTCCCAAAATGATTCATAAAGAAATGTGTATTTAAAAAATTAATGTACATGTAAAACAAAAAAAAAAATAAAACAATAATTTAAAAAATAAAGTTAAAAAAAAGGTGCAGCTTGAGCATCATCTTCTGCAAGATACCCTTCCTGGTTCCCTCAACCACTAGTGCCCTCTCTCATATTACTTTGTATTTGCTCATCTTATATTTATGTCAGATGTATTATATATATACATAGACACATACATATATATATATATATACATACATATATATATATATATATATATATATATATATATATATATATATACACACATATATATTCTTGTTGCTTGGTCACTTCAGCTGTGTCTGGCTCTTTGTAATCCCATTTTGGTATTTTATTGGCAGATACTGGAGTGGTTTGCCATTTCCTTTTCTATCTCATTTCACAGATGAGGAAACCAAGGCAAACAGGGTGAAACTTGCCTGAGATCACACAGCTAGTAAATATCTTTGGCCAAATTTGAACTCAGGAAGACTCATCTTCCTGACTCCAGGCCTGGCACTTTATTCACTGTGCCACCTAGTTGCCATTATATATATGTAAACATATATTATAGGTGTGTGTTTTTTCTTTTTATACTAGAATGTAATTAGTAGCAAACAGCACAGTGGAAAAGATGTTTGGAATAAGGGAGACCTGGGTACAAATTCTGTTTGAGGTACTTACTAGCTCCAGGTCAGTCACTTAAATAAGTTTAGCCTTAGTTTCCTCATCGGTAAAACCTTTGTCTTTAAATATCAAGAGGGTAGGAAAGAAGGATTGGATTTATCCTGTTTGGTCCAGAAGGTAGAATGAAGATTAATGACTAGATAATACAGGAAGTTTGTTTAACATGAGAAAGACACACTTGTAGGTGTCCAAAAATGCAATGGGATTGCCTTCAAAGATGGTGTTTCCCATATAATAATTAACCTTAGAGAGTTCTTGCAAGGACATTACGTGTGTGTGTGTGTGTGTGTGTGTGTGTGTATGTGTGTATAAATATATACATTACCTGTCATTACCTATGTAGCCTTAGTTAAGTCACAAGTCATTCTTAGGGCATCATGACATAAAGGGTTGAATGTGGAGTCAGTAAAACATGGGTTCAGATCTGATTTCTGACACTTATTAACTGGCTGTAAACCCAGACACTAATTCTCTAAGGGTCTTTATTATTTGTAAAATGGAAACAGTAATACTTGTAGCAGGAGTTTCACAGGGTTGTTGTGAGGTGCAAATGAGATAATGAATGTAAAGTTCTGGGTTACCTTAAAATACTAGAGAGGTGTCAGAGTAAAGTAGAGCAAGATTGTAAAAAGGGTAAAAAATCAGTTCTGCTAGTTTCAAAATGAGAGAGAAGTGACTGAAAAATAGTTTACTTCAAAAAATGTTAGGATTCTTACAAGGTGCTAAGTCAGTGGAATTGAGGACACTGGTTAAATCTAGTTTAGCATTGATTCAATTCTACAACAAATAATGGTTTCCCAGTGATGACTGATGTATACTCAGTGTGGAAGATATATAAGGAGAAGCTGTCAGGACCAAAAAGGACAAGCGCACTAGAAGCTTTCTGGGGTGGAGACAGATTCATTCCATCTTTCACCTTTGGGCTGGCTGGAGGCTGAAGCTGGCAGAGGCAAAGGACTACCAGCAGGATCTCTCGGAACCAAGGAGAGAGATAGGCCTCCAGACAACTAGCCAAGCCCCAAGTGAAGGAGACAAGACTTTTAATCCCTGGCTGCATTTGGGGTGATTACTGAACTGAAACTAAGGCTGCCTCCAGCCCCCAAGAAACCTGCTCCCAGAGAACATTACATTTTAGAGAAGACTAGTACAACAAAAACCTGTCTCCAGTCAGCTAACCAATCATTATTTATTTGGAGTCTACTTTGTGTCAGGCATTGTCCTAAATGCTGGGGATACAAAGAAAGGCAAAAGACAGATTGCCTTCAAGGAGCTGACAATCTAATCTAGGAAACAGCAAGCAAACAATTATGTACAGACAAGGAGGGATAAAATGGAAATAATTAACTGAGGGAAGGCACTGGCTGTGTATGCTATGGCAGCTAAGAAAGCTATTGTAATCTTAGGTTCCTTTAAGAACAATGTGCAGATGGAGGGGGGTGATGATTCCTTTGTATTCTTCTCTAATCAGAGGACATCTGAAGTACTGTGCTCAGCTCTTGAATGCCGACAGGATGAAGTATGTGCAGAGAAGGGTGACCAGGATAGTCAAGGCTTTGAGGCCATGCCATCCTTTTAAAGGATGGGAAATATTTGTTCAGGAGATGACTTATAAGATGACTTATAAGACTTATAAAAATAAGTAATTTTTGTCTTTAAATATTGGAAGGGTTGCTGTAGGAAAGGATTAGACATATCCTATGTTGTTCCAGAAAGCAGTTAGGATTAATGGTCAGAAGTTATAGGGAAGTAGTTTAATATGAAAAAGCTTCCATAATTGTAATATATATATATATACTGAGCTGCCCTCAAAGGCACTAAGTTTCCCATCACTGGAAGTCTTCAAGAAGGGACCGGATGATTAGGAATGTTCTACAGGGCTTTTAATATAGCATAAGTCCTTTCTAACTCTTTAGATGCTAATTCTAAATTGTAAAGCCAAGAAATCCAAGGCAGCAGTTTTGTGATACTCCAAGGTAAGAAAAGAAGGGAGGATACAAGAATTTTTCAAGTGCCTACCGGATTCCAAGCACTGTTAAGTGCTTTAAAATTATTATCTCATTTGATCCTCACAATGACTCTGAGAGGGAGGTGCTATTCTTATTTCCATGCAGAAAATGAGACAAACAGAGGTTGTCACTTACCTTAGTTAGGGCTCTCTTTCCTCTGTACTACCAACCTTCCTTGGATATCTGTAGTTAACTCCAAAGGTCTCAAGCTCTTTAGAGAAAATTAATTTTAAATAGACTAAATAAAACCCTAATTTTTTTTCTGAGTGAGGAGAGTGTCATACTATCCAATGTGCAATATTGCATGTTGAATGAAATGTTAATTCAGAGAGTATCTTGATGTTTCAATATAATAGTTTTAGAAAACATATATACCCTTTTACCATTTAATCTAGTTCACCAGATATCTTTTGAAAAAAATCTTTGTTCATCTTGAGAATCAGTTAAAGGAAATTAATCATGTAATGGTCTAGTAATCTAAGAGCTAGTTTTCCGGTAATCTCAATCATCTGGAACATAGGAAAACGTGTAAGGGCTTTTGGGCTATAAAGAGTTGTCACAAAGTTCATGTAGTATGGGACAAGAGTATGTTGTACTTAACTATTGTTTTTATTGCTCAGATCCTTGGGTAATAGCTGATTTGAAGCAACTGCAGCCAGTGAAAAATGAGTTACTAAAGATGGGAGGGAAAAGAAATATAAAAATAGAGGAGACAGGGACCATTTAAGTAGAAGCAATAGTCCTTGCACCTCAAAAACTCTTGGGATTATCAGGATGAACTTGAGTCTTTAAGAAAAGATTAGATCAGGGGCAGCTAGTTGGTGTAGTGGATAGAGCCCCAGGACCTGAGTTCAAATTTGACCTCAGACACTTCCTGGCTGTGTGACTCTGGGCAAGTCATTAACCCCAATTGCCTGAGGAAAAAAAAAAAAAAAAAAGAAAAGAAAAGATTAAATCATTTTCATTATTCCTCTACTGAGTACTAAATACTTGGTACTTGGTAAGTACCAAGGCAGGAAAGTAGATAATATATTTTGCTTTAATTAAAAAATATGAGTTTACTTTTAAAAACCACATGATAAAAGGCAGAAAACGAATATCGGCTCTTTGAAAGCTCACAGTATAATGGAAAGACAACTTTTAAATAACAGACATGTACAAACAGTTTTTATATATCAGATAAATTGGAAATAAACAACAAATGAAAAGCTCTCACATTTAGGGGTAACAAGATGGGATTATAGAAGGTGGGATTTTTTTTTTAAACTGATACTTGAAGAAAGCCATGGAATCCAGGAGGTAGAAAGAAGGAGGGGAAGGAGACAGCCTCCTCTTTCTTCTTAAAGAAGACAGGATGGAAAGGAATCAAATGGAGGAGTTGGCCTTAGTGAGGCAAAGTGTCCCCTTGTCATCATGGAATTGAAGCAAAGGAGGAGAGAATAATAAGGACTTTTCTATTCTGTCAGTAAAGTATAAACCAAAATCTTCACCTTAGTAGTTAAGGGAGGCCTTGGTGGAAAGGCAGGAGGAGCAAAGAGATTTGGAATACCTTTGAGGTGTTGGATAGCTAATCAATTAAGAAGGAGTAAAAAAAAAAAAATAAGCCTCCCTGAAAAATGGGTCCAGTTGAGATTAGATAACATAAGTTTGTAGTGGGCTCAGTTGGCTCCCTTGTGTGACTTTCTTTTCCAGCTTTGTTTAACAGAATGTGAGTGGGAGTAGAGGAGGCAGATGATGGGAGTCATCCAGAGTTGGAGTTTATCAAGACCTGAGCATGGATAAGACAAGAGAGCAAAAGATTTAAGGAGAGATGGAGATATAGAAGTCAACTGTTTGACAACAGGATGTAGGTTGAAAAGGGAAAAAAGTGAAATTAGTAGGGGGTGATGGCCTGGGAGAATAGCTAGGAACAGAGAGATTGGAGATTTTACAAGAAGAATGAAGATGTTTAGGAAGGATAAGTCATAGGAGAGATGGAATGATAAAGGAGTTTTGGAGCTTTTAAATTAGAGCAGTGAAATACTTGTGGGTGATATCAAAATCAAGGATGTGATCATTCTTATGTGTAATTGTGATGAGTCTGTAGTTAATCAAAGTTGGGGAGATTGAGAAATTAAGAAATTAGGCTTTTTTTGAGGGGACACCAATTTGTGTTTTGAAGTTCTTTAGTATAAAAGAGTTGGAATGGAGCATAAGCCAGGCAGGTACTATACCCCGTAATAAAGGAGAGTGACCTGAGGGCCATTGGGACCTGTCAATAAGCTCTGAATTGTGTGATAAGTTTGGATAGAGTGAACTACAAAAAATGAGAGATTGATAAGTAATGGCAGCAAAGGGAGAGTTTGTAAGTGTCAGTAAGGAGCAACAAGTATTCCTGTTTCTCCTAAAGAACTATTGCTGAAGTCAGGAGAGAAGATACAGTCAGTGCTCAAAAGAATGTGCAATGAGGCAGTGTTTTCAGGGTGGTGGAGAGTGAATGGGTGAGTGGCCAGAAGAAAATCAGTCTCTTTGAGTGCCAGAAGATTGAAGGAAGAAAAGACGAAGAGATACCAAGTGAAAGGAAGTTTGTTAGCTAATGAATGGAGATTCTAGACAATTTAAAGGAAAGGATGATCAGAACTGGAGTGGAGTTTGGGAAGGCTAATTTTGAAAATAGATGGGAGATTATTGAATACAGAAGTGACATTCAGATTTGTGCTTAGTGAAAATCACATTGGAAACTGTGAAGAACACCTCTGTGAAGAACACTAACACAGGCAATGCTTCTCACTAGAGGAGGGAAGAGAGGTTTGGAGAAGGGAAGAAAAAGGAATACCCAACTTCATGGTCCCTGAAGCTGAGGATTATTTTTCATTCTCCTTTTTCAAGTTCCTCTTTTCTTCTAGAAGATAGATAGAAAGTGGGTACAAAAGTAAATTCTTAGTGAAAATTATCTTGGCACATAATGTAAGAGTAAGCAGTGAAGAGAAAAGGAGAAATCTCACTCATGTGGGGAAAAGAAATCCTCATGAAGATAATGATTTTCCTTATTTCTTTAGTACTTTCTTAGCCAGTCAGCTTTATGTCCCAATCCTGGGGAAACATCTATGTACTTAATGGTGTATTTCTGTTGTCAGATATGGTTATATAGCCAACCTTCTACTGGAACATTTCAGGAATTTTTATGTAATGTTATCAGTTTGTACGCTATAATACGAATAGCAACCTCTGTCACTTTTGTGAATCACTGTGGTGAGAAAAATCCATCACTCTAATGTGAAGAGCTTCTGTGAACTTGGATAGCCTGGTCTTGAGGAATACAAAACAAGAGAAATCTGCTGCTCTAACTTATTCCTTTCAATCCCAACTATAATCACATCATCCCTTTTCTTTCTCTTTCATTTCCCATTGTCCCATCCCCTTTCCTTTTCCTTCTTTTCTTGTCTCATACATTTTTACAACAATCCTGGAAGGGATGTTCTCTTATTATCCCCATTTTACATGTGATACAACTGAGATAGACAGAGGTTAAATAACTTGCCTAGGTTACAAATCTGAGAAGTATCCTGAGCTGGATTTGAATTTGGGTCTTTCCTGATTATAGGTTTAGCATTTTATCCATTACACTATCTTATCTGTACTACATTGAACTTCCCATCACTTGAAATATTCCATTAGAGATTTGGCAAGCTCCTATTAGAAGTATGCATTCATAATTAAACTTTATGGGGCATCCAATTCAATCCTTATCTGAAGGTGGGTCCCTCTGTAATATCCCTGATAAGAGATCATCTAGTATCTGTCCATTCCTATACATTCATTCAATAATATAAGTAGGATTGGGTAGATTCTGAGGTCCTTTCTAAAAAACTAAGATTCTTTGATCTTTAATTACCACCTGATGAGCTAACCCACTGGGGAGTAGGGCAGATGCCTCTAAGGAAGCTTTCAACTCTGATTCTTTGATTCTTTTTCTCAGCTTTTGATGACCTATGATAAGGTTTGTTCTCAAAAAAATGTTTAAAAATGCTCTCTCTCTCTCTCTCTCTCTCTCTCTCTCTCTCTTTGTCTCTCTGCCCCCCCCCCTTTGTCTCTGTGTGTGTGTGTGTGTGTGTGTGTGTGTGTGTGTGAAGGGATGAGCAAAAGTGAATTTCAACACCCTAAATTATTCTGGATTTGTAATTTAACAGAAAAGAGCATTAATTTGGAATTACAGGAGGTAGATTCAGACCCCCCACTCTGCCAGTAGCTTAATGGGTCCCTGGACTTTTCTGGGCCTCAGTTTCCCCATTAAAAGAGAGAGAGAGAGATTAGACTAGATCTTTTCAGTTCTTTCCAGATTTAAAACCTATGATTTTATAACAGCCAGGCAGTGAAATAGATAGAGCACTGCTTCTGGAGTCAGAAAGACCTGAATTTGAATCTAATCTTGGGTACTTACTAGCTATGGGACTCCAGCCAGATCATTTAATCTCTGTTTGATTCATTTTCCTCATTTGTAAAATAGAGAAAGTAACAGCATCTACCTCACAGGATTATTCACAGGCTCAATTGAAATAATATTTGTAAAAAAGCATTTGATAAGTTAGTACATAATAAACATTATACAAATGTTAGCTATCATTATTACTATATTTTTATTGAAGGAAGGGAGGGAGGGAAGAAGGAAGGAAGGAAGAGAAGGAAGGAAGGGAAAGAAGGGAGGGAGGAATTAAGGAAGGAAGGAAGGAAAGAAAGAAAAGGTGCACTTGAAAGCATTCATTGTGCCAAAAGTATTGTACTAAACTTTGTGGATTCAAATGGAAAAAAGCAAGACAATTTCTGCTTTGGAGTAGTTCTCTCTTTTTTTTTTTTTTTTTTTAGAGTAGTTCTCTTTAATAAAAAAATCAGACATGATTTTATTGGTATAGAATTCTCAGTGAGGAAACACCCTCATGAAGGCAGATTGGTACCTGTTGCTGCAATTTAAGAGTCACTTGATACACAGAAATTCAAAGGTTTACTGAAGGGAATGAGATCAGCACACCTCAGAAGTGGGACTACAACCCAGATGTTCCTGACCTCAAGGTCAACTCTTTTTCCACTCTAATACCTTATGTGGGATCTGTAATTAGATGAGAAACTTTAAGATTTTCAGAAAGGAGAGGCAAGGGCATTGCAGAGAGAAGAGTGTGAGTGAAAAAGTTAAGTCAAGGAATAGTTCAAAGTAAAGTCTGGAAAGATCAGTTGAAGTGACATAATAGAAGGTTTGAATTCAAGGACAGAGAGTTTGGGTTTTTCTTAGATTTTGGGGAACCACTGAAAAAAATTGGAATAAATGCATTTTCTCTTCCTCCAAAGAGCTGTTGTGGTTTGAAAAAAAAAAAAAAGAAGTGAAACTGAATTAGTCTAGAAATTCCCCTTCTCACCAAACACCAGTGAAATTCCATAGTTCATGAGAAAGTTTTTTTCTTTTTAATTAATATTAGAAAAATGTAAATCCAACTAATATGGAAAATCAATAACCTCCTTGGCTAATCTTTCCCTGTGTTGCATTTAATAGGCAACAGATTAGAAGAAAAGGCCAATTTCAAAGACAAAGCAGAGGCTGTTTTATCCCAATTTTTGATTAAGTGAACTGGAATTTTTTTTTGGTTATATGGATGTTTTGGATTCAACAGAAACTGCTGTTTTAGCATCTTTCTAAACCATGACTTCCAAATATATAATAAATAAGAGCCATTCTCCAACTGATTGCTAGGAGATATAAATAGATAATTTTCACATAAAGAAATCCAAACTATTAATATTAGCCATGTGAAAAAATGCTCTAAATAATTAATAATTAGAGAAATGCAAATTAAAACAGCTTTGAGGTACTATCTTGAACTCATTAGATTGGCTAAATTGACAAAAAAGGGAAAATGATAAATGCAAGAGGGTCTGTGGAAGAACAGGTATATTATTCTGGGAAGTCATTTGGAACCATGCCCAAAAAGCTATTAAATCTTTTGACCTAGTGATGCCATTGCTAGGTTTATACACCAAGGAGATCGAAGAGGAAAAAAGACCTATATGTACAAAAATATAGTACCTTGTTTTATAGTGGTAAAGAATGACAAATTGAGGGGATGCCCATCAATTGGTAAACTTTTGATAAAATTGTGGATATGAATGTGTCCTTTTATGGTATATAAGTGTCATTTTTTCCATCCCAGGTTAGCATAGGGAGACAGAGGACTGAGAACACCGGGGATGAACCTAACGTGGAGTAGGTTACACACAGAGCACCCAGCTCTAAGGCAAGGAGAGGTCCCAAACCCATAATGGGGGCAGATGCAAATTGGCAAGTTTGTTGCCAAATATTTAGTTCTAAGACACAGATTCAAGGTGAGTAAGGAGGGAATCTGTATCCAAACAGCAGAACAGGGTATCACTTCTAGCTTCCAGTTCAGATGGAACCCTTCAGAGGAATAACCAAGGTAGGATTCCCAGACCAAAGTTCTATCCTTCTGACCCAACAGAACTTTCCAAATGGTTTACAGTGATTGAGACCAACAGCAGTCTACTGTTGCTCAGATCCAAATACATCCCAGGAAGTTGCAGAACTCAGATCAGGGAGGAGCAGAAATCAGATTTTGCTCTGGATCAGACTACTTTGGGAGCACTGAAATCTTGCAGATTCTAAGCCTGAGTTTCTTAAACAAGACTAAATACCCTAAGAAAAGAAGATGACCATCCCATATGTTCCCTACAAAAGTATACAAAGCCCAGCCTTAACAACAGATCTAAAAAACAGTAGATGGAAGTATGAGCAAACAAAAAAAGAATCTCATTATAAAAAAACTGTTATGGTAATGGACACTTAAGACACCTGGGAGAAAAGGATGATGCCAAAAACATTTACAAGCAAAAGCTTAAAGAAAAACAGTTTGGGTAGAAATTCAACCAGAATTTCTGGAAGAGTTGAAGCAAGAGTTTTAAGAGTTAAACATGTTTTTGTCAGTGAAATGGGAATAGTAGAGGAAAAATTTGGAAAAGAAATGAGAACTATGGGAAAAAAAGAATTAAAAGGGAATGAATAGCTTGACACAATGGGCACAGAAACCTTTCTCAGGCAACACAATCCCTGAAAATTAGAATTGATCAAATAGAAGCCAATGACTCCATGAGATAATCAGAAATACTGAAGTCAGAAGACTTAAAAACTAAAAGGAAGCATGTAATATTTCATAGTAAAAACAATGACCAATCACAATTCTTGAGTAGATGGAAAGGTAATAGATTTAGAGTGCAAATTGAGGCTTATGCTAATTTAAAAAATATAGCCAATGCAGCAACATATTTTTTTTTGATGATACATTTTTATAATTGGTCTTGTTTTTCTTTCTCACTGTGGGGAAAGTGTGAGGTAGAAGGGAAAGAATTTGGACCAGAAAATAAAATTAAATTAAATTAAAAAAATAAAATATGTGAATCCGTAAAGATAAGAGACTATGGATAGGGGATAGTGCGTGCATTGTGAGACATAAATTTTTTGTTTGCTTTGTTGAATCAATTTAAACAATCTTTACTTTTTTAAAAAAAATAAGAGATTAGTAGCTTCTGAACAGAAAGGGGAGAGATATTTTTGAAAATGAAGATAATATAAAAACAAAATAGTAATAAAAAGCAAGATAACATAAGACAGAAATAACTTCATACTTTAGTGAGGTCTATTGAATATGAGAGCTGAGTATCTTGCAGGCAGTTTTGCCTCCAGGTCACGTTATGAAAATCAGTTCTGATTGTGTGGTATTAAAGGTAGCACGAATATAATTCCTTTTCTCCTGTCATTCCATTTAGGTTTAGGTAGAGCCTCAGAACCTACTTTTTAGACCCGAGTCTCATCACATCAGCCTGAGCTCCTTTCTCTCCAGTGGATTGTAATCCCTGTAATTTTATTCTGAACCCTCTCCCAAATCCTTGTTGTCTTAATGTAGACATATAAACCAAAGAGCTCTTACAAGCCCACCTTGGTTCTATAGTTTCTCTCAAAAGACACAAAGAATAAAATACATTTTCCTAGACCAATGCCCAGGACAGCAGCCTAAAAGTCAACACACACACACACACACACACACACACACACACACAGAAGAATGTAAGGCTGGATAGTGGCCACTGTAGAGGTGGAGTTCATCATCTGAGACATGTTATATAAGCAATCAGCACAGCTGGAAGGCCTCCCAGAGAGGGATAACCAGTGTGGTCTGATAGAAAGCTACATTTGGAGTCAGAGGGTGTGGGTTATTGTCATTTTTCTTCTTTCTCCTTAAAAAAAGGTGAATTTAAAAAAATCTTGGTTAAATGAGGATTCATGACCAGGTACTAGATACTACTACCTTGGTGCTATAGTAGGTACTCCTCCTTCTCCTCCTTCACCTCCTCCTCCTCCTCCTTCTCCTCCTTCTCCTCTTTCTCCTTCTTTTCTTTTTCTTCCTCCTCCCTACAGATGATCCTATTATCTCAAATATGATCCTTTTTCTTGTCACTTAATAACAGCTAATTTATATGGTACTTGCTTACTATGTGCCTGTCACTGTGCTTAGCTTTTCTGATCTTTATGACAACTTTGGGAGGTAAGTATTATTACTAACTTTATGTTATACATGGGAAAACTGAGGCAAGTGGCAGAGATTAAGGGACATGTTCAGAATCACAAAGTACTAAGAGTACCCCTAATGAGGTAGGGGTACCAATAAGCTTAGTGGAATCTAGTTAGCAAGAGTCTGGATTTGGATTCAGGTCAGATTTTGGGGGACTCTGTTTACTGTACCACCTAACTTCCCTGACTCTTAGCTGCCTTGATTCTTTTTCCTTAAAATAAAACGAGTCTTTAAATTTTTGGTTAAATCAGGGATTTGGTGAGTTAAATTTTGGTTTGATAAGATCTTTTTGGAACGAAAAAATAACTGATGATTTGATAATGTTTTGTGGACTCAGGGCAGTGGATAGAGCACTGGCCTGGAGTCAGGAAGACTCATCCTCCTGATTTCAAATCTAACCTCAGATACTTACTAGTTATGTGACCCTGGGCAAGTTACTTTATCCTGTTTGCCTCAATTTCCTCATCTGTAAAAAGAGCTGCAGAAGGAAATGGCACCCACTTTAAAAGTTTGGATCTTTTTTCCAAGTATCTGGGGAAGTCTAGATAGATACAAAATAGTACTAGATAAGAGGTGATAGTATAAGGCCTGTGATCTGGAGATCTATGGTAAAATGTACAAATTTGGTTTTGAAGATGAGCAGATGGAATGAATGATCTGTAAATGATCTGAGCTTGCTAGTGAATGGAATGTGCCACCTCGTGAGATAATGAACTGGGCCTATTTACTGCAGGAATTTGAATGAGGGCTCTCTGTGTGAGTTGTAGGAGTTTTAAAATGAAAAGACTTAATCAATTTTTCCTACTTCAATTCCTACATTTGGCTATATTCTCACTCCAAATGAGTGATTATGTGGTAATTTAGCATATGTTCAAGAAAAGGAAAAAAGAAAAATCTTATACACAAGATTTAAGTTTCCAAATGAAATTTATTAAAGATTATTCTGTACTTCAGCAATTCTCAAAGTAACATCCAAGTCCCTGAGGGTCTCCAGGATCATTTCAGAGAGTCCACAAGGTCAAAACTGTTGTCATAAAAATACTGAAACATTGTTTGGCTGTCAAAATACTCTTCCTCTTTCCAAATACATATCTGAATGAGGCCAGATTTTCTTCATATACTTCAACCAAAACAACATATTGCAATAGATTGAATATAGATGCAGATATCAGAATCAAGCTGTCTTCTATTAAGCTAGACATTAAAAAGATTTGTAAAAATATATAAAAGTAATGCAGCTCTTCTCAGTAAATTTGTTTGTTTTGAAAAATATAGTAATTTTCATAAAATATGTCATTTATGTTGATATGTAAATGGATTTATAATTGTTATTTTTAAATGAATATTTTAAAAATGTATCCATTTGTAGCATGGCAAATATTGATAAGACAGATGTAATAGAAATAAACAAAAGTTCTTTGAAGTCCTTAATATGTTTTAAGGAAGTTATAGGGTCCTGAGTCCAAAAAGTTTGCAAATAATTTCTGTAGAGCTGATTACAAATTTAGGAGGACCAGAGCTGGGAGGCTTCAGAGAACAAGCTGTCAATGGAGCAATTCCAAAGATAGCTTTGTAACTTTCCCCTTTCTTATGAGGAAATTCTCTTTTTTGAGGTGGGTTACAGGTGTGTTCTTGCTTCTGGGGGGTTTCTGGGTAATGATTGGTGGGGAAGAAAGATGTTATTCAGCAGCCCCCACTCCATGCTACTAACCACTACCCAAATCTATGTTTTGGGATTTCTGAACATTGTAATTGGTTGATAGGAGCAAAGGAGAAAGAAAGAGAATTAGGGAAAGAAGTAGGGAGAGAATTTAACTCATCTCATGGCTGATTTGGGCTTGTTCACACACACACACACACACACACACACGTATATAAATCTGCTCTTCAAGTCTTTGCCTAGGCTTGTGAGATACTCTACCCTGCACAGGTGGTCTTGAGCTCCTACAAAGAATAAAGATGCCAGAGTTTGTTCATGGCCTGAATTTCTGATTTAACACTTAACTCATTCATGCTGTTCTCTATTCTCTGCAAAGATAACTTAGGTAACCTTGATGTCAGAAATGATCATCATTTTAGGTTTGTTGTATTTATTTTTTTTTAAAGATTGGTGTTTTTTGCTTTGATGTTACCATCATTTCCTATCCTTCCTAGAGAACCATATCTGTAATGAAGAACATTGAGAAGGTGAAAAAAAAAAGTGAAAAGAGAGAATAATTCAGGAAAACCAACCAATTAGTCAATTATCTGAGTCTCAGTTTCCTCATCTGTCAAAATGAAGGGATTGAATTAGACAATTTCTAATGTATCTTACAGCTTTAACAGTCTGAGATTCTGTGAACGTGGATGTAAATCCTTCCTACTTCTTAATTGGTCCCTTTGGCTATCATTCTTTTCTCAGTTATAATTTGCTTGCTTTCATAGATTTTTTTGGAAGGACAAAGTGAAATGTTACATATACTGAAGTGATGAAATGGCAAATAATTTTCACTTCCTTTTACTTCTCAGATCCCCTAGAGACCTGTTTGTGTGTGTGTGTGTATCTGTGTGTATATATACACACACAAACACACACAGATATACACACACACATATATATGAATGGAAACTAAGTAGAATATATGCATATATCATGGGGAGGGGGAAATATTAGCCATTAGTCATATTAGAATGAGTTGAAAGGATATATTCTAATTGTTTAGTCCAGACATGGTAAGATCCATAATGGAGGAGAGGAAGGAATTATGCCGGTCTATTTTAATATTTGAAGGGGAATATTAGATTTATTCTATTTGACCCCAGAGGGCAGGATTAGGAGCAAGTTGCCAAGAAGAAAATTGAGGCATTAGGTTAGGAAAAAACTTGACCTTTAGAGCTATCTGAAAGGGGAATAGATTTCCTAGGAAGGTCATTGGTGCAACCTCCTTGGAAGCAGGACAACCATTGTCAGGTATTCTGTAATGATGCTTCCTTTTTTGTATGGACTAGATTAGAAGAATGTTGAGCAACCTAAGAATCTGCAATTCTGTGATATAATTTATCCAGGCGATTATTTGATTTCATGCAATAAGAGTAGAATGATTAAATTTATATATTACCTTCCCCATGAAGCTTTCCCCTTTCCCCTTTCCCTTCTCTCTGTCCTCTCCTTTTTCCCCTACTAGAAGTGTTTTTATAGACTCTCAGATTAGAAAGGCCTACAGAGGCCATCTGCTCTAAACTGACCCAAGTAAAAATTCCTTCTACAATGTCTTTCCCCTATCTGAAATCAGAACATTTTGTATTCCTTTTGTGCTCTGCTTATTCTAATTAGTATTCTGTTTATCTATGTACATATCTCATCATTCCCACTAATTTGTTAGGTTTTTGAAGGGAGGAGCTGTAAGTTATTCATCATTGTTCCTTTCTCCATTCTTAACAAGTGGTATGCATATAATAAATAGTTAATAAATGTTTGTTAAATTAATTTTGGGTTCAGGAGACAATAGTGTATCTGAGGTACATATTTCATTGCCTATAAAAGTATAGATATCAAGCATCTAGGTAGCGCAATGGATAGAGTACCAATCCTGAAGTCAGGAGGACCTGAGTTCAAATCTGCCCTCAGACACTTAATACTTCCTATCTATGTGACCCTGCATAAGTCACTTAACCTCAATTTTCTCAGCCAAAAAAAAAAAAGTATAAAAAAAAAAAGTATAGATATCTTGGTTTGAAAAGATAAATTAAAACATTTTTATGTGGCATAGTAAAAAACAGTAATGGACAAAGAAGTTAGGAGAGATCTGAATTTGAATCCTAGCTTCAAAAATAAGCACATAAGTGATTTTGAACAAGTGACTCCCTGTTAGGATTTCAGTTTTCTCATCCACAAAAGCAACTCAAAGGGTAATTAAATGACAAAATGTATTCTGAATGTCCATATCCAGTTTGTAATCCAGATTTTGACATTCAACATTCCAAAAAGAGAGCCTAAAAAAAACACTTAAGGCTCTTCTCCTTTTCTACTTCTTCCTGTCCTATCCTCTCCTTTCCTCTGTCTCTTTTTCTCCTTTTTTTGTCTGGCTATCTTTTCTTGTTCATGTGTCTTGGTGAGTAGCCCTTGAGTTGATTGGAACACTCAGCATACTAAGTCTGGAATCAGAAAGATTCATTTTCCTGAGTTCAAATCTGTCCTCAGACACTAATTGTATGACCCTGGACAATGTCACTTGACCCTATTTGCCTCAATTTCTTCATCTGTAAGATGAACTGGGGAAGGAAATGGCAAACCACTCCAGTATGTTTGCCAAGAAAACCACAAATGGAGTTACAGAGAATCAAATATGACTGAAAAGACTGAATAATAGCCTTTGAGAGCTACTTTTCATCCTTGACAGTTGCTCTTGCAAGAAAGCAAAAAATCATGATATAGTGGGAAGTATGCTCAATTTGGATTCAAAGGACTTAGATTAAAATACTAGCTCTTCTTACTAGCTCCTTTCATGACTTTGGGCATGTCATATCACCATCATCACCATTTTTATTGCTTAATATTTACATAATGTCTTAAGGTTTACAAGGAGCTTTACAAATATCACTTTACTTTATCCACACAAAAACTGGGGCATGAGTACTATTATCATCCCCATTTTAGATCCGGGGAAACTGAGGCAGACTGTGATTGTTTACCTCTCTGAGCATTTTGAGAGGAGGATTGGTTTTAGCCACAAGCTCTAGTACCCAGACAGACATCACCACACACCATGATGATTATATCGGGTAAGGAGATACAGGGTAAGAATGTGTGAAACATACTCAACATAACTATTATTTTTCCTTCCATGCTCTGGTACTTAATCATCCAGGCCAGCTTCCAACCTCCTCTTGCTGCCTATCCCAGCACTCTTCTGATACCTCTAAATACCTCCAATGAAATTGTAGTCACTGATACTAAGTTGTAAGGCATCTGAGATTATTTTGTCCAACCCATAGAGAATCCTCTCTTAATACCTCACTAGGAAAGGGGAACCCACTACTTCCTGAGGCAGCTTATTCCACTTTTGGATCATCCTTTCAAATGTTAAGAAGTTTTTCTGACATCTTTTAGATCTGACAGTCACTTCCCTTTTGGGGGTGGGGTGCGTTCATTCCCCGCTAGCAGGGGAGGTGGTAATTTTCATACCCATGTGGCAGCTTTTCAAGTCTCTCTCCCCTAAAGTCCTGATCTCCTGCCACTGGGAGGAAGGGGGGTAAAGAGAAGCTGACACTGTGAATATTCTTTAGTCAGCTAATGAGCTTTTCAAAGGACAGTAATACCCTTGTGCTGAAGGATGATAACACTCTGGAGCCTATTGCCTAAATAAATTGTAGAATGTGACAGGGGAAGTTTATTAACACTTCAAGATCTATTAAATCTTCACCTTTTCCTCAATTCATGCCCCTCCCCCTCACCATCCTGTTTTCTTCCTCCATCTCAATTTTAGTATGTCTGTCAACCTCTCTTTGGTTGTGAGTTTCATCATTTCCTCTCTTATTATTTTACTGTAAGTTGCTTGAAAAGACTGTATGTCCAAAACAATGGTCTGCACATAGTGGGCACCTAATATTTGTCCTCTAGTTCTCTCTCTTTTACCTATCTTTCCTGCTTTTTCCCTTTTTTCTTCCTTTTCCACTCAGCATTCTCTTTTTTTGTACTTTCCACTGGTTCTAAAAATGTTAAAATATTGGTTTTATCTTTTGGAGAACAATCAAGCATCTTTTAAATTCCTCTCTTTCATTTAAGTCATGTTTAATCTTACTTGAGTTTTCCTTCTATTTTCCTCCCTCCCTGGGTAGAACCATAAATTAAGTTGGTTTTTCTTTTTTATGTGACTCTCTATTCTCGTTCTTGGATGAGATCTTTATGCAAAGGAGTCCAAGGCAAACATTTTCCTTTGTTTTCCTTTTCCTTGGCCAGAGAGACACACTCTTAACTCCGTCCTTGTGATCAGAGTGGAATTTGAGTCACAAGATGGATAGAATGCTAAGAAGTATAGCTGAAAAAAAAGATCTATGCCTCCTCTCTGCCTCAATCCTTACCCTCAATGGAGAAATACTTGGGAGGTCTGAATAAACAGCTGATAGAAGATGGAGTTTATACAGAATCTATCCTAGATAACTGTGGGGGTAAATTATATTGTGTCTCCCTTAGCCATCATGTTCAAGAGGACTTCCTATATAGCCCTGAGATGAAGTAAAGGAAATGTCACAAAAGGATTAAAATGAACTTTGAAATCTGGAAGAGGAAGAAGAGGGACACATCTATTCCTGTGATTCAGTAATGATAATAATGATTTGCATTTGTATCTCACTTTTACAGTTTTCAAAACACTTCCGTACTTGTTATTTCTTTTGATCCTCATCAAGTGAAGAAGACCAGACAGGTCCCTGACTATTATCCTTGATTTATGGATGAGCAATTAAGGTACTCATCCAGTTAGTAAATGTCTTAGGTCAGATTTGAACTCAGAAGAGGAGTATTACTGCCTCCAGACCTGGCACTCTGTATACTGTGGCACTGTTCTGCTTCAGTGGCAACTAAAAGCCAAAACCCAGATCCAGACTATGAAACCATATAAATACACTAGTCTTTCAAATACCCTTTACTGTCCCTCCTATTCAATTTCTACCATTCCTTATGCTCCCAAAACACACTGTAGGCAACTGCTGCAAGTATAGTTGGCCCTGGAATGTGTACAAGAGTGTAAGGGAAATTTAAGGATGGGGACAAGGCTGTGTGGAAATGGGGAGGAGGAAAAACAGCCTTTGATTGGAGGAATGGTAATAATGGTTTTATCCCTTAATTCACAGGATTGTAGTTTAGAAGCAGAAGGGACCCTAGAGGAGTAATTTTTTGGGGGGATGTCACTTGTCTCCATGAAACATTGCTTAGATCCCAGATTACTGGTTCCTACAGTGTGGTTCCCTCTCCCTCCAATATCTAGAACAAGGCAAAAGATGTTGCTTACCTCTCCCCAAAATGGAGCTTCTTAACATGCCTCGGATAAGGAGAAATCTAGTCTTTAGTATGAAAAGCAGCACGTTATTGCTATTTCAAAAATTACAAAGTACATTTTACCTTTTCAGGAGAGAGTATTTAAATACAAACAAAATTCCTAATTTAGATTTAGCTTCTATAATATACCTGGGGTTTATATAGAGCTTTAAGGTTTACACAATACTTTATCTGCATTATTTTGTTTGACCCAGTAGAATATAAATTCTGTGAATGCAGAGACCATTTTGGTTTTCTTCTTTGTACTCAGTAGTATCTAGTGTCATGCTTGACACATAGTAGGTACATGATAAATGCTTGTATCTCATTAAAATTGTTGCTTTCCTTAAGTTAGTTATGTAAGTATTTTCATTTCCATTTTACAGATGAGGAAACTTGGGCTGAGAAAGGTGGAATGATTTACCAAAAATCACAGAGAAAGTAAATGGCAGAGCTGGGACCCAAATCCAGATGTTGTGGATCCCAGTACATCATCCTTCTCACTAGGCTCCATTTGCCTATATATATATATAAATTTTTAGAAAAAAATCTTACTGCCAGAGTTCTGTTGGAAAAAAAAAAGATGTGAACATGGAGTTGTTGTTATGTTTTCTCTAACCTTTGGTACTAATGTGGATGTTTTCATTTTTCTTTGTATTACCACAAGGACATGTGTGTGGGAGGTGTGTGTGTGTGAACTGAAGATTCTGCCAAATTGAATATTGATTTCAGGAAATACTCAATGTTAATGGATTGGGGAGTTTTTAATTTAGCTTGGTGGTTTGGCATCCATGCCATAGGATTCCCTCTTTTTTCTCCAATGATATTGACTTGCTCTGTGAAGCTTCTAATGAGAATAATGATACTTTATCTTATAATTTTCAAAGTGCTACCATGTGTATCATTTCATTTGTAGCCTTTACAACAGACCTGTGAAATAAGCAATGAAAGCATTATAATCTTCATTTGATAGAACAAGAAACTGAATGGTTAAATGACTTCTTACCCAGATCGTAAAGCTAGTAAATAGTATAGCTGCATTTGAATCCAGATCTTTTATTTTTTAAAAAATAATACAATTAAGGGTTAAAAACATTTTTACCTTTTACCCAAAGGCTGCTTCCTCTCTCCTCCCCATTTTCATACAGCCCTGTCTCCATTCCTAAGTATCCCTTACTTACTTCCTCTGGTATACACTTAAGTTCAGATTTAAATTACTTGTTAAAACAATTTTTAGCATTTATTTAAAAAAATTTAGTTCCATATTTTTTCCCTCCTTCCCTTCTTTCCTCTATCCTTGAGACAGTAAGCAATTTAATATAAATTATAGATATATAATCATGCAAAATTATCTCCAGATTAGTTCTGTTGTGAAAGAAGACACAGACTAACACCACCTCCCCTTCCCCCCCAATAAAAAAAATAAACCAATTTAACAGAAGGTAAAAATAGCATGCATCAATCTGTATTCAGATTCTATCAGTTCTTTCTCTGGAGGTAGATAGCATTTTTCATCATAAGTCCTTTGGAATTGTCTTAGATCATTATATTGTTGACAATAGCTAAGTCATTCCTAGTTAATTGTTGTACTGTATTGTTATTCCTGTGTACAGTATTACAGTTCTGCTCACTTCACTTTGCATCAGTTTGGGTAAGGCCTTCCAATGAATCTAGGTCTTTTAAATAACACAGCCATTTATTAAAGACTTCTATATAGCGACCTGTTAAGAGATGATGGAGGAGATCTAAAACTTGAATAAAATAGAATTTCTGCCCTCAAGGACCTTACATTCTGTTAAAGTATAAGACCAAACCATAGATAAGTGTAATATACAATATTATATACAGGGTATTAGAGATGAGTAAAACAAAGTTATATGGGAGGTCTAAAGGAAAAGTTCTTATCACTGTGAGAATCTGGTAAGGTTTATGAATGCAGTGTCATTTGATTTGACCTTCAAAGAATAGATAGGAATTCAATAAACAAAGCAGAAGGGAGAAAACATTCTGATCTTAGGATCATGGAGGTCATTATAATATTTATTGAGGACAGAGAAATATTCATTTTGTCTAGAGCTCAGAGTATGTGGGCTGGAACAGTAAGTCAAAAAAGATAAAGCTGGAAAAGTAGAGTGACAGCAGGTTGTGGAATACTTTGAGTGGGAGACAGAAAAGATTTAGCTTTATTCAGAAGAGAATAGGTAGCCATTGAAGATTTTTTGAATAGAGAAATAACTTTATCAGATTTGTCTCATTCCTTCCTTACTCCCTTCCTCCTTCTACCCACCTATCTCTCCATCCATCCATCCTTCCATGCATATATCAACAAGAATTTATGAAATTCCTACTCTGGGCCAGAAACTGTCCTAGGTGCTGAGGATACAAAGATAAAAATGAAACCCTACCCAATTTCAAAGAGTTTACATTCTATCAAGGGAGAGAACAATGCACCTAAATAAGCATACACACACACACACACAAAAAAAAAAAAATACATAAAAATGCATAGTAACAGAATGGAGAAGGCAGAGTGCTTAGAAAAGGGTTTTTGTAGAAGGTTTCACTCCAGTTTTGAAGGAAACAGTGGATTCTAAAAGGTAGAAATGAAGAAATAATGCATTTCAGGAAAAGGAGACAGCCAGTGTAAGGGCATACTGATTATGAAGGATAGATTGGGTGGGAGTGTGGGGAATGTAGAGGTGTTGAGACTTGTTCAAAGACTATTCTTACAGTCTAGGTGAGAGGGAATGAAAGCCTGCAGAGTAGTAATTCTTTCACTTGGGTCATTAGTAACACAAAAGACATTTCAATCATATATGTAGTCACTATAGGAGTTGCAAAGTCATCTCACTTAAATCCAATTCATGATAAATCAAGACATCACTAGTGATGTCATTGGTCCTCTTCAAAAATTAAGGATGAACAGCAATATCATAATTATTTCAAGAGAAGGAAAAAAATGGATGACATGATTATATTAGAGATGTGGGGGAAGCTTTCAACAAAGTACAACATTCATTTATGTTTTTAAAAACTACAAAATGTAGACATTGAAGAATCTTTCTTTACTATGATAAAATAAGCATGAAATATTGAAACCACAGGCTAGAATCAGTTTAGGTAGTAGAGAACCATTAGAAGCATTTTCACTAAAATTAGTGCAAAAACACTATCTACTTTTGTCATTCTTGTTTAATGTAGTCTTAGAAATGTCAGTAACAATAAGACATGAAAGAAATTAAAGAATAAGCACAGGTTATAAAGACAATAGAATACCTCTATTTACAAGTAATAGGATTGTGTATTGAGACAATCCAAGACACTCAACAACAACAACAAAATCAAACCATCATGACTCTGTTATCTCTCACCTATATTTCTATATGCCGTTTAACAATGAGGAGAAATTGAAAAAAGAGAAGTAACATTTTATTTTAATGCTTCACATTAGTGGTGATAAACATCCCTTTCCAGAATTGTTGCATGCTTATTTTGTGTTTCCTTTTTGAGTTAAATTGATAAAATTGTGCCCTTTGCAAATTACTCACCACAGGACACCACAGTTGAATGAGAATACTAGTATAAGACCAAATGGCACATCAAGCCAAATGGCAAATTAACACAGGATCCTCTTTTAAAGATCACAGAAGATCACCCCATGTCTCAAGTGAGTTTCCTTCTCACATCCACCTCGTAAAATTCCTGCCTTTCGTAAGAGGTTAGAGGTTGGCTCTTTCTCACAGATTTGCCTTCAACAGACTCAGACTTTGGCCATATAGACCACTGGGGGCAAGGGCGGTGTAGAACTTTTGACTTTGATGGAATTCTAATTGTTACCAATAGTAGGAGAAGGAAAGTTTTGCTTTAGAACTATTGTAATCATCTGACAAGTACTTATTAAAATACAATTTGACTCTGTTTGGATGGAGCACCAATACTAGATATATTAAACAAGATATATTACCCATCAATATAGTTAATTTTTTTTAAAGCTTTTAAGGAATTCCAGCAGAGGCTGAATAAACACTTATTTGTTGGTGATATTGTAGAGGGGATTTGTATGTCAAGTGTAGCTATGATCTGTGTAATGATGAAGATAAGTGCATGGGAATTTAAGAGGCAGGAAATTAAGAAATGTGGTTGTTTGGATATGAATTTCTGGGTTTCTTTCCAGCCAGTATGCACAAAGAGAATTGGAACTGGAGAGGCAAAAAAATTACTCAATCAATAAACATTTATTAACTACCTACTGTGGGCAGCTAAGTGGCACAGTGTTGGATCTGGAGTCAGGAAGACTCCTCTTCCCGAGTTGAAATCTGGCCTCAGACACTTACTAGCTGTGTGACCCTAGGTAAATCACTAACCCTGTTTGCCTCAGTTTCCTCAACTATAAAATGAGCTGGAGAAAGAAATGACAAACCACTTCAGTATCTTTGCTGAGAAAACCCCCAAATGAGTTTGCAAAGAGTCAGACAAGGCTGAAACAAACAATAACAGCAACGGTATATGCCAGGCACTGTGATAAGTGCTGGATAATGGGCAGTCTAATCCTGGCTGGGCAGGTAGATGGTTCAGTTAAAACATCAGGCTGGAGTCAGTAAGACTTATTTTTCTGAGTTCAAATCTGGCCTCAGATACTCACTAGCTGTGTGGCTCTGGGCAAGTCACTTACCCTGTTTGCCTCAGTTTCCTCATCTGTAAAATGAGCTGGAGAAGGAAATGGCAAATCACTCCAATATTTTTTGCCAAGAAAACCCTAAATGGGATCATGAAGGGTCAGGCAGGACTGAAAAACCACTTAACAGTCCTTGATGGTGTGTTTGAAATTGGGATTCTTATGGTTGATTGATGAAAAGAAGACCTTTCTGGTGAATGGTGAATAAAAAGGAAAAACACAAAATAAACATATTAATCCTGGGAAGGATTACCACTGGGAGAGAAGATGCAGGTAGGATTTAAGACAGTGATGCATT
The DNA here is from genome assembly GCF_902635505.1 of Sarcophilus harrisii. Classification (NCBI taxonomy): domain Eukaryota; kingdom Metazoa; phylum Chordata; class Mammalia; order Dasyuromorphia; family Dasyuridae; genus Sarcophilus; species Sarcophilus harrisii. Next base: position 509,883,128 of record NC_045428.1, on the reverse strand, counting down.
GTGGCTGTTACTTTTGAGTCACTGGGTGCTTACCACCCTCTTCTCTGCTTATATTAGTGTGATTTATTCTGCCTTGGGGAATCATAGTTAAGGGCACAGCTAACCATTAAGAAATACAGGCTGAAGCTGAATTTTAAGAAAGCTAATTGAATTGGGTTGAAAGGGAAGACATAGGTGAAGGAAACCTGAGTTTTCCTAATAATATCATTTTTACAGCTATATTCAAGGTTTACAAATAATTCTTCAGGTTATCTTTTTTTTTTTTTTTTTTTTTTTTTTTTTTTTAATAGCCTTTTATTTACAGGATATATACATGGGTAACTTTACAGCATTAACAATTGCCAAACCTCTTGTTCCAATTTTTCACTTCTTACCCCCCCCACCCTCTCCCCTAGATGGCAGGATGACCAGTAGATGTTAAATATATTAAAATATAAATTAGATACACAATAAGTATATATGACCAAAACGATATTTTGCTGTACAAAAAGAATCAGACTCTGAAATATTGTACAATTAGCTTGTGAAGGAAATCAAAAATGCAGGTGTGCATAAATATAGGGATTGGGAATTCAATGTAATGGTTTTTAGTCATCTCCCAGAGTTCTTTTTCTGGGCATAGCTAGTTCAGTTCATTACTGCTCCATTGGAAATGATTTGGTTGATCTCGTTGCTGAGGATGACCAGGTCCATCAGAACTGGTCATCATATAGTATTGTTGTTGTCGTGTATAATGATCTCCTGGTCCTGCTCATTTCACTCAGCATCAGTTCGTGTAAGTCTCTCCAGGCCTTTCTGAAATTATCCTGTTGGTCATTTCTTACAGAACAGTAATATTTCTTCAGGTTATCTTATTTGAGTCTCAGTAATCCAGAAGATAAGGGTAATAACACTCATTTAACCAATGAGAAAGCTGAAGCTGAGAGAGGTTAAATAGTTTCCTCAGGGCCGCACAGAGCTAGTGAGTGTTTAAGGCAAGATTTGAACTCAGGTCTTCTTTACTTAAAGTCTGGTACACTATCTACTACGCACTTAGTCCTATCCATCAAACTGACACTTAGATTCTGTCCTTCAACACAGCCACAGAAACTGTTTGTCCTGGGACTCCTGACCATATTGCTCTCTCTTTCTGTCCTATTTAACATGCTACAGCTGGGCTAGAGCCAACTCTTAACTCTTTACTGGCCCAGTTGTATTCTTAGGAAGATAATCAGAGTGTTCTCCATAGTTCTATGTGCAACCGGTAGTAACTGTATTCTTTATCATATGTCTATGGTCTAACTGATACACTGCTGCTGGATTCATGCATTGTTATATCTTTAAGGTCTCTTTTAACTTTGAAATTCTCTCATTTTCATCATTTTTCTGTATCCAAGAAGCAAAGGGCAGGGTTCAGATGTATATAGGCCTTGGTCTTTTTAATCCCATGGCAACAGATATTACTTAAGCCCTACCCTTGACCTTTTAATTTCCTTTTCTGGTAGAACTGTAATACTGTTGACCAGGGGGATTTGTTTTAATGCCATGCTTTATTTTCTAAAACTTTCTTACTTGATACAAATAAGTCAACAGAAAATTTTAAGTACCTACTCTGTGCTAGGGGCTGTGCTAAACTCTGAGTGTTCAAAAAAGACCAAATACATTCCTGGCCATGGAAGTCAGGAAATGGATAAAAGGAGGGAGAACATTTCAAGCAAGAAGGATAACCAGTAAAATTGCTTGAGTTAGGAGATAAGAGTGTGTTGTGGGAAGAAGAGCATGGATGCACTGTTCCTGGATATGGAGGGGAGTACAGAGAGGCAGAAATAATACAGGAAGTATATGGATGCCTTCTAGGACATGAGAATTAGGGGAGGTTTGGCATATTGTAACACTGCCCCCCCCCCCAACAAATTATTAATTATCCTAAAATTCAGTATGTCACTCCTACAGAATAAAGTCTAGGGACCATCTCTTAGCCAAAATGATGAACTCCTTTGTTTGATATTAAAACATTTTACAACCTGACTTCCTGTCCTGATTTATCATTGTGGACACTGTGTGTGGTCTAGCTAACTAAGCTGGTCTTCTTACTATATCTCATACACTATGGTCCATCTCTTGCTATCATACCTTTGGAGTGTCTAACTCCCTTTGCAGCTCCATTTCTCAGAATTCTTAATTTACTTTTAGGTTTAGTTCAAGTTCCTTGAGGCCTTTTCTGATCCCTGTTGTTGTTAGTGTCTATTCTCCACTAAATTATTTTATCTCTTTTGTGTATACTTATAAAAGTAAGAGTTCTCTTCCCCAGCTGTACCATTTAAGTTCCTCTAGGGCAGAAACTTCCTAGTTCTGGATGCTATCTTTAAATTCATTTTGAATCAATCAATTTACAAGAATACATTGACATTTTTCAGGGGGGAAGGAAAGCATAAATTAGATTCTATTATGGATTTATTTGATTATTTATTTATTCACTTTCATTTTCTTTGTTTGTTTGTTTATTTATTGTTGGAACAAAGAGATGGGAAAGAAATCTTCCAGGATCCTCAAGGTGCATAAACTCTTTTTTTAGTCTCAGCATAGGCAGTTTGCCATGGGCTCCTCTCGACTCTGACAAGCCAATAAAAGCATCCTTTTCCTTTCCTTTTCGCCTCCCTTTCCCCTCCCTGTCCACATCCTAGCAATTATTACAAACTGAAATAAATTCATGTGGTAGTAGTTGGGGGAGCAGCCGGCATAGGCCCAGTTTTCTGCTGTGGGTATTTGCTCACCAACTAGGGACAGTCTGTCCTTTACCTCCTGGTGCCATGTGCATGGCCTGCTTACGAATTCAATGAGTAATGAGGTTACAGGAATCAGAGGGGAAATTATTTCAGAGGTTGGAAAGGATGAATTTTGTCAGGGCACAGTGGTTTGCTTGGAGGACTGCTATTTGGAGCCACTATGTTTAGAAGCTTTGATGGATTTGATCAAAGACCCAGTTACTCTCACCACTGGTACATGACTCATGAAGTGATGATTCCCACGCAATGCCCTCCGGGGTCCTCTTTTGGATATTTTAATATCTCAGTGCACCGCTGTAACACCCAAGCTGTCCATCTGTTGCTTTTCACAACTATCTCTTCGCTTTTTTTAGTCATACATATCCTTGAGGAAGGAATATTAATATAATAAGAAGGGCTACTCTAACCTTGTAAGATAGATAATAAAATCATAACATTTTGAAACTGGAGGGTGCCTTATAAACCATCAAGTGTTCACATTACAGATGAGACCCAGAATATACCTGTGAAGTGATTTGTAAGACAGGAATGGAAACCTTTTTTCTGCCAAGGGCCATTTGGATATTTAAAACATCATTCATGGACCATACAAAACTATCAACTTAGAGAAGTCAAGCTAGCATACCCAACTTTCACCTTATCATTGCCTGTAATTACCTTAGCAAATTATTTCATGGGCTTTATATGACCGATGGGCCGGACATTCCCTCCTTCTGGTCTAAGGTTATGCAGCAGAGTTCATGGCAGAGTAAGGGCTGGAACTCTGGTTCTATGGGAAAATAGAATTTGGAGCTAGGAGCATCTGTACTAGCATCTGTACTTTTTTTCCAAGTTGGGCTTTTATTTATAAAATTGGGTTTCTCTGTAATCTAACAAGTTGATAAATCTTATCTATTCCACCTCTGTAACATCTCTCATCTCTTTTCTCAGTCAACATAGTCATCACCCTGGTTTAGGCCCTCATGCTCTCTCCTGACAAGTGTAATAGTGTCCACCCTTCCCATCTCCAATCTATCATGTACCCAGCTGTCCAACTGATTTTTCTAAAGGATAGACCTGACCATGTCACTTCCTTGCTCAGGTAACTTCAGTGACTGTCTATTGATCCTACAATAAAATAAAACTACTTTGTTTGGCATTTAAACCTGTTCATAATATGGCCTGAGCTATCTATTATCTAGAGATATTATGTTATTCCTTTTAATATATTCTCTTTTCCAGGCAAACTGGTTTGCTTTTCATCATGCATAGCATGCCATCATTCACTTCTGTAAAATGAAGGGATTCTCCCTCCTCATGTATGTCTCTTAGAATTCCTGTCTATTAAAGCAAAGATTAGCTGATTTTAATTACCTCCCCAATTGCTAGCAATCTGCCTCTGACCTTTCCCTCTTCCTTCTCTCCCCTCCCCAATTCCTTTGTATTTACTTTATATGTATATTTTTCCTGAGGCTTAAATTGGGATCCCACAGGTAGTCATTGTCTGAGGCTGGATTTGAACTAAGGTCCTCCTGAATTCAGGGCCAGTGCTCTACCCATGGCACCACCTGGTGGCTCTGAATATATTTTTCATTTAATTAGTTCTTTACATGCTTTTCCCTCAATAAAGTGTATTTAAGGGCAAGGACTTTTTTTTGTGTGTGTGTGTGTATAATTTTTTTGTGTGTAATTCTGTATCTTCCTGGCTTGAGAAGTGCTCATTGAATGAAATTGAAGACTAGCTCTACATGTAATGTTGGCAACTATTTTTTTCCGTAGACTATCTTAATTTTTAAGGCAGTAGTTTTCAAATGCTGTTGTGAGTCATCCCAGGGTTTAAGGGTCAGGTGGCCAGGGAATCTGGAAGAAAAACGGGGGACAGATAAAAATTTGACTCCAAGCTATTCTCTAATTTGTTTCTACAGTTTTTGCTTAATGGATATTGGTTTAATGAATGCATAATATGATTCAATGGATCTGTAATCTTATTACGTGGGTACTTGGTCCAATCATGGTAATATTTAAACTGTACTTAACTGCAAACGTTTTCACATTATGATAATACTAGAATTTATGTAGCATTTATATAGTTTTTATTTATATATATTACATAGCATTTATATAGCATTGCATTATATAGCATGAATATTTACATATATTATCCCCTTTGATTCTCATGGTAGCCCTGTGAGATACTGTGAATCATAGAATCTCAGAGTTGGGAAGAACCAGAGGTTATTTACCCTTACTAGAAACATGAATTCCCTTTTATAATATCTTGTTTGTCTAGCTGCTACTTAAAACACTCATTTCCTGTAAGAGTTCTTAAATTTTGACATAGCTACTTTCACATTGGGATAGCTTTAATTGCTTATTGTTTCTTGCCCATGACTTTCCATCAACTAACTCAGAGAGTTTTCACTGGCTATCCCTTGGGCCTGGAATGCTCTCCTTCTTCATATCCATTTCTTACCTTCCCTGGCTTCCTTCAAGTCTCAGTTCAAGTCCCAAGAGGCCTTTCCTAGTTCTCCTCAATCTTAGTGTCATCCCTCTGAGATCATCCCCAGTTTATTGGATCTGTATCTTGTTTGTATATAATTATTGGGATGTTGTCTTCCCTATTAGACTGTGAGCTTTTTGATAATGATGGTGATGATGATAATAATAAGGATAATGATAGCTAATATTTACTTGTGCTAAACTTCACAATTACTGCTTCATTTGTTTCTCATAGTAATCCTGGGAGGCAGGTGTATTATAATCCACATTTTACAGGTGAAGAGCCAGACAGGTTGCCTAGAGAGACACAGCTAAGTGTCTGAGGCCAGTCTTCTGCACTCCAGGACTTGCCCTCTACCCACTGCATCACCGAGGTATCCTTATAAACAGGGACTGTTTTATATTTTGTTTTTTTGTGTGTATGTGAGTTTTTTTCCCACTTTCTTTTTATCCTCAGAGCCAAGCACAATACCTGTCACATGGTAGGTAGTTAATAAAAATTAGCAGCACCTAGATGGCAAAGTGGATAGAGTGACAGGTTGGAGTCAGGAAGACCTGAATTCAGATTTGTCTTGTTACTGTTTGGGAATGTAGGGAGCTTTCCTAAATCCATGGTATTCCATCTAGCCTCTGGGGTAGAGGTATGGCTTACCACCAGGCCACTTTGTCTTACTGGGTCTAACATACAATACTTACTAGATATATGACCGTTTCCACACAATAACAATTTCAGATATTTGAAGATATTCCCCTTCCCTGCCCTGCCATTAATTTTTTCTTCTCTGTTCTGAACCAACTCACTAATTCCTTTTGTTGATTTAAAAAAACCCCAAAAAAACCAAAAGTTCCCCCTCCCCCCCCAAAAAAATTCCCAACATTAGATTTGGGGCCAGAGGATCTTGGTTCAATTTCACCTGCTAATTGTGTGACTTTGGTCAAACGACAACCTTTCTAGTTCTCAGTTTCTTCATCTCTAAAATGGGAAGGTTGAACTAGATAGCCCCTGGGATCTCTTGAAGCTCGAGGTGTAAGATCCTAAGATTACCATCAAAGAGTATGTCCTGCCTAGTGTCCAAGTGAAAACAAAAATTCCTTATCAATGAAGAAGTCCTCTAGACATTCATGTTAGACAGATTGCATTGTGCTGATTGCATCAAACCCTTAAGCATTACAAAGGCCTCCCCAATAACATCCATGATGATTCAAAATAAATCAGTCTAATTATCCTTGAGGGGTGAAACTAAATGAATTTTAAAATGCCTATTGTTCAAAATATGCCATGCAGTTGAATGACAGATGAATTTGGTGATGTATGTGTGTGTGTATGTGTATGAATATGTGTGTGTGATAACATGGATGTTGCTATAGAATTATAGAATGTTAGTATTGGAAGGGACCTTAGAGATCATTTAGTTTGATTCCTTCCAAAAACAGCTGACTCTCCACCACAACAAAGCTCACACATTTCTGTAATATTTTAAAGCTGGTAAAGAGTGCTTTGGTCAAAACACTCTGAGGTAGACAGTTGAAAGTATTCTTTTCTCCATTTTACAGATAAGTGTACCAAGGGTCAGAGATGGGATTCTGGAGGCCATCTGTTCCAAACCATAGTTCAATAAGATCCCCTACTTCATGTTTCTGACAAGACCTACAATAAGGAGTATCCTACTCCTTCCCCAGACTGCCCATTCCCCTTGTGGAAACTCTGATTGTTAGGATGTAGTTTCCTTACCTCAAAACTGCCTTTTTTTTTTTTTTCCCCAACTTAGACACTTTGTCCCTGGAACCAATCGGAAAAGGTCTATTCCCTTTTCTGTGAGATAGTTCTTAATGGGGGTCACCATCATGTCTGCATTAAGTCATCACCTCTCTCCATTGCCTGGAGTACAGAGTAGAGATGTACTCAGGACTCTCACCTAACCAGTCATGGACATTTTATTTGTGTATAGATCCAGTAATGTTCTGTCTTGCTGCCACTGGGGTATGTAGGGAGCTCTGCTAAGTCTGAGGCTTTCCATCTGGCCTCTGGGGTAGAGGGATGGTCTGCCTCCAGGCCATTTTGTCTTACTGGGTCTAACGTCCTCGCTGTTAGGATTTGCAAGCCCCAGAACCATTTTCTGAAATGTGACACAGCAGCAAAGGTAAATTGGACTGCTCTGTCTAGACAGACACTTTCTCCAGGGAAATAATTATTGTTAGGGTAACAGGCCCTTGTATGTCTCCTAAGAATATCAAGCGAGTCTGCAGCAGGCCAGAGGAGGCCATGTTAAAGCTGCTTGGCTCTGAGGCTCTTCAGGCCCAAAGTGCTGTTTGAATCCAGCTTGAGCAGAATCCAGTGTCCGGGAGTGCCCAGAACACTGTTCTCATTTAGAAAGGGGCCTCAGTGCTGCAGGAGGGGGAAAGCTGAATGATCAGAGCAGCACTCTCTCCAAGCCCAGGTCCCAAGGTCCAAGACAGGACCCAGGTATAAAACGTGACCATTGCAACAGCTTGCATTTGGCTAGTGTCATAGAAGGAGAGTTCAGAGCTGGAAGAGGCTCATAGACTACCTAGTGCAAATTCATCTCTCTTTCTTGGACTGATTGCTGATTTGAGATGTGAAAGAGGGTCATATAGTGAGGCAGGGCCTGTAGGTGGTAGGGCAGATCAAGATTTTGACTTAGAATTATAAAATGTCAAAATGACAAAGGTCCCAAGAGATCATTTAGAGCAATACCAAGCTAGATGATGTAGTGCAGTGAGCTCTGGACTTGGAGCTGGGAAAAGCTGTAGTTAGATTTTGCCTTATACTTGCTAGCTGTGTGATCCTGGACAAGTCAGCTAACCTCTGTCTGCCTTAGTTTCCTCGTCTTCAAAATGGGGATAATAATAACATCTACTTCCCAGGGTTGTTGTGAGGATAAAATGAGGTAATATCTGCAAAGTGCTTGATATAGTGCCTGGCACATAAATGATTAATAAATGCTTGTCAAAAAAAATTCCTTTGGTAACATCCCTGACAAGTATTCATCTAAGCTCTATTTGAATATGTTCTGTGATGGGAAATTTCCTGAAGTGACTTAGTCCATTTTGGGGGCAGTTCCACTTGTTGGAAAGACTTTTTATATTTGTATATTATATCAAAGGGTTGTGTGGAATAGTAAAAACTATAGTTGAGGTCAGAAAACCAACCTCAAGTCCTGTATATATCCCTTATTAGTCTGTCCCTTTCAAACCTTACTTTCCTTATTGATAAAATGTGACTAATAATTCTTGTATTAACTTCCTTGTAATAGAGCTGATAAAAATCAACTATAAAGTTTACAAATAAAACTATAAAGCATTATTGAAGTGGGAATTAGAATTATTATATTGATGGAGAAAGAAGGCTTCCTGACTTTTCTCAAAATAAAGATCTTGATTGTCCTTTTTCCTTTATTTTTTTCTTGTTTCCTTTCTTTCCTTTCCCTCTTTTGATGGCCTCTGCTCTGGAAGAGTCATGTATGTGTTTGCTTCCTAGAATTTCTAGTTTCTTTTGATGCTCAGCTCAAATAATCCCTCCAGCATCAAGGACTTTCCTGATCCCCTATGTTGTCTGTATCTCCCCAATTGAAATTACTTTGTGTTTTTTCCATGTTCTTTTTAATTTTTTAATTTTTTTTTTTTTACTGAGGCAATTGGGGTTAAGTGACTTGCCCGGGGTCACACAGCCAGAAAGTGTTAAGTGTCTGAGTCCAATTTGAACTCAGGTTCTCATGACTTCAGGGCTGGTGCTCTATCCACTGCATCACCTAGCTGCCCCCTTTCCATATGTTCTTTTATGAAAATGTAAGCCCCTCATGAAAGTGATCATTTTACTTAGGTCTTTTTGTCTCTAAGACTTAGCACAGTACTTAGCACACAATCAGTGCTCAATTAATGTTTGTAGATGGATGCTCAGTTGCAACCTCTATATGGTTTCTTTTTACTTCTGAAGATTTGCCAGGGGTCCTATATACTTTATGATCCTATATACTATATGACTCTTCTGCCTCCTGCTCTGCATCTTCTATTCATTCTAGGGGTTCCATACCTATTTTTGTGCCATGGACCCCCTTGGCAATCTTAGGTGAAGCCTATGGTTCCTGTCTCAAAATAAAGTTTATTAAATATTTGAAGGAAATATTAAAATTAGTTAGAGAAAATAGTGAAAATAAAGATGTTAATTTCTCCCCAAGTTCACAGACCCCCTAAAAATCTATGTGGGGAGAATCAAATGAAGTAATAATTGTAAAGACATTAGTACAGTGCCTGGCACATAATAAACTCCATATAAATGTTAGTTAGCCTTCTCCTCCCTCCTCGAATACTTCTCTTCCCTCCTCCCTTTTCTTCTTTCTCCTCTTCCTTCTCTTCCCTTCCCCTTCCCTTCCTTCCTTTCTCCTCCTTTTTTCCCTCCTCCCTCTCCTCCTCCTCCTTCTTTCCTTCTCCTTCTCTCACTTCCTTCCTCCTCCTCTTTTCCCCTCCTCCTTTTCTTTCTTCCTTCTTTTCCTCCTTCTTTCACATATCCCAGAACCCCTATATTAACCTACCCTGACTCTTCATGACAAGTAACAGAACCATCAAATCTCCGTCTCACAAGCCTTGAAATCTGTTCCCTTTCCTTTTGCTAGAAATCCCCCTCTATATTTGGTTCAGCTGTGTGCAGACAGTTTTGGCCGAGTAGCCTCAAGGTAGGTTTTTGTTTGTTTGTTTTTTCCCATATAATTCTTTCATAATTTCTTGGATTTCAAACTGCTGTTGCTGCACCTAAAGCTCCTCAAGGGCTTTGGGTGCAGCTGACTTTAGCTCTCTATCTCCTTGGCCCCTGCAAGCTGCAGCTTTCAGCCTTTGCTGAATATAAAATAGACTTTATCCAGCTCCCTTTCTTTTGAATTGTCGCTGACTCAGCTGCCTAGGGATGTTGAGCTGGGAGGGGGTGGGGCAGTGGGCCTGGAATGAAATACAGTATAAGTTAGTGACTGGGGGTTTATGGTTTTCATTAAAATACTCTGGATGGCTTTCAAGACTGTTCCGTAATTGTTTCTGTGTTCCTGGTGGCTTTGCAGTATTTTTTTCCCCTAATACTCTGCACGCCCATAAAATTACAAGTGGGAATAAAATGTTCCTGAGAAAAAAAAGGAAATATAAAGATGAAGAAGGGCTCTGTGGTCCTAAACTGAGGTATTAGTAATAAAAGAATTCCTCTATTCATAGAACCTCAGTTTCTCCAACTGTAAGACTGGAGATTAGGCTAAAATGATGTCTAAGATCCCTTCCAAGTCTGCCATTCTGTGATTTATTATCCCTTGTTCTTAGATACTATCCAGATCTGATGTTCTCTGTTGTTAGGGCCATTCCATATTTAACCTTGTGGGTCAAGGATTTATTAGTGCTCAAGTCTTGGACTGAGAAGGAAAAAGATAAGCAGAAGAGAGAAACTTGGATTAAATCATCATTGCTCAGGACATAATTGGTTCTTGGTCTTTTGTATGTACTGAAATTTCCTGGAAGCCATCAGGCATTGGTCAACTTTCTCTTCAAAGATGAATACTTTAGGATCCTATATACTATATACTATATGACCTTTCTGCCTGCTATTCTGCATCTTCTATTCATTCCAGGGGTTCTATACCTATTTTTGCACTATGGACCCCTTTGACAATTTTAGGCCTTTAGGCCTCCAAAGAGTATCTCTATGAGGGAAGGGTAGAATGATTGTCAAAAATATGTGATATTTGAATAATTGTACTTTTAGCAGATGCAAAGATGCCATCTAATGAAAAGAATATGGAACTTGCAGCTGGAAGACCTTTTTGTTTTCATCTGTAAAATGGGGATAATAATAATCTTTGCCTTACAGAATTAGGAGGAAAAATACTTTGTAAACTGTAAAGTGTTATATAAGTAGGAGATAGTTTTTTTTAAAGCATAGAATCTTCATTTATTTATTTAAATAAGATGACTGGAATTTCTAAATTCCTTTTTCAGATCTATTAGTTTATGTTTCTCTATTAGGACAACTAACTGAGCTAACCGAGAGGAAGTTGTGGAAAGTGATTTGCTAATCTTAGATATCATAGAAATGCTGCTATTGACATAATTATGTATAATAATATTAATTGGAGGCTTTGGATCTCCTACTCTTGAATGAAGCTGTCTCTGTTCTTTGGGATAGGTTGTATTTTTTCTCTCTGGAAAAAAACATTAAAAACATATTAATCATTTTTCCATGTTAGAGGCTTAAGATTTATAGTCTTTCATATACAGACAATTTGCTGGGATGAACTATGTTTTTCTTACTGCTCTTGCGGGACTCTGTGAAGGCAGTCTGTGCAGCAAACACAGATGTTTCATGATACTCATCCTAGAGAAGTCCCTTGAGTTTAACTTGTCTCTGCCTCTGCATCTGGGAATCAGAAAGTACTCAAATTTATGGTCTATACCTCAGACCACTTAGCACATTGCAGGTGTTGGATAGATTCTGTTTCTCCACATTCTTAAATATATTATTTCTTTTCTACCATTCTTATTGCACCCATTCTAATTCTAGTCCTCGTTCCCTCTGGCCTGGATTAGTCTAATTGGCTTTTAAATTGCTCCATCCTCATCTATCCTTATTTATCCTTCATGTTTTTGTTATAGTCCACTGGATAGAATGCTGGGCCTAAAGTCAGGAAGTCCTGAGTTCAAATATAGCCTCAGATACTTATTAGTTGTGTGACCCTGAAAAAAGTCTTTTAACCTTTACTTGCCTCAGTTTCCCCAATTGCAAAATGTAGATAATAATAGCATCTACCTTTTAGGGTTGTTGTGAGGATCAAATAAGATGATATTTGTAAAGAATAAAAAAGTACTTATCTGTTCATATCCTTCCCATGGTCAAAAATCTTCATTGATAAATAAATATTACCTAATTTCTTTTTTGGTGTTCAAGTCTTTCTATAATCTGCTTCCAAATACTTTTCCAATCTTCTTTCATATTCTCCTTTCACTGTATGATATAAATCAAAATCTTCACTATTCCCTGCTCTCACTACTTTGGATGTCTCCAACAAATTTGTAATGCCCTGACTGACCTCACCTATAAAATGAGCTTGAGAAGGAAATGGCAAACCGCTTCAGAATCTTTGCCCAAAAAACCCCCCAAATGGGGTCATGAGGAATCAGACAAAACTGAAACAATTGAACAACAATAAGAGGGGCATTCTGGTATTTGTGTACAAGTGTTATCTCCCTTACTGGGAGCTTCTTGAAGGCAGGGATTATGTCTCACTTATATTTGTATCCAGAGGCATACATTGCACATAATAGGTGTTTAATAAATGTTTGTGGGTATGACCTGAGCGTGACGTTGAAAAAAAATTATTCTCTCCCGCTTTTCGATTCAATGGTTGTTTATTGATTTAATCAATGAAAGTGTTGTAAAAGGAGATATGAACAGATGGATATAAAGAGTTTCCACAAAATATCAGAATTGTAAAAGACCTCAGAGGCCATTGATTCCAACCCAAAGGATCAATTGTTAGGATATTTTCCTTTCATTAAGTCATTTTGAGGGTGGGCTAAATTAGTTTACTTTATAAGTTATCAGTAGATACTTTAAAGGTATGCCTTTTGTGGTATGTTGATGGGCATACAAGAAAATGAGAAACAACCCACAAAACTTACTCGTGATAGTAAATCTGTTGGAACCATTTTTTTTTTTTTTTTTTTGAGGGGAGTATTATCCCTTGCTTCTCTGATGAAATAGACACTGTTCTGTTTGGCTTTTAAAGTTTTTTCAGCTTATCTGTCCACATTACTATTTATTCCTTTTCATGTACTTTATGTTCCAACCAAATGAGGAAACTTTTTGTTCCTCCTGCACAATATGCCATCCCCTATCTCTGTGCCTTGCTATTGCTTGGCTCCTATGAATGGAATATACTCCATCCTCATTCTACCTCTTAGAATCTATCCATAGTTTTCTCTACTAATTGCTAATTCTCCTCCCTCTACTTTATTTTTTATAAATAATCTGATACCTTTATTTGTTTTAGAGTTATTACCAGTGATTTCCTAAAGGTAATTCTATTACATAACCAAACATTTAATTTAAAAAGGAGAAGAAAATCTTTGATAAGAGCTTTTGAAAGTAGTTGGGTCTGAAATGGCAAGGGAGGTGGTTACTTTGAGATGAGATCTCAAAAAGCTTTTTTTTTTTTAAACTTATAAATTATCCAAAGCTTATTTTCATGCTTCATATTTGGGGGCACAGTTTCATGAAATTGGTGGTAAATACATTTAAAAATAAAGAAAAGGTCAATCTGACACATAAATCAAATTTGCCTCTTTATAGACATACAATGGTCATCATAATTCTATAATTTGAAGGCTTGCAGAAAAAAAAAACAGACCAAAAAACTTTTTTAAAAACCTTATTTCTATTGACTTTTTTTTTTTTATTTTATATCACCTTCATTTCAAAATACAGTTATTCCTTCTATATCTTGGGGATTGTGGGTATGTGTATGGGGTATAGCCCCCATAATTAGGAAAATCCACATAAGATTTTTTTGGCCCTTCATACAAGAAAGTTTGAATTATTGTGATATTAAAAAATAAAATATGTTATTATACAATTCTCTACATATATTTTATGCATTTCCTTACTTCCTAACTTTTTCTGTGTCATGTGCTAGATTGCCATCATTAGTGGCTTCTGAAAAATTCCCATTTAATTTCTTTTGCCAACCTATGATATATTTAAATCTCAAAAGGGAAAGTCACAACACAGAAGAGATAATAGTATCTTTCTCTTCCTTTCCTATCCAGAATTCTATCCCTTTAACAACAAGGTGAGGTGAGGGGGAGCTGGGAGGAGGAAATATTGTGGTAGCTGGGAAGTAGTCTAGTGAAACCAGCTAACACAGAACATGTCTGGCAGTATATGTACCATTCTATACATTCTATAGTATTCTATATGTAGTATTCTGTACAGTAGGAGACTATTTACTACTTCTGGGCGGGGGCGCACCTCCAGAAACCAAGCTTGATCATTATAACTGTATAACATTCATGGAAAAAATTTTTGGTTCTTTTTCTTTGTGTTATACACAGTTTGTATATTGTTATCCTGGGTTTGCTTACTTCAGTTTTCACTTAAGTTTTCTTATATTTTTTATAATTCTTTATGTCTTATATTAACCAAGGAGCAATATTCCATTCTATTCATATACTTCACAAGCTAGCTTCAAATTACTTTTCTAGCCAGACAATAAATTCCTAAGAGGGAATTAGCCAGCACAATGAATAGAGTGCTGGACTTAAAATTAGGATGACTTGAGTTGAAATTTGATTTCAAATTCTTTGCTAAGCTGTGTGACCCTGGGCAAGTCACTTAATTCCTTAATGGTAACAATAATCTTATATTTATCATATATGTATATATACACACACACACACACACACGTATACAGATACATATATGTTGTTTTGACAGAAATCAAACTCTTTGAGATTAGTCTTTCTTTGTTTCCCTACCACTTACCATAGTTTCTGGCACAGAGTAGGCATGTAAATAACTTTTTTTTTTTTTTTGATCATTACAATTTGTTTAACCATTTTCCAATTGAAATACACTGATTTTTGTTCCATTTCTTTATTATTACAAAAAAGGCCTACTATGAATATTTTTGTAGTTATGAGATTTTTCTATCTGTGACCATTTTGAGTATATGCTTAGCAGTGGGATCCAAGAAAAATAAATCAAAGCCTTCTTCCACATAAGGGTCCTTCAGATGCTTGAAGACAAAGAATATATCCTCCTTAAGTTTTTCCCAGGCTAAATATAGTCACTCCAACAGATTCTTCATGACTCTTGAACAACTTGATCTCTCTTTCTCTCTTCAATGTCCTTAGTAAAAAAATGGTACTTGGAAATGAACCCAATCTTGTATCTGTGATTTGAATGATACAAACTACAGTAGGATTAATTATACTTTATAATCACTAAAAATACTTTTCATTTGAACTTTTGAGTTTTATCCTCATTTTATACATTATACATTACCCCATTTTATATGTGAAGTTGCATTTTTGGATCTAAATATGTCTTTACATTTATCTTTATTACAGTTCATCTTATTAGAGTCAACATTGAATTAACAGCCTTTTGGGTGACTGTTGCAGCACATATCTTTTTTAAAGACTCGGCTGTAACGCTCATCCCTTTAGAGACCTGGCTAGTTCATATTGAAACATCAATAACTATTTTTGGATCTAGCCATTCAACTAGTTTTGTAATATTTTTAGCCCTCATCTTTCCAAATTATTTATAATAATTATAGACTTTTTCAAATTATTTCCAAAAATTTAGGTAAATTACATCTTTTTGTTTTGTTAGTTATTTTTTTTAAATAACAGAAATTTGTTTTTTCTTTTTTCTGCCTTCACTTTTATATCTCCATAATGGCATTTTCTGATCTATTAGTCTTGAAACCCTTTTACAAAATGAAATTAGTTTGACATCACCTTTTTTTATGTAACCACACTGTTATTTACTAACTATACCTTAATAATCTATTCCAGAATTTTGCCAGATATACATTCAAATTCACTGGTCTATAATTTTCTGACTCTATTCTATTTCCTTTACTGAAAATTGGGACACCAATTTGCCTTTCTGCAATCCAGATTCTTCACAGAATCATTTCACATTGTAGGAAGTCTAGATTGCATCATAACTTTCATACAATGATGAAACCATGAATTGCAACACTTTTAAAAGAGGGGCTAGTTGTTCATTAAACGTATTTTTTGTGAACTTACTGTTTGTTTTCCCTAAAAGTCACTTGATTCTGCATATCTTTGAATACCCTTCCTTTTGGGTAGGCTTACTGGGTTACATTTACTTAAGTTTACTGCTTTAAATTGTGAAAACCTGATATTTCCTTTTCCATGTCACCTCTTTCACTATATATGACAAAGATATAATCATTATTATGGTGTTAATTGACTGTAAATGTTGTTCTGAAAAATCATTAGATTTACTTAAAGAGTAGAAATATTTCCTCCTTTTAGCTGGCTTCTAAAGACTGCTAATGAAGAATCTCAAAATTTTAGCCCTGGAGGATCCAATAAAATCATTTGGCCTAGTCATATAGAGATGAAAAAATTATATTCTAGAGAAGTAAAATTACATAATTGGTTGGTAGTAGGTCTAGGATTTCAAGACACAGATCTCTTGACTAATATAAAACTATTTAGAAAACCTTAAATTAAGAACTCCTAATCTCATCCAAGCCCCATATTTCATGGATCCTTAAGGGAAGTAGAACTCAGAGATAGAAAGCAATTGTTCAAGGTTACAATGGCTGAATTAGATTAACACTGCTATCCTCTGATTTCTCACAGAGTGTTTTTTCTACCATTTCAGTGCTAGATCTCTAATCTTCTTTGAAGACAGGATACTATGTTTTTCATCACTCAAAGTTTGAGTGGCCCTCTTCTCTGTGAACTTCACCTGTGGTGGCCTATCTTTGCCTGTTCTGAAAAGTTATATATTTATTTTGCTCAGCTGAAGCAACACTTTATTTCAAGGATAAAGATTTGCATTGAGGTTCCAGGGCCTAAAGCCTTTTCTGTATTTTTGCTTCTCACTTAATAGAAAGTGGATCAAAAGAGAGACCTTTGGTTTTACTAGTAAAAGTCAGTCAACAAGGATTTAAGCTTTTATTGTGTGCCTGCCACTCCCTCTTAAATCCAAATTACCTTCCTGATGTCTTGGTCCTCAATGACAAATAATACAGTACTAGTAAAAAACAACAACAACAACAATAACAAAACAAAACAAACAAACAAACAAAAAAAACTATTGTAATCCTCAAGGAGCAGATAGGATAACAGAGAAAACAACACTTAAATAAAAGATGAGAAGTGTCAGGGAGGGAAGAAGAAGTTGTGGATAGGGGTATGGTAGTGATATCTGGAGGAGTGTAGCCTTGGTAAGAAATGAATAAATATCTGGCTTATGTACCTTCCTTAAAATGACATTCTTGATGGACCCTTTTAAAAGATATATATTTTTTCTAATTACATGTAAAGATAGTTTTAAATATTCACTTTTTGATAAGATTTTGAGTTCCAAACTTTTCTTCCTTTTCCCTACTTCTTCCCTGCCTCCAAGATGGCAAGCAATCCAATATAGATTGTTCATGTGCAATCATGCCATATTCATGTTGTGAAAGAAGAAACAGAACAAAGGGAAAAACCATGAAAAAAACCATACAAAACTAAAAAAGTTAAAGCAATATGTTTCAATCTGTATTCAGACTCTGTAGTTCTTTCTCTGGATATGGATGACATTTTCTATCATGAATCTTTTGATACTGTCTTGAATCATTGTATTGCTGAGAAGACATAAATAAATCATATTTAAGTTATCACACTATTTTTGTTGCTGTGTACAATGTTCGTCTGGTTCTGCTTACTTCACTCAACATCAGTTCATGTTAAGTCTTCACAGGTTTTTCTGAAATCTGTTCATCATTTCTTTTTTTTTTTTAATTAAAGATTTTTATTTTTCAAAACATATTCATAGATAATTCTGCAACATTAGCCTTTGCAAAACCTTGTGTTCCAATTCCCCCCCCCCCACTCTCACCCCCTCCCCTAGATGGCAAATAGTCCAATATATGTTAAACGTGGTAGAAATATATGTTAAATCCAACATGTGCATACATATTTATACAGTTATCTTGCTGTACAAGAAAAATCAAATCAAACCAGAAAAGAAAATGATCAAAACAAAATGCAAGCAAATAACAACAAAAAGAGTGAGAATGCTATGCTGTGGTCCACACTCAGTTCCCACAGTCCTCTCTCTGGGTGTACATGGCTCTCTTCATCACTGAACAATTGGAACTGGTTTGAATCATCTCATTGTTGAAGAAACCCACGTCCATCAGAATTGATCATCATATAGTATCATTGTTGAAATATATAATGATCTCTTGGTTCTGCTCATTTCACTTAGCATCAATTCATGTAATTCTCTCCAAGCTTCTCTGTATTCATCCTGTTGGTCATTTCTTACAGAACAATAATACTCCATAATATTCCTATACCACAATTTATTCAGCCGTTCTCCAATTGATGGGCATCCACTGAGTTTCCAGTTTCTTGCCATTACACGAAGGCCTGCCACAAACATTTTTGCACATGTGGGTCTCCTTCCCTCCTTTAAGATCTTTGGCATAAAGATCCAGTAGAAACACTGCTGGGTCAAAGAGTATACACAGTTTGATAAATTTTTGAGCATAGTTCTAAATTGCTCTCCAGAATGGCTAGATCCGTTCACAATTCCACCAACAATGTATCAGTGTCATAATTTTCCCACATCCCCTCCAACATTTGTCATTATCTTTTCCTGTCATCTGCTTATCATTTTTTTCTTTTTCTTTTCTTTTCTTTTCTTTTTCTTTTTCTTTTTTTTTTTTGCTGAGAGAGTTGGGGTTAAGTGACTTGCCCAGGGTCACACAGACAGAAAGTGTTAAATGTCTGAGACCAGATTTGAACTCAGGTCCTCCTGATTTAGGGCTGGTGCTCAATCCACTGCACCACCTAGCTGCCCCCTTCTAATCATTTCTTATAACATAATATTATTCCATTTGGTGGAGCCTTTTAATCAAAGCTCAGTCCATACTAGGTGGGAGTTCTAGGGTTGAAATAATCTAAGGTGAGATTAAAGAGATTCTGTAGAAAGAATAATTTATTTAGGTTCAAATCTTTCCTCTGATACTTAGTAGCAGTGTGACTTTGGGCAAGTCATATATCCTGTCCAAGCTTCAGTTTGTATCATTTATAAAATCAAGATAATGATAGAAATTGCTATTGATAGGATTGTTGTGAAAATCATATGAGTTAATGTATGTAAAACATTTTACAAATCTTAAAGAACCTCTATTTTTGTTATTGTTCAATGGTATCTGACTCTTTGTGACCCCTTTTGGGATTTTCTTGGCTGAGATACTGGAGTGGTTTGCCATTTTCTTTTCCAATTCATTTTACAAATGAGAAAACTGAGGCAAATAGGTTTAAGTGACTTGTTCAGGGTCACACAGCTAGGAAGTATCTGAAGATATTTAGACCTGATGCTTTATCAATTGCATTACTTAGTTGCTTTATAGAGCTCTATAAATGTCATCCATTATTATAGTTATCATCAAGAAGGATATTTGCTTGAAATATTTTAATGTCTCATAGAAAAACCAATGGTCAGCAGTAGTAGTACATAATTTCTAATAGTAGATACTTATTTAATGCTTAATGACTGATTGATTGGTGCTAGGTGTGGTGGTGAAACAAGGGGGTGCTATATGAGGTAGTTTGATGTCAGAAAATTCTTCAAAGTGGCTGTGACCTCTTAGAATTTGGAGAATTTGAAACCCGATGGCCAGCTTATCCAGTGATGATTAAAACCTAAGAAAATCTGGCTCATGTCACCCAGTCTCACATGATGGTAAGCTGTTCCGAGAAGCCAATCTCTTGGCTAATATTTCTTTTAAATAAGGAAACTAACTTGGTAAACAAAATTAAGGTCAGAAGTCTGATGATTAGTGATTACAGGCCAGGGGCATTTGAGTTTTTTCAATATTAAGCCATCTGACCAGAAATCCATGTGATTCTTTTACAGTAACTAATTGAAGATATCCCAACTTTTTTCTTCCTTTTCAATCCCCATTTCTATTTTCCCATCTTCCTTTTCCCCATTTTCCCTTTTCTTTCAGGGATTTCTATAGTACTAGGCAGGATTTCTTTCACTTGTCTAGGAGACAAAAACCAGACTTCTGTTTCTTAGTCCCTAGCTCCATGAAAACCCAATTCATATAGTTTATCTCCACGAAACTTTCTCTGATGCTTCTTGTTAGACCATAACTGTTGCCTTGGCATATGTCTACTATTTATATTTATATTATAGTAATTTTATCTGATCAGTTTATGGACTTCACGAGGGCAAGGGGCAAGGATAAACTGTATTCTATACACATTGGAAAAATGTCTGTTGAATTGAATCCAAATCTGCTAACATCATACTTTCCAGCAGGCAGCTACAGTAACAGTTTTAACAAGCAAATGGTTAGGGTTTGCTGGTCTTTTAGTTGACATGTGCTAACACAATCAGGTAACTATGAAAAATAGTAGGTCTACATCTAACTAGGAATTTGGCAGACTGTTTGGGTTAATGGCCACATTTTAGACACTTGGGAAATGGGGATTGGTGCCATAGAGGGACATTGGACTAGAAGGTACAAACCCTAACTCCTGGCCCTGCAATTTATTCGTTATGTGACTTAAGGAAATTTAACTACCTTCCCTAAACTTTGATTTCCTCATCTTTAAAATCAGAGATAGCCAGGTCAGTATTGTAAGAAACAAAATATCTTACCAAACATTCCACTAACTCACTGATGAATGCAGGAAAGATTTATTTTATATTCTTACAAGAACAGGTGCCTAGGTAAGCGGACACATCTTTGAAACTCCAAAGGCACATTTTATTTCCTATCCTGAAATGCAAGCCCCTCCCCTGATTCTTCATTAATTGGATGTTACAAAAGTTACATATGATTCTCCATCCCTCATCACATAGCCAGTCCCTGCTCCCAAGGAGCTTACATTCTTTTGGGGGAAGATAATAAAACAAGTCTTTGTGGGTTTCAGTTTTCTAATTTCAGTTTATTTCTCCAATTTAATCTTCATAACTGTGGAAACCAAATGCCCATCCATTTCTCACAAGTATTTTCTTACAACTTATTGTGAGGATCAGCCAAGAAGCAGTATAGGATTGTGGAAAAGTTAGGATTTAAGAGATTAGCCCTGACACTGGTCTAGGTCCTTGGGCAAACCTCTTTCACTCTCTAGATCTAAGTTTTTTTTGTCTACATTATGATTCTCCAAGATAACTTGCATGCAAAGCTTTTGCAAACTTTAAAATATTAAATACCAAATATTATTGTTAGAGCTAATAATAGAATTTGGCTCTGTGCTGCTCAGTGTTTATCAGTGATTGGGGTGAAGACATAGATGGCATGCTTTTCACATTTGCAGATGACATGAAGGTAAAAGAAATAATTTAAAACATTATTTGACTGATGCAGGATCATAAAGGACCTTATTCTTATGACTGTAAGTCATACTTGAGTAAGTAAAGTGAAGTTAATTAAGATGGTAAAATTCAGTAGATGCAATTGTCTGCCCTGGGCTTCACTTAACTGCATATATAAAAAAAAGCTACTTAGCAGTTATTACAGAAAAGACCTAGGGACTTTAGTAGCCCACAAATTCAATATGAATAATGTTAATCAACAATCATTTATCAAATACTTAGTATAATTAATCATTTATATAAATAAACATTTATTAAGCACCTTCTATGTGCCAGGCACTGTTGTCAGTCTTTAAGAGATACAGTTATCAAACAAATTTATGTATTTTTGAGACATTAAAAAGTACTGTAATATCTAGGCCAAAGGAGGCTATAGTTGCACTGTAATTTTCCCTGGCTAGGGTACATCTGGAGGATTGTGTTCAGTTCAAACTACCATATTTCCAAAAGGGAATTGAAAGGTGGAACTTATCTAATTAGATTAGCCAGCATGAGAAACTTTAAAGCCACATTTTAGGAAGACTCAATATAAGACATTTAGCCTTCTTCTAGGATGATATGGCAACAGTTTTCAAAAACTTGGAGAGCCTGGCATGAGGAGGAGTATTTAGCATTGTTCTCTCAGGCCCCTTGGGCAAAACTGGGAACGATAATTCTAAATTATAGGGAGGCAGATTTTGGCCCACCATAAGGAAAACTTCCTAACCCTTAGAGCTGTCCAAAAATGGAATGTGCTGCTGAAGAGGGTGGGGAACTCCCTGAAGGGCTTTGATGTAGCCTGGATAACCCCTTGTCAGGGAATTCATTCTTTCCATATGAGCTGGATTTTGTGAGGATTAACGGTTTATGGAGGTTGCATTGATTAAATTGGTGATTTCTTTTTAGAGCAGATAGAACAACTTTGATGGGAGAGTAATGCAGCAAAGAGGTTGGTAGGAGGTGCAGTGGATAGGAGGTGCAGCTCAGAGTTCTGGGCTGGAATCAGGAGGACCTGAGTTCAAATCTACCAGCAGATACTGGGGGTAAATCATGTAACCTCTGTTTGCCTTAGTGTCCTTTCTGTAAAACGAAGTTAATAACAGCACTTAACTCAGAAAAGTTGTAAGGATCAAATGAAGTCATATTTGTAAAGCAGCACAACAGTTTCTGGCACATGGAGCTATATGAATACTTATTTGAATATTTTCCCCCACCTCCCTTCCTCTAATGTTGGGAAGGGAACTCTCTTTGGTGGTATCATGGATGGGGATGATACCATGTGTAACACCATCCTGAGTTTCATGTCATCCACAAATCTGACAGCCTTGCCATATATCTAAATAATTAATAAACATGTTGAACTGCATGGACACTTCCCTCTAAATTGACTGATGGACTAATTAATTAATGACTATTCTTTGAGTCTAGTTTAACCATCATAACATGACAAATATCGCCAAATGCTTTATTGAAACATAAGTATATGATATTTATCTCTTTTTCCCGATCTACCCATCTAGGTGCTCTGTCAAAAAGGGAAATGATATTCTAAATTGACATTCTGAGTTGACATTACCCAAACCATGCTAGTTTTTAGTGATTCCCTCCCCATCCCCACTTATCATCTTCCTTTTCTGCATTGTGTTTCTCCATTAAATTATAAGCTCCTTGAAGCAGAGACTTTTTATCCCTGTAGTGTATCCTTAATACTTAGCATAAGGTCTGACATATAGTGGATAATTAATAAATGTTTATTATCTGACTGACTACTGTTTTCCTTGCTAAATCCATAAAATGTTCCTCAATTATTTATTTTAGATTTTTTGCCAGGAATAAAAATCAAGATTGTGGCTCTATAGTTTCTTCTCTTCCACCCCACCCCCAAATTAACCCACCTGTCCATTTCTAATCTTATGCCACTCCTCTTGTTCTCTAAGATTTTTTAGAGACTACCTATAAGAGCTCAGAAATCTCTTCTGCCAATTATTTTGATATTCCAGAACATAGTCCAACATGTCCTGGTGATTTGAATTAACTAAAAGCAGCTAAAAGTTATCTGATCTCTGATTATCTTATTCTCTACTTATTCTGAGTTTTCATTCTTTGGTAACTTTTTTGGAGGGTTCTATGTTTCCCAGTCCTGAGATAATTTTTTCTTGGAAGAGAAGGTTAAAATAAAGTAAGGATTAAACAATTTGCCTTCATGCTGTCATCTGCCTTTCAAGTTTTATGATTATATGGCTGTACTTTTGTTTCTTATATGTGACTTTTAAAGGTCTAAATATGTTGATATATTTTTTGTCTTCTTGTGTATGATTTGATCTTTTTGGTGAGCTCTCTTTTTTCTTCACTTGAATAATTTCTGCTCGTATCTTAAAATTCTTATTCTTAAACACTTCTTATTTAAGCCTGATTTCCCTCTTCAAAGTTTTAAGCCATTAAAGCCTATCTAACTTATCTCCAAACAAATTAAAATTTTATTACAATGCCAATATACAATAAAACATAACAATCCTTTGAACTCTCTAAATATAAAGTTCGCTGTTCATACCTCTCACGGATATTTGTTTCTTTTGTATATATTCCAGTAGTCTTATAAATTGAAATACTTTAGCTTTGGCCATAATCATTTTGGCACATTACATTTACTTTTCATTGAAAATAGGAAAGTAGATTTATTAAACACACAAAACTAAAATATTCATTAATCATGTTAAAGAGAAACTATTAATATTATACTCTGCATTAAGGAGAAGTTTTCTAGAAATAATTTTGATTATTTTATCGTTTTTCTAAATCTAAGCATTTTGTAGCTGACTTCCCTGGCTTTCTCTAAATCTCAGCTAAAATCCCACCTTTTGCTAGAAGCCTTTCCTAATCCCCTTTAAGAGAAGTACTTTCCTTCTTTGATTACCTTTTGGGGGGTACTTATTGTTAACACATATCTCCCTTATTAGATTATGAGTTCCTTGAGGGCAGCTTTTTGCCTTTCATTGTTTGTATCCCCAGTCCTTAGGACCAAACCTGGAAAGTGGTAATAATTAATCAATTAACATTTATCAAATGCTTGCTTTCTGCCAGGCAAAGTGCTAAATCCTAAGCATTCAAAAGAGACAAAAGATAATCCCTGTAGTCATGGGGCACACAATCTAATGAGGGAGACAATATGTAAATAACTATATTATAAAGCAATCCATATTATAGGATAAAAAGGAAGTAATTAACGAAGTGGGAAGGCACTAAAATTAAGATAAGTTGAAAAAGGACTCCTATAAAAAAATGGGATGCTAATTGGGACTTAATAGAAGCCAAGGAAGTTCATTGGCAGAGTTGAGGAGGAGGAGTATTCCAGGCAGGAGGGAGAACCAGGGAAAATTCCATAAAGCAAGAGATGGAGTGTCTTGTTCTATGAACTTCCAGGAACCCATTGATACTGGAACAAAGAATAGGTAATAGGGAGTAAAGTGTAAGAAAACTGAAAAGGAAGGATGGTTCTTTGAGTTCTTCAAATCAGAAAAGAAGCTAAATAAAGTAGCCCCTAAAAATTTCTCTACTCTGTCTCTCTCTCACAGACACAGATACACACATACCCTAAAGTCTTAGTGCCATTTTAAGCTTTATTAAAATAATTCTAAGACTTTTGGGACACTATATATTTCATACTGCTGAATGCAGCTTTTACAATTTGTTACAGTCTGGGATTTTTCAAGGTCATGGTCTTCTGACTTTTTGTTATAAACCAAAAAATAAAAGTACACAGGCTTTGCAGACTGTATTATTTTGTCCTGTGATTAGGTACCAAGTACTCTCTATTTTCCCAAAGTGGGGCTGTCTAGGAGTAGTCTTTGTTCTCTTTGTATTCTAGTTCGACCTTGAATTCACTGTTTCTTTTCTACATAGGCAAATTAGATAATACTCCAAAAAATTGTTACAAATAGTTTAAATGTCTTTAAGGATCACCCTAATTTAATGTGGAAGGGAGTAAAAATGACTTTGTAGATTATGTTCTACCAAGTTTGGATCTGGGAGTTACAATCTAAACATGCATTGTTTTTCTTGTCATGTTTTAATTCTAGTTTAAATTCTGAATAAGGTTTGGTTTCAGAGCTGTTAATCCAGGCAATATATCTTCATACTACTACCCCAAAGTGTAATATATCTATGTTAACAAGATGGGAACAGTGCCTTTCAAAGGAAGGGATCATCAGAAAATCTGCTTCCTTCATAACAGTCTCTCTTCTTCTTTTCAATCCTGCTATGTATCCATAGGAAGCAATTTAGTATTTGTTATGTGCCACAAAGAAGCATTATTATGATTTCAGTATATTTTTATGGGGTTAGCTTGATGGCTCAGTGCAGAAAGTATCAGGCTTGGAATCAGGAAGACTCCTTTTCATGAGTTCAAATCTGGCCTCAGACACTTACTAGCTGTGTGACCCTGGGCAAGTCTCTTAACCCTGTTTGCCTCAGTTTCCTTATCTGTTAAATGAGTTGGATAAGTAAATGGCAAACTTACCCCAGTTTCTTTGCCAAGACAATGTCAAATGAGGTCATGAAGAGTCAGACATGAGTAACAACAAAATGTCTTTTATGAGAACCCCAGTAAATAGTCCATTAATAGCATGATCAAATATGGCCATCATGAACTTTATGATCAAATTGTCACTTGTCCTCAAGGTCCTGTCATGTGTGCCCTTCCAGTGAACAAGTATTTGTTAAGTGCTTATTATGTTCCTTGTACTTTGCTAAGTGCTAGGGATACAACAAAAGGCAAAAACATATTCTAATGGAAGAGGTGGCTTGTAAATAAGTATGTTCATACATGGTATATCCTGAGTATATTAGTAAGCTGTGCTTCTTTGTTGGTCAGAATCAGATCCAGAATGATACTACTCCTTCTGATTTTCTTTACTCTTGAGAGATGAAATTATCTTCAAGGCAAGTCAGAAATACAGCTGTTCTGCTTTTGACAGAAGGAGTACCAACAGTAATGTATATCATAGAAGTCTCCCAACATTAGAATATTGTGCTTCTAAGGCAGATTTCTGATGCATTTCTCAAACTTCTCTTTAATTCCTTCTTCTGTCCTGGTGGTCTGTAGTATACTCTTGAAACAGTATAATTTCCCTTTCCACTTCTGTTGCTACTCACCCAAATCCTTTCAGTTATGTTTCCCCTCAGGTTTCTAGATTTCTTCCTATGAATATATAATCTTAATATGCAAGGCTGTTGCACAAGTTCCTTTATGTATTATATTTCTTTTAAACACGGCATACACTTTCAGAGCCAAAGTCTGGTTAAGAGACTCATCAAGATTTATGATACCTCACAGGTCAAATTTGGAATTATGGGTTCAATTCAACGAACATTTATTAAGCACCTACCACTGAGTTCCTTGAGGGCAGGAATTTTGCCTTTATTTGTATCCCTAGTGCTTAGCACATAGTAATAATAATAATAGCTAGAATTTAATATAACATTTTATAGTTTGCAAAGCACTTTTAAAAATCTCAGTTTGTCCTTACAATATCTCTGGAAGGTAGGTGTTATTATTATTTCCATCTTAATTTCCTCCATTACTTTCCAGCTTAATGGAAAATGACTTGCCCAGTGTCATATAATTAGTGAATTTCCGAATGTGGATTTGAACTCAGGATTTCCTGACTCCAAATCCAGCAATCTATCTGCTGTGCCACCTAGCTGCCTCTTGTAATAGGGACTTAATAAATGCTTATTATATGAATGACTGACTACTCAGCACATAGTAAGCATTTTACAAATGCTTGACAGAGTTACAAGATTTAGAGATTTACAAGATTTTGAGTTCCAAATTTTTCTCCTCTCCCTTCCCTCTTTTGAAGATAATAGGCAGTTTGATATAGTTTATACATGTGCTGTCGTATAAAACATATTTTCTTATCAGTCACAGTTGCAAAAGAAGAAACAAACAAAAAGAAGAAAAAACATAAGAATAAAGCAAGTGAAAATAATATGCTTCAATCTGCATTCAAAGTCCATCAGTTCTTTATCTGGATTTGGATAGCATTTTCCTCTGTGAATTTTTTCTATTTGTCTTGGATCATCAGTGTGTTGCTAAGAAGAACTGAGTCATTCATAGTTGATCATTATACAGTGTTGCTGATACTATGTACAATGTTTTCCTGGTTCTGTTCATTTCACTTCAGAAGCATCTTTTTAAATGCATAAAATGAAACACATCGGGTTAAATTACAAATATAACCCAATTATATTGAAATATAGTTAATAATAACAACACTAATATTTATATAGTTCATTTAGTTCTGCCAGGCATTTTACAAATATTATTTTAGCCTTATAACAATTCTGGGAGGGGGATGCTATTATTATCCCCATTTTACAGCTGAAGAATTTGAGGTAGGTCAAAGTTAAGTGACTTGCCTGAGAACTTATAGCCAGTAACTGAGGTTTTCCTAATTCAAGGTCCAGGACTCTGTACACTGTATCTCTCCCTGGCCAATATGAAAAGAATAAACAAAAAAAAGCAAAAGCCCCCAAATTTATGGACCCCAGATTAAGAACCCCTGTTCTAGTCTAGTTAAACTCTACTATCTGATAGATGGGGAAAATAGAGGTAAAGTGGTTTGTTGAATATCAATAGCTAGTAACTGTCAGAGCCAAGACTAGGACCTGCCTACTCATCTGGTACCAATTTTACTTGAAGTGGTGGTTGTCATGGGTTCACTTTATAAAGGCACAAATTAAGTTGTTTTTTAAGGTTTGCAAAGTACTTTCCTCACATCAAATCCAGAAGGTAGCCCACATAGATAATCCTATTCCCATTTTACAAATGAGGAAACTGAGTCTTAAGAAGTGACCCAGTATCATTCAGCTAAGAAATTTAGGAATCAGAATTTAAACCCAAATTTCTCTTGATGTAAAGTTCAGGACTCTTTCTACAGGGCCATGGTGAGACATAGCTCAGAAACTGTGTCTTTAATTAGCATGAATGGGCATGTAGACTATGTCCCTATGCATGCATATATATATATATATATATATATTAGCATTTCTCTCTCGTACTCTTTGCTGCCACCTTGCTCTCAGGACTGGACTTTGGCTCCCTTTTCTTAAATTAGAACATCCGAAAAGTGGGACAAGGGTCAACATTCTTTTTCTTCCTTTAACTGGCCTGAAATTTCAGTGGCCAAAGGGACTTAACTTAGCCGGGCTCTCTGTAAAAAGAGACAGCTATTGACAGTAGGAAATGTTGGGAGGATTGATAAAATAATATTTAGGAAATTCTCTGTAGAGCAAAGACTTGAGAAGCTTCCATGTCCAAATGGGGGTATGGAAGTCAAGTGGTGTATGTCCTGCCAAGTTGGAAAGGCCTTGTATAAAGGTATTTTGATGCACTCTGTGTGGTTGTCTGTAGATTGACATAAATGAATAAGGAGAAACTTGTCCCTAGGATTTTGGCTATTAGGTAATATATATGTATATGTATATATACACAAATAGATATATATGCACACATGAATTTACACACATAGATGTATTTATACACATTTATACATATATATGTAAATACATATCTACATGTACATATATATATATATATATATATATATATATATATTTATTTATTTTTTTCATGAAGACAGTTTACAACAACAAGCCTTATTAGCTTGGGGCTCATGTTTAGATATTTGTGGATCAGTGAATTTTGATGGGAATAAAATTATATCTTTATTTCAATTTACTTGGTTTCCCTTATGTATCTATATATTTTATTTTATGTACTTAAAAACATTTTTCTGAGAAGAGGTCACAGTCTTAAGGGGACCATAGGTTTCTCTAGACAGTCAAAGGATGCCCGTGACTCAAAACGTGTTAAGAACTCCTGTTCGTTGGTTGTTGTCCTTTGTAATCAAATAGGTTAAAAATGATATCATTTTTGAAGCCAAACATACCTTTGCCTAAAAGAACTCCTGTAATATGGCATGAAGGGATTGAATTGTTAGAGAAAATATTAACAGTGATCAAGTCACAAATCTGTCAAAGTTAAAGACCTTTTTTTTGTATAAAGTATTCCTCATATAACATATAATTAGATGATAAATTTAGTAATCAAGTATTTAGCTAATCTATTAATCCAGCAATTAGGTGGAACAGTAGATAGAGTGCCAGACTTGGAGTCAGGAAGACTCATTTTCCTGACTTTAAATTTTATCTCAGGCATTTACTAATTGTGTGACCTGGGCAAGTCAAAACTATTTGCCTCAATTTCTTCATCTGTAAAATGAGCTGAAGAAGGAAATGGTATCTTTGCCAAGAAAACCCTAAATGAAGATCATCAAGAGTTGGACATGATTGAAAAGATTAAACAAACTCACCCAACAGTTATTTATTAACTGCTTCCCATGCATAAAAGATTAGACAAAGACAGAAAGATAAAATTAAAACCAAAAACAAGGAATACGTATTTTGACTGATTATAAAATCTAAATCTAACATCTAAAAATCCCAAGATAGTTCAGGTATACCATCCTGAATCTGGAAGATTATAGTTATCAATGGTAGATTCTGGTATAAAATTTGATCCTCTTCCTCTTCAAAGAAACTTTTCAGTTAAGCTTGAGGAAGTGTTATATATCATTTCATTTCATGGAATTGGAATGCTTTAATTCTGTCTAGTACTATCTATTTTTCAATTATTGACACATGGTTTTCCAATTTCTTTTAGTTTCTGAGCAGCCAGAAAAAAAGTGTTTGATGGATCCAGAATATTCAGCACAATTTTGCTGCCTTTTGCAAATAGAAGCTGGATAAGGATTCCAAAATTCAATTTTGGACAAGACACACAGTCTGTTTAATTGTTGTCCAACTTGTGGAGTTTGTGACAACTCTTACCAACTTTCTCTGACTTGGTCAACTTTTGACAGAATTTCACCTAATCCTCATTCCTCTAGAAGAGGAGAAGAAAGATAAGATAAAGTTCTTGTTTGCCATGCAGTGTTCTTTGGTGCTGTGGGAGATATCAAAGTAGGATAAAGCACAACCTCTGCACTTATGGAACTAAATATTTTGTTGGGATGATACATGCGACACACCTCCAAATTAAATAATAGTATGGGATAGACAATCGGGTATTGAGTTGTGTGGCTCAGTCACAAAGAGCTATTCAGAGAAGTCAGAGATGAATGGGAGCTAAAATAGTCAGGGACGTTTGGGGGGCAGAGGGCTAGAGCTGGCAAAATGTGTTTATTTGGGTGGCAAGCACGGAGGATGATATTCTAGGTGGGGCTAAATTGGGGAAGAACATTACAAGAATTAGGAGCCTCCTTCTTCCTAACTCTTATTTATTCTTTGATGAAAAAAGAAAGCTAAAGAAAGATCTTTTTGTTCTTGAGTAGGCCTACAGCTCTTTGCCTTCCTTGATTATAATGGCAATGAGCAAAAACCTTAGTAACCTTACTTCTCTCCCTCTTTCTTAAACAGTAGTACTTCATTAATTTTTTTGTTTATATAAAATTTTTTTAACATTCATTTTTAAAAATTTTGAGTTCCAAATTCTTCCTCCTTCCCTACTCCTCTCTCTCTGAGAAGGAAAGCAATTTGATATTTATTATATAATATGAAATCATGCAAAACATATGTCCATATTGGTCACATTATAAAAGAAAACAGACAAAAAACTCCAAGGAAAATAAAGAAGGTTTAAAAAATATGATTCAATCTGTACTCGGAGTGCATCAGTTCTCTTTCTGGAGGTAGAGAGCATTTTTCATTATAGGGTCTTTGGAATTATCTTGGATCATTGTATTGATCAGAGTAACTAAGAAAGATTGTTATCTTAAAGGTGTTGGTTTTTTTTTTAAGCTATCTGCTTCTATTGCAGTCACTGAACATTTAGTTAAAAAAAACAAACAACCTATCACTGTTTCATGGAGAAGAAACATTTATTAAACCCTACTGTGTACATAGCACTGTGCTAGGTACTAGGAAGGTTGTTGCCTTCATAGAACTTGCATTCTAGTTGGGGATAAGACATAAACTTTACTAGCTGCAATACCAAATATATTAGATTTCTGAAGACACAACCTCTCTTAATTGTAGTGCTTTTTCTCTGTTAATTAGTTTCTGTTCATCTTGTATACACACTAATATTCAAAACCTTTTCAGCTTGAGAGAAGCAGCAAGGCATAGAGGAGACATCAGTGGAATAGGAGTTTGGAGGACCTAGGTTTGAACCTGGATTCTGATAAACTTGTGTGGGCATGGAACCATGTCTGAGCAAGCTACTTCACTACCCTGTGCCTCAGTCTCCTCATCTGTAGAATGAGTAGAATGGCTATAATTCTTATCTCACAGGAATGTTGTGTGGTTCAATTATAAAGTCCTTTGCAAGCCTTAACAAGTTACATAAATGTCAGTTACCAAATTCATTATCATCATCTTTATGAGTCTTAATTCTGGTTTCTAATTGCCATTAAAAAACCCACAAAACTTTCTATCACTTTTACAAAGAAGATTTTGTGTGACATGGTATAGGTTTTGTACTGTGTGATATAATCTCAAGTATAAAAATTAAAATTCTTTGCAATCTTTTTATTTCTTCTAAACTCATATTGCAAACATAAATATTTATCAATCTATAGAATTTGCAGTATCATTTTGAAGAAACAAAAAAGTTACTCGAAATTGTCAACATATACAAAATTAAACTCATCACCTTTCTTTGACAACCTATTACTCCTCTGATTTCATTCAATTAAACTACCTATTTCCCAGTCACTTAGGTTTAGAGCTGGGAGTTGACTATCTTGAGCATTTAACTCCTTACCCCTTGTCTCCTCACATTCAATCAGAAATCAATTTTTCTTGTTTCTGCCACTTGAGTTTCTCTCACATCCATCCCTTCCTCTCCATTCCTAAGGCCACCATTATATTTTGAGTTATCATTATCTCTTTTCTAGTAGATAGGACCTGGTAGACCTTCCTGCCTCTTGTCCTTCTCATACTGAAATCCATTTTTCACTGGCCTTGCCTGCTCAGGTGAAATCATGCAAAACATACGTTCTCAGAAGTCAGAAGTCTTACTAATTTCCCATTGCCTACCAAATAAAATCCAAAGTTCTTTTCATGGCATCAAAACACCTCCACAAAGGCATACTTCCTTCCCAGTATTATTTCATATTTTTATCTGCATTTTCTGTTCCTCCCAAGTTGGACACTCCATTTCCTCCAATAATGCTTATAAGATTCTAATTAGTTAACTTTTGATTTACATATCTATTCTTCAGTATTAGACAATAAGTTTCCAAATGGCAGTAACTGGGTTATTCATCTGTGTTTTTTCCTTAATATACTGGGGCATCTTCTCAGTTGATAAGCACTTATTAAGTACCTGTTATGTGCCAGGTTTTGAGTTAGACTCTGAGGATTCAAAGACAAAAAAGCAATTGTTCTTGTCCCCACTGAGGAGTTTAAGTTGGGAATGTGTGTGTATGTGAAGGGGAACATTAACGAGTAAAGGCAAAGCAATTTTCTGGGGTTCTACTTTAGCAACTTCAGGGAGACTGAAAGGCCTCATGTAGTAGGTGGCATCTAAATTGAGCTTTCAAGGAAGTAGATATTCTGAGAGGCAGAGATGAAGAAGGAATAGTTTTCAGGAAAACTCTCTGGACAAAGACACAGAGATAGAACACTGAATATCCTAAGACAGGCTAGTTTGATTAGAATGGAGTTTACAAAAAAGAAAATATGAAGTATGATCAACCTGGAAAAAGTGTCTAGAGCTGGAACGAATCTGCCAAAGAGTTTGTGTTTGAGTTTAGAAGCAGTAGAGAAACACTGGAGCTTTTTGAGCAGGAGAGTGATGGTTAGCCTTATGCTTTAGGAATATCAATTTGGCTGCTAGATAGGGAATGAATTCAGGAGGAAAGAGACAGGAGGCAGAAAGACCAATTGGTGAAGGTGCCTTAACACTTGTGGGTTCAGTGAATGAATGAATTGATGCAGATTTACATAGCCATAGTTAAGAACTTTTAGATAGCCCCTACCTATGAGTATTAAATTTAAGGATAAATATTATATATCATATTCATTTTATTGTATGTTTATAAACAAGCAAATAAGTACATATATGCATACAACAATGTACCCACATGTGTACATATTTATATGAATGCATTTATCTACACACACACACACACACACACACACACACATAGTCTTGGAGAAATATCAGTTCAAGGCCTCCAACTCTTTGTGATGGCAGTCTCCCTTGGTCTTTCAGTTCAAAAACCTGAGGCACATATGCCCTTGAATGGTGCTTTCTCAAAAGTAAGTATATAGAAGTGCTTTTTTTATGTAGCTGGTAGAGATAAAAAGATACCATCATAAAGGATAAATGGTCGCAAGTACTAATAACTGAGTCAGTGTTGGTATGATAATAATAGCAATAATAATAATGATACCAACTAATTTACCATAATTTCTAGCATCTAATTGATGCTTAGTAAATGTTATTGATTGAGGCTTATAGAGTTATTTCCATTATTTGATTCTTGCAATAAGCCTGTGAGTTGATCTGAAGAAAGAATTATTTCTATTTTATGTATAAGGAGTCTGTGCCTGAGAAATCCACTGACTTTCCCAGGGTCACATATTTAGTAAGTATTGTAAGCAGAATTTGGGTCTACTTGGTGCTTAAGTCTTGCTTGAGAATTACCAGCATGCAAAAGAGTCCTGAGCTTGGAGTGTGCACATTTCGGTTCAGGTCCTGGCTCCAACTCTTAGTGTATGCAGGACCTTGAACAAGTTACTTCAATTGTAAATCCCCTCCTCTGTAAAGGGGGAAGGGATAATAACATTTATTTGCTTGTACCATCTTCTTCATGGAATTGGGAAGAATATTTTGTAAATCAAAACATTCTCTGATGACCTTAACAACCCTTATTAAGCTCTTGTATGTCAGGAACTGTCATAAGTGCTTGGGATACAAAAGTTCTAGAGAGGGGGTGAGAGACACAAGTAACTGTGTACATATACAATATTTACAGTGGAAGTGGAAGATAATCTCTGAGAGAAGGCACTAGTAATAAGTGAAGGGTGGGGAAAGCTTTTCATGCAAGTTGAGATTTGAACTGAGCTTGAAGCAAGCCAGAGGATCCAGGAAGCAGAGGTAGAAGGGTGTTCCAGGCATAGTGGTGAATAACATGGCAAAGGCATGGAGTTGGAAATGCATTTCTGGCATGCTTTAAGGTTTTTAAAATGAGGTAGGTAGGACAAACAGTTTTGTCCCCATTTATTAGATAAAGAAACTGAGGATCAAAGAGGTTAAATGCCTTGTTAGAGAGTGTGGGAGCTAGGGTTCAAAGTCTTGTCTTTTGACTTTGAATCCAGCCCTGTTTTCCACCATGCCATGGTAGCCTTTGCCAGTTATAGGCAATTATGTTTATTGCCTGTCAAATGCACAAGTGTCTATGTTAAAGGGTATGCCAGCTGTGTATCACTGACATGAATGAATAAACAACCTCTCTGCCTGTGACTGGCTCCTGGTAGGATTAGTGTTAACAGATTAGTTTAGGGATTGAATTCCCATGACACAGCTTATATTTACATAGTGGTCTAGGGTGGTGTGGGACTGCTTGTGGCCATTTGGAAACTGGCAGCACCAATTGACCAGAGTGATTTCCAGCATTTGGGGAAGGGATGATTGGTGGCTAGCAAGCTCATTTAGCAGATTGTTGGGAAAAGTGGAAGATTTTCAGAAAAGTCACCTTTACTGAAGAGGGGATAGTCACCACAGAGAGAATGGTATAGGCTATATGAGACAGAATGTGACTCACATTTTCGTCTTGCTAGTCAGGTCTGCGTGTTTCTAATTATGAACACACGATATTACACAATATTACAACATAGAAGAACGTGTATTGTTTTAGTGGGATGTGAGTCACTCCCTGACGAAAGACCGATGCCCTTTATCATTCTGGTACCATGGAGAGGGAAAAGTGGAAGCTTAGTACCACCTATTCAGCTATTGCCCAATGACCTTCACCTGTGTCAAATCAACTAGACAAATGAGGGAATTTGAGGGACACAGAATTATGTGATGCAGCAAGGTCTACTAGAAAAAACATAGATTTTAGAGATAGAGGACTTAATTTCACAGCTTACCAACTTTGTGCCTCTGGAAAAATCATTTAGTCTATCTCAACTACAATTATCTATAATCATCTATAAAATGAGAGAGGTACTAGTTACATTTGTGTGGATCAAATGAGAGGTGAAATGACTTATTTCACAACTAATTTCTGTCAGAGTATCCATAAGTAACTAATCTAGCTGAATTAGTTCTTGCTTTTTTTTTTTTTTTTTTTTTTTTTTAGTCTTTGCTTTAGCATTGACTGATCTCTTGAAACATGGAGTACCACTTAGAGAAAGGAAATCTCAGTTCAAATGCTGTCTTTGATGTTGATTAGCTGTGTAACAAGTTAATTCTCTAAGGCTCAATTTTCTTATCTGTAAAATGGGAAAATATTAGCACTCACTTTCCAGGGG
This sequence comes from Sarcophilus harrisii, assembly GCF_902635505.1. NCBI lineage: Eukaryota > Metazoa > Chordata > Mammalia > Dasyuromorphia > Dasyuridae > Sarcophilus > Sarcophilus harrisii. The sequence goes on along the minus strand of NC_045428.1, from coordinate 509,847,212 downwards.
TGTTGTAAACATCAAATGAAATAATATGACAATTTAGGTATATGTAATTAAATTTAAATTTATTAAATTGCTTCAGTAGTTAGTTAAGAATTACTTTGAAACTGATGAAGTGAAAGCAACCTATGAAACATTTAGTTTTGTATACATTTAATAGCTTAAAACCACACTGAGGACATCCTACCTAGCCCATTATAAAGTGCTGTCTTAGATGCTGTCTTATCTCATAATGATTTTTGTTTGTTTGCTTTTTGTGTGATTAAGTGACTTGCCCAGGGTCACACAGCTAGGAAACATTAAATGTCTGAGGTCACATTTGAACTCAGGTCCTCCTGAGTCGGGGCCAGTTCTCTATCCACTGTGCTTTCTAGCTTTCCTCATGATAGGTGATAAAGATGGTGATAAATATTTCTATAGCACCCTGAAATTTGTTGTCCCTATTTTATAGATGAGATCCCAGTAGCTTGGAGAGAAAATGCAGCCTGTCCAAGGCCACACAATTAGAAAGTAGTGCCCCAGAGACTTGAACTCTGCCTCCAAATCCACTGTGTACCGCTGTGGTTTTGTTTTTGTTTCCACAATAGCCTGTAGCTTTTCAAGACACTGGGCTCCTTGCCATTCCTCTGCTGTTTCCTGTTAGTCTCTGCTCTTATCTCTGCTCGGGTATAATGAGGAATGCTCCCAAGCCAGAGGGCTTTGTGTGTCCTCTTTTGTCACAACTCCCTCGCTCTTTCCATCACGAATGGCATAGTATCAACCAGCAAACATTTATTAAGTGCCTATTATGTGCAAGAACTTGGGACAAAAAAGAGCAAAAGGCTATCCTTGCCCTCCAGGAGCTTGCATTCTAAAAGTGACCCTAGGCTTTCTCTGTGACCACTGGTTCTCAGTCTTCTGATGGCCCTTGGCAGAGACTGTGCTATGCTTTTTCACATGTTGAGACATTTTAGAGGATCTGATTTGTTTTGAGAACCTGGAATGATCTATTCACCCTCCTATTTCCTGGCCTACCAGATTCCTTTCAAGAATTAGATCAAACCCTGCCTCCTAAGGGAAATCTTTCCTGGTCTTCTTCACTGCCAGGGCCTTCCCTCTAAGATGACCTTTCATTTATCTTCTTCAGTATAATATGACTTCTGTGGCAGAGCTTGTATTGCTCTGATCAGCCATAGTCAGACACACTGGAACGCGATTCTAACATAGTGATGAGAATGAAGGATCCCTAACCAACTAAGTGAACTCCTTGCGGCCCTTTCTTGTATCTCCTAACACTTAGCATAGGGCCTGGCATCTAGAAGGAGCTTGGTAAATAAGATGAACTAATAAGAACAGAGCCAGGACTAGGGATGGAAATCTTCAGAAAAAGTTGAGAGAAAAGAACACTTGAAGTTCCAAAGCAGATGCTGCTCTCTGGGTCTTCTATTATGTGGCCGAGTGACCATGAATAAGTCAATGTACTTCAGTTTCCACATCTGTAAATTGTATTATCTCTAGGAACCAGCCAGCTCTGATATGCTACATCTCTTCCAGATCTCACATTCAATGTTTAGTGTTATAATGGCATAGGTTTTAAGTTCTGTTCCAGCTCTAATATTCTACATTTTCAAAGTTTCTTCTAGTTATTACATTTTGTGTTCTAGAGTCCTTTTCAGCTCTAACAATCTATGTTCTAAGGTCCACTTTGCTTTCCTAATTTGGGTATTTATGTTGAAACCATCCTCTTCAGAGGCAGCAGCATTCCAATGTAAGAGGGAGTTGTCTCTGTTGATGTTTTTTATTTTAGTCCTAAGTCTCTCTAACATCAAGGCCTATGAAGCCCTGGTGGACTGTGACGTGGGCAATTGTTGCACTATTTCCTGGCTGGATTCTGTTTCATCGATAGTGTTGAACTTTGGCTGCTCGGGCACCAAGTCAAAAGGGCTTCACACTGTGTGCTCAGCATAGAGGAGGATGACAAAGATAAGGAGAAAACCTTTTCTGTTTCTGTTTAGAGGCAGGAAAATGTTCCACAAGGAAAAAAAATTAGTTTACATAAAGCCTTGGGAGGAACTCAAGGGGAAGGGAAATGGGTCAAAACATAAAGCACTTTAGAGATGGGTTTATTTATTTTTGAAGTAGGAGAGTTTTGGGGGAGAGTAATCTACTTGTCAGCTTCCATACTAAGATGATGTAGGGGATCCTCATTGTAAACAGTTACTTAGGGGAAAAAGATTCTTGTAATCAAAGAGTCTCAGCATGAAGGATTTGAGACCATATAATCCCACCCCATCTTTTTTCTCTTCCTTTCCTGATCCAGGAATGTATTCTATGGCTTAGAATCATAATATGTTAGCTCCAAAAGGGGTCTTAGGAGTCATGTAGTCCAAACTCCACACTTTATAGATCAAAAATGATAGAAGAGAAAAACTGGAACCTAAAAAAGTTGTCACTTGCTGAAGGAATACTATAGAAAGTCACAAGGTCACATAACTGGTTAGACTAAAATGGAAATAGTAATGCTTTTCTTGTATGTAACATACCCACTCTTACCCTCAAGTTAAGCTGTTCACTCCTTGAGAGAAGGAGCTGTCATTTCTAAGCTTTGTATTCCCAGAGTCAAGGACAGGTTTTAGTGAGAAAAGACACTTAATAAAATGTAGTCTGGTATGATAGAAAAAGTGGTGGATTTGATCCTAACTCTTTCATTCACTACCTTTTGTGAACTTTGTCAAGTGACTTAAGTCATCAAGTAAACAAATGTTCATGAGATGATTACATGTAGTATGCTAAGTGCTGGGGATACAAATACAAGCAGATAAATAGTTCCTGTCCTTAGAGAGCTCACCTTCTAATAGGAGAGGACAACACCTAACAGAAATCTGAAAAGCTGGGGAAGAGATTAAGGTACTGGATGCTGTAGTCTCCAGTTGAATAGAGAAGGTCTAGGAGAGCCAGGAATTTAGCCCGAAAAGGAATGAAGAAATGCTGGTCCAGGCCTTCTCCTTAAAGTGGAGATTCTGAGAAAATCCAGCCATTCAAGGGATGAGGCCAAGGGTTGGCAGGTACTTCCAGCATGTGAAATCCAGGAGACTAGGGAGCTTCCAGGGTGAAGAGATTTCTATTGGGAGGATGAGTAGTAAAGCCTAACATCTCTGTGGCTATGGTGCCTTCATCTGCAAAATGAGGGGATTGGACTAAATGATCTTTCTTCCAACTCAAAACCTTTGTTCCTATGATTTTGTGAGCTTAATGTCTATTGAAATGAATTGAAAATGACTAATATGGAAATATATTTAACATGATTGTATGTGTATAGTCTATATCGGATTGCTTGCTGTCTTGAGGAAGGAAGAAGAATTGGAGGGAAGAGAGAGAAAAATTTGGAATTCAAAATCTTACAAAAATGAATGTTGAAAACTATGGTTTCCTCATAGTTTTGATAGCAAGCTTTAATGAGATCAGAGATGGGAGTACCCACAGAAATGTAAGGATCAACAAAAAGAAGTTGAACTCCCAGTAACAGAAAAACCAAAGCAGGTTTTGAAGAAGAGATAATGAAACATTCCTCCTCTTCCCCGACAGACAAGTTGGTGATTACTAGAACAGAATATTTTGTACGTTGTCCACAAGGTTTTTGTACCTAATACTTTAGCTTGATTTTTGTCTTTTTTGGGGGGTGGGTGGGTCACAAAGGAAATTTCTATTTGGAGGGAATGGGAAACAATTCTGATATAAAACAAAAACACATTAAATTCTTAAAGACATACAACAGTCTACACAAATCACTGAGTTCTTAAAACTAATCTGATTAAGTAATGGCAACTAGAAGAGCTTTGAAGCTGAGTCTAGCAATGGACTGTTTTTCTGTTCTCCAAGAAATTTGGAGAGTCACATTACCAGAAGTTTGGTCCATGAATGTGCAAATTATTTGGCCACATCATCTCAATGAAGGCCAATCCTAAGTTTTAGAGAGGTTGTGAATTACTCTGGTAGAGGCAGGATCCTGAAAATATGGGTAGATTGAGCACAGACTTGGTTCCTGAGCCTCAAATACTACTATGATTGCTGTTGTTCCTCCTATTAGAGAGACAGATTTAGATTCTGTGAAGGGGGGAAGGAAGGATTCAATCTGCTGAAGATAGTAGTAACTCAAGTCACAGTTTGACTTATGTGTGCAAAGAGATGTTTGCTCACAATAAGATAAATCTAGAAGTTGTTCATGGAAAGAGCCTGTACCTGTTGATTATGGTAATAGTAATTGTACCATTTAGTATTTAGCCAAGATCTCATTTCTAGCAGAGTTCTAGAAGAGGTTAGTGAATTAGAATTTAACAATGATGAGTATAGCATTTTCTGGCTTCCACAACACTCTCTTCACAATAATCCTTTGAGACAGGTAATATAGGGACTCTCATACCTATTTCAGGATTGAATGGCAGCCTGGGAAAAATGAAGAGGCTTGTCTAAGGTCAGGATAGAATCAAGATTTGAGGCTGGGTCTCCTGTCGTCAAATCAGGTATTCTTTCCTCTAGTGTACACTTTGGCCTCAGAGGCTAATCCAGGGCTCACTATGGACACTGAGTTATAAAAACTAAAAAGGCATCATGAAGTAGAGGAAAGAGCATTCTTTAGTCATTTACTAGTCTTCAGGTCAGAAGATTTCAGTTTGCATATCACCTTTAGCACTTACTACCTTACTAGTTTGACCTTCAGCAATTTTTTTTTTAAAGCTCATCTGAGCTTTGAGTTTCCTTAAATCCTGCTTAAAATGAATTGACTGTGGCAGGATTGCAAGTTGCTAAAGGTACCATCTTCCTTATGCTCCTATTAGTGTTTTGTCTTGCTCTGTGAAAGTGTTTGGGAGAGAAGCAAAAAGTGCTTCCTTTGTGTGTACATATGGAGCAGGGCTGGTCAATCAAGTCACATTGATTAAGCTCCTACTATATGCCAGATACTGTGCTGTGCTGGCAAAAGACAGTCCTGGATCTCAAGGAATACAAAGTTTAATGAGGGACACAATAGGCAAATAACTAAATACAACAAAATATATGTAAGATGAATTGGGGGCAATTTCAATTTCATTGAAAGGCACTAGAATTAAGGAGAATTGGAAAATGCTTCTTGCTGAAGTTGAGATTTGAGCTGAAATAGAAAGGAATCCCGGGAAACCAGGAGACAGAGATGAGGAGAGAGAAGGTTCCAGACAGTGGGACAGCCAATGAAAATGTATGGGAGCAGGAAATGGAATGTCTTGTTTGAGAAATAAGAAGAAAGCCAGGGTCCTGTGTGTGTGGAGGGGAATAAGCTGTAAGGAGACTGGAAAAGTAGGAAGGGGCCAGATTATGGAGAGCTTTGAAAGCCTAACAGAATATTTTCCATTTGATCCTGGAAATAATGGAGAGCCACCAGACTTTATTGAATAAAAATAGGGTGGGGTGAGTTTTAGAGTTTTAATTTGGCAGTATGGCAGCTGAATGCAGGATGGAGGGTCTTGAGGGAGGGAGACTATCTAGCAGGCTTGTGCTGAATACAGGAATAGAGCCTGTGAAGTGTATCTGTTATCTCATCATTTATCACTTCAAATTTTATTAAGTTTTTCCCATTTTTCAGTCCTAGGACTAGGTATTGAGGATACCAAGACAAGAAATGAAAAATCAGAAAGTTTACAATCCAAGGTAGGGCAGTGGAAGGAAGGAGATAAGCATTTAAGAAACACCTATGATAGACCAAGTACCATAATACCAAATATTATTTCATTTGAATCTCACAACTCTAGGAGTGCTATTTAACTCTAGGTACTATTTAACACTTGAGGAAATTGAGGTAAAAAGAGGTTCAAGTGAATTGCTCAGAGTCATATAACCAGTAAATATCTGAAGTTGAATTTGAATTCAGATGTTCTTGACTCCAGGCTCAGCCTTCAGTCCTTTGCACTACCTAGTTGCCTTCCAGTGAGTGGGATATGGAGTAAGGGAGGAGAAGGAAGAGAGTTATAGAGAGGGATGGGAAGTTGATTTAATCTTTACACAACAATAATATAAAGATATTGTGTGATAAGAACAAAGAAAAGAACAAGGTAAAATTACAGGAAAATTTGAGACAGCAGAGAACATTTTAAGCTAAAAGAGACCAGGAAATGTAATCCATGAGTTAGGCCTTGTGAGAAAAGTAAGAGGTAAGACTTGCTGATTTTAAAGCCAATGGAAGACCATTGTTGAAGAGAGTCTATTGGTATGGCATTGGGTAAATAATATTAATATTAATAACAACAATAATAGTTACAATTTACATAGTGCATTAAGGTTTATAAAGCACTTTACACATATAATTTTATTTGATCCTCACAAAAAAGCATGGGGATTATTATTATCCCCATTATACAGATACATTTAGTAAACATTTATTAAGCACCTACTATGTGCCAGGCATAGGCTAAGCCCTAGGGATACAAGAAAAGGCAAAAGATAGTCCCTGCTCTCAAGGACTTTTAATAATGATGAACCAACTGAACTTCCTCAGAAATACTGCACAATTTCCTAACTCCAAGTACAATATTCTATCCCCTCTGCTGCGGCTACCTCACTAACATGATATGAGAGCATGTTCCTGACAAAATGTGTATGTGTCTGTGTGTGTGTATGTGTATTTGTGTATTTGGGGGTGATGGTGGTATGTCCTACCAAAACACAGAGCTGGGAGAACACAGGAATAAGGAAACAGGTTTCCTTGAGTCTTCCCAGAGACCTGGCCTAGGAGTTGGCAGACATGGGTTTGAGTCAGGGCTTTGTTCCCACCTAGCCATGGGATCTCAGATATACCACCTGATCTCTCCAGATTTTTTTCTTCATCTCTAAGGGGCTTAGAGCAGATAATCTCAAAAGCCTAACCTTCTATAAATCTATGATTTCCCTTTCAGGCTCTCAATGCCTTTGAAGCAGTAACTCTTCTCTGCTACAGATCCTTGTTCCAGACTATTAGTGACCTCCTACCTCCCCATCAAGATTTATTTGTCCTGTGTTCTATTTCTTCTAGTCCTTGTTTCCTGCTAGATCATCATTTGTTTGATATAGAACTTTACAATTTACAAAGAGCTTTATAGATATTTCTTTTCACCCTCTCAGCAACTCTAATAATTATTGATTCCTATCAATAAATAAAGAAACTGAGGCTTAGAAAGGATAATGTCTTCCCAAACTCATTCAAGTTGTAAGTGACAGAGCCAGTACCTAAGTCTAGGTCTTTTGACCTGTAGTTTAGTTTTCTTTTTGTTTTTATTATTTCCCTCCAGCCTCTTACCCTAATCCTTCCCAAACAAAGTCTAGGTCAAGTTCTGTTTCCTCTATGAGGCCTTCCCTGGTCTGTCTAGTCCAAGGAGATCTTTCTCTTCCTCTGTTTTCTATCAGTTTCTACAGTATTTATTATATATATATATATATATATATATATATATATATATATATCATTCCTTGGGTCCCTTAATTATATATGATGATGCATTATTACTTACCTGTGTCTTCTTAACCAGACTGTAAAGTCCTGAAGGGTGGGGTTCATAACTTGCTTCCTCTGTATGTCCCTTAAGACCTGCTATGCAGTATGTGCACATAGTAGGTGCTCAGAATATGTTTCTGAAAGGAACCCAGTCAGGAAGACTTTTTTAGGAAAAAGAGAAGGGAAGGAAAAAAGGAGCAAAGAAAGGCAAAGAAGTAAGGAAGGAGAAAAGAAAGGGAAGGAGAGAAAGAGAAGGCAAAGAAGAAAAGAGGGATAGAAAATAAGAGAAAAAGGGAGAGATGGAAAAGATAAATGACAGAAGAAAAGAGCAAAAAGGGGTATAGAAAGCAAAAAGGTGGAAAGCAGATAGGCAGAAAGGACAGGAAAAGAAAAAAGACAGGGAGGAAGGGAGAAAAAAATGGGAGAAAAAAAGGGAGTGAAGGGGCTTGGATTTTCTCCAGTGTTAGAGAATCTCTTAGTAGGTGGTCACATGTTAGTATAAATTCCATTTGAACAATGAAAAATCCACAAAGTATAATTTGTTTCTTTGAGTCCCAGCTCAGCAGGAATCTCCATTTTATTCATCTCACTGTGCATGAACTGAATCAGTTCATGAAAGGGGGAGGGAAGAAAAAAATGTACTTCCATGTAACCCTGAATCTGCTTGAAAAAGGTTATTTTGATAAATGGCTTATGTTGCCAAAATCAGCACTGTTTAGAATTGCAACTGATATTTGCAGCCCTTTACTTCAGGCTTCTAATAAAAATTTCCCATATCCTTTCTTTACTCGTCTCTTTAAAATTTTTCAGCTTTTCTGCATCTCAACTGGGTGTATGCACTTGTGGGAAGCTATTCCTTGGTTTGTGTTACTTGGGCCTTTGCCACGACTTCACTGCGGGAGAACAGGGTTATTGCTCTGGGTTGGGTTTCTTTAAAAGGCCTTACCCTGAACACTGGTAATTGTAGGCCAGATGTCTCTAGAGGAACAGAGAATCCTAGAATACTGTAGCTCAAAGGGAACTTAAGGGCACATCCAATTCAACTGGATGTCTTTGGGACAGTGAATAACAAAGTCATCACATATAGGGTATTTCCTATCTTCACAATGGTATCTTTTTTGAAATTGCCATAAAGGATCTAGGTTAGCAAGGATAGTCTATTCTATTTATGGTGGACTGGGAGTCAAAAGGTTGGGCTCCAAACCTGACTTAGCCACTTGCTAGATAGATGACCATGATGTGTTTAATTTAACTCTTCGAGTCTCCATTTCCTTATCTTTAAATGGGGGTTTGTAAAAATACTTCCACTTATATTTTTCCACTTTCTTTTTCTTTTTACAACATGATTAATATGGAAATATATTTTATATAACATGTATAATGGGTGTCATTGCTTGTCTTCTCAATGGGTTTGGGGGGGGGGTTGGAGGGTGGGAGAGAGTTTGGAACAAAAAATAAAAATTCTTTCACAGCCTACTTCATGGGGGTGTTGTGGAGCTCAAATGAGATAATGTATATTAAATACTTCAGAGTAATGAGATGTGAAAATCAAACAAAACCTCTGCTGTTAGCACTGTGACTTTGGATAAAGTCTGGGTTCCAGTTTTCTTACTGATAAAATGAGAACTAGGCTAGCTGTGTGATGTTAGGTACGCTACAAAATCATATCAACCTCAAATGTCCCTTTGTTAAATGAAGAGTTTGGTGGATGACCACCAAAGTTGAAAGAACAAAAGTCAAAGGAGTCAAAAGACCTAGAGTTAGATTTTGGTTCTACCACTTAATGCTTGTGTGACCTTCAATAAGTTACTAAAGCTCTCTGGGTCTCCATTTCCTTATCTGTAAATTGAAAAGATTATACTGTTTGCTCTCAAAGGTCCTTTCTAGTCTAAATCCTATAGTCTTCTGACTAAGATGGTCCTTTGAGACTCTAATGATCTATTATTTGATTCCTAGACACCCTAGGTAGACTTCAGTTAAGCTACCACAAGGAAAAACATGGTGCCGTGGCTTCTTGGCATTTTGATGCAGTGGAAAAAGCCACGGCAGAAAACCTGAATTCTAGATCTGGTTCTGATACAGATTAGTCACATGAGCTAGGGAAAATCCCTTAGCCTCTCTGATCCCCAATTTCCTGTAAAATGGGAATAATTAGACCTTTGCTTCTACCTCTGTAATACACAGAAAACTTTTTGTAAAGAAGATCTAGATGTTAGTCCTTGCTATGATCGTTATTGTGAATGAGTCCTATGATAAGAGCAGAAAGGGTTTGCCAAAAAGGACTCAAACTTGCTCCAAGAATTCTCCAAGGGCAGGAGATCAGTGTTACATCGGGGACTCTGTTGTAGACAAGCCCACACTTAAAAGGACAATTCTCTTTTCGTAGCTTTTACATTTTGAAAGACGTCAAGACAAATCATAGTAGGTTTTAAAAGTAGATATGAAGTGAGTTTAATTCTAACCTCTCTTTTGAGCCCAAATCTCTCTCCTGTCCTCTGGTCTTTCATCTCCAACTACCCATTGGACATCTTGAATATTATACTAACAGAAGACAGCTAGGAAAAAAGCCTAGAGTTTGTTAAGAGATGGGGCTATCAGATGACAAGAATGTCACTGGATCAGTAAACATGTGGAGGGGAATTGGAAACAACTATGAACAAACAAGGTATATACAAGGTAAATTGGTGATAATCGGGGGAGGAGGGGGAGCATTAGGATGAAGGAAGACCAGGAAAGGCCTCTTGCAGAAAGTGGGATTTGAGTTGAATTTTGAAGGATGCGAGGGAAGTCAAGAGACTACAGTAAGAAGGGAGAGCATTCTAAGCATGGGAGACCAACAGTGAAAGAATCAGGCAATTAAATGTCATGTGAGGAATAGTGAGAACAGTTATTGGAGGGCAGTAAAATGTAAGAAGAATGGAAAAATAAAGACTATGTGAAAAGAAAAAATCTTTTCTACTTGATCCTGGAGATAACTGGGAGCTAATTGAATGAGATGAAATCTCACCAAAGTTATTAATGCCTTCTTAATTGCCAAATCCAATGGCCTTTTCTCAATTCTCATTCTTCCTGACCTCTCTGCAACCTTCAGCAATGGTGATCATTCTCACCTTCCTAATATTTTCTTCTCAATGGGTTTTTGGGATGCCTCTCTTTTCATGTCCTCCTCCCACCTATAGATCTATTCTTTCTTTGTCTCCTTTGTTAGATTCTCATCCAGATCACACTTTTTAATGTTTGATGTTCTGCAAGGTTTTGTCTCTTCTCTTCTCCCTCTATACTATTTCACTTGATGATCTCATCACCTCCCATGAATTTAGTTACCATCTCTGTGCTGATGGTTTTCAAGTCCACCTATGTTGCCCTAAACTCTCTGTTGATCTCTGATTTCCCATGTCCATTGTCTTTTAGACATCTCAAATTGGATGTCCAATAGACATCTTAAACTAAACATGTCCAGAACAGAATTCCCTCTAGACCACCTCTGTCTCCTACTTTTTCTATTACTATAGAGGATGTATACACACACACACACACACACACACACACCCTATAATATCCTTCCATTTCCATATATATATGTATATATGGAAATGGAAGGATATTATACATGTATATATGTATATACTCTATACTATTCTTCCATTTCCTCAGACTCCCAACCTGAGTCATCTTGTCATATCCAATATGTTGCTAAAACCTGTTATTTTATCTCTGCAACATCTCTTCTATATACTCCTTCTCTCCTCCAGCACTGCCATCACTTTAGTGCAGGTCCTTGTCAGCTTATACCTAGATTATTGCTATAGCTGCCAGTGGATCCGCCTGCCTTAAGTCTCTCCATTCCAATCTGTCTATTAGTCAGTCACTAAAGTGGTTTTTCTAAATTATAGATCTGACACATCACTCCCCTACTCAGTAAACTCCAGTGGCTTCCTTTTGTTTCTAAGATCAAGCATTAATTATGCAAAGACCTTCATATCCTAGCCCCCTCCTATCTTTCCAATCTCCTTACTCCTTATTCCCCATTCCCTATTCCTTCATCCAGTGACCCTGCCCTCTTGCCTATTCCCTGAGCAGGGCACTCCAGCTCTCAGCTTTGTATATTTTCTCTGTTATGCCCTATGCCTGGATGCTCAACCTCCTGTTTCTGACTTCCTTTAAGTCCCAACTAAAATCTCCTCTTTTACAGGAAACCTTTTCTAATATTTCTTAATTCTAATGTTTTCCTTCTGTTTCTTAATGTTTCCCTTTTATCGTATATATAGCTTCTTTGTATATATATGCTTGCATGTTTTCTCCCCTTTTGGATTGTAAACTCCTTGAAGTTAAGGGCTGTCTTTTGTCTTTAAGGAGCTTATGGTCTAATGAGGGAAGACAAAACATAAAAGAAAAAATAAAATTTTGGGGTGGAGGAGAAGGTTTAGGAAAAGTCAGAAATGAAAAGATGTCTGAGCTGAGTTATCTCCTTAAATGGAGATGTAGATTTCATGGCCCCATTCTCCAATCAGAGAGGCAGAGGGTAGGGATGATATGAAGCAATATTAATATGGTATGTAGTGTTCTACCCCAGAATATCTCACTTCTGCAAAGACAGGTGGGAGGCATATTCTCATATCTCTTTTAGGCCAAACTTGGTCACCGTCATTTCACAGAAGTGTTCTTTCTATTGACTCATATTAAGTGTTTATGAAACTACTCTTTTTTGGGTTATGGACCATTTTCAACATTATGTGTTGGGGGGGGGAGGGGTGTGTGTGTGTATTGTAAGTAAATCTAGGAGATAAAAATGTAAATTTAGTCATAATGATTTCTTTAGCCAACTTACTAATAATGAACTAAGAGACAGAAGGAGGTATGGCATGTGTGGGAGAAGAGAGATGTGCAAGAAATAAAAGTTCAGCACGGTAATAAATCAATCAATAAACATTTATTAAGTGCCTACTATATGCCAGAATCAGGCAACTAAGTGGTGCAGTGGATAAAATGCCAGGCCTGGAGTCAGGAGACTCATCTTTCTGAAATCTAACTTCATATACTTCCTAGCTGTGTGACCCTGGACAAGTCACTTAACCCTGTTTGCCTCAGTTGCCTCATCTGTAAAATGAGCTGAAGAAGGAAATGGCCCAGAACACTCCAAATGAAGTGACAAAGAGTCAGATGTGACTGAAATGACTCAACAACAGTAACATGTGCTAGGCACTGTGCTAAGCTCTGTGAATACCAAACCAGTCTCTGCCCTGAAGATGCTTACAATCTAATAATCTTATCTGTAGCATAGGAAAGTTTCCAAATCACTTTGACATGCATTATCTAGATTTATCTTCACAATAACCCTGTTAGGGTATTATTGTGCTCACACATGCCCCACAACTTAGGATGCTTTCCTAGTGTATCTTATTAGATTCAATTAGATGCTGGCGTAGTTAGACTGCCAGGCCTGGAATTAGGAAGACCTCAGTTCACATGTGTGACTCTAGACAAGTTACTTAATCCATGTTTGTTTCAAGCATCCTCATCTATAAAATGGGGATGATAATGTCACTTATATCCCAGAGTTGTGGTCACAATTAAGTGAGATTATAAAGCATTGTAAAGCATTGAGCACAGTTCCTGGCACATAGTAGGCAATAGATAGATGTTCATTATTATTATTATTATTATATCATCTGTTGAAAATGGAGTGAGCTTTCTTGATGTTATAGGTTCTTCCTTGGTGAGGTCTGTAAAATGAAGCAATATGACCACTTGTAAAGGATATTTCTCATAAGGAATGGGTTGGAATAGATGGAGGCTGACTCAGGTTTCCTTCAAAGATGAGTTTCTCTGATTAAATCCCATTTCTATTATTTGATGTGTAGCTTTGGATTACTTAATTTTTCTGAAACTGTCTCCTCATCCAAAGCTGAAGATAATATCACTTGAACCATTTATCTCACAGGATTGATAAGTTCTTGTGCTTTGTAAATTGCAAAGTAGAGTATAAGAGTGAGATATCTTCATTATTAATTATCTTTCAAAACACAGCTTAAATACCATTTCCTCTTCTATGAAGACATCCTTGAATCTTCTAGCTGGAAATTTCCTCTCTGTAATCTTTAAGGATGAGCAGGATGATTATATTCATATTTCATAATTTCTTTAGCTATTCTGCCATTGATAAATCAGGGATATTTCTTATTTATCTTTGCATCTCCCATAGGTCCTAGTGCAGGATATAGGCTATAACAGGTACTTAATGAGTATTTGTGCAGTTTTGTATGAGTGAAAACATCCATTTGCTAGAGGAACCAATTAAGCCCTACTATAGGTCTTGGAGGACAACATGATCTAGTGTAAATTTGCCTTTTTAGTAGTATAAGTATAAGACAAGAGATTAATAGGTATTGCACCTGCCTCTACCACTTGGCTTTGTGACCTTAGAACAATATCTTGATTGCAGTGGGTCTTAGTTATCTTATATATAAAATAATGTTCAGTTTTTCATGGATATTTAAATGCCTTCTATTTACATAGTACCCTGCACTGTGCTAGTTGCTAGGGATATAAAAAACAAAACAAGGAGCCTTCTCTCCCCTTAAGTAGTTTATATTCCCCTGGGGAAGATGGGAATATAATATTGATAACTTGTATTTATAGTGAGTTACAATTAACAAGATCACTTGGCTCACAATAACTTGGTAAGGTAGATAGCACAAGAATTATTATCTCCATTTCATAGACAAAATTACTGAGGCTCAGGCTAAGTGATCTCACTGAGGGTCACATTGATGATAAGATCAGAATCAATGATCAAACTTCTGATTTGATGGTTTCAAGACAAGAAGTCTTTTCCTTAAAACTGTTTTGAATATACCACTCTGTCTCCAAATAATTCTTTAAGAAGACTTCTAAGAAATGTCAAGCACATTATTTGCATAACTCCCAAGGACAGTCCAAATCAGATTAAACTGTAACTGAGAAATGTTTAATAAAAGGAATAAAATATTATCCAACATAGATAATGTTAATTTGTGTTTTTCTAAATTAATATGTGGCCAGAGGGATCTCTTTCTATTTGAGCTTGACAACATTGTTCTGAAGTCCTATCTAACTCTCCCATTCCCTATTCCAACATTTTGTTTTGGAACATCCCTTCTAGCTCCAACATTTTGTGACTTGGCCAAATTCACATATAGCTGGTGCTAGAATGTGAATCAAACTCTTAATTCCTACTCTTATATTATTTCCACCAACAAAAACTACTTCACGAATAAGGACCCTCATTCTTTTTATAATTTCTTCTGGGCTTCAGATGATTTTCTAATTCAAGGGGTGGGAAAGGGAGAGAGAAGGAAATAATCTGACCAATTTATCTTCCACAATAAGCAGATGCTCCAAAAGAGAAATATTTAATGAAGTCTACCGAAGTTGCTCTGCTGTTTGCCCTCAGGCTGAGAAGAGGGTGGAGCTTTTGGAGGGGTTGTAACACCATCTGGATCCTGGCAAAGTTGTCTATAATTATTTCAAAGAGACCTCAGAATCCAGTTGGAATGATCTCTAAGAGTTTGCCCTTAGGGGTCTAAAACTGGTTTCATGCAGCAGGCTTTGCTGACTTGGCCTGTTGACAGACCTGTGGGTAGGTTTCTACCTTCCCATTCCCTTATCTACCCCTAATTCCACCAACTAGCCTTTTGCCTTTAACCTGGATGGAGCCTCTTTTTCACTCCATGTTTAGTCTTTTTTTAAATTAAATTTTATTTTCAGATTGACATTCTCTTTCTCCCACTTCTCTTCACCTCTTTTCCCAACTGAACAGACAAGAAAAACAAAATGTTTTTTCTTTTCTTTCTTTCTGTTACAAATAAGTATAGTCAAGCAAAAAAAAAATTCCCATATTGGCTATGTCTCAAAAAATACATCAATCTATAATGCAAGTCTATCCCTTTTCTCAGGTGGCAAAGAGAATGTTTCATCATGGATGCTCTGGAAGAGCATCTGGAAGAGATCATGGAAGATCCTTAATTTTCTGCTAAAAAATATGATAAGGGAGGAGAAGGAGCTCAAAACTGTGTCATTAGGAGGATTGACTGTCAGAAATAGGCATTTTTTCAAGCCATTCTCCAATTGAAAAATGGTCAAAGGATATGAACAGACAATTCTCAGATGAAGAAATTGAAACTATTTCTAGTCATATGAAAAGATGCTCCAAGTCATTATTAATCAGAGAAATGCAAATTAAGACAACTCTAAGATACCACTACACACCTGTCAGACTGGCTAAGATGACAGGAAAAAATAATGATGATTGTTGGAGGGGATGCGGGAAAACTGGGACATTGATGCATTGTTGGTGGAGTTGTGAACGAATCCAACCATTTTGGAGAGTAGTTTGGAACTATGCTCAAAAAGTTATCAAACTGTGCATACCCTTTGATCCAGCAGTGTTACTACTGGGATTATATCCCAAAGAGATTATAAAGAAGGGAAAGGGACCTGTATGTGCACGAATGTTTGTGGCAGCCCTTTTTGTAGTGGCTAGAAACTGGAAACTGAATGGATGTCCATCAGTTGGAGAATGGCTGAATAAATTGTGGTATATGAATATTATGGAATATTACTGTTCTGTAAGAAATGACCAACAGGATGATTTCAGAAAGGCCTGGAGAGACTTACACGAACTGATGCTGAGTGAAATGAGCAGGACCAGGAGATCATTATATACTTCAACAACAATACTAGATGATGACCGGTTCTGATGGATCAGGCCATCCTCAGCAACGAGATCAACCAAATCATTTCTAATGGAGCAGTAATGAACTGAACTAGCTATACCCAGAAAAAGAACTCTGGGAGATGACTAAAAACCATTACATTGAATTCCCAATCCCTATATTTATGCCCACCTGCATCTTTGATTTCCTTCACAAGCTAATTGTACAATAATTCAGAGCCTGATTCTTTTTGTACAGCAAAATAATGTTTTGGTCATGTATACTTATTGTGTATCTAATTTATATTTTAATATATTTAACATCTACTGGTCATCCTGCCATCTAGGGGAGGGGGTGGGGGGGATAAGAGGTGAAAAATTGGAACAAGAGGTTTGGCAATTGTTAATGCTGTAAAGTTACCCATGTATATATCCTGTAAATAAAAGGCTATTAAATTAAAAAAAAAAAAAAAAGAAATAGGCATTTTTAGCTTGGAGGAGAAAAACTTAGTGGGAACATGACAGAGGTCTTCAAATATATAAAAAGCTGCCACGTAAGAAGAATATGATAGCTGGAGAATGACATACTGAGCTTTAAGATGTTCAAAGTACTTTGCATATATGGCTTCATTTGATTTTCACAGCTGCCCTGTGAGTTTGGTGCTATTATTATTTCCATTCTACAGATGAGCAAACAGACTGAGAGAAGGTAAGGAATTGATTGGTGTCACATAGCTAATTAAGAATCTGAGGCAGGATTTGAACTTAATTAGGTATTCCTGACTCCAAGTCTACTATTATCATCTACACTCTCCATACTATCATCTGTGCAATCTAATTAAAATAATAGGGACTAAGTATTCTGTGTAGCTCCAAAGGATAGACTTAGGACCAGTGGATGGAAGCTAAAGAAAGACAGATATTGATATCACATGAGGAAGAACTTTCTGACAATTAAAATTGCCCCAAAATAATGTGTTCTGTCTCAAAGAGTAATGAGCTCTCCATTTCTGGGGGTATGCAAGCAGGGGCTTGGTGATGGGGGTGTGTCAGAGGCAGCTTATTTAGAGCTTGACTTATTTTATTACAATTAAGGAAAATGAGCTTTGGATAGATTAAATAATAAAAGCAATGGAATTCTAAATTATCTAACCTCTTCCAATCTTTTTTTTTTTTTTTTTTTTAATTATTTAAAACCAGTGGTTCTCAAAATGTGGTCCAGAAAATCCTGGAGGTCTCTGAAACTCAACTTCAAAGTTAATTTTCATTTCTAATATAGTGAATATAAATATATAAATCTAACCCCCATAAACAAAAACTCTTTGGACTGATTCTCAATAGTTCTTTTTCTTTTTCCTTTCCCATTTCCTTTCCCTTTCCTTTTCCCTTTCCCTTTCTCTTTCCCATTTCCTTTCCCTTTCCCTTTTCTTTACCTTTCCCATTCCCTTTCCCTTTCTCTTTCCCTTTCCTTCCTTGCAATTGGGGTAAAGTGAATTGGGGTCACAAAGGTAGGAAGAGTTAAGTGAATTCAGGTCTTCCTGACTCCAGAGCCGGTTTTATCCATTGCACCATCTGGCTGCCTCCTCAGTAATTCTTACTAGTATAAAAGGATGCTGAGAACAATAGTTTAAGAACCATTGACTTAAACAGTAGATCTGTGCAGTGAGGTGCCACAGTGGATAGATCTCTGGGCCTGGAGTCAGGAAGACAATTGATAGGATGGATAATTGGTTCCAAAATTCCAGTAGTAGGGCCATACTTCTAATGTGGTCTTTCTAAATGTAGCAGGTCTATGTACTGATCAGTCATTCTCACACTTTCCCAATATTTGTGACAATTCAAGGCAAAAAACCTCCAAGGCCTATATATTCAAACCCATTTATCACTTACAGTATCTGACTTCAGATGCTTCCTAGTTGTGTGAGCCTGAGTCACTTAACCCTGTTTGCCTCAGTCTTTTCATCTATAAAATGAGCTGGAGAAGGAACTGGCAAAGCACTCCAGTGTCTTTATCAAGAAAACCCCAAAATGGGATCATGGAGAGTTGGAACAACTAACAGTGGCAGAGAACGATGGAATTGGCAGACTTGGAACTTGAATCCTGGTTTCCACTCTACTTCATGACCGGGGAACCTATAACATTACAATAGAGAATATGATAAACGACGGGCAAGAAAAGAATGATCAGCATTTTTAAGCAAGTGCGCTAGGTGTGGGACTCCGGGCTCGGGATTAGAGTAGAGAAGGATGTAGAGCTGTGATTCCATAGGTGTGAGGAAGTTCTCTCTGTCAGACTGCCCCAAACACGAGTCTTCCTGACCCAGGCTGGTGCTGGCGCCTCTGCCCCATTGCCTCCAGAGCCTGGGGTGACTGAGAAGGATGGGGTAATTGCTCTCACAGGCTTAGGTTCTGCTGAAGCATTATGGGCAGCGTGAGACCATCTCTCAGCGTTGGCCCACAGTCCTCATCCTCCACCTCACTCAGTGAATGTTTTTGTATTTCCCTTTGACCCTTGAGCCAATGTGTCCTTCCCAGAAAACAGAACCTACTGGGTGAGGGCTGGTGTTGTGACTGCGGGGAGGACCAAAGGTCGCCTGTGACAGCATACTTGTCCCTCTCGGTGTGACCTGGAGAGGGAAGCCACGTTTTCTTCAGATGAGTCAGGCCTGTGGTTTCAGAGGAGAAGGCACAGAGCAGATAAACCTCTCCTGTGCATCTGACCGAGCTGCTCCCCACAGTTCCTCCTAATCGCTACCTTTCTTTGCCTTGCAGCTGTGTCAATGAGTATGGAAGATTATGATTTCCTGTTCAAAATTGTTTTAATTGGAAACGCTGGCGTGGGGAAGACGTGCCTGGTCCGACGTTTTACTCAGGTAACAGGCTCTTGGTGGGGACAGAGGGAGCTGTTTTGAGATGACAGGGGAGGGATAGGTAAGGACAATTGATGGGATGGATAACTGGTTCCAAATTCCAGCGGTGGGGCCATACTTCTAATGTGGTCTTTCCAAAGGAAGCAGGTCTATGTACTGATCAGTCGTTCTCACACTTTTCCAATATTTGTGACAATTCAAGGCAAAAAAACCTCCATGGGCTATTATAGCCAAACCCATTTATCACTTAGAACGAATGAGAAAAAGTTTTGTTTTTAATGACACATTGATGTGTTTAAAAAACAATAAACACATGCTCCTAAATGGGAGATTTGAGTTGAATAATAGAACCAAAAAGTGTTTTGAAGACCAGAATTGTAACTAGGTTGGAGCTACCTCAGCTTTGCTTAAGGACAACAAAATTTAGAAGGCACTTAGATGTATAGAAGTAACTAGTTAAAACCTAGGAGTCTGTTATCAAGAGAAATGAGCTAAAATAGGAAGTTACTGGAAGCTATGGGAATAACAATCATCTGTGAGCCTCTGTAGTAGTAAATTCCCATCTGATCAAATGAATTTGTCTTTCTAACTTCTTGGATTATTTTCATATTTTGAATTATAAACTTAATTTGATGGCATATGCCATGTTCTTTGCCCTCCTGCCAGAACTGGGAGTTCCAACTATGTTGAAAACTAAATTCATAAGATAAATTGGACCTGGAGTCTGGAAAACCTAGATTCAAATCTTATCTCAGATACAAGTGGGTGACTCTGGGCAAATCATTTAACCTCTCTGCCTCAGTGCCCTCTTCTGTAAAATGAAGGAGCTGGACATCTTGATGGTTTCTAAGTTCCCTTCTAGCTTATGCACCTAAATCTATAAATATATTTTAATTTCAAGTAGCAATCCAGGACTAAATATACACCCATACACACAAACACCCAAAGTGTCCTATGAACCATTTTGAATCTAAATATATATATGTGTTTTTTTATATATGTATATATGTACACATGTGTATGAATATATAGAAATACATTTGGATTTGAGTTGGATATTACTTGCATAGTATTGGGATCCATATGTATGGGTACATACTTATATGTACATATATTTATATATTTCTCCTAAAGTTTTTTGGCTGGAGTGAAAACCCAGAATTATTCTCTGGTTCAAATCTGAACTGAAATGGCATGTTACTTGGCTTGTATACTTACCTGGTATAGGTATAAATACTTTACTAAAGAGAATTTAGATCATCTAAAGAAGACTTGTCCTGGAGGGCTTTTAGAACTATTGCTTATTAGTTTTAAACCTGTTTCGTAGAAAAGTTTGACCATCTTTCTGGGTTTCTTCCAGTTTTTTGGTTTACATTTATATTATGCTTGCAAAATTTATATGTTATCTCATTTGATTCTCATAGACCCAAGTGAGATTTAGATATTATAAGCACTATTACTTTTATTTTGCAGGTGAAGAAATAGACTTAATGAAGTGATTTGACCGAAGTTCTATAATTAGTCAGGGATGGAGTCAGGATTTGGATCTAGGTGTCCTGGCTCTCAATATGGTGCATTTTCCATTGCACTATGCTGTCTCTGTAAAGAAGGTGAAAAAATGGTTCTGGCAACATAAGTCCACATACTCTGTGTTTCTTCTGCCTTTATGAAAAGTGGTTTGGAAAAAGATTACACCTGGCTTCTAAGCTGGGAAAAAGAAAAATTCATGTGGCAGATTGGGTAACATAGCCAGGTTACCTTGGAGCAAGATTAGTTGAGGGAGTCATTGGGAAAACGACATGGTTTTCCCCCTGTTAAGTTAATTGGAAAATGAAGGCTAGATTCTTCCCTCCCCTTCTTCCCTCTTCTCTTGGTTTGTGAGGTTGTAAAAGCAAGTAATGAACAGCAGGCATTTAAACCTAGTCAAGCCCAGAATTCAACTGAAACTTAACTGAAATAAGAAATAGTTTCAGTTCATGGGAACCTCAGCAATTTTCTCTGCTGTTCAAAGGTGAAAGAAACTACAAAAATCGGCTTCAGTTATATGTGTCTTGATCCTAGAGGTGGTCAATGGAAGGTGCCTAGGTAAAGATTGCAATCCAACAATGAAAACCTACTATTTGAAAAGCATTGTAGGTATTGGGCATAAAAAAGACAAAAAAGGAAACAAAAAAGAAATGTTCTCTACCCTTAAATTATTTACATTGTGTTGGAATAAATCCGATTGTTAGTGTTGAGAATGATGTTAGCCATCACTTTGTCCATTTTGAAGAAGAAACTGAAACTCAGAGAAAGCAAATGAGTTGCCTAAGATGAAATGGTGTTTTGGTGAACCAGAGCTCTGAGCTGGAAATTCAAATCTTTTGACTCTGAGTCCAGTAATTAGGATATTATGAATAATTCTGTCTCTATAATGCTTATGGGACTCACAATCATATCTTTAAAAGTCTCAATTATATAATGAAAATTTTAAAGTAGCTTCCATTTCCATGACTTATTCTACATTTTTTTTCACCCTTAAAATTAAAAAAAAAATTTGCTTCAAGACTTTTCTGCTCACTAGAAAGTTTGAACAAATTTGATTCAGCTGTTTTTTTAGTTATGTGAATTTGGAAAAAAGACAGGGAAGAACATTGAGAAGTTTTAAAAAAAATTTTTTTTGGCATTTGTTAAATTACGAAACAGCTGGGGCTATAAACTTGAAGCTTGGCAGGCCTTTGATTCAATTGAGCCAAATGAGAATGAAATTACTTCAATATTTGTGTGTAAAGTTATGAGTGTTTACATTTACATATTTTGCAGACATGTAGGGGAACATTTTCTGTTGGTTTCAGGCTCTGTCTGTGAGGGGCAAATTTTAATTAAAGAATACATTTCTTAGGGACAAGTTTAACTTAGAATGACCCAGATATAGCTGCCAGTTAAAAAGTCCTTAACATAGTTCATCTTAGTTTTGTTGGTAGGAATCTAGGAATACTTGGGGGTGGGGTGGTTGTAGGGTTATTTGTCATTGTCTTTTTTTGTTGTTATTATTTTAAAATAATCTTTTACAGCTTTATATTAATGGTATTGTGCCAGGTTTGAAGAACATCAAGCCTTCCATTTACAAGACACAGTTACCTACCATTAAATTAGAATGGGCTTCCTCATTAAGGGCCAAGTCCTGGTTCCTTGGAAGTATTTCAAGAGGGCCTAGATGGTCATTTGGTCGGGAATATTGTTGGGGGATTCATGCTTCATGCAGCCAGTGAATAAGCTAAATCACTGGTTGCAAAAGCAAATAGAAACAGGACCACTAAACCATATAAAAAGATCTCTGTGAGTTGTATGTTGACTAGAAAATATTTAAGATGCTAAAAGAAAAAAGACCCCTTTGTTTTGAAATTCCTGTCATTTCATATGATCATGAAATCAAGATGGTGGATATAAAGCAAAAAGGTAACACAGGGACCATCTAGTCTAATTTTTCATTTTATAAATGAGGAAACAGGCTCAGGACATTAATGATTTAACCCAAGATCACACAGATTCATATCAGAACTAGGATTTGAAAGTAGGTTTTCTGATTCCAGTTAATCTCTTTTTTCACTCTACCATCTAGCTTGCTAAAAATTTAGGTGTATAAGGGACTAATTTAGGTGTAAAAGGGATAATTCCTATCCTCTCCCCTTTCTTCTGTCCAGTCTTCTTCCTTCTATCTTCTCTAAATACACATTTCTAACTGGCCTCTCAAATGATTGCACTTTTGGCCTCAGCCATAGCTTGCTGGCATATAATTATAAAGAAAAACTGGAAGATTCATAGGATCAAAGTTTGAGATTATTGAGTCTAACCTTCACCCTTCTTCTCCATTTGGCAGATAAAGAACCTGGAACCCAAAGAGTTTGAGGGACTTATCCAATGTCATACAGGGAGCAAGACTCAGAATTCAGGCCTGGATTCAAATCCAGCAATCTTTCTGTTCCATTACTGAGCCAAACTGAGTCGAGCACTTCATATTGATAATTGGATTTTGTTCATGTGGTTGCCTATCCCCATCCCACTTAGAATGTAAGGACCTTGAGGGCAGAGACCATTTCATTTTGTGACTGGATCTTCAGTGTTAATTCACTTAATTAATACTAATTGAATTGAAAAATAAAAAGGAAAGGCCTAGAAAACCAATTCATTTTTAGGTAGGATTTTAGGGTTTACAAAATATTTTCCTCACAATGATTGTGTTTAGGTATCTGTCAAACCTCACAGGGATGTTGTGAGGAAAACATTTTGTCACTGGTCAAGTGGTATTTACATGTGAGCTATTATTACTGTTCTTATTTCTGCAGGTAGTACAAACGGGATCATTAACCCCTTTCTTGAGATGGGGAAGTTGAGATAAAAAGGTGAAATGAATTGTTATCCTTCTGATGAAAGGCGTAATTTTAAAAAAATCAAGTTTCATCAGTTATTCATTCATTGGACATTTATTAAACACCAATTGGATGCATAATACTGTGCTAATAAGATATAAAGTTTAGTTATGACAGCCCTTGCCTTCACTGAATTTATAGTTTACTAGGAAGATATGACATACAAAAATGCAATAAAAATATTATATAAGTACATTAGAATGTATAAAACACAATGTCATATAAGGGGATGTCAGGAAATTATAAAAATAGGGAAAATTCCAATTTTGATTATTATTGTGTATGGTTGTAATTCTATGACCATGTTCCTAATCCTGAATTTTTGGTTAATAATATTCCAAGGATTGTATTTCATGTTATCATATCCATACTTGATTTTCTTTTTTGAGACTTTCATGGTCTTGTCTCAATAGCAATCTTCTCCTGTCTTTTTTAGCTTCAGTTCCACCTCTTCTTTTTCTCAAACCTTCTTGTTTTTTTGTTTTTGTTTTTTTAAAATTTCAATGGCTTTTTAATTACTTGCTTTTTCTCCCCTTTACTCAGAATGAGTAGATACTTTAGGGTCAGGATCAAGCTTAAGCAACGTTCATAGATATAGGAATGTCTTTCTATAGAAGCCAATTAGCTGTGTGACAGATACTGTGCTGAGTTCTGGGGACAAAAAGACAGACATTCAACAGTCCCAGCTCTCTAATGGTTTACATTTCATCAGGAGAAAAAAAATCATGAACATGTATTAGTAAATTGAAAATATATAGTAATTAAATTTGGAGGCAAACAGAACTAACACCTCGGGGGGAATAAAAACAGTACTCATGAAGGAGCACTTGATCTGAAGCCTAGGAATTCTGTGGTGCTGAGTGGGAGGAAGTCATGTATTCCAAGTATGGAGAGGCAGGCAGGACATAGAGTGTAGTATATGAGGAACAGCAAATAGATTAGACTGGCTGAATTGCAGGGTCTGTGAAGGACAGTATAGTGCAGTAAGAATGGAAGGGTAGACTGAAATCAGACTATGGAGGGCTTTCTTTACATGTCAAATAAGATAATTTTGGTTCTGAGTAGGGGGAATGATTAGGTTGGACCTAGCATTTTGAAATATCAATATATCAACTTAACTATTTGCTATGGTTCCATTTTGCTACAGAGTTTATTTAACTCCATTATTTTCTTTTTTAGGGTCTTTTCCCACCAGGTCAAGGAGCCACAATTGGGGTTGACTTTATGATTAAAACAGTGGAGATTAATGGTGAGAAAGTCAAGGTAAGTTTCTAGAATTTTAATGAGACACTGTGTTGTTTGTGAGGTTAGGGGAATAAATGAACTTTGTTGATAATAATGATTATACTGATAAAAATATCTAGCATTTATATAATGCCTACTATGTGCCAGACACTGTACTTTTAATTATTTTCTCCCTTGGGCTTCACAAGAACCCTAGAAGGTAGGTGTAATTATTTCCCTCATTTATACATGAGGAAACTGAGACAGATTAAGTGATTTGCCCAGAGTTATACAGCTAGCTTACTAGTTGTATAATATATATAGTGTCTAATATATAATATAATATAGTGTCTAAGGCTGGATTAGAACTCAGATCTTCCTGGCCTCAGGCACAGTACTCTATTCACTGTGTCACCAACTACCTATAACAGGTTTTATACACACACACACACACACACACACACTCACACTCATTCACTTACAAATGTATATCATATGATATGTATACCATTTGTCAGGGCTTCTTAAACTTTTTTCACTATATCTTTTTCATTATAGCTTTGCATCTAAGAAATTTTTATGTGACCCCAGATATATAGGTATATAAAATAGATGTACATATCAAACATTTACTTATAATAAACCATAAAGAAATTTATTTTAAAATAATTCTTTGGTATACATATAATTTTTTACCACCATTAAAGATAAAAGCATATTTGCATGCTAATTAGATGGATATGCTTACTTATTTTTACATAAAAAATTAAATCTTGGTAGAATATTTGATACCTTTTACTATTGCCAAATTTTTTGCGATCCTCATATTTAGTTATCATGTGGGTTGTGACCCATACCTTAAGACACTTTGCCATATGTGATATATATTATGTGTATATATAACATGTCTGTGTGTATGTGTGTATAGACACACACATGCATATTATATATGATTATCTCTTTACAAATATCTCATTTGATCCTTATAACAACCTTGAGAGATAAATACTATTGTTATCCCCATTTTACAGATGAGGAATTTAGGCAAACAGAGGTTAAATTACATGTGATATGACATATCATATACATTATATATAATGTTACATAATCTTATACATTACATATATAGTTAACATAATAGATTTTCTTAAGTCACTTGATTTAAATTTACTTTTTAAAGTAAAACTATAATCATTAGTCTGTATGTAGAATTTCTAAAGTCCTTCCAGCACTTCTGTGAATCAGGTGGGATGCTCTTAATATATAGTTACTGGGATGGATTAAGGATTTAGAAGTGTTCCATCAAAGGATCAGTTGAAGAACCTGGGAATGTTCTTCTACAGAAGATTATAATGGGAGCTTGACTGTTGTCTATAGATCTTTGAAGAACTGTGATGCTGAAGGGGAACTAGAGATCATCTGATTGGTCTTAAGGAGCAAAAATAGTTTCAGTGGATTGAAATAACAGGGAGGCAGATTTTAACTGAATATCTGGAAAACTTCCCTTTTTTAGTTGCATATTTCTTTTTTTTTTATAATACCTTTTTATTTTTCAAAATACATGCAAAGATGATTTTCAACATTCACCCTTGCAAAATCTTGTGTCTGAAAATATTTCTAACAATTAGAGTTATTAAAAAACAAAAAAAGGTTGCCTTTTCCTACAGTTGGAGGTGTTAGATCAGAATACAGATAATCATAATTTGAGCTAGGTTGTTGAGGCCATTCATACTTTGGGTGACCCTTTTCCAGCTTTCTTATTTCATGATTCTGAGTAAATCAATATGGATAACAGTTTTTGCAGTATGGGAAGAAAAGATATTGTATATTAGAATGGGGGTGGTGATAGCCTAGCATTTTTCATCTTAGAGACAACTGTGATTTAGTGGAAAGATTGCTAGATTTAGAGCTAACCTGGTTTTGAAGCCTGATTCTGTGACATATGAACTAAGTAGCTTTGGGAAGAACACTTCCCTACTATGGTTTTTAATTTCCTCATTTGTAAAATGACGAGAATGGACTGGATGATTTTAAAGTCCCTTTTATCCCAAAACTGAATTATCTTATTTAAGAGGTTAAATATTAGAGACAATTTAGTAATTTCTAAATTCAGTCTACTAAACAGTTCTGTCCCTATGAACTTTATAAAAAGAGCCTACTGAAGATTATATTCTATTAATAATTGCAAGTCTCACATAGGTAGATCTCTTTTTTTCTGTTCCTTTAAACCCTTTTCTTAAGCATGAATTTTTGCATGTATTTTGACTTCAAAACAATAACTTTCCAATAACTTTTTGAAACCTACAGGACTTAACCTTTTAAGTAAATTGAGTCATTTAGTAGTATTGATAAGGATCCCTTACTTGAAGATTCCCTACTGTGTTACAGGACCAGAAATTCTATCATTGTAAAATCATTCCTCTGGCAATGCTCTTTGCCCCACTTCACAGAGGTCTTGAAATGAGATTTTACAATGAAGTTTGAGTCCCTTAAAAGAAAAACATTGATAATAAAAATAGCAACACCAAAGGTTCCAACTGAAGACAATTTCGGCATTAGATATTAATTTAAGCATTTAAGTTTTAAGCAGTAAACACTTTGGATTTCTAAGACAAAATCCTTCTTTTGCATTAGGTGCTTTGGTGTTGAGAGACACATAAAAACTTAGAGACAGAGAAGGAGGAGGGAGCGAAAGAGAAAGAGACAGAGACACAGAGAGAAGATGAGGGAATAAGAGAGAGAGAGAGAGAGAGAGAGAGAGAGAGAGAGAGAGAGAGTTAGTTTTAAAATTATTGTTTCCTGAGTTAGGGACAGAAACAGTGGATGGGCAGATCCTCTTGGAAGGCTGTCTTTGGAGCCCCTGCAGTCAGCTGGCTTCACTCCTCAAATTAGTTCCTCATAGCAATGAAATCCATACCAAACACAATAATGAATGGTGTGCTAAGTGTACTGGAAAACAAAAGCAGGATGTGAAAGCCATGTGAATGCCAAATAGAAAATTCAAAAGCTCAGCATACTAGGGTGACAGTGAGGGGGGAGGAGGGAGGAAGAGAATTCAGTGGAGGAAGGCCTTTTCAAGTCTGATGCTTGCAAAAGAGGGGAAGGGATTGCTAACCCATGAAACTTTAGGAATAGACTCTTAAAAAGAAAGAAGTTGACTTTTTTGTACATAAGCTTTCTTTCAGCCTATATTTTACTTTTCCTTAGCCACCTCTGAAAATAAGTGAATCTTGCTTAGAGAATATCTATGGTCCTTGCTTGAACAATTTTTTTAAAATGAGGTTCTTTAATAGTTATAAGGTCTGACATTTATATGGTATTTTAAAGTTTATAAAGTACTGTCTATATTTTATCTCAGTTCATTTGAACCTCACAGTCAGCCCCTTGCTATATAAGTACTATAAGTATTATCCTCATTTAGAGAGGTTAAATAATTTAAGTAGGGTCACTGGAACAGCTACTTCTAAAAAAAATAAAGTAAACAAATTAACATATGTGAATATGAGATACAACACAATTTATTCACTTTCTTTTGAGGATACCAACAATATTCATAAATATGTCATACGGTGGAAAAGGATTTAGGATTTAGAGTTAGAGGCTCTGGATTTATATCCCAGCTTCGCTATTTATTGCCTGAGTGACCTTGCCCAAGTCATCTAACCTCTGAGCCTGAACCATAAAATGAAGGGGTTGGACTAGACTAGGAATGCTTAACTTGGAGTCTATGGATGCCAGATATCAAGAGGTCCATGGATTTTAAGGATCTCTCAACTTGGATGAGAAAATAATTATATTTTTATGTCAGCACAGATGGTTTATTCTATAATTCTAGGTATTTTGTCTTATTTTATGCACTTAAAATATTATTCTGAGAAGGGTCCATTAGATTTCACTAGAATACTAATAGTACTTGAGGCAGGATTTAAAATCAAGTCTTCCTCTCTTCAGGTGCCACCTAACTGTTTATTTTTTTACTCTCATTGTCTTGATCATAGTAGGTACTTAACATGTATGCTTTCTGGATTGGAGAAGAATAAAGTAGCACTTGAGTTACCATAGTAATAGTTAAATTGTATTGGATTATTATAATTGTTATTTTTTGTCTTTCTTTGTATCTTCAAGTGCTTAGCACAATGGGTGGCTCACCATTTAATAGATGCTGATTTATTAATTAGTTCATAAATAGTATTAGTTTGGACATAAATCAAGGGACCTACCATTAAAAGCAGCTCTAAGCTATTAGCACATCAATTTCAGAGCCTGTGGAGAAAAAAAATTTAAGAGAACTTTCTTGATTTAATAAATATTTATTAAGCACCCAGAATATACAAGGAACTGTAGTAGATGCTATATAAAAACAAAATATAAAAACCCTCACAAAAACAGCTCCCCAAATGAAATGATGGCTGTCCTCAAGGAGCTTAAATTCTGTTTGGGTTGGTTGTAAGAATTTTTTTTTGTCATCTTTGGCAATTTGTTAGATGTGAAGGGAAACCTTGAGGTTGTTTTGATTTTTCTCTCTCTTTTTTTGCTAATGATTTTTAGCATTTCAGTGAGTGTTTTTAAGTATTTTAATCTTTACATATGAGAAAACTGAGTTACAAAGAAGTTAAAAGTCTGGTCTGAGATCATATAGCTTATTAGCAGCTGCATTGAGACTTAGACTCAGGGTCTTCTGAATAAAAACTGTTCTTTCTAATATAGCTTTAAAGACTGAATGGTGATTCAGTAGCAACTTAGCCTAATGAGCTAAGCAGAATTTAATTAGCCCAAAATGAATGTGAGATATACAAAATTAGAGAAGCTACTCCAAATGTTCAAAGAGATACATGTATTTGACCTGTGGCAGAGCGTTCCAAGCTCATAGTGGTTTGATTAGCCATAGTCACACACACTATACCTCGACTCTAACATCATGATGTCATTCTGTTTCTCTTTGAGTACGAAGGACAACAACCAACCAAGCAATCTAATGTGGGATCAGAGCACCAGAGTTTGAAGCCTCACTACCACTTTCTAGCTGTATGTCCTTGAGGATGTTTCCTTACTGAGGCTCATTTTCCTCATCTGCAGACTGAGCTTGGGCTAGATGATGTCCAAGGTCCCTTCTATCTCTAAATCTACAATGATATTGCTGGAATATGTCAGAGACTTTGAGCTAAGAACCATTTCCTCTGGAAGGACACCAAGTATCTATCATGCTTTTTGTGGGTATTCCAAGAAGAACTTGAGAACACAGAGGTTTAAGATGTTCCCTATCTCTTTCCCTATCAGATTCATCTGATCCACTCCCTGAATTTAAGCAGTTAAAAAAAATTAAATAAGTCTTTAAGACATGAATTATTACTTCCCACAGAGGGTCAGAGAACTCCAATGAAGGACTTGACCAAGGCCATATAGAATTAGTGGAAACCTGAATTGTCTTTTAGTTTTTCAGATTCCAGTCAGGAAAAGGATTCAGCAAACATTTCCTAAAACTCTGCTTGACTTTCCTTGGCCTATATCATAAGTTCTTGGAGTAGAGATCTTGCTGCCATTGGCCCTTGCCTGGTTACTGGGGAAAGTTGATTCCTTCCCTACCCATATTTGCCTGGCCTTACCTTTCTTCCTGTTAATAATAACTCATACCTTGAACACCTTAAAATGTATAAAGATTTTCCCCACAACTACCTTGTGAAATAGGCGTAAGGGATATCATCCTTATTGTACAGATGGAAAAACTGATTCTTAAGTAAAATGGCTTGTTCAAGGTCACACGGCTAGCTAGTTGGTGGAGTTTGATCTGATGCCAGGTTTTCTGACTCCAAGTCCATTCTTCAGCATATTTGACTGTCTTTCTCATGTACCCAAGAAAGAGGTTCAGGTTAAACAACAAAGACCTTACCAGCGAATAAAGGTTAAAAGGCCAGAGAAAACAAAGGTTTTAGTATGCAGAGTATCAAAACAGTCATCTTATGCTGGGGAAGCCAGCATAAGTTCTTAAATGGCACTGTAAGCAGGGCTAAGTTTATGGCCGGCTTAAACAATTTAACTAAGGGGACAGATCATGGCAGGCCTTGAACCATCCGATCAAAACAATTGTGTTTCACTTTGGGCTCCATGTCATAGTTGTTGTTTCCCCCCCTTAGACTGTGAGACCCAAGAGGGCCAGGACCCTTTTGGTCTTTCTCTCTATCCCCAGGACTTAGCAGAATGCTGACACACAGCAGACCTAAATAAATGCTAATTGACTGAAAGGCAAGCTCCAGAGATAAAACCCAGAAAGACTAAGCTCTAGCCACTCAGGACCACTGCCAAGTAACAAGTGGTTCAAAGGTTTGGCTGCAGGGAAGAGGCTTTTCTCCCTTGTCTGGGCTAGGTGGGAAAGAGGTGACATAGCTGCATTTCTTCATTGATCCAAAAGTTCCCAAGGTGAAGGCTAAGGGAGTGGTGATAGAAGAGTTAAGTCTCAAACCCTGAGCTTGAAGCTTTATCGTTGTTTCAGGATGATACCCATTCTAGGTGGCCTTGCAGAAGGCCTCAGTAGACAGGAAGGAGAGACATGAATTCAGGACCAGTGGTCCTTGCTGGCCTTATGTTTGGGGTCACAAATCACTCATCACTTAGTTGATCCTGAGAAAGAGGAAGTT
Source organism: Sarcophilus harrisii (assembly GCF_902635505.1). NCBI lineage: Eukaryota > Metazoa > Chordata > Mammalia > Dasyuromorphia > Dasyuridae > Sarcophilus > Sarcophilus harrisii. The sequence goes on along the minus strand of NC_045428.1, from coordinate 509,815,917 downwards.
AAGTATGTGCTAGCTACTGACTACCACATAGAAAGTAAATAGAGTCAGTAGAAAATCTGGGACTACTGAGACAATTTACAGGCCAATAATACTTGTGGGCACTATGAAAAACCTGGGTGATAAATGACCAGTTTCAAGCTGTTTTGGAAGGAGATACTCTCAGAGCAAATATCTTTCCTGGGTCAAAAGCAGTCCATTTTCAAATTTCTTTGTGCTCAAAGTTCCTGGCCATCATTATATGCAATGTTTGTCCAGACTGATAACATTCAGTTAAACATTTCTCATCTCTCATAGTTCTGCAACTGGCTGCATTTACTTCCATATATTTGGATGGATGAGTCATGGTTCCCCACCTCCTTCCCAGAAAACCAGGAAAAACCAAATCTGACTATTTTTGACTTAGGATACTTTGAAAGATCCCTTGTTTCTTTAGTATGGGTAATCACTTTCAATTTCTTATATGTAAAATGTTGATCTTTGAGGTACTTTCTAGTTTTAAATATCTGATCTTATGATCCTTCATGTTGTACATTCCTTGATTTAACAAACAATTATTAAGTGCCTAATGATTTCAAAGTACTATACTGTCCACTCAGGAAGATGTTAAATTTAACAGAGATATGATTAGACATGGTCCCTGTCCTATGGGAACTTACAGAATAGTTCAAGAATAAAACTCATACAGAATACTAAACAATATTATGTGAATTTGCTATAGTATATACAAGTTTCCATTTTTCCCCATTATATGGGATTGTATAGACAAAATTCCAGAGAGATTTATTATGTCTCCTTTCTGTCTTTACCCATTGTTCTACAGCTAGTAAATGTTAGAGTTTATTATTAAGTCATTTGCCAAAACTTGTTTTTATGTCTATAAGGTCTGTAACATACAGCTCCTTTTTCCTCCTCACAGAGCCAGCACTCTAGATCAAGCCCTCCTAACCCTGTGCCGGCACTATTGCAGTAACCTAGCCCTTCAATTGGTTTCCCTGCCTTAAGTCTTTTTTCTCTAATCTATACTTCACATAGCTGCCAATGTGACTTTTCCTAAAATGACCATGTCATTCCTGAGTAAATTTTTGTAACTCCTGATTATTTCTGGGATTAAATTTCAACTCTTATGTTTAGCATTTAAAGTCCTTCAGCTTCTTCCTACCTTTCCAGCTTTATTATACATTATTCTCCTTCAGGAATACCATGGTCTTGTCAGATTAGCCTTCTTACTGATCCTGAATCATGTGCAAAACTTCACTATCTCCTCACCAATCCCTCTTGAAATCCTTGACTTCCTTCAAGGCTCAGTTCAAAAATCATCTTCTATATAAAGCCTTTCCTGATAAAGCCCTGCTAGGTGTCTCCCTATTCTCTCCCAATTATCTCCTATATATTTTGAAGAGACTTATATTTATATACCTCCCCTTTGCTAAATTGTAAACTCCTAGAGATCAGGGACTATTCCACTTTTGTCTGTGTACTGCTTTATCTTATCATTTGTTGCTCCTGTTGTCATCAGAGGAAATATGTTAACTGTTTCTTAAATGGAGAATTGGAGGGTTGTAGGTTTTCTGTTTTGCTTCTCCAATTGCTGATTGAAACGCTAAAAGTCACATGAAAGAGCATGGCCCTTCAGCTTCCTAGGGAATAAGCTGGAATGTCTGACTCTTCTGTGATTTGAATTTAAAAATCTTGGAGGACTAAAGGTGAAAAGAGATTTTGAAAAAAAAGCAATACCAGAAAAAAAAACAAAAAAACAAAAATTTTCATTCCTCTTTTCACTCTCTGATTCCCATCCTAAAACACTCATTAAAAATAAGAAGTCTTATGTGTCTTTTTAAGATAGAAAATGTCTCTGGAAGCATTTGGTTGGAAGCCTCACCATTTCCAAATGAAGGCATGGTAACCTGTGCTTTCTTCCTATCCCCTACCCTTTCCTTTTTCTTTATGTATCCAAAGCTGCAGATCTGGGACACAGCAGGACAGGAACGATTCCGATCAATAACCCAGAGTTACTATCGCAGTGCCAATGCCTTGATACTCACCTATGATATCACCTGTGAGGAATCCTTTCGCTGTCTGCCAGAATGGTTAAGAGAAATAGAGCAGTATGCCAGCAACAAGGTCATCACTGTATTAGTGGGTAAGTGATGCTCAAAAATATTTCACAATAATAAAAAAGTTCATATTCATTGGACTTGGTTTGAGTTTATATAACTATACTAATTTTATTAGTGTTATTTTATATATTCATCTATGTCTAAATATTAGCAAAACCTCATTTGAATCTCCAACTCTGTAAGGCAGTGCAATTGTTATTCCTATTTTACAGATTAAAAAAAAAAACAAACTTATTATCCCTTATTCATATACCTTGTAATTGGTTGAGCTGGCAGCCAAACCCACATTTCTGATTCTAAATCCACCACTCTTATTATACTAAGAAATGACTTTGTCTTTACTTTCAAAGAAGATATTGATCTTTGGGCATCAGAGATTCGGTTAGTGTACAAAAACCATGCCTTGACATTCATTTTAATACCAAGGCTAATGGTGGTTCTCATATATAAGGTCTCTTTAAAAGGGTTTTCCTTAAAATCACTTTGTGAGTTAGAGATTGTAAATATTATCTTTCATTAAGAAGACTGAGGTTAAAAGAAATGAAATAATTTGCTCAAAGTTTACTCAAGTTATTTTCCAGTCATGTTTGACTCTTTGTGACCCCATTTGGGGTTTTCTTGATAAAGATACTGGAGTGGTTTGCCATTTTCTTCTCTAGCTCTTTTTACAGAGGAGAAAACTGAGGCAAATAGGATTAACTTGCCCAGGATCACACAGCTGGTATCGGAGACCAGATTTGAACTCAACTCTCCCTAATCCCAAATTTGATGCTCTATCCACTGGGCCACTTGGCTGCCCCTGCTCAAGCTTATACAGCTAATAATAGAGCCTGACCTCATATAGTTTTTCACTTATTTAATACCTTCATAATCCACAAAAATGACTTCAAATATCTATGAAACATAGACTGTGTTTTCAAGTAACTATAAGATATATTCCTTGAGATGACTTACAAGTTATATCACCGTCAGGAATTGAGATCAGGAAAGGTGAATTCTGATCCTGAGTCTGTTATTTATATCTTGTGTGACCTTGAACAAGTCACTTTATCTCTGGCCTATCAACTTAGCTTATATGATCTTCAAGACCCTTCTGGTGCTAAATCTGTGTTCCTATGAATCATGAATTTTAGCTCTGTGACGCACTTCACTTCTGAACCTTGGAATCCTCATTTGTAAAATGGAAACAACACTACTCTAACCACTTACCTCACAGTGTTATGCTGAGAGGACATTGTGAATTTTAAAGTTATACAAGTTGAGGAGGTAAGGTCCAGAAAATATAGGGGAAGGGAATAATGATCAGTGGTTATGCACATTTGACCCTTCACTCTAGCAACTCTGGGATTTAGGCCAATAGAGATCAAGCATAGTACTAAAAGAAAGTCCTCTTCACGGTTGTAGCTATGGTACAAGTAACTTGATTGGGGTTTTTTCCTATAATAAGTTTTTTCTTTATATAGCATCTATGAAGATTTTTTAAAAAATTATGTTTTTAGTTAATAAGATGCATGACTTTGTGCAAGTCATTCTGTGCCAGAGCACTAAAGAAATATGAGTTGTTTTTGTTTAAATCATTAAAATATCTAAGTGGCTTTAATTATTTTTCCTTCTTTCATTTAATTATGATCTTATACAATTATAAATTATTAGAGGAGCCTGATTGAGAATGTGTTTTGTTTTTTTGATCTTTTAGAACACATTCAGAACTGATTCTGATGTAAAAGAGCTTCTATAAGTGGTAGATGTACTAGGCAGAAATGAGATTTTTTAATAAAATACACTAAAACTATTTTTGACTTCTAAATTTGTTCCTGAAAACTACCTTCTCTGCAGTCATGTAAAAGTGCTAGTAGTTAATTTTTAATAATGAAAGCCTGGCTGTTAAGAATGCTTGCTTCAGTTTCATCAAGTGAGAAATAGCAACTCAACTCAAATTTTGAAAATCAGAATTATGGCACTGTTACAGTATAAATCTTAAAACTGGCTTTTTCCTTTAGTGACTGCCTTATTGACTTGCCCTAGTGGCTTATAGTTCCAGGCTGCAAAGACTTATAACACTCCATTATTCCATATGTTCAACTGAAAAACTTACAAATAACTAGTTTATCTTTTTATAAGCAAACCTGGAAATACTTTATTTGGCTCAATGTGTATAGAAGCTTGAAACATTTCACTGGATAAAAGTGTAAGTCGCAGTATCTGGAATATGAGGGTTTTACATCACAGAGAGACCTTTCAGCCATTGTAAGTCAAAACACCACTTTCTGGGATTTCATCCAAAGACATTAAATGAAGATGTAGAGAGAGACTGGAGGGGCAAGAGCCAGTTAGTTCTATATGAAAGACTGCATTAGGTGGCAATGGCATTCTGAAAAATAAATGGCAGTAAGAGTAACTATAAGCTTTTCTTTTCTCACCAATGGGAGCTGACTTCAAGGTTTGAATTCAATTGAGATGTTTCTGAGCCCATCAAACCCCTAAATGGTAACTCCTCTATTTTCTTTTCCTGCTACAGGCAACAAGATTGATCTAGCTGAAAGGAGAGAAGTCTCCCAGCAAAGAGCTGAAGAATTTTCTGAGGCGCAGGACATGTATTACTTGGAAACCTCAGCCAAGGAGTCTGATAATGTGGAGAAATTATTCCTGGACTTGGCATGTCGACTCATCAGTGAGGCCAGGCAGAATACTCTTGTGAACAATGTGGCCTCCCCTTTACCAGGAGAAGGGAAAAGCATCAGCTATTTGACTTGTTGTAATTTCAATTAAAAGCTGGTACAAGGCAGAAAAGGAGAAAAAGAATCCACGCCTGCTCTGAGAGGCCAGGAGTTCCTGGGAGGTAGAGCAAAGATGGTGGTTCTTGCTCTTTGGACCTTCTGACTTCTCCAGGTTCCTGAGCTTAAAAAAGCATGGCAGGCCGAGGGCATTGTCCACAGGCCAATACTAGCAAAACATTCATATGGTTTGACCCTTTTGCAGGCTTGGGCTGGAGTGAGAGGAAGATTGCACTAGGAGCTCCCTGAGATGCTGAGCATGTGCTGTGATAGTTGCTTTTTGTTTTTAAAAAAGCAAAAAATAAACACCCCCCCCCCCCCAAAAAAAAAACCCCAACAAATCAGCCTTTCTGGACTGAAAGGAGGGAAAACTTCTCTCCATCACCCCCCAAAGGAGTGATCCTGCCCAGCACTTGGTGAATGGGTAGGGTCTTCTCTGGGATCCTTTGACACCTTGATTTTCTAGCCTGCCACCCAAATGAATACTGGGAAGGCCAACTATAATATCTATGGTGGGTCTGCTACATCCTGAGGAATTTTCAGCACTACTTGTTTGAAAAGTATTACATCTTTTGTCCACACTCCCTTTCAAGAACTTTGGAATTGAGAAATTCAAAGGACTTTTGATCCACAACCAACAGTAACAATCATGGCTAACAAAGGATACAGGCCTTGTGACTCCTTTTGGTGCTAATGGTTCAGCTGACAATTCCTTAGACCAAACGTTTTACTACATTAGTATCCTCTGAATGTGTTATGTAGAAATAAATAGGGGAAGTATAATAAAAACTGCTGTTTCTCAACGTTTCATTACCTCCTTTTCTAGATTAGAACTGAGTTGTTCAGAAGGAGCTCTACTTCTCTTTTGATGTTTTGGAAAGGGGAACCATTTCTTCTTCCTTACCGTCTGCTATTTTGCCTTCCTTCTTCATTCTTCTCCCTTGTTCCCTAATACCAATCTTATGTAGAGAAAAACATTTGAAAATGATTTTTTAAAAATGTCAGCAAATAGTAATATTGTTCTAAGGTAACAAATTAGCTCCAAGAAATTAAGGATAGTGTTAAATGTATAGAGCAGAGCCGACCAAAATACTGTGGTTACTGATGAAAATGCAGGGTTCAAAGCAGAGCACAGTCTTGATGGCACCCCACCAAGCCTTTGAACAATTAATGCCTACTGAGATGATTCTTGCCATACCCACCAAGAATAAAATGTGATTTGTATGTTTTTGGTTTTTTTCCCAAATATGTTGCTAAGTGAAGTGATAGGTGAGACATGCAGAACAATTTTTTTTGTGTGTTTCTCAATCACCTTTAAAAACTCTGGTTCATAGAAGCAAGTTCAGTTATAATTTGGGCATCACTTCCATATGATAGAATAACTTTTTGACTCATCACCTTTCATGTTATTTCTTGTTGCTTTTGTGTTTTAAGTCTTCAATTCCTGTCTATGTATAACTTGGCTAAGCCAACTAAAAATGGAAGCACTTACTTATTTTTGCTGTGCCTCTTTAGTACTCATTGATGTAAATGCAAATTAGGAACAAACTTACCATTGTATGTTGTCAGTCTTTATGAAACTTTTTTGTGGTATGCTATTTAGGATGTGACAGGTATGGATAATGTAACAAGGGGATCATGTGAGTTTGTAATTATGGAAGAAGACCCAATATGATTACATTCAAAAACTAATGAATTGAATTATATCACAACAACAAGGTGTTGAAAAGATATTTTTGACATTTCTTCATTGGGTTTGGGGTTTCCCATTTTTCTTTTCTTCTAGACTTCTCCATCTGATGGGCTGCACACATAGCTAAAGGTACTGGGTCAGATGTTGGTTCAGGACTAGATCCTGACTGTTTGAATTTCATACTTCTTAAAATAGTCCATTTCTTTAGGATACCACTTATTAGGAAATTTTTCCTTGTTCTGAACTTTAATTTGCTTCTCTACAACTTCTATCTATGGCTCCTAAGTCTAGCTTCCAGAAAGAGGTGAGGGGGACTAAGTAAAACAAGTCTAGTTCCTCATGATAGTCCCTAAATCTTGAAGATAGCTGTCATGTCAATCTCCTAAGGTCTTCTCTTCTCCACTAATGTCTCTAATTCCTTCATACAGTATCATTTCTAGTTCTCCCTACCTCTAGGTCTGGATCCATCTTTTTTCAGTGTCCCTCCAGATACTTCAAGAATGGTAAGACCCAAATTCTCACTGTTATTTTGCACCATATCCACAGGTAAGTTTTTTTGAAACAAAAGGCAAAGAGCTTCTTAGATTTTGTGATTCTGAAGAAGTGGTGCTGCTCTCGCTAATCTCTTCACCTACATAAATGCCACTGACAATGTGTCGTATGCAATGGTTTATAAAAGTGCCTTATTCCCAGTTCTGGGAAATTTTTTGACAATACTTTTTCTTGGGTAGATGTGAGGTGCAGAGGTTTTTGAGGTTTTCTGATTTCAAGAACATACTTTCCACCACTTTCTAAAACAAGGTTAGTTTAGCTAAGTAAATTGGATGAAGAGAGCACTTAAAAAATGAAAGGATGATTTCATTTACTTTTGACTAGACTATGAGACTATCAATGAATCAGCAAGTTTTTATTAAGTGAATATTTTGTGCCAGGCCCCAATAAATTCAGGGGAATACTGTAAATACGGTTTACCTAAGTTTCAGCAAAATAGCTAGCAGAATTTCTCATAAAGTTTCCATGGCTAAAATGGAAATGTGTTGGTTAGATCATATTGTAGTTAGGTCTATTTGGAACAGATTGAGTGACAGGGTCAATGTGATGGGAAATCTCCACAAATTCTGAAGTGCTTCACAAATTCTTTCTGTACTTTCTGGTATTCAATAATTTTTATCAATAACTTAGAGGAAGGTATAGACGGTATACTATTGGGATGCCATGAAGATTGGAGGGATACTTTATATGGATGCCCAAAAGGTCTCAACAGTTTAGGATTATAAAGCTAACTATAATAGGGGAAAATTCAATGATTTAAAGTGTAAATTCCTACACTTGGGTTAAAAAAATCAGCTGTAGAAATGGAGGATGTCTTACCTATGGATAGACAACAAGTTGTGGAAATGATATGAAGACTTTAGAGTATAACAAACCTGTTAGAATTCTTACAAGGTGCTAAGTCAGTGGAATTGATAGAGACAATGGTTGTTTAGCAGGGTGCTTAATAGTTCTCTAGCTGTACTTAGTACTTACTACAGTTCCTCAAGATTCATACCTTTAAGAGAGCATATATAAGCTAGGAGCCTCAAACAGGATGGACTTCGGAAGATTCACAAGCCAGGATTCAGTCGAGGAGATTCACAAGCCAGAGACGGCAGTCGGGCAAAACTAAGGAGGACTAAAAAGTGGTAGCAGGCTGTCCTGTGGAGAACACTGAAACCAAGATCTGGAAGGCCTCCAGAAAAGCTAGCCGAGCCCCAAGTGAAGGAGATAAGATTTTGAAGAGGCAATAAAGGATTTGGACTTTAACTCCTGGCTGCATTTGGGGTTATTACTTTGAACTGAAATGAAGGCTGCTCCCAGTAGCCCCCCCAAAAAACCTGCTCCCAGAGAACATTATATTTTAGAGAAGAACATTACAAAAACCTAATATGTATTACCAGTTTGACATGGTAGCTAAGAAAATTAATGAAATCTAGGTTGCATTAGTAGACATAGTATCTAAAATGAGAGATGTGACTATTCCACTGTTCTCTGGAAAACTGTGTTTAGGCCTCAGAATCACAATGACAATAAAGGACAATGATAAATTGAAGAACATTCAGAGGAAGGTAACTAGAATGATGAAGAGCCTAGAACCTATTCTACATAGGGATCACTGGAAGTAAATGTTGCTATTTAGCTTAGAAAGGGACTATTAAATTGCTTTTAATTACTAAAAATGCTATCATAAAGAAGGGTAAAATTTGTTTCAGTACCACAGGGAAGAACTAAAAGCAATGGAAGAAGTAATAGAGAGATTAATATTGGCTTATTTGAGGAGGATTTTCTAATAAAGGTGCTGAAAAGTAGAATGGGCTATCATGTGAGCAAGTGGGTTTGTTACTAATTCAGACTATTATTTTGGGGGGAGATTAGGTTAAGGGACTCATCTGATGCCAGATTTGAATTCACACTGTGTCACCTAGCTGCCCCTATTAGCTCAGATTTTCAAGTGGAGATTAGATGACTATTGCCCAGAAGCCCTTTTCAGATCCATATTGGATGATTTAACCTCCAAGCTCTCTTCAAATCCTGAGATTTTGTGATTGTAAATTCTCATTCAAAATGTTGTGACTCTGTGCATCTATTATGATGAGAAATACCATGTTGAAAATGTGGTCATTTTTTTCTCTCTATAGAACCTTGTGATTTTAAATATAGATCTTAAAAATTTAGTACCCAATAATAATTACCTAGTAATAGGGTTATGATTAAGAAAAAAGAACTCAACTCAAATTTCTGTGGTGCTTACAAAATGCTTTCTCTATTAGAAGGCTGAGAGGTATACAGCATAAGTATTATCACTTTCATTTTACACATGAGGAAATTAAGCCTTCCAGAGGTCAAATGACTTGTCCATATTTGCATAAGAAGTGTTGGGGCCAAAATTTGAACCCAAGTCTCTCCTGACTCAAAATCCAATGTTCTTTCTACTACACCAAGTTACACGTGTTGTATGTGTGCACATTTGGAGGGAATGTTTCTGGAAGAACTTAACTAGTGTTTATCATATTTGATTTTGTAAAAGGTCAAGTTTAATTTCCAGTCTAATTTTCTGCAGATATATTAGTCTTTTAGAAGACAAATCTGTCGAATCTCCAATAGGAGACAAACCAGAAAAAAATTTTTAAAAGCAATGAAAAGTTTGCATTTATCCCTCAAATGAAGGGATGAAATATAGCTTACATATACAATAAAGTTACTCTCCTAAGCTTGTTGGGAATTTTGTGCCCACTTTCTTGTCAGGTTTAACTTTTGTGATGAAGTCCTACTGCTCCTTATGTAAGAACTAACAGGATAAGAAGAAAATTTAATCTAAGGTCAAGCCCCCCAAAGAGTTTGTAGATCTAGGATTTTCCAGCCAGGTTTCTTTTTTCCCTTGAAATCATAGGATCATAATATTTGGAGAAGGAAGGGGTCTTATAAACCATTTAGTCCTACTTGCTTAATTTTTAGAAGCAGGAACTGAGGCCTACAGTGCTGAAGTGACTTGTTCAAGCTCACAAACTAGTTCACAAACAAAATCAATAAAAGATTTGGGATTCTAATCTAGGTCTTTCTTCCAATCCAGTCCTCCCGTTATATGTATCACAATGTCTTTTTCCATAAAACACACTTATGACATGACAAATATTGCCACATAAGCAAAGTCCTTATGGTCTGAAAGTAAACATGCTTACAGGTCCACTGCATTATATTATCATCTCTTCCCATATCTAATATAGCATACTGTTTCACACCTTGTTTATTGACCACAGTGTTTTTTCAAAAGTTTTCTTCATCTGCAAAAAGTACTTCCCATCCCACTTGAGCACTGAGTACTTATTGTCACTCTGAACAAGTAACTTGGCTTTTCTGGGTGAAAGCTGTAAACTGTAACAGGCTTGTTCCCAGTTACTAAGGTCTTTTCTCATTTTAGACCTGTTTATATCTTATTAGTGATTTCCTCATCTGGAGGATAAGGCTAAGTTTCTATGACAGTATTCTTATGATGTGGTCCTTTCAGGATAGTCAGAATGGAAATAAACAGCTCTGTTCTGACTTGAATGCCCAACATTCCAAAAACACTTAGCCTTAGTTTTGGGAAATGGCATAGTGAATATTATTTGGAAATTTCAGAGAAAATCTTTTCTGGAGAATAGACTTTAAATATATATTTTAAAACTACACAAAAAAGATACAAAGTGATTATACTCTGTAGCATTTACAGCATTTTAATGGAATATCTTGTTTGATTCTCACAAGGATCCTGTAGAGTGAGTAGTGAAAGTATTATTTCCATTTTACCATGAGGAAACTTTGTCTTAAAAAAGATACCTAAGTTACCTAAGGTTAGATAGTTAAGTGTGGTAGGTCCAATATTTGGACACAGGTCTTTTGATCAAGTGCAAACTCTTCCCACCAATCAGTATTCTGAAATACAGAGCATAAGAGGTGGTTGGCTATAACTTGCAGTAAGCTTTGGGTAACCACTGAATTTCTATTCTCATAAAAACTAAACCAGGTGAGTTGATTTTTATTCATTTGAGTAAACTTGATTTGAAAATGAGGAACTGAGTATGAAAAAGGGAACTTCAACATAGACAAAAACAGAAAGAAAAGCCCTCACTTTGAACAAGGCAGCTATGAGCAACCTCTGCTAGTAAAGTCAATGGCATCCTGTATAACTGTAGCTATAAACCAAAACTCCCTATTCAGTCTCCATGTAATTCTCAGAGTTGGAAGGAACCTCATAACTAGAGGTCATCTCGTCCTGTCCATACTTAAGCAGAAATCTTGGTGGCACCTGGCTGTGAAGTCAAAGGACCTGGATTCAAATCCTGTCACCAACTCTTACTACCTATGTGATCTTAGGCAAGTTACCTAAGATCTCTTGGTCTCTTCATCTCTAAGATTTAAAAGTTGCAGTAGATGGCCTTTGACATCTTTTTTCACCTCAAACTCTATGATTTCTCAGTGTTAGGGGTTTTTGTTCTTTTGTGCCATGGATGGATGCCTTTGGCAGTCTGGTGAAACCCTACTCAGAATAAGGTTTCTAAATTCATAAAGTAAAGTAAAAAGGATTATCAATGGAACCAATTATATTGAAATATAATTGTTAAAATATATATTTTTTTAAATTCATAGATTTCCTGAAATTAGTTTATAGTCCTAGTTAAAAATATTTACTCTAATTCATCTCTGACAAGTGTTTTCTCTAGATCCTTATTGAAGATCTCCAGAGATGGGGAATCCAATATCTTTTGAGGAGAGCCATTCTAAATTTTGATAACTAGTTCAGAACAGCAGAATCTCAGAGTTGGGAGGGACCTTAGAAGTAATGATCCAGGCCAATCTATACCTGAATAAAATTTCCTCTAAAATGAATAGGTACGATTATTATAGAACTTCTTTATTTTGAGCAAAATTCTGCCTCTGCAAATTCCATTTTCCCAAGTTCTGCTTTCTGGGTTCAAGCAGAATGAACGTATTCCTTTTTCACATATCCCTTTTTTAATATTAATGTTTTTTTATTATAGGTTTTTATTTACAAGTTATATGCATGGGTGATTTTTCAGCATTGACAATTGCCAAACCTTTTGTTCCAATTTTTCCCCTCCTTCCCCCCACTCCCTCCCCCAGATGGCAGGTTGACCAATACATCACATACCCCTTCTAAAATAATGTCATATTTCTGCCATTATTCTTCAGAATATGGAAAATAAACATTAGGAATACCTGCTTTTTCATTCCTTCAAGTTTTCCCTTTGTAAAATATTTCTCTCTCTCTCTCTCTCTCTCTCTCTGTGTGTGTGTGTGTGTGTGTGTGTGAAGGGAGGGAGTAGAAAGTTGGGGTTAAATGACTTGCTCAGGGTCATACAGCTAGTGTTCAGTGACTGAGGCTGGATTTGAGTTCAGGTTCTCCTTTCAGGGCTAGTGTTCTATCTACTGCACCATCTAGCTGCCCCATGTAATTTTTTTTTAATGGCTCCAAAATGATCTGCCCTCTAATATTGCTTTTCCTCAGGTTCATTTAGCTTTAACACACACAATTTGCCTAGTAAAAGCAAGACACCATGGAAGAAAGAGAGGTCTATTTACCCCCAAATTAACATTTACTAATTGTCTGTAAAGTGGATATGCAATGCACTATAACGATAGGAACATGGGAATAATGAGTCAGGTTTTTGAGAAGGACCTAAGTGCAGGTTTCAAAACAAGTTATTTTAGGTCTTGAAATAAATAAAAATATAAATATATTGAAACAAGCATAAAATTATAGTAGATCTTTTTTTGAATGTAGGCTATCATTTAAAAAATTCTTTAATTAAGAACATATTTATATAGGTCAGTAAGGAAAGAGCTCTGATTAGGAAATAATTATCATAAATTGGAGAAGTGCCATGCTATAGTAGAAAGCAAACTGAATTTGGAATTTGAAGACAGAGTGTCAAGACTTGACTCGAACATGTTATTAGGCATGTAATCTTGGGAAGTCACATAACTTCTTTAATTCTTAGTTACTAGGTATATAAGATAGAGACTGCAATCCTGATATTATTTATCTTATGGGATTGTTGTGAAGAAATGGATTTTTAAATGATAAAGTACTTAATAGTTGCAAATTATTATTTGAAGCATGAGTTTTTTTCTTCTTTTCTTCCTTCCTTCCTTCCTTCCTTCCTTCCTTCCTTCCTTCCTTCCTTCCTTCCTTCCTTCCTTCCTTCCTTCCTTCTTTCCTTCCTTCCTCCTTCCTTCCTTCCTTCCTTCCCCATACAAAATAATCCATTGTCCTCATAATCAATGTTAGGATAAGTAGTAATCAACTTCTAATTTTCTATAGACTCACTTTTTGATATAAATATTGAAGAAATGTGTTATTAATGACCTGTGATTACAATTTCATGTCCTTTTCACTGTAAGATTATTTAATCATAGTTATTTTTGGTTTTGTTAATTTTTTTTCTCATTAAAAACAGGCCTCTCGACTTCAGTATCTGCTGGTAGAATATGATTCTTTTAAAAAAAATTTGTATTCAATAGTATTTTATTTTTCCAATTACATGTAAAGATAGCTTTCAACATTTGATTTTGTAAGAGTTTTGAGTTCCAAATTTTCTTTTCTTCCTCCTTCCCTTCCCTTCCCCTCTCCCCAAGGCAGCAGTCTGATAATAGGTTACATATATGTACGATCATTTTAGACATATTTCCATATTAGTCATGTTGTGAAAGAAAAATAAAAACAAAAGAAAAAAACACAAGAAAGAAAAAAAAAAGATGAAAATAGTATGCTTTGATTTGCATTCAGTCTACACAGTTCTTTCTCTGGATATATATATGGCATTTTCCATCCCACATCTATTGCTGAGAAGAGCTAAGTCTATCATAGTTGATCACCACATAATCTTGTGTTACTTTATACAATGTTCTCCTGATTCTGCTTACTTCACTCAGTACCAGTTCATATAAGTCTTTACAAGCTTTTCTGAACTCAACCTGCTCATCATTTCTTATAGAACAATAACATATTATTTAATTCTTATTGACATCTTGTCATCTGATAGCTATGGGTCTCTATGAATTTGAGAACTGACAATATTGGGTTTGCTATTTTCTTCTCTGTTCCAGTAGCTGGATCTTTAGCTCTTTCCACTGAGCTTTCAACGTCCTGATTTGCCCTTTTTGGTTCTTTGGAATCCAATTGGTATCTTCACTACACAAATCACCCAAGGTTTTGTTTTTGTTTTTTGTTTTTTCTGATAGACTGCATAAAACATGTCTAGTTTGCTTTATCTGCCTACTCCTATTTTCATGAGAGTTCCTCATTTGTTATATGCTCTTGCTGAGAAGATACATACATCATTCTTTGCATTGGATCCTTGGAAATCACAAATTTCTGCTTGTGAACTTTGTTTTGGACCTCCTGCCTTGATCTTCATGGGAACTTTTCCATCCGTAAATAAGAAATTCAGTTTCATACATGAATTTCATACATTGGATGAATGTAATTTACAACATGAGATTATTGCTACTTTCTACCTCCTAGGTCTGCACTAAGCTCTTAATATAAAATTTAAGTCATAAATACATTCAAAATTCAAAATTCTATTCAGAATAACAAAGAATAAGATAAAATAGGAAAGTTTATTAGGATTATTGAAACAATGAATGAATCTATTTATCTGAATTACATAGATAGGTTTATACCAAATAAGAATATCTGAACTATATAACAGTGGAACAAAACTAAGGACCACTTTCCATGAAATAGCCAAATTCATTCTTTTTTTTAAAATAACTTTTTATTGACAGAACCCATGCGATTTTCCCCCTCCCTCTCTTCACCCCTTCCCCTAGATGCCAAGCAGTCCTATACATGTTAAATAGGTTACAGTATATCCTAGATACAATATATATGTGCAGAACCAAACAGTTCTCTTGTTGCTCAGGGAGAATTGGATTCAGAAGGTAAAAATAACCTGGGAAGAAAAACAAAAATGCAAACAGTTTACATTCATTTCCCAGTGTTCTTTCTTTGGGTGTAGCTGCTTCTGTCCATTCTTGATCAATTGAAACTAAGATCTTCTCTTTGTCGAAGAAATCCACTTCCATCAGAATACATCCTCATACAGTATCGTTATTGAGCTATATAATGATCTCCTGGTTCTGCTCATTTCATTCAGCATCAGTTCATGTAAGTCTCTCCAAGCCTCTCTGTATTCATCCTGCTGGTCATTTCTTACAGAACAATAATATTCCATAACATTCATATACCATAATCTATTCAGCCATTCTCCAATTGATGGGCATCCATTCATTTTCCAGTTTCTAGCCACTACAAACAGGGCTGCCACAAACATTTTGGCATATACAGGTCCCTTTCCCTTCTTTATGATCTCTTTGGGATATAAGCCCAGTAGTAGCACTTCTGGACCAGAGGTTATGCACAGTTTGATAATTTTTTGAGCATAGTTCCAAATTGCTCTCCAGAATGGCTGGATGTGTTCACAATTCCACCAACAATGCATCAGTGTCTCAGTTTTCCCACATCCTCTCCAACATTCTGCATTATCTTTCCCTGTCATCCTAGCCAGTCTGACAGGTGTGTAGTGGTATCTCAGAGTTGTCTTAATTTGCATTTCTCTGATTAATAATGATTTGGAGCATATTTTCATATGGCTAGAAATAGTTTTAATTTCTTTGTCTGAGAATTGTCTGTTCATATCTTTTGACCATTTATCAATTGGAGAATGGCTTGATTTCTTATAAATTAGAGTCAATTCTCTATATATTTTGGAAATGAGGTCTTTATCAGAACTTTTGACTGTAAAAATATCTTTCCAGTTTATTGTTTCCCTTCTAATCTTGCCTGCATTAGTCCAAATTCATTCTTGTTACTGTCTATAACTGCAGAATGCTTATAGATGTTTTCAGTGGCTATATGGTAAAAAGGAAGGTCAACAAATACATACCAAGAAAACTTAAATCTTTTAAAGTATAGTAGGTGGAATACTGGGACATTCATCAACACTTTTAAATTAGGGAATCAAAAGCAAAATAATTAAATGATACATGGTTCTTGGCATAATGATGTTGTAAACTCTATGATACCATACTGTGTTTTTAGTATCTGGGGAAATTCTTTAGAAAAATAGTTTGACAAAGACTGATGACATTTAAGTTTTTTTTCACTGTACCTTTTTTCCTTTTCAGTGAAAACACATTTCTTAAACAAAAACCTAGCTTGATTTTGCTGAGTAGATTTTGCATGGGGTATTGTGAATTTATTCCAAATTTTCAATTCATCAAGTACTTAATAGTCTCAAGTACTTAATAGTCTCTTTATTCTGTGCAAAGTACTCTGCTAGGGGTGAGAGTCACCAAGATGACAAATAACATATTCATTCTCCTTTGAGCATCTCTGATTTTTGGAATTAAGCAAAGGCTCCTTGAGAATTGATTTTAAGTGGTATTGACAAGTGTTTATCCTTTGTCTTCATAAATTCTGATCATAAATGGATTTTGTAACTCTTTAAAAACCAGATGGCTGTTATATAATTGAGTGGTAACTCAAAAACAATTGTCAAGAAGAATTTTGTAGAAAGGTAATGAGTAAAAGATTGAATCATTAATGAAAAAAATAGAAAAATCATATTTTGAGTCATTCTCATAGAATGTCAATTCTCATAGAAGTTATACTTTTTTCTCTTTAAGACAGTTGCTTAATTAAGCAATTTTTATTATGTGTTATACTTTGGAGACACCCACCTCAAATCCTATAAGTGGACATAAAGGATGTTGGAGCTACAAGGGAGCTTAGAGATCATTGTTTATAATACACTCATCTTGCTGAAAATAATTCACATTTAAATAGCACTGAAAATTTACAAAATGCATTTCTCATAACAACCTTCTGAGGTAGGTGTTAAACATTTTATTATTATCTCCATTTTACATATAGAAAACCAGTGACTTAGTGAAATGATCTGTCCATTTTCACACAGCTACTGAATGTCAGGGACACAATTCAAACCCACGTTTCTTGGTTTCAGGTACAATTCTCTTTCCATTCCACTATGCTTCCAGGTAAGATAAGTAAAAATTTCAAACTAAAACAATTTGAATGTACCAATCAGCAATGGACAACCCATTGGTATGTTCAAGGTCCCTTTTCAGACTGTATTTTAAATATAGGAATCAAGAAGAAAGTTTAGTCCCATAGAGACTAAGTTGTCACTCTGTATGGAATTTCAGGAAGAATTTCTCTTTACCAATCAAATTTATGACTAACCTATCAAAAGTAGCATGGAAATAAAGCTGGATTTGGAGTCAGAGAACCTGGATTCTTAAATTCTAATTTTAGTACTTAGTAATTGTAAATATTAGGCAAGTTGCCTTACCTTTTTAAAGTTAACCTTTTTCACCTGCTAGCTCTGAATCCTATCTATGAGCCTAAGAACATGGGAGACAAAAGTTTCTTTTTCATCCTTCTTTCCTGTGAAGGACATTTTAAAACATAGAATCCATTCCATACCTTGACTTCATCCTTATAAGTACTGTGTTTCCATCTTCAGTTCAATTCAACTCAATTCAACACATACTAAGTGCCTATGTTAGGAGCAAAAAGGAAAACTTGTAGAAAAATAAATAAGTTCTCTACTTGAAAAGAATAGTAAAATTGTTGAATCAAGGTAATTTGTTATAGTCCAAGTTTTCATTATTAAGGAAGATGATAAGAAGAGTAAAAATGGAACAAAAATGTATTTTGTAAAAAGGATGACTGTACTTAAAGACATTGTAGTTCTGTCATTTTTAGTTATGTCTCTACTCTTTGTGACCCTGTTAAGGGTTTTCTTGACAAAGATACTGGAGTGGTCTGCTATTTCTTTCTCTGGCTTGTTTTACAGATGAGAAAACTTGAGGTAAACTAAAGGGACTTGCCCGGGGTCACATAGCTAGTAAATGATTGAGGCTAGATTTGAACTCAGGAAAATGAATTTTCCACATTGCAGGCCTGATACTCAATTCTTTGCACTACCTAGCTACCCATGAAGATTTGTTTACTTGTAATTAAGCTTGAAAAAAGCAACTAAATGAAAATTGCTTACACCTTTACCTTTGTGTGAATATATATTTAATGCTTCTTTTGCTTGGAGTTCATATATCCATTAATATTTGTAAGAGCAAATGAGTTTTACACAGAAGTACATGATGATAAATATATGTTGCAGAGAGACTTTATACTTCAAGTAGGAGTCTCTGGGACTCATTTTCCTCATTTGTAAAATTAATAAGTTGAACTAAATAATCTCTAAAACTTCTACTTTTAATGTTCTATGATGCTATAGATTAGATGTCTTTAACTTTGAATTCTACAAACTAAATGTTCTAAATACATAGGATGATATTACTGATTATCAGTGAGATTCATGAACTTTTTGGGTATTTTTATAATGCTGATAGATTTATATTCTCTCCATTTTTCCAATTAAATTCAACAAATGTAAATTAAAGAAATATTTGGAGTAGGAAAAACCCCCACTGGAGGCTTACCAGAAGCATGAATCTTTTATGACATCTCTTATCCAGCCTCCATGTGAAATCTCCATTGATGAGGAGTCTACTGTTTCCCAAGACAACCCATTTTACTTTTGGACATATTTAATATTTAGGAAGTTATTTTTAATATTAAGCTGAAATCTGCCTTCTTGTAACTTTCATTAATTAGCCCACTGGCCTAAGCAAGATAAACAATTACTATTGAGCATGAAAAGCTTTCAACTATTTGAAGATATTCTTATATTCCCTATATCTCTTTTTCAGCTTGTAAATCCCCAGTTCTTTCAAATGATCTTTACATATTATTTGCCTGTATTTCATAGTTGCTGAGCATCAAGTTGAATCATGGTATCCAACTAAGGAGGGTCTTGAATTTGGTTAACAATGACTCCTAAATAGATGGAAGACCTTGATCTCACTAGTACCACCTAACATTTGGGGGAGATTAGACATACATACATATAAAGCAAAACAGCATTATGATAGCCAGCAAGTTAACTTGTAGGGGAAATGGAAGAAGCCAGGAATATCTCTAAAATTATATTTGGGCAGCGGCTAGACCAGACTCATGGATGGGCTTCTACATTTTTGGAAAAAAAATTTGGTAACTTAAATTTACCATTTGGATTGGTTACCTTATCACTTACAAATATTTTATCTCAAGAAATGCAGATTCTGATAATAAAAAGAATTCAGGGAGTGAAGTTTCATACTGGACATAATGTACATAAGGAACAGAGAAGTAATATTTGAGAACACCAAAGGAATGCTAAACTAGCAAGGCCCAAATTAGGAAAACCAAGGGGGTGAACTGAGATGCTAATAATAAAGCACATTCAAACTGATACCAGGATGACACTCTACTCTCCTAACCTTGGATGGGATTTTGGCAGGAGAATTTTTTTTTATTATAGCTTTTGATTTACAAGATATACACATAGGTAATTTTTCAACATTAACAATTGCAAAATCTTTTGTTTTTGGCAGGAGAATTAGAATGCTAATGTATGTGAATGATAGAGCAACATAGACAATTGTTTGGGGGAGAGGAAAGAATAGAACAATATCCATGAGCCTCATGAGGATGAGAGAAAGAATGGAAGTGAATATAGTCATATATATTCTTGAAGAAAGGGAAAATTTTGCTACATTATGTGCCACAAGCTTGATTCCCATTGCTGCTAACCAATTAAATGGCTCAAAAAATGCCTGAATAGATTAAAGTTTTGTCAGTCTTAGTCTACCCCCAGAATAAGGCAGAGGGAGGGTCAGAGGAAATAACAAGTGCACAAAACGTTCAAAGTACCATATGCTATCAAAGCTCAGAGAAAGATAATTTCTGACAATCAAAGAAAGCTTTTTGGAATACAGCATTTAAGATGGGTCTGAAAGAAAAGGTCGGATTCTGACATGTGGAGGATGGGAAAGGAAGAGCATTTGAGACTCAGGGAATGAGCATGAGCCAAAGTTCTGGTCCAGAAAGAACTAGATGTTCTCCACAGAAGCCAAGAAGTTCAGTTTTCTTGGGGCTTAGAGTTCATGATGAAAAGTAGCAAGAGAGGATTGAAAAAGAAGAGAAGCATCACATTACAGAAAGTCTGGAATGCTAAACTGTGATGTGTGGACCCCTTTTTTTTTTTGACATTCCATAAAATATCAAAGATCATTAGAAGAACATGACTGGCATCGTACTTGGAGATTGCAGCCCTTCTCATACTGTGAGAATTCTAAGTGTTGAATTTTTGTATCTCAAAGTTACAACGTTTTTCCTTTTCATTTGGGCAATAGCAAAAAATGACAAAAAAAAAAAAAAAAAAAAAAAAAAAAAACCAAAAACCTGCCCCCAAACCAAAAACCAAACCAAAACCAAACCTCCAGAAACCAGTTACTTGGTAAAAATGTAAATTTACTTCTTTGTATTTGATGGGCCACCAACACCTGTCAGTCAGTGGTTGATGATCCCAAATGTCTGCTGTTATTGAATATATCAAGCATATTGTATTTGCATGCTTTAAAGAGCAAGAGAAGCCAAGAGGCAAATAATGAACCTATATTTAGTGCTCTTGTGCTTTGCTACTACTATTAACTGCAAGAGCAGAACTACCCAATTTCTAGCCCTGTTGGGAAGTCATATAGAGATAATATAAGTTTTAAGGATATTGTATGTAGTATTTAATAAATATAACTCAGATAGTAGTTTGAATAGATGAGAAATAAAGACCCAAGCTCGATGAAGATCAATCCAAGACCAGAAAAGACTTGGGAAGGGGGAGAGGAAGGAAAATTACCTTTTATTTTTATTTTAAAGGCTGTGTATTACCTGGGAGAAAGAGTAAATGTGATCTCTCTGGTCTGAAGGCAGAATTGGGATTAATGGATAGAAGTTGCATTGAAGCAGGTTTTTTAACTCAGTACAGAAAACATGGAATACCACAATCTCCAGAGAATTAAAATTGCAGGTGATCTTAAGGGCAATGGAGATACAAATATGTAATGGGTAAAAGTAGACTGTAGTATTGTATATGGAGCTATGCTGGTTGATGGGGGTGAATAAATCAACTGTCTCATTGCTTCTTAATCAGCAGGGATCCAGACACCAGTTCTGTTATTATCTGGTTACTTATACTGGTCCCTTTGCCACTAGGCTTCCTAGACATCAGGACTAGCCCATAGCTATGTCTCTTGTCCTCCCCCTTTCTTCTACAAAGAGAATATCATGTTTTTATTCTAGCTGGGATTTGGGATTGATACCATTTTCTCTGCTACAGTATTAGTGGTGACTATTCTAGGGATAGTGAATTCTCCTGTCCTTGGCAGTTCCTGTTAACTTAAAATAGGAGGATGTTTAGGAGAACTCCCTTCCCCTTCCCCTTTCCCTACTACCACTCCCATCGAAGTCCATCAACTACATTCTCTCTTTTCTTTCTCCTTCCGTAATTCTTTGGAGCCCTAATTCTGTTGTTAAGAAACTGATACGTGTACTAGAATACTCCAAGTGAAACGCCTATGTTTTTTCAAAGAAATTTGACTTCCCTCAGAAATTAAGGGAAGAGCCTTAGGATTATCACCTAGAAAATGAAGAAATCTTAGTTCTGGATCTCAAAGATTCTTCCCAGCTCTCACTCCTATTAATATAATTTAGGGACATTCAGAATATAATCCCAATTTAAGTATTAAGTATATAAGAATCTTTACCGAAAATAAAAATCAGTGAACATTAAACTTTTTTCATATTTCATTGAATCCATAGTTTTACTAAAGTAGATATTTTATTCCATGATAATCATCCTCTATGTGTATGTACCTTCCCATTCCGTATGATTTTTGTCTATATTCCATATTCTCACTCAGCACATCTGTCCAATATGCAAGAAGCTTTCCTTAAGGGCTTATTACATATTTCATGGGCATCAGTGAGGCATTCATACTATTCTGCTTTTCTTTCTCATTCCTGCTACCCGAATGGCCACCTCCTTTTATGACCATTCATTTTTTAAATTGAGGATGGGAACAATAGGTTGTAGCTTATGTGTGCTAATCATGCATCTCTCCATTACCTGTACAGTCACTCACAACTTTGATTCCTTGCTATTCTATGATTCATGACCATATAAGTTACTGGGAGAGTATTTATAATGAAAATAAAAAAAAAGGTTTATATGATAGGAAGTACCATGAGATAAAACACTATTTTTTTCAAATTGCAAGTTAGTCTATTTTTTTCCTCACCTTATGAACCATTTGAGGTGCTTGCCCCAAATACATCCATACACACACACACACACATATACATATACACATATGATGTGCTAACATAATGGACTAGACATCCAACTTCAAGTCATAGTCTGGAAAACAGTAATTTTTCATATATTTTGTTTTTCCAGTGTGAAATCTTGGGTTAATCTTTTATCAATACTCCAGGAATACACTGAGATGCTCACTTCCTAAAGGAAATTTCCTCTTCTAATTAGAATACTGGATAGGAAGTCAAAGAACTTGAGTCTGATTATTGACTTTGAGCAGTTATTTAACCTCCCCAGGCCTCTGCTTTCTTATTTACAAAATGAGGGAGTTGGGATTAGATGACCTTTAAGGTACTTAGAGCTCTAAATTAATAATTTAACTATCTTTCAGAGTTTCTACTCTTATAGATGTTCACCTCACTATATTATACTGCATTTGGCATTAATAGACAGTAAATAGTAATTTTTATATATTTTCCAGTTATCAAAGAATCTTGTGTAATTTTAATACATGAGATTCCTTGTTGCAGGAGATCATCTAAGGTTGTATTTTATTATTTCAAATTATTTTTCAATATTATTTACAGAAACATAATTATTTGTAGTAATCAGTATATGTGTAATTTCTTATTTGGTATAATTTAAGATATTCCGTTTACTGACATAGTAGCATACTTGTCAGTTTATAGCTATATAGTATTCCAACATGCTAATATACAAGCCTCACTATTACTCTATTGTTGGGGATTTGACATTTCTACATTTATGATAGTATAACCATTATTGCCATTAATATTTCTGGAAAACAACTGGTTATTTCTTTGAGATATACTCTCCAACAGAGATTACCGGGTCAACATATGAACAGTTTTGTAGTTATTATTACATACTGGCAGACTCCTTTTCAGAAAAATTAAATCAATTCATCATGCTAGTAATATTTATTTGCTTCTTTGTACCTTAGCTAATACTGAGTTCTATTTTTGCTAATTAAATCCAATTTTAAAGTTGATCTGGCTGCATTCCTTTTCATGGCGTGCAAGGCTATGCAATATATATAATCACTTTTATGATGATTTTTCCCTATCTGGCATATAGATAGACTATCTCTTGACCACAGACTGACTTGAATTTGAGCATTGGCCACATATATAACTTGTACCAGTTGCTTTTCCTAAAACCTAGTTTTTGAAGGGGTGTAACATTGTATAATAGAAATGTTTTTTGTTCTGGAAGAGGACTATGACATGCAAATGTATTGGATTTAAGTGATGGAGGGCTGTGCAAGGTCACCTGCCTCAGTTTCCCTTCCAGAGCCATTGAGGTCCAGATATAGATCAGAACAACTGAAGCGGGCCCCGAACATGGTGCGAGACATTAGCCTTTTTAAGCCAAGATCTTCAACAGGTCTGTTTGACTGAGGCTGCACTATTCAGTGATTAAGGTTCACTAGCTGTGCAGTCAAATGTCCTTGAGTTTAAATCTTTCCTCAGACATTTAGTACTTGTGTGACTACAGGCAATCATTCCCCCTTCTCCCCACCCCCTCCCCAAGCATTTGGGGATAAGTGACTTGCCCAGGGTTACACATCTAGGAAGTGTGCTGAGTTCATATATGAATTCGGGTTTTCCTGACTCCAGGGTCAGTGCTCTATCCACTGCACCATCTAGCTGCCCCATCACTTAACTTTTGTGACCCTCAGTTTCCTTATCTGTAACATGAGGGAGCCGGGCTTGAGAGTCTTCTAGGTCCTTTCTTTAGTTCCGTTATCTTATAATGGAAACTATTGTCTTCTTTTAATGTTTTCCTTGTTGCTACCATTACAACCAGAATACTGCTGGATTATATACTGAAATAAAATGATAAAACAAAGTTTTGCTAAAATCTAAAATTTGATGCAGCTCTGATATTATAAAAAGTGCTTCTTTGTTCTGTAGCACATTTATTAATTTTTCAATATGGTAATAGCACACTTAGGACAGAACAAATAGTTTTGGGGAAGGTTCTGTAATAGATTCGTACAAGGAAACTGAACAAAAATAAGAGTTAAGGTTTTAGGATTAGATTTGTGGCTGAAAAGGATAGTTAAAATCCTTTATAGAAGAAGAGATTTAAGTTTGTCCAAGGTCATACAGGTGGTAAGTGGGAGAATCTGTATTCAAATAAGTCTTATGATATAAATACAAGGCTCTTTCCATGGCACCCTGTATTTGCTGCTCACTATCGAAATAGACATAAGGTGATGGAGAAATGGGAAAGAATAACCATGGCTACTTGCCTGCCAAGAACTTAAAATATTGTGGGTCACTTGTCTTTAAGACAAACCTTAACTGGATTTTAGGACTGAAAGAAGTATGTCTACTTCTATGCAATGGAAAAATTGAAGCTAGAGAACAGAAAAATCCTGAGATAGTCAAATCTGTGCAACATAAAATAGTTAGGAAATGTTAATATGAAGTTTCAAAGCAGTTTTAAAGTTTCAATCCAGTGTGCTGTTATATGGAATTATCTAGCTATTATATTAATAACCTATTATTGTTAGGATCCAGGTTTTTCTCCTTTATTTACTCATTTAGGGCCCAGCCCCTGTAGAAGTTCCATCTCTGAAAGATCTGATTGATAAAACTGCCCTAATAACCCTTGGGGAATATGCATTATAATTTTGGGCTCGATCTCACCACACTGGGAGCTTATTTTTATTTCATGTGTAAACAGAATCCAGTCTAGGCAAGTTCTTGACCCAAAGAAATATCCCATTCTTATAACCCTCTATTAGAATTTAGGGTGACCCAGCTCATGAAGGAGAATACCAACCAGAGTGGTGTGGATGGAGATGGATTCCCCTGTTCAGATTGATGGAGGTGGCCGAGTCTCATGATCAAGCATGTTCTCAGCAAGAGGAGCTGAAAACCTCACTAAATGTCTACCAATCAGGGACGATTTTGTTAGAAGCATTCTCTTTTACAAAGTATTTAAGATTCTGTGACTCGACTCCACTCCACTGGAAAGCTTTGATTTTTTTAAGAGGAACCACTGACTTAATTTAGTATTTTTAGTTAGCCTAACAAGTTATTAAATTTTGGGTTTTTCATTTGTCAATGAGATAATTATATGAAAAGTAATATTTTTGTTACTGGAATTGTATCAGTGATCCTTTTGGGAGAGGAGGAAGCCTTAGTAGGTTCTAAGTTTTGGAATATACTTGCAACTTGGTGTAATGGA
Organism: Sarcophilus harrisii; assembly: GCF_902635505.1. Taxonomy (NCBI): domain Eukaryota; kingdom Metazoa; phylum Chordata; class Mammalia; order Dasyuromorphia; family Dasyuridae; genus Sarcophilus; species Sarcophilus harrisii. Next base: position 509,790,290 of record NC_045428.1, on the reverse strand, counting down.
GAATAAGATTCAAGACTCATGTTTGAATCTTGCCTCAGACACTCACCAGTAGTGTGATCCTAAACAAGTCACCTAAGCTCTGTTTCCATTTCTTCATCTGTAAAAGTAACAGCACCTACCTGATAGAGGGGCTGAATATCAAATAAGAAAATATATGTAAAATGTTTTAAGAACTTCAAAGTGCTATACACAAGCTAGCTTTATTATTATATAGCCTTTGGAACCAGACTTGACTTCTTTTGGATAGGCAACAGCTTTTGTAGGATACGTACTGACCTGTGGTCAGATATCATTCTGAGGTGCTACCGAATTACCAATCTATTATCCGCTATCCCCTATATCAGCACCACCTTAGCAGAGTGAATCTCTACTACTACTACTACTACTCTACGAATGTAGATTGCTTTCTCATAGATATACAGTCTTTGACAGTTGTTTAGAGTTCCGAGAGAATAAACATTCCCAACATTCAAGGGAGACAAGATTTGCACTCAGGTCTTCCTAGCTGCAGGGCTAGCTGTCTGTCCACTCTACCATATACTGTTATTATTTAGTTTACAAAATAATTATCCTAAGTACTTAGAATTCTGGTAATCAACTGAAAAAAAATAATCTAGAGGGGAGACAAATTTTGTTAATCATGTCTGATTCTTTGTGACTCCTTTTGGACTTTTCTTGGCAAAGATGATAGAGTGGTTTGCCATTTCCTTCTCCAGCTCATTTTACAAATAAGGAAAGAGACAAAAAGTTAAGGGACTTGCCCAGGATTACACAGCTACTAAGTGTCTGAGGCCATATTTGAACTCATGAAGATGCTTTCCTGACTCCAGATCTATCCATTCTGCCACGTAGCTGCTCTGGGAGTTGGTAAAGTATAATGTTTTTCTTTTTCTTTTTTTTTTTTAATGAACAAGAACAGTCATCATGGGATTAAGACTGCACCTCATGAATGTAATATGTTCTCCCATTTTGCATTTTAGTTACATATATGTAATGGGCTGAAGCTCTTGAAGCTCTCGTTGCACTGAGATCCCTCTTAGCACTTGAGGCTAATTAGCAATTGAACAATACTCTATTAATATATGCTTGGAGAAAGAATGGCCCCGCACATTCTCTGTGCAAGTTTGATGTGTTGTATAGGAGATTGCGTAGACGCTTTGGTGGGTGGAGTGAGAGAGGCAGAGGCACTGCTGGTCGGATTCATGTTGCGATTGCTCTCACTTCATATCGCCATTCCCCTTCACCAGCATTTTCCCTTATTCTGACTCCGGCTGATTCTAATATACTCTGGGTGTTAAATGTGGTCATCACACATATAAATCTCACAATTTGTATATTATGAAGCAATAGTTTTATTCTTTGGATAAAGTATTTTTATGATAATGTTTTAAGAAACAAAATTAATATGACTATAGTATAATATGTAACACAAAATAAAGTGCCAGAATATTTCCACCAGTATTCATTTAATACAAGATAAAATTTAGAGAACATTTTAATCATGCCAAAAGGCATTAAAAAATATTGAGCTCAAATAAAGGTCATCTCTAAAATTTGTTTTTTTCAAAATCTAAAAATAATTAGACTCCAATACCAATAAATACTAAAGTTTCCAAACAGGAATCTTTAATAAGTGTTTAGAAATTCGTTTTGGCTGACTTTGTGTGAACAATTCAGGAGACCAGTCACTTGGAATTTCAGCAGCTGAAGGGGGCTCACTTTCAGAAAACGAAAGTCTACACTTAACATTTGAGAGGGAATCAGTCCTGAGAGCTACATTTTTGGAACAACAGCCACTACTGTCTTCCCAATTTTCAAATTCAGAAGTAATTTGTTTCCTAGTTGTCACTCTGTTCTTTAGATGAAATTCTTTCTCAATTAAACCTTTATCAGTATTTTGTTCCATCTTCCTCTTTTTGGTTTTGGGTTCCTCAGTTTGATTAGGGGTACTGCAAGCAGCAGGCCATTTATCTGGGCCCCTGAAACTTAATCCACATTTTTCTGAGGTGGGAAGTACAGGTGAAGGAAATGCTTTTTTTGTAGTGGGGAGAATCCAATCATCAAAATTACTTTCAAAGAACTTAATAGGACTACTATTGATTAATATTTGCTGTGAATCATCAGCTATGGAAGTATGCCTAGATTTCAGACCAGCTGAGTTTTTATTTTTTAGGAAATTGGGGGTAGATTGCTGTATGCCATCTTCAAAGGTCATCGCTGATTTTTTATATTTGGAGTGCAGATTGGTATAAAGTCTAGGATATTTTTGTAAAGATTTTTTAATTCTATGGACTCTAAGTCTATGAGGAATTGGGACAATAGGAGTTGACTGTAAATATGGGACAAATTCTTGGCTATCTCCCAGATCATACTCTGAATCTGATTGAAAATAAGGTGAAGAATGTGTTCTTGTTTTGTGAAGTATGTTTTGTGAAGATGACCTTCTTCGAAAATGGCTACAATTATCATCTATAGGACTAAGGCTAAAATTAAACAAAGGATAATTTTCTGTCAAAACAGTTTCCCATGTTGGCAAAATGCCTTGTGATTTATCAATATATTCTGCCACAGTTTCCATTTCTTTGGCACTAACATCAAAGAGATCAGCAGAAGCATTATAATTGATATCATGAGTAGAAGAGTCATTTTGAAGCAAGTTTTCTTTTACAGATGTAGACGTTATTCCTTGAAATTCTGGCATTAATGTAAATGCATTTGTACTCACATTTTTATTATAACAAGTATTTGAGCTCTGCACAAGTTTCTTGCATTCTGTAAAAGTTCCTTCTTGATTCTGTAGGCAAATAGAATGTCCTTTATTTCTTGCACAAGCATCAGAAAACACATGATTTTCAGAACACAAAGAAGTAGCTGTTCTGTCCATTTCTGAAGATTGCCTTCTTCCACATTTCACAGAATATTTTGTATTGGCACAAGAATGAATATTTTCAGAAGTATTAGTACTTGAAATAATTTCAACTTTGTATTGTGGAAAACTGTTACTTTTTTTAAGAGAAAGGTACATTCTAAAGTCTTTTGAAGCCTGAGGTAGGGCTGATACATTGGCATTAAGTTTAGCACAGTCAGAATTTTCTTTTCCTTTAACACTTGTTGAAAAGCCATTGGCTATGTTAAATTGTTGCATTTCCTTTCGGGAAGTAGAGATCACTTTAGAGCCACAGCTGGGAAGAACATTACTTTTGCCACAGTTTTTCTGTTTTACTTCTGACTTCAAATGTGGTACAGACATATTCCCAGTAGCTTTCTGTGGACTTACTAATAATCTGCCACAATGACCATCCACTGGACTGAGGTTATGACAATTTGTGGCCTGAGCTGTCATGTTCTCATTTTCAATAACTGCCATAAAAGCATTTAGACTTTCAGAGAATGGCAGATCATCCCAAATTTCAGGGTCCTCCTCCTGTGTATCACCAGCACTTGCTTTGTGGCTAGGAGATAATGTTGTGTTAAATGATAATCTCTTCTGAAAGCTTGAAGAGAAGTCTAAATTGTGATTCTGGTGATAAACTAAGTTAAGCTGAGAACACTTCTCTTTTGTCTCCAGAGTAGCAGAGGAAAGATTTATGCTGCTTTCTCCAAGTGACTGCTTCATTTTTAAAAGGCGAAAACTATTTTCATTATTGGCAGCTCCAATCTCCTGATCGTTTTTAAGAATGACAGTCAGATGACTAGCTGGTAAGCCAGATTCTGTATCTGGCTTTCCCCTTTCACTCTCCTCACTCAGAGACAAGTGAGGGCTGTGACAATTCTGACTAGGGCTGTGATGATTACTGACAAGGGTGACCTCAGCAGAAGGGGCCCTCTCTTTCTGCTGTAGGAGAACACCATCGGCCTTACTCTGCTCAGAAATGGAGAAATCTTCATCATCAGCTGGTTGTATAACAACTGGAGCGAGTCCAAGGAACTGCTGCCAAAGCCCTGAAAGACGATCTCTGTCACTTGACTGAACAAAACCAGAGCTGCTGCCAGAGCTACCTAAGCTGCTGAGCTCACTGCTAGGGTAATCACCTTCCAGTAAATGGCTTTCAAGGAGCTGTGGCCCACAGTGAATGTTCTTGAAATTAGAAGACTGCAAAAGGTGATCAAAGTAGTTGATAACTGTGTACCCTGTGAGATCTGAGTTTGGCAGGGAAATCTGGCAGGCTACTAGTTCTTTAATGTTCCTGTCATTGTGAGAGCATTTTTTAAAGAAATTACTAGAAACCGAAGTCTGTTCACCTTGGTTTTCAAAATTCTGCAGGAGAAATGAATAAGGTGACATTAGTAACAAGATTTTCCCAGTTTTAACCAAATACCCAGCAAAATTTTAGGAGACTAAAGCAAGATGCAATTTCACATAGAATAATGAGTTATATTTTTCCTCTTCTATTATAATTGTGAAGTTATCTTTTGGAAATAGTTTTTCCTTAGGTAGTGTTCTTTATGTATAGAGGATAATAAAGTGTCATAAGTGTGGAAAGGTAGAAATGGGCCAAATTAGGAAGAGCTTTAAATGCCAAACAAAGAAGTTTATATTTTACCTTGAAGGCAATAGAAAGTCACTGAAGTTTATTCAGAGAATAGAGAGAATATATAGCTAGTCATATACTTTAGAAAAATCAGCTGAGTGGAAGATACTTTGGAGTGAAGAGAAAAACAAGGAAGGGAGATCAGTAATTAGAGGGTTATTGCCATAGTCCAACCAGGTGAGAGGTGATGCACTAGGGTGACAGCTATGTGAGGAGACATTTTTGAGATACAGAAGCTGCTCAATGAATATTAGTTGAATTTTTATAACATCTTTTCTTGAAAGAACTTGAAATGAGATGAAATAACCACCTCTCTCAGCTTCATTTGTGTCAATATTCAGCATTAGAAAAAATACATGAGGCAAGAGGGAAAAACCTAGTGCTTTTTCTTTACTTAAATGACAATAGTATTTACTAACTAAATGATTTTAAAATCACTTGAAATTGTAAACATTTTTCATTGCAAAATCAAAATTAAGATGGTTTAAAAATCACAACTTACTAGTCTTCAAGGAATTATAATAATAATGATAGATAGAGGCCTAGTAGACAGAATGGTGATCTCTCATTTCAAAAACTTTAGTTCAGGTCATTCCCCACTGACTGGGAAACCATGATCCTGATCCACTATCTATGGAATGATCCATTGTCCTCTCAGAGCTACTCAGTAGGGCTAAAAAATTGTCCAAAAGTTGTTGGTTAGCACTGGAAGAAGTAGTTTGTATACTGGAAATTCCCTGTACCAAGCAAATCATTGCTACAGTTTTAAAAAATACTATTTTACATTTTCATAGTATGTTATAATTTATAATGCATTTTCAAATGCATTAACTCATTTGATTTTCACAACAATCCCGTGCCATAGATAGGGTGGGCATTGTATCCTTAATTTAGAGAGGAACAAAGTGAAGTCTAGTGTTTCACTCAAATCTGTACAACTAGTAAACTCAAGAGTCAGGAATAGATCTGGATTCTCCTAACTTCAAATTCATGTTTTTTCTACTACACTACATTAATGAAGTCCAACACATATTTACAAGTAGGACTACAGACAAATCATAACAGAACAATAATAACTATATTATAGAAAAGCTTCAATTTGTTCATAATATATCTTGTGTGCCTTAAACCTGAAGAATTCTTTCAAACTATTTTTTCTCCTCTCTTCAGAGAGAGATCCTCATCAACAATTCATAATATAGGTACACAGATTCTGCCTTGTTTTTCTTTCATTATTTTTTATATACTATAGGAGGATATATACCCAGTTAAAAAGATAAGTAGGTTAAAATTTTAGTTTATAGGATAATATAAGCAAAATCTGGAATGCAAAATGTACTAAGTATCAGAAAAAAGAAGTCAACACGTCTGAGATCATAATATCGAAATATTAAATTTAGGTCTTTGCAATTGTGAAAACCCTAACAGGGCCCCCCCTCCTGAATACATAACGATTTGACAGGTGTCAAATTTCATCAGCTGAATCGTTTAAACTATTGACCCTGCTAATTTTAAACTATATTCATATTACTGCAGGTCCTTGTCCTTATGAGGCATCCCCTCAAAACTATCTGGTGAATGAAATAATGAAATAAAATGAAATGAAATAAATATGAAAAAATAGAATAACATTTTTAAAGAAAGTGTTAGTTTTAAATTACCGTCACTCCAAAAATAAAGGTTCTCCCAACAAAGCAGGCTTGGACTGCTTGAATTAATAAATCCTGTATTGAATTACTGCTCACTGTTGCTTCAACTTGATCAGAATCTTTTATATACCTTGAATGGAAGAGAAATTAAAAAAGTGAACATAAAATCTCAAAAACTATAATAAAATGAGAAACTACAAAATAATTATCTTGAGAGTATCAAAATTAGTCTTTTGAGTTGTACATCGAATTGTGGTGAATTTAGAAACTATTGGTCTCATACTGGACCTTTAACTTCTGTAATACTATTACTGAAACAAAAACTACCTTCTGCAAACCAATCTGCAACATATTCTTAAGAGACTCAATGTACAGAGGATAAGAAGTTAATTTTGCATAATTAGAACTTTTTCTTTTTTAAAGAAATACAATAATCAAATATAAAATATGGGGAAAAAAGTAATTTAGAGAATATATTGTTATCTACCTATAACTAGGATCTAATGAAATATGGAGTTTCGGATTGGTCCTGATTTTGGGGAGCTACTGTAATGACACTACCAGTTTCCTTGACAACTGAGGGTGGTACCCGCTACCAATGGGACTGTAGCCTAAAGACCCTCCCTTTAAAGCCAAGGGGAGTCTCTGTTCTCCTTAGCAACCCTGGAATCCCCTACTGTTTCTTTGATCAAACTGAGTTACAACCACTTGGATAGCCTAGGTCAGCACACACTAACTTGTATCCTAGCAATTTACAGCTTTATGACAAATAATTTATAGGTTCAAAAGCTTTAGAACTGGAAGGGACCTTTTTAGCTGTGTGACTATGGGCAAGTCAACTATTCTGAGCCTCAGTTTTCTCATCTGTAAAATGAAGATTAAAAATACTTATACTATCTAAATGGTGCAAAGAAGGGATTTTATAAAATGCAAAGTACTATATCTAAATGTGAACTATTATTTGAATAGGTATAGTGGAAAAAGTATTGGGGGAAAACCAGGGCATTCTGACCATGGGCAAATGTCACATGTATTTACTGTGACTGGTGGTAGAAAGCCTTATAAGGAGAAGATATAACAATCTAGGTGGGAATAAATGAAAGCCTTTTTATTAGGATGTTGGCAGTGGGAATGAAGAAGAAGGAAAACTTAAGAGAAATGCTACAGACAGAACTAGAAGCAATTGGTAACAGGATTTTGCATTATTTATTTCAGATGACTATTATGAAGAAAATTCTTTGTAAACCATGTGGGCTATTAGTGTTGCAATACTCCTGGAATTTTTAGCACCTGAATACATTGGAAAAGTTTAAGCAGGTCAAACTATGCAACGCTGGAAAAGCAATTAAATAACGTGGTCTAGAATTTGGCAGATAGCTTTCCAAAACAGCTTATTCCTCAAGAGAATATGGCCTTTTTAACCTTGACTTCAATTTAGATAATCCTTCACCTGGACAGGATCATTACTCTATTTTTCTATGTTTTTCCACTTTTTATACAGGCTTTGTAACTTCTTATCCTAATTTCAAGGTCCAATTTAAATCAATAGGACCTAATTACTGATTATTGATAAACATATTTATATGTATCCAGAAAATAATCCTTCACCTTTTTATGCCTATTTTTATCACCTTGTAAAAACTTATGACAAAAGGATTTTTTAAAAAAAGTTTTTAATGTTATGAATGTTTAAATATTCCATTTAGTTACTGATTTAAAGTATACTCATATCTATATTATAGTGACATATTAAGAAACAAGTGAAATTACCCATTAAAACATCTTTACCTGTTTAGGCAAGTGGCAGTGATACCAAAAAATGCATCTAGGCAGCTTCCAAACACAGTAATTACAAACAATCTGTTTGCATCGGAAACTTTTAAGGAGAGTTTATATCTATAAGTGACATTCTTGACTTCACCAGTAAAGCCACATTTGGAGCAATCAAACCTGGAAAAGTAGAAAAAGAAAATGGCAGGATTAAATGGTGTTCACTCGTGCATTGTTAAAAAATCATAAACTTACCTTTCTCCAATAAAAAGCACCTCTCTAGTAAAAAAGGGAAATTGAAATGACAGATTTTTAAAACTTGTGTTTAGTACAAAATATTAGGATTCAGGTTAGCTTCCTCTCAGACTCTCAAACCTAATTAATCTTTTCAGAAATATTGACCTTACATGACCAATACCTACTTTTTGAGGTAAAGGCATATATGGAATAATGAAAATGAATGAAAAATTACACAGCATGTATTTATGAAGCACCCAAACCACCATTTATAATTTTAGTGACATTTTATTGTTTTAGAGGCAGCATAATGAATTCAGAATCAAACCAACATAAGACCAGAGTTCTAACCTTTATTTTTCTGCCAAGAATTTAATGATTAATATTATATTATTCTCCTTGTTTTCCTTATTCAAATATGGGAATAACTTAATTTCCTTTTATCAACTTAACTGGAATATGAGAATTAATTAGGTTAAAAAATCTATATGATAAAACACTGCTAGCTTTTTGAAGTCAAGAACTAAATATTATTATTATTACTATCCCAAATATATTTTCCCTCTAATACCTAATTGCAAAAAGTTCATCAAAGTATAGTATTCACTCAAATTTTTTTTCATTATGGACTTAACATCAACAAATATTTCCTTGCACAAAGAACAGAAGGATTATATAAAACTTTACATCTATTAAAAACATTTACATAGTGCTATCACATACAGTATACAATAAATATTGCTTTGATATTCATTTTTCAATTTATGATTTTGAATAGGGGAAAATGATTTATCTTTCATTTTGTCCCTGACATACTTACTGAGAATGGACAATGTTTTTTAGTATTTTTTTTCCCTCATAGAAATACATTAACATGGATCATCAATTATGTGGAAGGGAATAAAAGGCAGCTTCCTATTTTACTGAGAATATTAAGGCTATTTTAGTGAAGTCTGCTAACTACTCTCCTTCTCAAGACTATTCTTCATTGGCACTCATTGTCTTTTCCCCTCCAGTCCTAAAGAAAAAAAAAAGGTAGGCACAACTGTTCACTGGGGCCATCCCTCTACATGGGCCCTTGATTTCATACCTTTTGGCTTCTTCAACTACTTTGTTCTGATTGTTGCCTCTAATGAATTTTCAATCTTTCCCTCTCCACTGGTCCACACCTATTTGCCTAAATACATACTTGGGTTTCTTGAATCTTAAAAAAAAATCCTTCTCTTGACCATTATTCATCCACTTGGATGCTACCCCAGTCTTTTTTCCTTTTTCAATGTTAAATTTCTTGAAAGTTGTTTATACCTAATGCCGCTATTTCCTCACTAATTAGTATTAGTTTTCTCACTAATTGCACTATTATCCCCACCATTCTACTGAACATGTTCACTCTAAAATCAACCACAATTTCGTAAATATTTGTCAAAGGTTCCCTCTACTACTTCATCTTCCTTGACCTGTTTAAAGCATTTAAACAAATGACTACCCCATCTAGGAAATTTCTTTTTGATAACTAATCTTTCATATGTTCAGATTTAATAGTGTTTTGACTTTGTTCCAGGATTTTTTGTTCTTTCACCGAATCTGATTTAAGTTCTTCTGCCATTCTGTTTTTCATTTCAGGGTTTACAACTTTGATAAAGTTGCTCAACTTTTGTTCTAAGTTATTTATTCTCTTGCCTAGTTCTTCATCAAGAGCATCAATTTCATTATTTTCTTGAAAGCTTTTAAAAAATAGATCATCAAATCTTTCTTAGAGTTATGAAGTTCTCTCTTTCTTTCTTCTTTTTTTTTGCTGAGGCAATTGGGGTTAAGTGACTTGCCCAGGATCACACAGCTAGAAAGTGTTAAGTGTCTGAGGCCAGATTTGAACTCAGGTCCTCCTGACTTCAGGGCTGGTGCTCTATCCACTGCACCACCTAGCTGCCCCGAGTTATGGAGTACTTGCTGATAATCTAGTCTTTATTCTCTGGGTTTTTTTATTTTTTATTTTTAAAATATTGCAAAATTAATTTCTTCTCCAAAATTTTATCTTGAGGTTCTTTTAATTGATTGTATTTTCTGGATTGATGTTGTTCTGTTTGTTCATTTTTTTAGTAATTCTTAGGAGTAGTAGATCCCTTCCTTTGCTATTTCTAAACTTCCTTGGCTTGGTAACCATTAAAATTTATTTCACTTTTTTGTTCCTCAGGATAATTTCTAGGGTGGAAATAGAAGTCTGAAAGTAGCTACAGAGTTGTCACTAACTGATAAGAACTCTGAGCCTTGTCTTGTCCCACATTTTTACATAGAAATGATGGAGAGGTAAATAAAGGCCTCTCTGACACTAGTTCAGATCCATAGTTTGTAGTGTACTCCTTGGAGATTATCTCTTTTGTTGTGTGGATTACCTCAATGATGTTTCTTTTAGCTCATCTCTCTCTATAAGTTAATACCTATTCATTGTTCTTGCAATAGTTCTAGAGGGTTATTTAATTTTAATTAATTTAATATTTTTTATCCAGTTACATTCAAAACAATATTTTTTACATTTGCTTTTAATACTTTTGAGTTCTTTCCCTTATCCCCACCCACAATTAAGAAACCACATGTGAAGTTATAAAAACCCTCAAGAAAAATTAAGTTAAAAATAAAAAGAATGAGAAATAGAGAATGTTTTGATTTGTATTAGACATAATCAGTTCCTTGTTTTGGTATAGATAGGATTTTCATCATAAGTCCTTCAGAATAGTTGTAAATGATTGTACTATTAAGAACAGCAAAGTCATTTATAGCTGGTCATCCCAGAACATTATTACTTTATATACAGTATATTTCACTTTGTTCATGGAGGACTTTCCAGGTTTTTTGTTTCCTGAGAGCATCCTGCTCATCATTTACCAGAGAATACAAATATTCTAGAGATATTTGCTTTGAAATTTTTTTTTTATAATTGCTATTGCTAATTGTATGTTCCCCCATTTATTCTCTATCCTTTCACCCTGTCCCTCCACAAGTGTTTTGCTACTGACCACTCCTACCCCCAATATGCGCTTTCTTTTATCACCCTCTCCCTTCCTTCTCATATCCCATTCCCCTCTTATTTTCCTCCAGAATAAAATAGATTTCTATACCCCTATTGAGTATGTTTTTTCCCATTTGAGTCAATTCTGATGGGAATAAGATTCACTCACTCACCCTCTTGTTCCCTCCACTGTAAAAGTTTTTTCTTACCTTTTTTTTTAAATGGCAAATAATTTGCACCATTCTATTTCTTACTTTTCTTTTCCCCACTCCTCTCTTACCCTTTAACTTCACCTTCTAAAAAAGATATTATCCCTTCATATTCAGCTCACATCTGTGCCCTCTGTCTATATATACTCCTAACTGCCATAATAATGAGAACATTCTAATGAGTTACAAATACCATCCTCTCATGCAGGGATGTAAACAGATAAACCTTAGTATGTCCCTTATGATATCACTTTCCTGATTACCTCCTTATGTTTCTCCAGAATCCTATGTTTGAAAATCCTGATTTGCTGAATGACTACCTTTTCCTTTGAAAGATTATACTCAGTTTTGGTGAGTAGGTGATTCTTGGTTGTAATCCTAGCTCCATTGCTCTCTGGAATGTAATATTCCAAGCCTTCTGGTACTTTTAATGTAGAAGCTGTTAAATCTTGTGTTATCCTGAGTGTGGCTCCACTATACCTGAATTGTTTCTGTTTGGATGCTTGCAATATTTTCTCCTCGATCTAGGAGTTCCAGAATCTGGATATAACATTCCTGGGAGTTATCATTTTGGGATCTCTTTCAAAAGGTGATCAATGAATTTTTTCAATTTCTATTTTACTGTCTGGCTCTAGAATATCAGGACACTTTTCCTTGATAATTTCTTGAAAGATGTCCAGGCTCTTTTCTTGATCATGACTTTTAGGTGGACCAGTAATTTTAAAATTATCTCTCCTGGATCTATTTTCCAGGTATGTTGTTTTTCCAAAGAGATATTTCACATTTTTTTCTTTCTTTTTTCTTTTTTTTTGATTTTGCTTTATTATATCTCATAAAGTCATTAACTTCCATTTGCTCAATTCTATTTTTTAAGGAATTATTTTCCTCAGTGAGCTTTTGTACCTTCTTTTCCAACTGGCCAATTTTGCTTTATAAGGCATTCTTTTCCTCATTAGCTTTCTGTATTTCCTTTTGTATCTCAATTCTTTCCCTAATTTTCCCCTCTATCTCTATTACTTGATTTTCAAAATCCCCTTTGAGCACTTCCATGGCCTGAGCCCAATTCTTATTTTTCTTGGAAGCTTTGGTTGTAAGAGTTTTGACTTTGTTATTATCATCTGTGTGTGTTTTGATCTTTCTTGTCATCATTACTTTCAATGGTCAGAAACTTTTTTTTGTTTTCTGCTCTTTTCCCTAGCCTATTACTCTGCTTTTAACTCTGCTAACATGGGGCTCTGCTTCCAGGGTAGAGGATGGACTATCCTAAGCTTCAGGGATTTTGTGCAGCTATTTCCACAAATCCTTCTAGAAATCTGACCACAAGCATTTTTTCCTCTCTGGAGTCATTAAGTATGTCCCGCTTCAGAAGTAAGATCTAGTGTGCTGATGGGGCTGTGCTAGAACTGCACACCACACTCCCACCTTGTTACTCTCTTTATTGACCTTCCGAGTCCTCCCTGATGTCCCTGAGTTGAGAGGTCCAGCACTGCTGCTTATTCAGAGGTCCCACCTCGCTGACCCCGAGGCTGGGCAGGAGTTGGGGCTGGCCTACCCTGGGATTGTATGCTGACCTTTCACTGGTTTCATAGACCTTTTCTGTTGATCTTTCAGGTCACCTTTGGTGTCTTTGGGCAGAGAGGTCTGGAAGTCAGCAGCACTGATGCTCACTCAGAGATTCAGAGGTCAGGCTGGGTCCTGGGCTACACTCTAGACTCCCACCCTAGTGTCACAGACTATTTCTGCTGAGTTTCTAAGTTGCCTTTGGCTGGAAAATGTTCGACTCTGTTTTTGTTGGGTTTTTTTTTTTGGGGGGGGGGGGGGGGATATTTTGCCATTTTAAAATTTGTCTAGAGTCATTATTTTAAGGAATTTGAGCAGTTTTGGGGAGAAGCTGGGTGAGTTCCTGCCTTTACTCTGCTGTCTTGGCTCCATCTCTTTGGTAGGTATTGAGGGTATTATGTCACCCTCTTTGCCAGAGGCCCTGAAGCCATTTGTCTTGGCTTCATACATACCACATTCACCTAGCTTTCTTCTTATCTCCTAACATATCCTGTCTATTCTTTTTATTATTGACTCTTTAATGTGTTTCTCATGGATTTTCCCATGACTTTCTTCTACCTATTTCACGTTCCTTTTCTTTCACTCCCAGATTCAATTACCATGTTCATGGAGACAATTCCCAAGTATCTAGCTTCCTATCTCTTCTAGGTCCAGAGCATGCCTTGAGAACATTTCTATCTGGATGTTCCACTGGAAGCTCAAAAAAGTTAAAACAAAATAAAACAAAAAACAACTCTCCCCTCTTCCTCTCCTCAAATCAATCTAATGATTTATTTTAATCTCCTATGTGTGATAGCTTGGGTTATCTTCAAAGGGTTCTATGTCATTGATTCTGTCTCCACAATATTTCTCTTCTTTACTATTTATTTTATTTCTACTGCAAAAGTTCAAGTGCAGGCATTCATTACCAACTACTGAACTATCACAATACTCATGTGACAAGTTTTCTTATATAATCTATCCTTCATGCTGTTACTAGATTAATCTTCAAGCACTGATCTAGTCAAGACATTTTTCTATTGAAAAATCTTCTGTAGTTCCTTCTTATTTACCAGGTGAAATTTTTTTCTCTGGTATTTAAGGCTCTCCCCAATCTAGTACTATTCCTTCCTTTGAAGACAAACTAAGCTCCAGCCAGACTGAATCACTTTTAACCTCCATTTCTTTCTCAGTCTCCCCCCTATGCTGGAATGTCTGCCCTTTTCTTTTTGACAACCAAATTTCTAGCCATCCTTTAAAATCAAGATGAAATCTACCTCATCCATGAAGTCTGTCCTTTTCCTTTTTTTATTAGTACTAACCTCCCCCCCTCCTTTTTTCTGCTAAACAATTAAGGTTAAGTGGCTTGCCCAGGGTCATAAAGCTATTAAGTGTTAAGTCTCTGAGACTGAATTTGAACTCAGGTCCCCTGATGCCAAGGGACTGTGCCATTTAGCTGCCTCTAACCTTTCCTTTTGTACATCACATGCCACTGTTTTATACCTAATGTACTTATGATATAACATTGTCATAGTTATCTGTATTTGTCTTAACCCTATAATACACTAGAAATTCAGTGTGACTAGGTACAGTATCTTACATAAATATAAGAACAGCGTCTAGCAAAATACCCTGTAAATTGGTACTTAATAATAAAGGTTTTGTGAAAGAATTCTGAAATAAGTGGTTAAGTACAAATGGCTAAGACCTTATAAATATGGGGTTTAAGACAATGATTTAAGCAACTTGAATGATATGTAATAGATCTGAATTTCAGCCTAGGATGGTTATCACTTATATCCAGTGGAGTATGACCAGGATGGTAAAGGGCCTAGAATTTATGTTGAAGGAACAACTGAAAAAATTGGACATGTTTAGCTTGGAGAAAAGTCTTCTTTTACATTCAAGTTCTGTTATCCTAAGTGAAATTATCTCAAGGACTAGGGAAAGAGTTTTGGAGCCAAAAGACCTGGGTTTATATTTTACCTCTAATATTTCTACCTGTGTGACTTTGGCACATCACAACTTCTTAGTTTTCTCTTCTGCAAAATGAAAGAGTTTCACTAGGTAGTATTTAAGGTCCCTTTTATATTTATGATCCTAAAATAGTGAATAAACTTATTGTAAATGAACTCAGAGGGCAGAAGCAGGACTGATGGAGGGAAATTATAGGAAAGTAGATTTTGGCTCAACATCAGAAATTACTTCCCAGGAATTGTAGGTTAATATTGGGATCCGGTCAACTTCATAAGCCAATAATGCTGTTGAAATGTTCAAGCACAAACTGGATATCCATTTGTCACAGAAGTTATAGTATAGATTTTTGTACAAGAGGCACAGCTATTTTATCCCTCTCAACACAAGGATCTTCCAAGTGGTACCAAAAACTTACTGTGGAATTAGTAGTTTGCGCAGATTTATACTTCTAGAACTAGAAAAGGGAGTAGAGGGGAGTAGGGAAACAAAAAAATCTGAAAGCCCTGAGAAAATTTTAAAAAGACACTACTAAACAATCAGTTCTATTTTCAAGTACTCATGACTGATTTTCAGTGAGTGCTTCATTCTCTCCTTGATGAATAAGAGTTTATCTACAAATTGGTTAGCTTCTGTCAGGCCTGCCCTCAAAGCAAATTAAAACTATTTGATTCATATAGGAATTGAACCTGCAAATTGATTCACTAGCATGAGTTTCTTTACAAAAATTAAAAACCAAAGCAACAAAGAAAAAAAATTAGCTCATATTTTTATGCCTGCTACCACTAAACTTAAGGGCATGAGAAAATCCTTAGAGAAGTAGTGATCTTTAAAAGTTTGAGTCTTTTAATATATTTTTATGGAGGCTAGCATATGAAACTCCCCAACAAAAATAAGTGGACTAGGTAGAGGTAGAAGTAAAAGTGAGGAATTTCCCCTCCTCCCCCCACGATCTACAATTAATTTACCAAGTAAGAAAAGCAGTAAACGAAAGATTACCATAAGAAGTACATTACTTTATAATACTTCAACAAACATTACTTCTTAAAAAGCAAGGTTCAAATATTCTGTGTTTTATGTACTTAAGTGGTCTAAGTCCTTGTCTTTCAGTAGAAGGAATACCTTCCACTTGAAGTAAATTCTACAAAGTGTAAACAAACACTTTGCTACACATGAACTTTAAATTTTATATTTTTTTATTCTTAGGGTTCTTTCATTATTAAACTGTTTTAAACTGCCCCCATCTCCCAATTCAATCCCCCAAATTATTTAAAGAGCATGTACCCTAAATTACCTTTTAGAAACCAGGATTACTCTGGAGAAGCACTTTTGACATGATGGATAGATGAAACTGGAGTTTTGAATAGCAACTATAGAGGCGATGAGAAATTTTCTTCTTCTATTCATGTGTTCACTCTGTTCTATGACAAAAATAGAACCAGCTTCTGTAAGTGAATGACAAATTACCTCCTAATTGTACAAACTTGATATAAAACCCTATCAGGTCCTAGATTTGAATCCTGTACCTGCTATTATGACCTGGGAAATCTATGACAAGTCTCTTTACCACTCTAAGTTTTTAGTCTTCTTGCTTTTAACAAGAGGAGGCTGGCCTAAGGGATCTTTAAAAAAAATTGTTTTCTCAGTTAGATGTAAAAACAATTTTTAATAGGTTTTTTAAAATTTTGAGTTCCAAAATCTCTCTCCCCCTCGTTGAGAAGGCAAGCAATTTTATATAGATGAGACAGGTACAGTCATGGAAAACATATTTCCATATTAGCTATGTTGCAAAAGAAAATATAGACCAAAAAAAAAAAGCAAAACAAAATAAGAAAAATAAATTTTTTTTAAAGTGTGCTTTGATCTACATTTAGACTTTTTCTCTGGAAGCAGAAAGCATTTTTCATTATAAGCCCTTTGGAATTGCTTTCAATCGCTTTATTGCTGATAACAGCTAAGTTATTCTCAGTTGATCATTGTACAATATTGCTGTTACTGTATACAATTTGGTTTTGTTCACTTTACCTTACATCAGATATTGGTGGTGTAATGATACCTAGGTTACAAATTTGGAGGATTGGGAGAATGAATGGTGATATTCTCAACTGTAACAGGAAACTCAGGAAAAGGGAGAAGTTTTGGGGAAATGATAATGTATTCAGTTTTGGACATTTTTGACTTCAAGATGTCTATGGGACAATCTGAGATGGTGAGTAGATAACTAGAGATCCTAAACTGGAGGTTAGCAGAGAAATCTGGGCTAGGTATGTAGGATTTGAGAACCATTTATCCAGAGATGATCATTAAATCCCTGGGAGATGATGAGATCACTTAGAGAAATAATATAGAGGGTTAAGAAGGCCCAGAGCACAGCCTTGGATTAGCAGATGTTCCGAGGATAAAAATTCAGCAAAGGTGACTGGGAATAATAGTCAAATAGGTAGGAGAACCAAGAAAGGGTAGAAGAAAACTAAGAGAGAAGAATATATCAAGGAGAAGAAGGTGATCAACAGTATGAATGGCTGCAGAAAGGTCAAGAAGGATAAAGATTGAGAAAAGGCCATTAGTTTTGGCATTTAGGAGATAGTAATTCTGAAAAGAGCACTTTTAATTGAATGATGATGTTGGAAATCAGCTGTAATAAAGAGTTAAGAAGAGAGAGGAAAGGAGTATTGACTGCAGATGGCCTTCTTAAGCTGTCACAAAAAGGAGGAGATATAAGATAATAGTTAACAAGTATGGAAAGATCAAGTTTTTTTTGAAGACGAATCAGACATGGGTCTGTCTGTAGGCAATAGGGAAAGATCACCGATTAGTAAGAGAGTAGGGATTATAGAGGAAGCAATCTACTAGAGAAGACAGGAAGGAATAAAGGCTTGCAAATCTAGAAGGAATTTATACATGCAGAATGGTTTTCCTTGAAAAAAAAAAAGGGTCATTTCTTCATGTGAGATAGGAGGAGAAGATAGCAGGGGAAAGCATGAGTGATGTGAGATGGAGAGGAAGTAAGAAGATACTTCTTTTCCAATGGCCTCATTTTTTTCAGTGACATATGAAGCAAGGATCTTAATTGAGAGTATGGAAGAAGGTGGAATTATGAAAAATCTGAGGAGATAAAAAGATCTGGAAAAATTGCTGTGGTGAATGGAAGTATGACTGGACTAAGAAAGTGTAAAAGAACTGCCTTAATGCAGTGTATTCCCAGTTGTGATTATAAAACAAATGTGCAGCAGATTCGGTAGTTTTATGATTTTCTTCAGCTTCATTCAGTAGGATGTAAATAGGAGCAAGAGCAGTGGAGGGGGAAAAGAATAAGCATTTATTAAGCACCTCCTGTATGCCAGAATAAATGCTTTACAAATATGATCTCATTTGATATAAATAATCCTCAGAGGTGGATGCATTAATATCTCTCTTTTATAGTAGAGGAAACTTAAGACACAGTAGTTAAATGACTTGTCCAGTATGACTCAAATTAGTAAATATCTGAGATTGGATTTGAACTTAGGTTTCCTGAAAGTTATACTTTTCATTCTATCTGGTTAGCTGCCATTCATGTTCAAAGGGGACCAAAAATGACCTCACATGTTAGGATCAAGGTACATTGTGTCCAACTGTGGCTGATGGGTTAGAAGGGTCTACCACAGGTTGAGCCTAAATAATCCAGAAGAACATTCGGAGTGGAGAGGTCTCTAAATTTTTCCTTCAGGCTTCGTAAATCACAACAAACATTTAACCGATCACCCATATTGGGCAAACACGATTCTCTTTAGTACAATCAGAATACAAAAAAGGATGAAAAAGAGAAACTATCAAAGGTTTCTAGTTCACTTAGAGGAATAAAAGCAAATTCAGAAAGGGATAAGTAACACCAAGAAGTGTTAAAACAACCCAAAAATCCTCCAGATCTGGGCAATGCCCCAGCTTGGTAAACAATTTAGAGATTGCTGCTCAGTTGAAAACAAGCTGTGAGACTTGACTGCCCTCTAGTGTACCAAATAAGTCATAGACTTTATAGGTAGAAGGAACATTAATCACACTCCAACTCTGGAAAAGGATGAGGATTCCGCCTTAAGAGTGGAGGTGAAGTGACTTGCCTGGAGCACACAGCTATTTAACATTTGGAGGGACCAGGTCTTCCTAATGACCAGTCTCTGCCACCATCCACTACTCCAGGGACTCCAAGTCTTCATATAAAAACGTTCAAGAAAACTGAATAATAATGGAATCAGAGCTGCAGAGCTGGAAGAGACCTCAGAGGCCATCTAATCTCACCTTTTTTAATTTTACCGATAAGGAAACTGAACTCAGGAAGATGGAACTTCCTCAAAATCATACAATAAGAAACAGCTGAGTTTGAACCCAGATCTGCTCCAATCTTACCTCCATTGTTATAAGTCATTGGAAGTCACACAGGGATTAATAGGCAAAACCAGGATTCAAAACTAAGTCCTACATTATCTAGTCCTTGAATTGGCTGAAATGCCATTTTTAAAAGCATATGAGAGCAGAAATATGAGATTATAAATATGAAGCCTAACAACTTTAAAGAGATGTGTGATTAACCAAAGTTGCAGGAGATGGGCAGAATCCCAGTTACCATAATAGTTAATCACCATATATATCCACCCTTTGCTAGTATAGCCCAACACCACTCCAAACTCCAATTCTCCAATCTTCCCCCCCTAAACCTGAAGTCAGCCCCTCAGTTCACTTTTAATTAATTTAACTCCTAAAGGAATACTGTAGCTACAACTCTGAAGGTACCCACTAAGGGTAAAAAATTATTGATGGAGCACCTACTGGAAAATAAAGGATACATAAATATATTATGTATCTTGTTCCTTCAAGAAACTTATTCTAGAGCTTGAAAAAGAAGTTTTGTGTAGATGAAACTATTAGTAAAAATGCAGTGAGCAAGGACTAAGCCCTTTGGTATAGACTGAAATTTTCTTTTTTGTATTACTGGATGATACAACAAATTCAGGAAACCTGAATTCTAGTCCTGACTTTGTTACATAATTAGTGGTATAACTTTTGTTAAATCAATTTACCTCTCTGAACTTCAGTTTCCAGGTCTGCTTCAAGAGGAGACTAGACCAAAGTTTCTTAAACTGTGGGTGAGTTTCAAGCCCAGATGGGATCACGTAACTGAATGTGAGGGTCACAAAACTATAACTTATTATCAACAAATGTTTGATTTATATGCCGATTTTATATACCTATGTTGGTCAAGTAAAAATTTCTTGAGCAAAAAGGGGTAGAATAAGTTTTAAAAGCCCTGGCCTAGATTAGTTTATCATTATGTCCTTAACAGTCAACACAGCTATGATCTCATGGTTATTCCCTCCACCTGGTGGGAGCTGCAAGCTACCAATGTCTTCCTATCTCATGTATTACATGTTTTTCCATAAATCTTCTGTAGAGGAGAGACAGATAACATTTGATCTCCAGTAATATGTCATAATGATGTATTTTATAGCACTTTTGCTTGTATTTAAACACGCAGCTGATTTATACCAAACTAAGCCCTGTGGGTCAACTAATCTTGCTTTTTCAGAAATAGTAATGCTCCTTCCATGTTCTGAAATTGAATATTTCTATTCAATTGAGAAAAGATATTTGAAAGCAGCTTGTGATCATCTAAAATACTAAGCAATTTCTGAAATGCAATCTAGCTTCTGAATTCAGGTCACTGTCCATATGTACTTGTTTGCACAATATGAGCACTATTCTCTTCTAGGTCTGAAAATCTATGATTTTGAAGTTCATGGATTACAAAGATGATTTTTTTTAGTTCTCATGGTTTGCTATTGCTGTAAAACCTGTTATGTCATCTCTCCACTGGATTATATTCTCTATATCACATGTTAATAGAACTCAACTTGTGCTGAGGATAGCTCTTCCATTAAATAAATCTGAACTGGCTTTTAATCATGTTCAGATATTGGTTCCAAGGGCAAGCATTGCCAACTAACTCCAGTTTTTGCAAACATTTGTCCTAACAACTTTGTTGACTTAACTGGAAGTCTTTCTTAACTGATATTGGGAGGCATCACCAACTAGCAACATGGTAAATAGCACTATTAGTACATCAAGATAATCTCCAAAGTTCCCTTCAGTTCTTAATCCTATGGTCCCAAGTACTAAATTCTGCTTAGGCTCTATGATACTGCACAGGGAGGATGGCCTAGCAGGTAGAATGCTCTCTCACCCTTAATTCCAGCATTCATTAGCTTTCTGGGCTTCAGTTTCCTTTAGCAAAATGGGTATAATATCTGTGGTACCTATCTCACAAGGATATTGTGTGGTTCAAATGAATAAGTAAAGAACTTTACAAAAATATTCAAATATTAGTTAGTTTTATGTGGGCTCTGCCAATAGAATATAGAGAAGACACCAAAGGAAAAAAAAGACATGCCTTGGAGGAACTTAAAAAACACATGAAGAATAATGAAAACATATAAAGATTTTGAAGAATATCACCCTGCAGGATATTAATATATTCAACATATTATCAAGGTATTGTGGTAGGGTAAGTTAAGAGAAGTGGGCTTGCAATTAGGAGACTCATTACTTTGTAGTAATATATTTTAAGAATTTTTAGGAATTTTGTTTTGTTAAATGTTTCCCAATTACATGAAAACATTTTGTAAACATTCATTTAAAAAAATTTTGAATTCCAAATTCTCTCTCACTCTCTCTCCACCACTTGACTTGAAGGCAAGCAATTAGTTATACATGTGAAATCATACAAAACATATTTTCATATTAGCCATATGCAAAAGAAAACACACACACAAAACAAGGAAAATAAATTTAGAAAGTATATTTCAATCTGCACTTAGAGTTAATCAGTTCTCTTTCTGGAGGTAATATTTTAAAAATTTTTTTATCATAGGTCCTTTGGAATTGTCTTGGATAATGGGTCTTCAGAATAGCTAAAAGTGTTACACAGTTGATCATTGTTACAATGTTAATAAGCAATATAACCTCAGAAAAATCAGTTTACCTCCCTTAGTCTTGGTTTCATAGTCTATAAAACTGAAAATATAATCTTTGTTCTACTAATGTTACATTGCTGAGAGGCCAAAATCCATCAACCAATAATTTATTAAGATTCTATTATGTATCAGAAAGAGATTGCTAATTGGCACAGTTAATGCATTGCTTTAATCTGTTAATGTTTTCAGTTTGTCATCTTGCCTTGAAGTAGCTGCTTTTGTTGAATATGAATGTTGATATGAGAGAGGATAATTCTTGTGATCACCACTCTGTGACTTACTGTCAACAGATCAGAGCACTTCTTGCATGAAAAGTTTGTGACAAACTTAGAAGGAAAGCTGAGCCAATACATGATTGTCAATAGTAACGCAAAAATGGAGGGGGCAATTTTTAGGGATTTGGTGTAGAACACTACATTTATTCATTTGGGCCAGAACACTTAAAACATCAAAATAGGTTGGATGAAGATAACAGGAAAATTCAGAAGTTGCTAAATGAAAAATGAGGACTCCATAAGGTTTACTAGTAGAACAATTCATCTGTCTCTATAAAAGCTGTGATTAACTCCATTAAAAATAAAGTGAAAATGTAGATTTGGGATTTCATGTACAATCATCTTTTTTTCTATTCTATTATGTAATGGAAATGCTTATTTTATTTCTTAAGTTTAGATTAAGATAAATAAAAATTTAAGTTAAAAAAAAAGCACAAGCAAAGCTTAGAGAGATGCAGGATAATTGGTTCAGTAAGAAGTTAGATGAAATTTTTTATCTAATAGTAACAATTTAAAGTGTTTTTATGATGTCCTGAAGACTATTTATGGGCCAAGGATTGATGGTGTATATTCACTATTTAATGCATATTGTCATCAATCAATGCTGAAGTCACTGATTCTTATATTTCAGGATAAAGTCACTCTCTCTCTAACTGAAATTCCAAAATAAAGAACAGGTTTTCAATGTTTTCTTGTAAGGCAAGAGTCTGTCATTGATTCTATTCTAGCTGAGATTTACAAGATTTACAATTCCACTGTTCATTCAAAAATTGATTGAAATCTTCGGTTATATGGCAAGATGAGGTTATCTCCCAGGGCTTCAAGGATGACTCTATTGTCCATTTCTATAAAGGAAAAGGAAATAGATTGTCCTGTGACAATCACAGGGAGGATCTCTTAGTCACTGTTAGCAAGATTCTTGTGAAGTCCTCCTTAATAAGGGTGATCCTTCACCTGAAAAATGGTCACCTACCCAAGAGGCAGTATGGCTTCAGAAACGGCCAAGGAATGGTCAATATGGTATTTGTTGCTAGACAACTCCAGGAGAAATGCCAAGAACAGAATAAAGATAAAGAATGTACAACATTCATCAATCTGACCAAGGTCTCTGATACTGTTATTCGTGAAGGCTTATGGAAAATTACATCAAAATTTGGCTGCTCAGTGAAGTACATAAGGATTTTATGCCAATTTCATGATAGCATGCTTACCTGGATTCTGGATAATGGTGATGCTCTCATGCATTTCCAGTCACCTATAAAATCCTGATGCATGAGATTTTCAGCAGTTTGTCAGACACTTTCAATGAGAATGAGTAAATTATTTAACCTTAAAAGGCTACAATCTATGACTAAGTGGAGGGAGAGTTGAGCTGTGACTTTTTGTTCAGATGATAGTACACTCAATGCAGCCTCCGGGGCTGAGACACAACAGAGTATGGATTGATTCTCTCTGTCAGCTGTGCATTTTGATCTGACAACTAAAACACCAAGAAAGCAGAGGTTCTCCACCATTCAGAATCACATCATCCATATGTGTTACAGTAAATGGAGAGATTTTGAATGATTTGGATACTTTGGCAATATACTTTCCAGGAATGTTCACACAGATAATGAGGTTGATATATATATTAGTGGAGCTAGCCCAGTGTTTGGGAGGCCCTGAAGGAAAGTGTGGGAGAGAAGAGATATTAAATTGCCTACCAAACTGAAGGTCTTCAGAGCCATTGTACTGACCTTATTATTGCATGCCTGAGAAATATGAATGGTATACCAGCACCATGCCAGGAAACTGAATCACTTCCATTTGAATTGTCTTAGGAAAATTCTGAAGATCATTTAGCAAGATAAGGTACTGGACATTGAAGTCTTTTCTCAAGCTGAATTGCCAAGCATTCAAACTTTACTCCAGAAAATGCAATTTCAAAGGGCTGACTATATTATTCAAATACCAAATGTACATTTGCTTAAAAGAGAACATTTTTACAGAGAACACACACAAGGCAACCTTTCACATGGAGGCGATACAAGGAAACTCTTTAAGGTCTCTCTGAAGAACTTTAGTACTGATTATTAGACACAGAAGAAATTGGCACAACCACCCAGCTTGGTGGGCCCCTCAACAAGAAAGATACAAAGTAGAATTACAGTACCTCAAAAAACTTAGAAATATGCAAATTTGGATGTTTCTACTCCAAATGTTCCTTCTGAACCTGACATGTGGTACAGTCTTTCAAGCTCAAGCATACGTTGGTCTAACCAATCACAGTAGGTCACATTATACCTGTACTTCAACATAGTGACATGATTTTGGTCCTCTTTGAGCACAAAGGACAACCACCACCACCACTAGGAAGGAGCTGTCCAAGTCCAGTGGTAGGACAAAAATTAAGATGACTGGTAATGGTATAGGAGGCAATGGATGACCTTAGCATCCCCAATGTCTAAGCAAGCTCTAAGTGCTTTACAGCACCTATTTCAACCATCTTCCTCTCTGCTGGAACGAAATTGTTCTCATCCACCCATTCTGCTAGTGGAAGTCTTCACATGTTTGGGGTAGATGGTTCCCTAACTCACTAATGGATTTGAAGCCTATCACTTACCCTTAATCTGGTTTAATCCATCTGCTATTTTTAAGAGTGTGCCTGCTGTACATATTACAGTTTCTTGGAGCCACAGGTGAGAGCTGGGTGAATCACGTGTAACCAAAAGTGGATTAGTAGTGCTGAGAAGGGCTTGATAAGCCCTTTTACTAGAGATACTAGCCCTTCTGAACACCCCATATACCTAGAAGCTTTATCTCAGATAATCAAATCTTAGGTTAAGGATCAAAAGGGGTCTGTAGATAGATTTCAGGAAATCCATGAATTTGGATGGAGGAAAAAAAATTAAATCATCATTTCAATATATTTATGCATCTATGAATTTGAATATTCTGAGAACAAGTCTATAGGTTTCAACAGACTCCTAAAGGCATCCATGAAACAAAAATGGTTAAGAATCTCAGATCTAGTGCATTTCTCATTTTACAGATGAGAAGACTAAAGTTTAGAGAGTTTAAATGACTTTTCTAAAGTCATACAGGTGGTTGGATTTGAATTTTCAACCAATTAGTATAAAAGTAAGATATATCCAAACAGTTCCCAGGTAATGGCATTGCTGACATATCTCTCCTGTTCATGCCATTCTTTTTGCTTCCATTGCAACCATCTTAGGTCATGTTTTCTTGCCTAGATCATCAAAAAGTCTCTTAATTAGCACAACTGCCTCCAATGTATTCTAATCTCTAACCTATCCTTTATACTGAATACTTTTCCCAAGAGAAGGAAGCCCCAGTGTCAGAGAGCTGGGTTCAAGTGTCACTTCTGTCACGTACCTTTCGGTGGTTCTTGCAAGACTCTTTAAGTTGGACTGCAAATTCTTAACATGGGTTCTCTAACCCAGAAAATTACAAATTTGGACAAAAAATATTTCCAAAGTGCACTAAGTGTACTGCCTTCATCAAGTCACTCCTTTATTTCACAAATTTTTGGTGACCCTATGTTTCCTACAAAATAAATAATAAACTGTTATTCAAGATTTGTAACAAAGGTACATCTTATCTCTTCAACCTTGTAATTCCATACCCACGCATTTATAGCTCCAGTCACACTAAATTTCTTTCTATTCTAATTATCATTTCACAATCATCTCCTATTGAAGTTCCTTTTTTCTAAAGCCCAATTTTGAGTCTCTCTTTCATGCAACTTTTCCTCATACCCACCCCTTGAAAAACAATTATCCCCTCTTAAAATTTCTCATACGTACCTGAACTTCTCCATTTGACCTTTTTTTAGTCATTTCATTCTACTCATAGTAAAGTTATTTATATTATAACTTTACTATGTTATAATATACATTATTATATTTTAATATTATTTAATTATTAATGTTAATTATTATATATAATATAAATATTAATTAATAATTAAAATTAATATTATAATAATAATTAATATAAGTTCTTCTTCAAGATATTTATATTGTCTTTCCTTCTTGTTCCCAAACTGACAGTTGGGCCTTTCTTATTTTGGAGTTAGGAAAGACCTCAGAAATAATCAAATATAACCCCTCAATTTATAAACGAAAAAACCAAAACAAGGAGAATAGCAATTTGTTCAACATCCTACAGACTACTAGAAGCATGGGAAGTCCTGATTCAGGTCCCACTAATCTAACACTATGCCTTAAACAAAGTAGGCAATTGGCATTTTAGTTAAATTGTCTTAAAAACTATTATAATAATCATGGCCCACATTTCTATAACACTTTCAAGCATTGATTCTTCTTTTAAAATAGTTTTTGATGGCTTTTATCATCACCACTTTTCACCAGGATCTCTCCTCCCCCTTCCAGAAAGCCACTTTATGTAACAGTTTATTTTTAAACTTTATTTTTATAAACATAAACAGTTTATTTTTAAACTATCTTATTTTTAAAGATAAAAAGAGGGGAAAAATCAGCCTACCTAAGAATACACAAAAAAATACTGAAAATGTGTGTAATGTCTACTTGTGGATCTTTCAACTCTGCAAGAGGACGGTTTGGGAGTCTTAAGATTTTTTTTTTTTTTGAGACAAAAGGCACGTTTGCTTAACTTAGGGTCAGTGAAATTTTTTTTCTTTTTGTTTTAATACGCTAATAACTAATTCAACACAATTTCCTTTGAGATCCTGCGGGTTTTATTTTACGCATTTAAAAAAAAAACCATCATTCTGAGAAAAGGTCCCCTGGTCTTATCGGAGTATCCAAGAGGTCTTATGGCATAAAGGTTCTCAAACAACGACGTGAGGGGGTAGTCAATGCAAACATCACCCCCCTCCCCTTTTACACGAGAGAATAACTTACCCAGGCCTACGGCTTGCTCAGCAAAAGGACGGTTGGTATTTTTCCTTTACAGTGGAAAGCGGGTTTCCTGGGGACGTATCGTAGAGGGCAAACTGGGCTGTGTGAGGAGGTTCAGATCCCAGCAATCAGAAGGGCGGCCTTGGCCGACCCATCTCTCTCGGCCCCGAGTTTTCCCAGACGTAGGACAAGGAGCTGCGGTTCCCTCGCGCCGCTTCGTCTTGTGGTGGGGAAACCGAGAGACAAGCACCCAGAAGGCCTTGGGTCCCTAGGACTGACCGAGGGGAACAAGCTGCGCCCGGCCAGGGAAGACCGCCGAGGGTGGAAGAGGCCTAGGAGCCCCCGGGCGAAAGCCAGCAGCGTCACCCCCGGAACCCAAACAAATCCACTCGCTTCGATTTCGGTCGCTTTACTTCCTCAGTTTCTACCAATAGAATCTCCCGCCAGTCGTTTCTCCGGAAGTGACGGAAGCTCCAAGGAACCAATCGCAGCTCGGAGCAGCAAAAAGGCTAAGGACTGTTTTGAAGAACGAACCATTTCTTCGAGGGGTGAGAGAATTTCCGTTCCGCTCCTTCTCCCCCCCCCCAGGGGAGCAGTGGTAGAGCCTGGCTCAGTTTGGGAGACGCCGGCTTCTGAATCAGAGGAGGTTTAAGGGGGAGCTTCTGGGTAGTGAATGGATCTCTGTGGGTATTGCAAGGGAGAGCGTAGAAGGGAAGACTTAGGGGGAAGTGAGAGCGAAAGAGGGAGCCCTTTGGTGACCGAGAAAGTGGAAAGCAGGGCACGAGTTTGGGAATGGAGTGATAAAATGAGGAACGAGGCGGGAGAGGCTGCCTTGAGAGAAATGGGAGAAAGCGTGGAGACTCTGGGATGGAGAGAAGAGTGTTTTATGAATGAATGAATGAATGAATGAGTGAATGAATGAACACTTATTAAGCGCTTATTGTTTTTTTAAGGGCGCAGGGAATACAAATACAAAAAACTGACTGCTCTTGCAGACTCATATTCTGATGGGGAAGTTTCAGCTCTAAGTGAGACGGAAAATCGCAGCCACAAAGACACCTATTCTTTGATTTCCTTATGATTTATAATAATGATAGCATTTTACATGCCATCTCATTCCATTCTACATATCCTAGTAGATGGTTTATGAAGCGTTTTACGTGTGTTATAGCGTTTGATCTTTGAGAATCTTATGAGGTAGATGCTGTTATCCCCGTTTTACAAATGAGGAAAAGGGGTGAATGACTTGTACAGGATCACGCGGCTAATGAGCATCTGATGTAACCTTTGAGCTCAAGGCTTCTTTACTGTAGGTTCAGCATATGCCAGTGAGCTGTACCTTGTAGGAAGTATAGGAAGATGGAAGAAAAAAGAAAAAGTGTCATAGAAGAGTGAATTACAACGGCATCATAGAAAGGGAGATTTAGGGGTAAAGGGAGAAAAGGGCTGTGCTTAAGGGATATTTTGAGAGAGGATCGGTCAAAAATGTTTAATAGAGTGGTTGGAGCAATATATCGATCAATTCACAAATTTATAATTCCAGCTCTTAACACAAAACCTTAGCTGCTATGCTAGAAGATGGAGTAACACGATATAAAAATGAAAAAAGATTTTTGTTCTTGGGATGCTTATATGTTTTTCTGTGATGACACATGTTAACAGATAATTAAATACCAAGCATATGCAAAATAAGTATATAATGATTTCAGGGAGAATAATAATTTTGGGGGGATCAATAAAATCCTTTTGAAGGAGGTAGCATTTGGGGGGCTGAAGCTTGAAGGTAGCCAGGGGTTCTGCAACGGTGGGACATTTAGGCTAGCATGTGCAAGTGTTTGGAGGTGGGAATGGAATGCTGTGTGTTAGCAAATTGATCAGTTTGGCTGAAGCATTAAGAGTAATCGGTCTGGAAAAGGATGGAGCCAGATTGTAAAGGGCTTTACACACCAAAGAGTAGTTTGTATATTTTTCTAAAGGCTCTTAAACAAGAGATATAATTAATTTATGAACTTGAATGGAGAAGAAATTATGTCTTTTTTTTTTTTCAGTAACTGAAAGTTAGCATTTCTTTCAATTATTTAAAAATATTTCTAAGTAGGGGTCCATAGACTCCGCTATAATGCCAAAGGGATCCAGGACACAAAAAAGTGAAGAATTCCTGTCCTAAAGACGGTGGAGAATCATTAAAACTTTTTGAGCAGGAAAATAATATGGGCAAAAGTGCCTTTAAAATAACAATTTGTTACCTCTATAGAGGAGATATTAGAGAGGCAATAGACTGAAGTAGATGAATTAAGAGGCTATTTCAATAGAAATCTTCATGAGTCTGAACTAGGATGGTATTGGTGTGAGTAACCAAAAGGATCTGGATATAAGAGATGACATAATTTGACAATTGATTGGTACAGGGAATGAGGAAAGATGGGCATGATTCCTAGATTGTGAATTTTGGGAACCTGATAGTGCCCTTGAGAGAAATAAGGAAATTAGGAGCAGGATGTGTATGGGTTATGTGTCATTTTGGGAGAAATTCCAAATTGCTTTATAAATTAGCAACTATGCATGCTTATTTTCCCATAGCTATCCATCATTTATCTTTTTCCTATTTTGCCATCTTTTAAAAAATTATGGGTATGAAAGTGAGTCTCAGAGTTGCTTTACAGTATTTCTGTAATTACTAGTAATTTGAAAAGTTTTTTTTTGGGGGGGATATGGCTGTTGATTACTTAGATTTTTTTCTTTTAGAACTGTCCATATTCTTCTACTATTTTTTTTTCTATTAAGGAATGGTTCTTATTCTTATACATATGAACCAGTTCTTTATAGATCTTGGAAATCTTGGAAATATAAAATGTCTCAAGTAAATATAATAAAGGTACATTCTCTGAGAAAAATGAGTTTTAAATAGTGACTCAATAACTGTGAACAAAGTAGTTCAGACTGGCTACATCCAAAAAGCCAGTTACCCCAGTGAGAAGGGAGAGAGGGGGAATCTCTATTGATACATAAGAATGAAGGAATCATAGTAGTCAAGTGGAATGTTATAATTGAATATACTAAGAAAAACAGGTTGGCATTCATGTGAGGCTAATCATACCCCCCTCTGACAATCAAGAAATATTAATTTTTTGATATTTTGTAATCCTTGCTAGAGGATTAAAACTACCAGAGTTGCTACTTCCTTGAAAAAGATAAAATCTCCCCCAATTTCACAGAGATTAAAAACAAATTGATTCTCTGGAAATATTTCAAGGACTACATGTTTGAGAAATAACAACTTTTTCTTTAATTATATCTTTAAACTAAGAGGGAAAACTAAACTTCTGAGTTCAACTCAAAAGTTTAGCATGTTGGCTTTATGTGTATAGACTTGATTATAAAATTAACAGCATAAAATCAGCTACCTTGAAGAATAGATGCAGCAGCAATCTATGCAGTAGAAGTTCAAGGTAATATTAATTTTGGGTTTTTTTTTGGAAACTTACTGCCAACATTTTCCCAGTTATTTTTCATTTCTAATATTGTATTTATTTTGTTTGTACAAAAAGTTTGTAAATTACAAAAAGTAATTGTAAAAATTAAAACAGTCCATTTTATCTTCCTATGATTTTCTTTATCCTTTCTTTGATTATGAACTTCTCCCTTAACTATCAATTTGGAATTTATTTTTTTCACTGCTCCTCAAGTATGCTTATGATGCCACTTTTTATACAGGCACAACTAGTTTTGTAGTGCTTTGCTTTATGTTTTATTGCACTTCTCAGATTTTTTTTTTTTTTAATAAATTGAAGGTTTGTGGCAACCCTGCCCTGAGCAAATCTATGAGTAAAGTGCTATCCAATAGTATTGCATACTACAGAGGAATCTTTCATGAAAGAAAGAGGGAATCAATGTGGCAAACTTCATCATTGTTTGTTAAGAAATTGCCATAGCCATACCTTCTTTGCTACTTTTTTCATTACTTTCCTTGAGATTTCCTGACTTTTTCTTCCTCTGTAAGAATTTTGTTAGTTTTATTTTTTTAGCTCTATAAAATAATCGTTTGGTAATTTGATTAGTATGCCATTGAACAAATAAGTTAATTTACATAGTACTACATTGTTATTTTTATTATTTTGGCTCTACTTACCTATGAGAAATTACTTTTTCTCTGATTTTTATTTCTGCAGAGTGTTTTCTTGTTGGATTCCTGGGTGTGTCTTGATAGATTGATTCCCCAAAACATTTGGATTTAGCAAAATGTGATTATTGGTGGCCTTAGAAAGAGCTGTTGCAGTTAAATAATAAAGGTGGAAACCAGATTAGATGTGAAAGAGAGGCGACATAGTGTAGGCAACAAACAAAGAAAGCTTTTGTTGGAGTTTGGCTGTGAGATGAAAAAAAAGATATATAGATTGAGGGTAAAGAGAAAAAATTTTTTTTCTTTAGGATGAGATGTAGGCATGTGAGGATCCCATTGATATTTACTAATAATTTTGTATTAGAGTTGGTCAGTTTTTGTGATATTTGGAGAAGTGGATGGTGGAAGTAATCCAGGGTTGGAATATAACTGGAGCAGCAGTGATAGGATAATAAGTTAGGAGATTCAAGGGTCCAGGGTAGAGTTAAACTGAACTAGTCAATTAAAAAGTTGAGAGGTTTTGAAGGGAAGATTGAGATTAGGATAGAAATTAATGCCTGGGTAAGTAGACAGGGATGACAGTTAAAAAAAAAAAAAGGATATAGATTGACATGGAATGGAGTTTTGAGTGTCATTAAAAACTAAGGTGTGGGGATGATGCGAGGAAAGTCAATTAATTATTCAACAAATATTTATTCATCATATTGTGTAAGCCAGGCACTGTGCTAGGCACTGGGGATTCAACTACAATGAAACAATTTCCATTTAAAAAGAACTTATATCCTAATGGAGGAGACAAGTACTTATATCAAGATATACAGTATAAATACAGTGAAATACAGTAGAAACATAAAAAAGTGAATAATAGCAAGGGTGGGGTTTGGGAATAATAGTAAAGAATAGGCTTTGGCATGATACAAAGTAATGGAAATAAGAGGACAATAGAGAAAATATTTTTTTGGGGGGAGGGTAAAGTAAAAATAGGATATAGGATGACAGTAAAGACTAGAATATGGAAGTGACCTGAAACAGGTAGTTTGGGGAATGACATGGATGGATAGGGTTGAAGATAGCAATAAGGAAATGAAATAGGGTGATTGTAGAGAATGAGTGGTTGATATTCAGTCATTTCCAACTCTTTGTGTTTCCATGGACCATAACAAGGCAGGACTTTCTATCCTTCACTGTATCTCAAAATCTGTCAAAGATCATGTTCATTACTTCCATGGCACCATCCATCTCATCTTCTGCTATTCCCTTTTCCTTTTGCCTTCAATTTTTCCCAACAGCAGGGTCTTTTTTCCATGAACCCTAGCTTCTCATGTAACCAAAGTATTTAAGTTTCAGTATTCGACCTTCCAGGAATAGCTGAATTTATTTAAGTATTGACTGATTTGATCTCCTTGTCATAGGGACTCTCAAAAATCTTTTCTAACACCACAATTTAAAAGTGTCAGTTCTGTAGTGTTTAGCTTTAGTTATGCTATAACTCTCATAGTCATATATTTCTTTTGGGAAAACCATAACTTTGACTATACAGACTTTTTTTTCATTAACATGTCTGTTTTTTAGTATGCTATCCAGATTTACTATAGCTTTTTTCTTCCAAGAAGCAAGCATCTTTTAATTTCATGGTTTCAGTAGTTGTTTGCAACGATTTTGAGCCAAAGAATAGAACATTTGATACTGCTCTGATTTCTTCTTCTCTTTACCAGGAAGTGATGGGACTAGTTGCCAAGATTTTTTTTTTTTTAAGGTTAAGCTTCAAGTCAGTTTTTATACTCTCTTCTTTTATTCTCCTCAAGATACTTCTTAATTCCTCTTTACTTTCTGCCATCAGAATCGTACCATCTGCATATCTAAGATTCTTGATTTTTCTTCCAGCAACCTTAATTCTGACTTGATTTGTCCAGCCTATCATTTTGTACGATGTACTCTGCATATAAATGAAAGAATAAGGTATCAGAATACAGCCTTGTATTCTTTTTCCAATCTTAAACCAATCAGTTGTTCCATGTCTGGTTCTAATTGTTGCTTTTTGGCCCAAATTCAGATTCCTTAGGAGACAAGTATAATGATCTGGTACTCCCAAGTCTTTGAAGACTTGCCACATTTTGTTGTGATCCACACACTCAAAGGCTTTTTAGTGTAGTCAATGAAGCAGAAGTAGATATTTTTCTAGAACTCACTTGCTTTTTCTGTGTTGGCAATTTGGTTTCTAGTTCCTCTGCCTCTTTGGAAATATGCCTGCTCATCTGATAATTCTTGCTTCACAGATTATTGAATCCAAGCTTGCAGAATTTTAAGCTTAACCTTCGTGCTGTGTGCAATGATCATAATTATTTCAGAATTTGTACATTCTTTGACTTTGCCATTTTTGAGATGAGAACATAAACTAATTTTTACCCCCAATACAGGGGACACTTGTTTTCCAAATTTGCTGGCAAATTGATTGCAGCAATTTAAGTGCATCATCTTTTAGGACTTTAAATAGCTCAGGGGGAATTCCATCACTTGCAAGACACTTATTGCAACAGGGGTGGGGTTTAGTGGGTGACACATTGGGAACAGATCTGAGTAGGCAGGTGACAGGAGGGGAAGGCTGGTGTTGGGGAAGATGGAGCAAGGTAAACTTCCCAATTCGGGGCCTGGTAAATCGACCTTTCCCCACTTTGGCAGTCTGATGTATGGGGCTAAACTATTCGTTAGTGTCTGGTGGGCAACTCCACTCTCTTATTTGTGGGCACGATAGGCGGGGCTACATCGTCACTGGGAGTCTGGCGGATGGGGCTAAGCGGTCTCTTGGTGTCCGGTGGGCGGGTTGCTTTCTTCCTTGGGACCTGGTGGGCGGGGCCACGCCATCCCTGGGGCGAGGTTGGTTCCCGGGCTGGGCCGGGGCGGAGCAGTAGGAAGTGCGGTCCATCCTCCCCGCTCTGACTCCCGGCGCTTCTAGGCTCACTAGAGTCTGGAGCCATGGGCAGCCGGGCCTCCTTCGCCGCTGCCGCCTCAGCTTTTCTCCTCGTTGTTGTCGGCCCTCTCCTGCGGAGCGGGGTGGCAGCCGCTCCCCGTCTGCCTCGGGCCGCCCAGTCCCTCCGGCTGTCCAGCTTGCCCAGCCGCGCCCCCGCCCCGGCTCCCGCCGCAGGACTCGCCTACAAGACCCACTACCTGGTCCAGCAGGTAAGAGCGTGGTGGCTTGGAGATGGGGCTGTCCTCCGAGAAAACCTCCTCCTCCTGCCATCTCTTCCTGCCTCCCCCGCCCGTGACCCCACAACCTAGCTTGGCAGCTCGCTGGATCAGTGTCCCCTCCTCCTCAGACATACCCCAAAGCTGCCTCTTTCTGGAAGGGGTTCTTTCAACTTTTAAATACTTCCAAAAGGGGAACTGCCACACTGCTTCCCAGATGCAGCCCCGGCTCTTGGCACACTCCCCCGCTCTAGGGACTTGGAACTTCTTCCTCTGTCCAAGTGACCGCTTTCCCTGCATCTTCCTAGATTTCCTTACCCTCCTCTCCCCCTTTTTTCCCGACTAGATTATATTATTTATACCTTCCCTTTCTACAGCCTTCTGGTTCATCTCGCTATCCCCGATTCCAGGGTTTTGAAATTTCTTCCTTAGTCGTGGACAGTTTTTCTTCCATTTCTTTCTCCTTCATTTCTTATCCTTTTATCCCAGCTTTGAATGCCCTACACTCCCCAGCCTAATTTAACTTTTCATCCTTAGCATTTCCAGGCAGATTTGAGGTCTGAAACTCCTTCCTTAGTCCAAGAGAGCATTCTAACTTCATCCTGCTTTCTTTCCCCACTCCCAGGTTTTTAGTAGTCTCAGAGATCTTTCTCCAACCTTCTGAATTTCCTTTTTTTTTTTTTTTTAAATTGACTTATAACACTTGAAACCCCTCTTTTCTAGCTTAATCCCTCTCCTTAGTGAGATCCAGGGGTTTGAAATATATACTTATTTGAATAGATTCTTTTTCTCCCATTAACCCCCCTCATCCCAATTTCTTTCCTTTATACATACTTTAAATGACACAACTCTCCCAGCCTAATTTATCTATCTAGCCCCCTCATTTCCAGGCAGCTATGTCTGAAACTCTTAATACAAAAAATGCTTGTAACACCATCCTCATCATTAAATTTGAAACTCCTTCCTTAGGCCAAGTGATCTCAGACTCATCCTGTCAGATTTCTTTCCTTTCCTTACCCTCCTCTCTCATCAGTTTATAACAATGAATCTCCATCTACCAGAACTCAGATCCCTAACTCTAGGACCAGGGATTTGAAATACCTTCCTTATTTTGATTGTTGTTCAGTTATTTCAGTCATGCCCCACTCTGTGGGCTCTTTTAGGGTGTTTTTAACATAAATACTGGAATGTTTTGCTATTTCCTTCATCTCATTTTATAGATGAGGAACTGAGGCAAGAAGGGTCCAGTTGCCCAGAGTCACAAGTGTCTGATGTCAGATTTAAACTTAGGGGTCTTCCTGATTTCAGACATGGCACTTTATCCACTACATGATCTAGCTTTTCTCTTTATTCTCCTCTTTTCTTTACGATCTTTGCTTTTTTTTTTTATCAACTAAAAATGCCCCCGACTCTCCCAGCTTAATTCTCCTTCACCTCGTTAGCATTTTCAGACAGATATGTCTGAAACTCTTGCCTTACTCTGAGGGATCTTCCTCACCAAATTTGGAACTTGTTCTATTAAAGAGATTAGATCCCTCTAACTTCACTCTTTTCTCCTCCCTCCTCTTTAAAATACTTGTCACTTTTAAAAATTTCTTGTAGTTTTTCCCTTTTGTTCTGAGTCTTCTTTTACAACATAGTTAATGTTGAAATATGTATAACATGATTGTACATGCATAACATATCAAATTGCTTGCTGTCTTAGGGATGGGGGAGGGAATAAGGGAGAGAGGAAAATTTGGAGCTCAAAATCTTACAAAGGTGTTGAAGAATATCTTTACATGTAATTAGAAAAAATACTATTAAATAAAAAAGTTTCAAAATAATCCTTTTAAATAGCAATTATATAAGTAAAAGGATTTATAGTAGCAAAACCATTCATTTATTTCATTCTGAATAAACCAACTTCATTTTATTAAGGAAAAAAAAAATACCTGCCCTATCCTGTCAGTGATATCAAACTCAAGTAGAAATTAATTCCTGTAAGTGACATACTGACTTAGAAAGCCACAAGTTAATATTATCCAATACAAATCCAATGCAATAATATATTTTAATTTATTTTCTTAAATATTTCCCAATTACATTTTAATCTGGTTCTGACCTTACCAGTTTTATGGGAGGCGTGTGTCCTGGGGCCTTTGAGTTTGATATGTCTCTCTGTTATAACTCATTTTTTCTACCTATAGCTCAAGGAGTTTATTACCCTTTTATTAGTTCAAGAGCTCTCTCTTCTTCCATCTCTTATCCAAATACTTTCTATTTTAACTAAAAGCCAAAGAAATCCAGTGTGAAGTTTATTAGGATTGTTTGTGGGGATAAGAGACTTTGAGTACAGATTTCTCCTATGAAAATTGAACTTTGAGTTTTAAAAGAAACTTGAATGCATTTTATGCTTAGTTTAGCTACAGGATGAGGCATTTCTAGGCAGAGGTAGGCTTGTAAAGGTATTGTGTGGGAAACAAGATAAGGTTTCCTTCTTGGTACAATGATAGGAATGAAAAAAGGCAAAGCTACATAGTTTTTTTTTTGTCCAGTCACACCTGATTCTTAGTGATCACTTTTGGGGTTTTTGGAATGTTTTACCATTTCCTTCTCCAGCAAAGCTTTGTGATCTACTTGAATTTGGCCTACTGCTCTATAGTTTAGAATTAGGGGAGTGAATCCCTAGAATAAAAATATGGAGTTTTCTTGAATCATTATTGTACCTTGGGAAGACTATTGAATAGGAATAAGAAGAACTGAGTTTGAGTTGCAGCCTTAACACTAGCTAATTAGCTTTGTGACTTTGGTTAAATTATTTCCCCTTTCCTGGCTTTCATCTGTAAATTGTTGGATTTAGACGATAATTTTTGAGGTAACATAATTCAAACAATCTGTGATTTAAGTTGGAGATATGTTTTTGAGGAAATGAGAGAAAGTAGGGAATCTTCTCTGTGAATGCAAAGTAGCATAACATCTTTAGTCCTTAGCTTTCTTATCTTTAAATTGAGCAATAGCTTGGAACAGATGTTTGAAGACATTGTTTGATGAGTTAATGTGATATGGGTGTACAGGAAATGGTTAGTTATGATGAAAAGAATTCTATCAAAGGAGAATAGGAGATTTTGTACTATGGTATAGAAACGTGACCATAAAAAGGGAAGTACAAAGCAAATGAAAGAATTGTGAACTTCTTGAGGATTGTTGTTGCTTGTTTGTTTTTGACTGGGCTTGTGATTTCTTTGATGTTATTAATTCTCAGTCCAAAAACTCCCTAGTTAAATCTTAGTTAAATAACTTCTAAATGCAGAGTTGCTCAAAGGAACTCTTATATTAGTTTTAAATGGTCAATGGATGAAGTAGCCATTGTATGTATCAGATAAATCCTTAGTCAATTTGTGTTTTGCTCATGAGTTTATATTTACAAGGTATCAAATTTTTTAGGACACAGAACAATAATTAAAAAAATTAGTCAGTAGTTAATTAAAATTATTATAAACTATTCTTCCTCACCACCAGACCACTTTGATTTTTACAGGTGGTTATTTTTTGGAGGAAATAGTCCACATATTTGCTATATTTGTTATAGTGTTAGTAATTATTAATTTCTGAACAAATTTTCAGTTTGCTATTATTTATTGTGCAGATCTTCAAGCAAATATTATTTGCATTATTAATTTTTCTTTAAACCATTGTGTCTGTTGAAAGAAGCATAAAAAGCACATCAAGATGATGTTAATATCTGCATTTCAAAATTTTTTATAGGTGATCTCTATATATCATTCAAAATGTTTGATAGTCAATAAAGTGAATTGTTATATTTTAAAAAGGTTATTTATCTACTATTTGCCTGTACTCATTAGTTGAAACATGCAGCACTTTCAAATCATAAAAAGAGAAAAAATGTAAATTCCTAAATGTTTAACTCAAGTATGTTGTAATTATTACACTTAAATACTCTATTGAGCTTGAGGATCAGTAACTTGATCCACTGTATATTCATGGTTTAGTGAGCATGATGTTGTATTTTCAAGAGTTATAGGTTTAAATTGTTTGCTTGCCATTACCTAACAATATGATGGTGAATAAATAACAACTTCTCTGACCTTAGATTCCTTAAAGAATGGAATGAAAACTCTTCCTAACTGCCTGCCCCCTTAACTTCTAAAGCAAGTCTACCTCTAAAATTTTTAGACTTTGATATTATAACCTGCTTTAGTTCATACAAAAAGAAGCCCCAAACCAAGTGAAACTGAAAACTGAGTCTTAATTGCCACTGTTATTTAATTGTCACCGAAGGGGTTTATTTCTCTTTCTTTTTTTGTGTCCATTTTGTATCAATGGTTTTTTTTTTCTCACTTCCTTAAAGTCTTGAAGTTGTGCTCATTTCTTAGAAATACCTAAAACAAAACTGAATTTGAATAACAAATGCTTTAATTGTGGATAATGTGTATAATGTAATGTGAATATTGAAATAAATATTTATGTACTATAAATTTTTGGACCCAGCTAATCATAGAAATTAGTTGTAATGGCTTTATCAATTATTTAGTGTAATTCTACCTTGTTTTATTTCCATTTCAACAAACATTATGTAGTTAAATATGAAAAATCTGCTCTCAAGGACTATATGTTCTATTAAAAAGATACTTGTACCAATTAAGTAAATGAATACAACATATGTACAAACTATTAGAAAGAAGGAGGGAAATCAGAAAGGTCACCTTTAGGAGAGGGTGCTTAAGTTGAGTTTTGACAAAAACTAAAAATTTAAGAATCAGAGGGAGAGAGGAAGAATATTATTGTTCTGGGAGCCAGCCTGTGCAAAGGCTTGGAGTTAGAGATTGAGTATTATGTATAGGAACTAGAAAGTTGGCCAGTTTGACTGGAATGTAGAATATGTGAAGAGAAATAATATGTGTATGATCATAGTAAATTGTAGACTCAGTTTAGAAAGATAGATTGAAGCAAGATTGTGAATGGTTTTAAATGATATTTAAATAAATATTTTATTTTCAGGGTAATAGGGGATTATTGAACCTCCTTAAGCAGAGGAATGATCTAATACCTGTGCTTTTATAATTTCAATATGACATCTGTGTAAAGAATGAATTGGAATGGGGAGAGGCTGGAGGCAGGTAGACCCATTAGGAAGTATTAAACTTTATAAAACTATGGAGTAGATGAAAATTGTCTCTCAGATTCCTGATAGGGTGTTAACTAGATTTTCTGAGATCAAGATGGGTCTTTGGATCTGGGTTGGTCTTTATGAATAAGTACCAGTCCAGGTGGTCAGTGAGAGATTTCTTGTCTGAACCCTCTTTGGTTATAGAATGGTTGATCCATTCACCTTCCATTTTGGCTTGTTTTTGTATCCCCTTTACCACTGACAAGTATTTGCAAAAAGAATATGATATGAGTTCAAATATGGGAAAGGATGAAAATGGAGAGAAATATATGGGAAAATATAGTTCAGGAAAAAGAAGTGAGTGAGACCAATGTCTTGTAAGTTGTTTATGAACACTTCTTTCAAAGAAAAAAAATAGTAGGCTTCCCCCCAAATGACATCACAAAAAATGAAAAAGACTACATTTTAACAGGTAGGAAAAGACATCATTATTGACACAGGAGATAGTCCTGATTTGACTTTCTGTGCATAGTCATACTATTGACTCATCAGAGCCAATATTAGCATTTGTAATAAACAAGAAGAATATATGAGAAAAAGATGTAAAACATGATAAAAAAGATGTAACTCAATTATTTAAACCAATTATTGAAACTTAAACATAGACAGTGGGCAACAGAAATGATATCAGTACTGATTATAATAATTTCATATAGACATAAAATGAAAATTAATGGCTTCTTAAAAACAAAAACCTCAAAATAATCCAGAGAGTGCTTTGGTTAACATTTGATTTACTTGTCAGATGCAAAGAGATGGCTGCCAAGGCCATTCTAGGTTGAATCTATTGAGGGGATTAGGGCAGCAAGTGGTTAATTGTGAAAATTGAGTGAACTATACTGGCTCCATCTTGTGACTCAATTCTGGAGTCAATTCCCTTTCTATTCAATTATGGGTCTAGTCCAAATTCTGTCTTGTGAGAAAACTTTATTCAATTGTGGGAACTGGGAGAAAGCTATTGCATTGTTTGAGCCTCGCCATATGTGGCTGGGAAACTGGACAACCTCTCCTTGCTGTTTAGAGACCCTTAACCAAAGACCTATATTATGCTGAACATCAAGTTACTCAGATCCAAAGATTGATGCAAATTGAGGGGATTAGGACAGTAAGTGGTTAATTGTGGGAACTGAGTAAACCACATTGGCTCCATCTTGTGATTCAATTCTGTAGCTAGCTCAATTCCTTTTCTATTCAATTATGGGCCTAGTCCAAATTCAATCTTGTGAAAAAAATTTATTCATTTGTGGGAATTGGGAGAAAATCTTATTGTATTATTTGAACCTAGCTCTGGTATGGCTGGGAAACTGGACAACTTAGTTTTCCCTTCTATTAAGAGACCCTTAACTAAGGATCTAGGTTATGTTAATCAGAAACTCAGATCAAAAAATTGATGCAAAAAGTTTTCTCAGAATTGTACATTTCAAGCAACCCATATGTCTTATCTGAAAACTGGCTTGTACTGATCAATGTTCCTGTGGTTCACAGACTTCTGGGGAGAGTGGGACATTTCTTTTTCTGATTCTAGGGAATT
The DNA here is from genome assembly GCF_902635505.1 of Sarcophilus harrisii. NCBI lineage: Eukaryota > Metazoa > Chordata > Mammalia > Dasyuromorphia > Dasyuridae > Sarcophilus > Sarcophilus harrisii. The sequence continues at coordinate 509,749,210 of NC_045428.1, read as the reverse complement.
ACATCTATTCACCCTCCCTCTCCCAATTTGAAAAGCCCCTAATTTTTCTTCCAAATAGAAACCATATTACCCAATGTTATGTTGTTTCCTTTTAATTAATTAGCCTATTTGATTAATTATTTTTAATGAACAAAAGTGTCTGGTCCTGATTTGTTGGACAATTAGCCTGAATTGCTTAATAAATCAATATTCTTAGAAAATTGACTCTTTGTCATTTCATCTTTCACCACAGAATAAGAATAGAGACTTGCCCATAAAGTCTTACAAAGAAGATTGATGGATGTTTATGAGTAGAATTGTCTCATCAAGCAGAGAGAATGCTTAGAGTAAAAGTTATTTAAAGAAAGCTTGACAGGTTAACTATACCTGTTTGCCACATATTTCTGTTTGTACTTTTCATTCCATTTTCATCCTTGAAATGGGTGTGATTATCTTAAAAGAGCTTTATAAATTGCATTTTAAGATGAAAAAAATTTCAAGGTATTTGCATTAGTTCTTTTTATGATGTTGGGAGAAATGGAGGAAAGCTTTGAGAACTTTGCAAGCATTTCTCGTAACAAATTTTGGGAAGAATACGGACAAGAGTTGCACAGGATGATCAGACACGGATAGATTGTGTTCTGCACAATCTCAAACTCTCAGGAACTCTCAAATTGACATTATAGATCCATTCGAGTATTACAATGTTGCATTAAAAAACTTTTTGGCATAGTTACATAATTACGATTTTATTGTTTTATATTAATTTGGCCTATTTATATTCTGTTTCTCTGGTATAAATTCAACCCAATAATAGGCTGTGGGAGTTTTAAATATGTTTCTGACTTTTTTTTTTTGCTGGGGCAATTGGGGTTAAGTGACTTACCCGGAGTCATACAGCTAGGAAGTGTTAAGTGTCTGAGGCCACCTTTGAACTCGGATCCTCCTGACTTCAGGGCTGATGCTATATCCACTGTGCCACCTAGCTGTCTCAGTTGTAGTAAATTATAGGAAAATGTATCTCTACCTTAATAAATTCTTAATTTTTCTGGATATTTGACACTGTGCTGCCCTAAAGACTTCTCTGCATATCACTGTCAGATATCAGTAGGATCTGATGTCTAGGGTAAAAGGCAAAAACTGAAGATTACATAATTAATAAACAGAAGATGAAGCACACCCTCCAGGTGGATATACATTTTGAAGTTTTGGAAGCCATTGTTTCTCCAGCTATTGCCATATTACTTTTTCCAGCACTTGGAATTATAGAAGTTTAGCAATAAAAAGGACTGAAAGATTTAGTTAGAAGGCACTTTGAAATCATCTCTCATTTTGTTTATAAAATTTTAAAATTATACAGTATATACATATTTTACCCACATCCCCTTTCCATTGAAAAAAAGAAAAACAAAACTTTTGGAAGAAGTATACATGGTTAACAAAATAAATTATTGTATTGGTCATGTACAACATATATAACATTCTACATCTTGAGTTCATTAATCCTAAATCAGGAGGAGTAGGTAGAATGCTTTGTCATTAGTCTTCTGGAATCATGGTGGGTCATTGCCTTAATCAAGTTTCTCTGAAACTGTCCCTTTCATCATTTCTTAAGATGCTGTGATATTCATTCATATACCATTATATAATCAGTCATTCTAAAGTTGATGGGCACTCTTTAGTTTCTAGTTCTTTGAATTAAGCACTTAGTTTAAACAAAACATTGTGCTAAGGATACAAATACAAAAGTAATATAGCTCTTGCTTTCCAAGAGTTTGCTTTGCAATAGGGCAGACATCATGTGGGTGCTTTTAGCTTAAAGTCATTTAGGAAAGTCCCTTGTCCTTAGTGAGCAGTAGGAAAGTAGCTACTGATGCTCTTTCTTCAATGGCATTATTTAAGATGGTTATTCCTAAGGCTCTTGGACTCAGGGTCTGTGGTCTGAAGGGAAATGGGGGTCAGGATGGTGGTGGGGATTGGATTTGTCTAGTATATGTTTTTTCCCCCCCAGAGTGCCTTGTTTCTTCAGCTTCTTTGCCACTACAAAAAGATCTGCTATAAATATTTTGCACTTCTAGGTGCTTTTCTTCCTTCTTTGATCTCTTTGGGTTATGGACTATTAGTGTTATTGCTCTAATAACCTATTGGACCTACTAAGGCTATACACAGTTTTCATTTGTCATTTTATAAATAAGATGAGGTCGACCTGGAGAGGTGTAAATGATTTGTTGAAGGTCCTGTAGGTAATAACAGAGCCAAGATTTTTTTTGGTGGGGAGGGGATAGGGTTAGAAATGGTGAGAAGGGCACTAATAATAGGTAACTGGTTTTATAATCTCCAGGAGAAGGAAAAAACAAAGTACTTAAAACTGCCTTTGGGACTAATTTGGTGACAGTTAAATCACAGTCTTAAGAATTTTTAAAAATGTAATGATGTTGGTATTTGTCATAGAGTTGGCTTACATGTTTTCCTGATAGAGTGTTTGACAAAGCTCACTGTGATTTAATAACCTAATTTAAACAAGGAATTACAATCAAAACAATGGCTCTTGCTCAGCAGATGGGAAAGTGAGGAAGTACTTGTTTATTAGTGAATTTTTATTTTTATGCTTTGTATACTATGGGTCACACTGCAGACATTCCCTTTTAAAACTCTCGGAAATGGTTACTTCCTCTACAGTGAGGACTTCTTCCTTTCTTTGAGAAGTTAGTGCAGTATCTACAGAAAGTAATGAAAATTATTCCTCTTCCTTTGGCAATGAGTATTTCCTTTTTTTATATACAATTGACTTAAAATATTAATTATCTTCTTAGGAGTAGCCAAGGTTCATGGTAGATTTAAAATGTATCTTTTGGTTTTACAAATAATTTTAACTTTTATAAATGACTAACTTTTTAAATCTATTAAATACTCAGTAAATACTATTAATTTCTTTTTTTTTGTATATTGTTTTGTCTTATTTAAATCCTGTCCTATGTGTAAGAAATTTTAATGAACAGGGTGATATTTCTAATCTATAGCTTCTCTTATGGTAGAGGTTTGAGAAATTTGTTTGTGTGAACACACTATTTTTGCCAGTGGGTTGTGTGGGCTCTTGCTCATCTATTAGAGAAGAGATTTTCTTAGTATTCATTAACTTTATTTTCCACATAACCTCTTTCTTTTTGCTTTCTTGGTCATTCACCTAACCCATTAACTCCCCTGATTCAAATTTACTTAAAAGATTCTTTGGTCTTCAGGTACCAACTTCATTCTTTTATGTGATTCAAAAAATTCTAAGTTACTCCTGTAGCATTCTTTTCTGATTAGCTGAAAATAATAATAGTTTATTAATTTTGGCCTTGCATATAAATTCAATGCAGTAGGTTGTTGGTTATCTACACAGGGATTACACATGCTCAGTTTTTAATTTTAATTTCTTCCAGTCTTTTAGCTTGTTCCCAGGGCACCTTGCCTCTTATCAGAGAGATTGTTTAGAGACTTCAAAATAATTTTTGTTATCATCTTGTTTCACATAGTGAAAAAATTATTAGGAAAGTAAATCTTTTATGGGGAGAGAGAATATAAATTAATCCAAAACCAAGTAGCAGTCATTTAATAAATGTTTATTGACTAAGTGATTGATAATGAATAGCATTTATATATATATATATATATATATATATATATATATTTTTTTTTTTTTTTTTTTTTGGCAAAATGATGTGCAAATATATCATTTGGTCTTCACAACAACCCTGAGAAGTAGATGCTATTATTGTCCCCATTTTATAGCTGGGAAAATAAGCAGACAGGTTAAATGACTTGCTTAAGGTCACACAGATAGAAAATGTTTAAAGCTGGATTTGAACTCTGGTTTTTTTAACTCCATTTCCAACACCCTATTGATTGCTTTGCCTGTGGCTTCCTTTCAGTGACATACTAGAATGTTTAATGTCACTGTTCTTTTCTCCAAAAGGTAAGCTTCAGGAAGGATCATATCTTTAATTTGCTTTGTACAGCATTTAAGATAACATATTATTTAATAGCTTTAGTGATAAGGATATATTGTGTTCAAGTTGCTCCAGGATTTCCAAATTTTTGCAATACAAATACCTCTTTCTAATATTAAATTTATAACCAGTTTACTTTTAGTACTCTTTGAGTAAATTGACATTGGCAAAAGCACCGTATAAACTTAGTGACACTTCTAAATGTATTTTATTGTATATTTATTTTTTGTTTCTTTGTTTTTTTTAAGGCAATTGAGTTTAAGTGACTTGCCCAAGATTGCAAGTGGTAAGTGTCAAGTGTCTAAGGCCAGATTTGATCTTAGGTCCTCCCGACTCCATGGGCAGTGCTCTATCCTGAGCCATCTAGCAACCTGATATATTTTTATTTTATTGATTATAACAGTATCTATGTACATTTGAAAAATAGAAATTTGTGTATATATATATATTTTTTAGATTTGCTGATTTTATTATTTGTGTATATTTTGGAGAAATATTATTTAGCTGACTGAAGCTTTGTTTATTCAAAACTATCAGAATAACTAGTTTATGGATTTGTGGAATGTTTTAGTAGGTCCAGGGTTCCTCTGGAGTCCATCCCTCACAAGTTGTTGTAACTGATCAAAGTTTTCATATTAAACTTGAGTCCAGACATTGGTTAATGTTTGTTTAAAATATGAAGGCTGCCTACTTATCATGTTGTATTGGATTGTGTGGGAATTGAAAATATTTTGTTTTCTATTACCCATTGCTAGGTACATGAAGTAAGGAGACATAATGGATTCTCTCAGTTTACAGTTTTTATTCTCTTAATTTTACAGTTATATAGAAAGGGCCTAAAAAAACAGGAGTTTGATTATGCTTCAGGCCTTTGAGCACTCAGTGGAATTAAGAGCATACCTAAAACTCTCTTCAAGATATCACTTAAATAGAGTTTTGTAAAATGCTTAGGCAAAAATGTGCAAGAGATTATGACACTTGTAGTCAGCCTAGTGTTGTAGCCTGATGTTTGAAAATAGAATATGTAAACTACACATAGTCAGAGTTTTTCATCACTAATAACGAAATAGAAGCTTCATTTTCGCAGATATGGTGGAATGGAAAGAGTTCAAAATCTAGACTTCTGACAACCAATTTCAAATTCTGCTGCTTCCTAGTTATAGGACCTTAAACAAGGAATTTATTGTCTTCAGGGTCCCCATCGTTCTTGATCTCTATAGCATTCGATTCTGTTGATCATTTCAATCAGTCAACAGTCACCAAGCATTTATTAAGCACCTTTTTTGTGCTAGACTCTGTGCTAAATATTGGGAAACTCAAAAATAGTTCCTGTCCTTAAGGAGCTCACAATCTATTAGGAAAATAGTGCAAATAACTATATACAAATGATATGTAAATGGTAAATTAGAGAGATTCTCCAAAAGAAAATAATGGCAGCTTTTGGAAGATAGGATTTGAACAGAGATTTAAAAGAAACAAAGGAATTTTGAGTAGAGGTAATATAGGAGAACATTACAGAAATGAGGGACAGCCAGTGAAAATTCAGTCAAGCAATAGCATGGAGGAACAGTAAGAAACATAATATCATTGTATCATAAGGTATATAGAAGTGAATAAATCATAAGAGGATTGGAAAGGTAAGAAGGGGCTAGATTACAAAGGCCTTTATTTTTTCTATTCATTTCACTTAGCATCAGTTCATGTCTCTCCATGTCTTTCTGAAATCATCCTGCTGGTCATTTCCTATAGAACAATAATATTCCATAACATTCATAATTTACTCAGCCATTGTCCAATTGATGGGCAACCACTCAGTACAAAGGCTTTTAAAAGCCAAACAAAGGATTTCATATTTGATGATGGAGTTAATAAGGATTCCTTAGGTTCGAGTAGGAAGGTGACATGATTAAACTCTTTGGTAATTGAGTGAAAGATGAATTGGAGTGAGAGAAACCAGCCAACTATTGCAGTAATTAGACATGAGGCACTGAAGGTCTGAACTAGGCTGGTGGCGGCTTCAGAAGAGAGAAGGGGTCAAATACAAGAATTTTGCAAAGATAGAATCAATTGATTAGATATAGGGGATGTGAGAGAGGGTTAGGTTGTGAACTTGAATGATGGGGGAAATGGTGGTACTCCTGAAAGTAATAGGATATTTTGGGAGAGGGGAGGGTTTGAAAGGAAACATGAGTTGTTTTGGACATGTTGAGCTTAAGATGTGTATAGTTTATCTAGTCAAGATCTAGTTGGCAGTGTGAGATGTAATACTGGAGGTCATCAGGGAGGTTAGGGCTGGATAAACAGATCTAAGAATCATCACCATAGAAATAACAATTAAATCTTTGGGAGATGATAAGACCACCAATTGAAATATCATATGGAGAGAAGAGAAGACCCAGGACAAAATCTTGGACACTTAAGATTAGTGAGCATAACTTGGGTGAACATCCAGGGAAGGAAATTGAAGAGAATAAGAAGGGTGTAGTATAAAAATCTAAAGAGAAGAAAGTTTTGAGGAGAAGGAGCATGATCAGCACTGTCGTAGGCTTCGGTGCATTAAAGAAAGATGAAAATTGAGAAATAATATAGGGATAGTCTCTTCTTTGGGTTCTCTTCCGTTTTGGTTCTCCTCCTATATGTCCTAATGTTCCTTCCTTATTTTTCTGTTGATTTTTCATCCATTTCATGCTTATAAATCCTAGGTATCCCTGAGGCTTTATCCTTGGCCCTCTTCTCATTTTGTTCTGTACTCTTTCTTTTTATATCTCCTCAGCTTACATGGGTTCATTTATCAGATCTATGCATGATTTCTAGATCTTCATATCTAACTTTAATCTCTCTCCTTAGTTCCAGTCTCATATCACCAACTGCTTCCTAGAAATTCTATATTTATGTCCCATAGAAATCTACAAAACAGAACTTATTTTCTCCTCCCCAATTCCCTTCCTCCTTCCCTCTTTCACATATCCTTGTAAAGTTGAGGACAGCACCATCCTCCCAGTAAAGGGAAGGATTGATTGAAAAATATTTAATGCAAATGTGCAAATATTTGGCATTAGCCAATAAACAGATTTTGAAGTGATTATACACAGATTGGATAGAAGCCATAAAAATATTATAAACCTGGAGTTCATGAACCCTCAAGGAATCTGGATATATTTCAGGGGATCCATGAACTTGGGTGAGGAAGAAATGCATCTTTATTTTAACTTTCAACTGAAATTTAGCATTTCCTTCAATTATGAATTTTAAAAAATGATTCTGAGAAGGGATTTATAAGCTTCACCAGATTATCAAAAGGGCCCATGATGCAAAAAAGGTCAAGGACTTCTGCCCTGTGGCAACATGTTGAAGTGAAATTTCATTTTATTCAGCTTAGTTGGGATTTCTACTAGAAGCTACAATAGTCAGAAAGCCAGCAAGAAGAAATGGGACAGATCATTTTGAACAGATACCAGCAGTCTTTAAAGGGAGGAGGCAGAACTGTATAATTATATAGTTACCTCATGATTACAACCACAAATTGTATATATTAAGAATCTAGCATTCCACTGGCTATTGTTACTTGGTTGTCCTACTTTTATTTACATGTGATGAAACACTCACTTGGAAGTGATAGTCACAGAAAATATGACTTATTAATGCTGTTCAGTAATTCTTCAGTTGTTGACAGAATAGTTATTTTACTAAATGACTTCTTAAGCATATTTTCTTCACAAGAGACTTTTATTCAGTTTTGTCATGAGGTGATGATCACATTCTTACGACTTTTGAGTCTCTGAACCCAGTGATGTTCTGGCAAGATCCATAGAATTAAGAACTGGAATGATTGGGCTTGCCCAAGGTTACATAAGTAATAATTAGCAAAATCAAGATTGAAGCCCAGGTACTTGGATTTGAACTTCATTGCTTTTTCCACTCTGTTGTGGTTGCTGATTGTAAGAAGATTTTAAAAAATTCTATTGTAAGATAATTTTAAAAAGTGATTGGAGCTGGGTCAGAAATTATGAAGAAATTTTCTTTCTTCAAATCAACAATAATTTATTAAGTTTCTGAAATGTACTGAGCACTATTTTAACTTAGTTTTATTTTTTCTTTTAAATGAAAAAATTTATTTCTGTCCTTTCTATCTCCTTGTCTCCACCTTCCCACCCCCAAATTTAACAAAATAAAGCCAAACCCTTTTAATATTATTCTGACTCTTACCTTCCTATTAACTTCAATGGCAACTGTTTTGCCACACTTGCCAACATGAGGCTTTAATATAGCAATCATTCCTTTCTTTTCTCAGGTTCACTGACATTTTTTATAGGGGTTCTCCAAAAGTATAAAAAAAGAGCCAGCTCCTCTGCTGAAGAAGTCCAAGAGCCTAGACAAACCTGTGAAAAGTTAAATAACATAAGATATCAGTACCAGCCATGTAAAATTATCATTGTCATGAAGTAGTATATTGATTTCCAGATGAATAGTTCAGGTAGCAAGTACTTTGTAGGTGAGAGAAATTTAGAGTTAAGTGTCCAGGGAAGATCTTAAGAAAGAAGGGAAATTGAGTGGGTTTTGAGGAATTACTAGGGTTTCTATAGACAAAGAGTTAGGGAGAAGGTATCATACAGGATACATTTGAGGGAAGAGCTATTAATTGAAAGGACAATAGTGTTAGGAGATGTTGAAGTTTGTGTCTAAATTTAGGTAGTAGTAGTAGGAATGAAAAAGAAGAGAGCAAAAAAAAAAATGTAGCAGTACCACTAGTAAGGAAGCAAGATCTGAAGTCTTTTAAACAGTTAGAGAAAAGAGGTAAAAAGTGTCTGGAAGTTGAATTTCTTCTGAATGTCTCTAAGGTAACTGTGAGGGAAGATTTTGAATATTGGCAGATCAAAAACACATGGATAAAAAATTGTCAGTGAACGTGAGAAAAGAAAGGAATTGTTACATATTAAAGCCTCATGGTGATAGGTGTGGCAAAACGGTTACCATTGAAGTTAATAGAAAGGTAAGAGTCAGAGCAATATTAAAAAGGCTTTGCTTTATTTTGTTAAATTTTGGGGTGGGAAGGTGGAGATAAGGAGATCGAAAGGCTAGAAATAGTTTTTCATTCATTTAAAAGAAAAAAATAAAACTAAGTTTAAAAAATTTAAAAACCAAAATGCAGGCCATCCCAGCTAGAGAGGTTAAGGTTAAAAAGTTGGAAGGCCACTTGTTGTCTTAACAGGGAGAATTGTGTTCCTTGAAAAAAAGTAAAAAGAATTGTAAGTGAAAAAGAAAGAAAATCATGGAGATAGCTAAAGGAAATCTTACTCTGTGTCAGAAAGCTAAAAAGTAGAACAATAAGATACCATAAAAGAAAGGAAAAAAAAAAGAATCATTGTTTTGAAGCTCCTTCTGTAGAGCTAGAGTTTTTAACCTCATGTTCATGGGCCCTCAGGGAAATGATGGATTAATTTTAGGTCATCTCCCTATTGAAAAAAAAATTACATCTTTATTTTCTCTGACTTGTAATTTAATTTTAGCATTTCCTTGAATTATAAATTAAAAGAATTTATTGTTAGAAGAGGTCCAAAGGCTTTACCAGACATACAGAGAGAATTTTTTTTTACACAAAAAAAGGTTAAGAATCTCTGCCATAGAGGTTAAAGCTGGACCTTCTGAGGAGGAATCAAGTTCTCATTCTTTTTAGGTAGGTGATGAGGATACATAGATTCTGGAGAAAGGTTATCTAGATTTTCTAGGGGAAGAAATGAGATCTGGTAGTTGGCGTTTATTGCTGATTGTTAGAAAATAAGTTGACCTCATATGAACTGTAGAAAAATATATCTAAACAGGAAGAAGATATACATCTTTCTCTGTTATGTATGAAAGAAAGGTACCTTGGAAGTTTTTGGTTCAACATTGGAATGAAATGAAACATTCATAAAAGGTCTGACACTTAACAGAAGATTAATTTCGCTATATTGGGGGAAGGATATTTGACAAAGATATTTGAAGACATTGTTGATTCAGCTGAGCACAGCACTTCTGCCTCTCCATTGGTTATGGTGGTCGACTGGTTATGTATGTGTCAGGAAGGAGCTAGAGCTCTTCGTGGGCTTTTCCTACTTAAGAATGGACTGAACCTTTAATTCCCTGAGCTAAAGTATCAAAGCTGGTTTCAGTATTTTTTTTAAAAGAAAAGAACTAGCCCAGCTTATAAGCTGCCAGTGGTAGCTATTACTCTAACCACATCCTACCCCTAGGAGACAAGGTTTTAAAACTTTCAGAGTATCTATGCCACTTATATGGTTTTAAGACTGTTATTGGACAATTCTGACCTTGGGGATTCAAGAAGCTTGGCCTAGGCAGCACTAAACAAGGACAAACTAAATCTCAAATATAATAAAAACAAAAGAAACTGGGTGCACAATTATCCCCTGATAATAAATACAGGAGGACAAAGACCAGGAGCCCCAGGCTTCACCTCTTCATGTTGAAGGACTGAACCCTACACCTAAGTGATTTTGTCGGTGTGATGGTTGATCCCACATCTTTGTTATTTATAGTTGGTCTCCTGATGTAAAGAGGTGACCATGAAAAAGAGCAGCACTAGGGAAAAAAGCATGATGCTTCCTGTACATTCTCCAGTCCTTATTACAGACTTCTTGTAGTCATATGACTAAAAGGTCATTACTCTCTTACATACAGCATGTCCCTGCATCAGGGTCAATGCCCAGAATGACCTTTTAGGAATTTTCTAATGATCTTTGGATTTCTAATGATTGCTGGTAGCAGTCAAGCTGCTTCCCAACAGTACCTGTATTCCTCCAAGTCAAAACTTCTTAAACTATGGATTCTAACCCCATATGGGTCATATAACTGAGTGTGGGAGGTTCACAATTATGATTTATTATCAGTAAATGTTTGACTTGTATACATATTTTATGTACCTGTATATCTGGAGTCATGTAAAAATTTCTTGGTCAAAAAGGGGTCAGAAGTGAAAAAGCCTTATGTACTTATTTCTTATATATTGAAACCAGTTTTGATACTTTAACTCAAGGAATTAAAAGTTCAGTCTATTCAGTCCAAAGTAGAAAAAGCCACAAAGAGCCTCTAGCTCCTTCCTGATACATAACCAGACTAGGGAAGCCTTGCTCTAAGTCATAGGTGTCAGACACTCAGCCTGTTGTCCACAGGCCCACTAGATTAATTAGGACGTCTTTAAGAAAATAAATAAAAATCAATAGAACATAAATAGTGTTAATTTGTGATTTTTCTATGGCAGTATGTGGTGGCCATTAGTGGCCTTCTTTTCTGTTGGAGTTTGGTACCACTGATCTAAGCATTCTCTAGGAAGGAGCTGTCCAGGGATCCCCAGCAACTATGATGACATTCTATATTATTATAAGCACAAAGGCTATGCTGGACTTCTTTTATTTTTGCCACTATTCATGTTGGCATTCACTTTCCTGGGTGTCTGATCACATTGCTGTCATTGGGGTCTGCAGCAAGGACTGCTGCCTCTTCCCCTGGGACCTATTACCATCTCTTCAGGACCTGATAGAATGACTTATGAAATCTGATGACTGGGCCCACTTCTAGTGATTCATATGGACCTAAATAATGTCATCAAAAGGGACCTAGCAAGTCTAGTAAGAGAGATGAAGTTCTGGGCAGGACATTGAATACCTTTAAGCAAATAGGTAGGTGAGTTTTTAATTACTGCTATTAAACACAGATGATAGGACTCCAGAAAAGAAAGGAAGAGATGGTTTTGAAGATGGTATCAAAGAAAGTGATTTGAATTTCTGGCCCAAGAGGGGGATTGATAGAATGCATCTAATGAGGATCAGGAATAATATATTTGTCTGCTCAAAAGAGCTTTAAGTGAGAAAGAGTAAATTGTCATAATCTAGTCTCCATTCAGAAATCTCATCATTGGGAAACCTCATTATGCTGTAGAATTAAATCTGCCTGGTCCTCTCATCTCATCCATATTCCTTTTTCCCTTTGACTAGAGGGCAGAGCCATGGGTTCTATTTGAATAAGGAGTTTAGCATGGTTTTTTCTCCATTTTCCACAGCCATATTGCTTTTGGATTTCTTTGGAACTTTCCTTCATGCCCTTACTCTGGGTACTTTGCCTTCCCCTCCCCCTTTTAGTTTCCTTGTGGGTGTTGTCTTCCTCCATTAGAAGTAAGCTCCTTGAGGGCTGGAACTATAATTTTTTTTCTATTTATATCCACAGCACTTAGCTCAGTGCCTGAAGTTTCAGGAACATTGTAGGTCTTTAACAAATGATTTGTTATTTGATTTTATTTGACTGACATTAAACTAGATAAAGAAAATGATAGGTATGATGTGGAAAGAAAACGAAATCTTTCTCAAGGTCCCCTGATATTTTCTATTACAGTAGATGCTTAGTTCTGCTTATGAAATGGAAGTTAGTATCTATATGTAGATTCTCCCAGCCTTTGGTGCTATTTTGTTTATACACTAATCATCTTTATATTAAATTGTATTTAATAAAAAATTATTTGAACAGTGGCAGGCGTGAATAGTACTTGTAGCTTTTCATTTCCTTGCTTCCCTTTAACTTTCATTGTTTTCTAACTGTGTTCATGTGTTTACATTATGGTACAGATTTCCTTGCTAAGGTTTCCCTTTTGGGTGGTGAGAGGAAACTAAAGCTTTGGGAAGGGAAGATTAGTCTTAGGTTCTTAAAAATTCTTTATTAATATAAAACAATTGAAAAAGAATAGTCTAAAATAGAAATTCCAGGTTGTGCAATAAAATCATCATATGCAAATAATTAGCTTCCATGTGTTTTCAGACCATAAAGTTGATGATTGTAAATTGAGGGAATATAGTCATATTAACTGGATGATAATTATGATAATTGAGGAATTTACTTCAGAATGTGCTATTTTTAGTTGATATTGATTATAGTTAGCTAAGCTTTCTCTCTTTATTCATTTCTTCACCATACTCCATTGATACCTCAGACAACAAAAGTTTGTCAACTCTCATGTCATAGCTCTGCTAAATTAGATTTTTTCAGATATTCATATGTACTCCTCAATAGCATAGACCCAGTGAACTATCATGCTAGTGACTAGTTCTCTAAGAGGTAGGAAGAAGACAACTCTGTCCTGATAATGATTAAAATTCTGGAACTTGACTTAATTGTATAAAATTCACACCACGTGGGGTGGAGCATGGCTTGGTATGGGTCACTCAAAACTACAAGCGTAATATGAGATTGACAGTCAGAATACTAAATAACCCCAGCCCGCTTAGATTTTAACTAGCTGAGGGCTAGAAGACATCTGCTGGTTCTTAAAGAACTGATTTCTAGATGAATGGGAATGTGTGTGAATGTGTCTATGTGTGTGTATGTGGAGGGGGGGATTGTTTTTGGGGCAGTATACTGCCCACCAGCCTGTTTGCCTCTGCTTTGTGGGTGGTCTGCCAGAAGCCTTTATGCATAACTTGTTGAAAACAGGTATACCTGCTGAGGTGGGTGAGTGCTTTGTGGCAATTTGCTCTATTCAAGATTCTAGCCTTAAGATTCCTGACATATTTTAAAAGAAATGATTATTTGCATTGAAACCTGTCTTGGTGATATTTTTTGAATGTTTTAAAATTATTCTTGTAAAGTGTGCGTTATTGAAAAGATACCTTAAGTCAAAGAAATATTTATTCTTTCCCAGATAATGGTAGAGTTGTTTGATGAAAAGTTATTAGTAGAATTTTAGAATTTTTAATAGAATACAGAACCAGAGTACTATGGTTCAGTCTAGGAAAGTGTTATGAAGATACCTACATAGTTGTAATTTTTTTTGGGGGGGGAGCTGGAGTGGGATGAAAAATGATATATATAATATATATTATAATAATAAGACTATGTCTAGATTTCTAAGGAAAGTTATACTTTTGAATTAATTTTTGCCCTCACTTATTTGAATTTCTGAATATAATTTGAATTTCACTTTGGTAATTTCAGGATTAGTTTGTACTTTTCATTAATAAACTTATAAAGATAAGATAATAGAGTAAAAAAAGTGTTTTTTTTTTTTTTTAAAGAAGCAGAATTGAGTTAAATGGTTTAGTCCTTAAAGCTGTCTTTGTTCAATTGGATTCTTTTTGAGTCTAGGTCATGTTAGTTTGCCAGGGTCACATATGGGGAGTCACCTTTGATTCCTTTTGACCTTAAGACATTTTGAATAAGATGGCTGGTGGGAATTAAGGAGAAAAATAATTATTAAAAGAAATTCTTCATTTATGTTCAGGAACAGCCAACAGTTGTTTGAAAAGATAGTAATCCTGTAGCAAAGAAACCAGGACGTAATTACAGGAAGCTGCTCTCTAATTCTTTACCTTGTTGCCATTGTGCTGGGCTTTTTGGTTTCTTGTGAGGATATCCTCCTCCCTTCCTGTATCTTTTCACAGTGACCTTATCCTTTAAGCAGGATGAAGATTTAAAACAATAAAGTTGGTGTTTTTCTGGCGTGAAGTTGAGTTTTTAACATTATAAGTAAACCTCCTGAGACTGTTTGACAATGGACTCAGAATTGTACTTCTTTTGTGGAATTCCCCATAGAAATTTGTTTTCTCATTTGCTATAGTAGAACTCTGTAAAGGCTTCCCCCTCCCCCCCAGAGTATTAGAGACCTTTATAAATGGTGGCATGTATATATTTTATTTTATCCAATAATTTATTTTAAAGCAATCATATGGTGTGTATGGAGTCATATGTTATCTCTTTAAGTAATACAAAATAATCTAGGCCTTGTTTTTTTAGATTTATTATTTATTTATTCTTTTAAGTGTTTGTAATAATCAACAGTCATATAGTAAGTGAATATCGTGTACCAGCAACTAGAAGTACAAATAAAAAACCAAAACAGCCCCCAAAGTGAAACAACATAGGCACATATAAATAAATATAAACTATAAGGTCATTAGAGAACAGGCACTAGCAGCTGGAGGGTAGGAGTGGGCTAAGGACAGATTATATAAGGTTGTTTCCAACATAGGCAATAAATAAATATAAATTAGATGCTATATAATAAAAGGTCATTTCTTCTTTGTACCTTATATAATATGGCATTTGCATCCCTCTTGGCTATTTACATTGTGCATTATTTTGATTTTCAAAATTATTGCATGTAATGGGTAGTTTATTCAATTCTGGAGTCATAGTACCATTTGGTTTTAATTTAGAGGGCTAATATTGTTCAATGCATACGAGGCAGAAACTATAAATTAAATATCAAGGACTTTAATTAAGGCCAGATAGCAACACAGATAAGAGAAAATCAAGTAATGTGACAATATCCAGACTCTCCCCATACAGACAAGGGTAGAGTCTTCCACAGTCTCAGGGGAAGGGGAAAACTCACAGCTTCTGATGCTTGCCTAGAAGTTGGCTTATTTTTCTTGTTGTAGTACTCAAAGCTTCAAGTGCAGCACATTATTTGTTTCAATTGTTTTTCAGTAATGTCCAACTCCTCATCATTCTTACTTGGGATTTTCTTGGCAAAGATGCTGGAGTAGTTTGCCATTTCCTTCCCCAGCTCATTTTATAAATGAGGAACTGAGGCAAACAGGGTTAAATGACTCATTCAGTCATATAACTAATAGGTGTCTGAGGCTAGACTTGAAATCAGAAAAATGAGCCTTCAGGGCCAGTCCTTCAATGATTGTGACACCAGGCTGCCCCAAGTCCAGTTCAATGTTTTGCTGTTCTTTGCAACATCTCAGTACCTCCCCTTGTAGATATCCCCAGATCTCGAGTTCCATTGAAGGTACACATGCTTTTGTTATAACTGTGTTGCAGTTTGCTGCTATGACAGTTGACTGAAACTCTTATTTCCTGGGGTGACATTTCTGCCGCAAGATTGGAGCTGGGTAGGAAAAAAATGTCACTCTCTTTGGTGAGACCAGCTGGGCTAACATGGCTCAGGTGTTAATCAGCATATTTTAAGTTCTTTTTGTTGGATAGGTGTATACCATTCTTGTCTTTTGCTTAGACTAGCAAGGTCCTTTTAATTGTCTTTATCAGACATTTGAGGAGGTCACTGAGACTATGCAACTTTTAGTTTTTCTACCAAGCTGTATTTTTCACCAGCTACCTCCACTCTTCTTCCTTCCCTTTTCCTCTCCCTTCCCTACTTGAGTTTTCTTTTATGTGTTGTCTTCTCCCATTAGAATGTAGGCTTCTTGAAGGTAGGATCTATCCTTTTGCTTGTTTTTGTATTACCATGTTTTAGCAAGATGACTACTGCCACATAGTAAACACTTAATAAATTCTGGTTGATTGACCAGGTTTGTTGAATTAACAAACTTAAAACCATATTGTTTATTTATGTATATTTGAGGTCAAAGATTTTATTATTGACTTCTTTTTCTTGTGATAAAATTGCAAAGTGTTATCTCTTATGAATTTCGAGATGCTTTTTTTTTGTATATGATGTCAGCACTCTATGATGGCATCTCTGTAGGGATCTTTGGGTAGAGGTAGCCTTTTGAGAAAGATAAATTCCCTCTAGACCTGAAGATGAGAAGTATAAAAGGCAGGTAGCTATCTAGGGTCCCAGTTCACAGAAGATGCAGTGAAAAATATACTTTCATATTACGTTTTTGTAATGATACATTTTTTAATGATGAAAATGTTCATTTGTATCATGTCAGAATTTAAAAAATGACATCCAGTTTCATTTTACATAAACTGCCCAGAATGATACATTTTTAATGTCAGAAAATTCTTACTTCTTTTGCTCAGCTATTTATAAGGTGAAGCTTCAAAGTTTCTGGAGATAATAATACATGGTAGGGATTTAGCAAGGATTGATTTTTTAAAAATTTATTTTATTATAGATTTTTATTTTCAAAACACATGCATGGGTAATTTTTCAACATTGACCCTTGTAAAACCTTCTGTTCCAAATTTTGCCCTCCTTCCTCCACCCCCTCCCTAAATGTCAGGTAGTCCAATACATGTTAAAGATGTTAAATCCAATATATGTATGCATATTTATACAGTTATTTTGCTGCACAAGAAAAATTGGATCTAGGAAGAAAAAAAAACCTAAGAAGAAAACAAAAATGCAAGCAAAGAATAACAGAAAGAGTGGAAATGCTTTGTTATGGTCCACACTCATTTCCCACAGTCCTCTCTCTGGGTGTAGATGACTGTCTTCATTACTGAACAATTGGAACTGGTTTGAATCATCTCATTGTTGAAGAAAGCCACATTCATCAGAATTGATCATTGTATAGTCTTATTGTGGCTGTGTACAATGATCTCTTAGTTTTGCTTATTTCTCTTAGCATCAGTTCATATAAGTCTCTCCAGGCCTCTCTGAAATCATCCCGTTGGTCGTTTATTACAGAACAATAATATTACATAGCATTCATATACCATAATTTATTCAGCTATTCTCCAATTGATGGACATCCACTCAATTTCCAGTTTCTAGCTATTACAAAAAGGGCTGCCTCAAACATTTTTGGACATGTGGGTCCTTTTCCCTCCTTTAAGATCTTTTTGGGATATATGCCCAGTAGTAACCACTGCTGGATCAAAGGGTATGCACAGTTTGATAACTTTTTGAGTATAGTTCCAAATCCCTCTCCAGAATGATTGGATTTGTTCACAGTTCCACCAACAATGTATAAATGTTCCAATTTTCCCACATCCCCTCCAACAGTCATCATTATCTTTTCCTATCATCTTAGCCAATCTGAGAGGTGTGTAGTATCTCAGAGTTGTCTTACTTTACATTTCTCTGATCAATAGTGATTTAGAACATCTTTTCATATGACGAGATATAGCCTTCAATTTCTTCATCTGAAAACTGGCCTTTGTCCATTTATCAATTGGAGAATGGCTTGATTTCTTATAAATTAGAGTCAATTCTCTATATATTTTAGAAATGGGCCTTTATCAGAACCTTTGAATGTAAATGTTTTCCCAGTTTATTGCTTCCCTTCCAATCTTGTCTGCGGTTAGTTTTGTTTGTACAAAACCTTTTTAACTTAATGTAATTAAAATTGTTTATTTTGTGATCAATAATGATCTCTAGCTTTTCTTTGGTCACAAATTTGCAAGGATTGAAAACTTGCCTAGAACAAACAAATGCCATATTTCAACTCAATCAAATCTATCATTGGGGACCTTAGAAGCCTAATTATACATCACCTATCCCCACCCTGTGCAGTTTTCTTTTTTCCTTGTTTATGCCTAACTGATGCTTCTAGTGACAAGTACATGCTCCAGGAGGTAGTCCATTGTATTATCAGATAGTTCTCATCGTTATATATAGTTCTTCCTTGCACTGAGCTGAAAATTTCTTATTTGTAACCCTTATTCCCTATTTGTCCTACCTGACTTTGACTGGTAAGATCTATACTCCCAAGAGAGGTCTTCTTCAGACATTCTTTCTCTTCTTAACATACGCAATGTAGTTACTATTACCCTATGCATTGTTTTGTCCTGAATACACGTACCTCCATATTGTTTTAGAGGTACACACCTCATACCGATGCCATGAATTGGTTGTCTTTGGGCTTTCCTTACGTGCTTCTTCTTTATTTCTAGTTTGTTTTTTCCTGACACTTCCCTGTCTATTCCTCTGAGTGCTGTTGTTTCCTAGGAGCCTTGTTAAAGATGTTCTGACAATGATACTTCCCAATCCTTCACCCTACCTGCTTATTATTATCATTATTTAGTGGGCAACAAAACATTCCTCTTTCCCTCCTCTAGTCTCATTAGACTTGTGTTCACTCCCCAAACACCATTTAAACATAGACACAGATCCTGCAACAAATATTACTTACCAGTCCATCTTACCACCAGCTCAGAATCACATCCTAAACATTCATTTGTGAAAGTGATTTTTCTAGGAATTTTTTTTTTGTCCATTATTGCTATTGTAGGTATTTTTAGTACCATTTTAATGTTACACTACATAAGCTAAAAACCCAGTTATAAACTTCATCTGTTCACAGTGGGTTTAGTTTTGAAAATTTTACTAAATTTCTTTTTGGACATAGGTTGTGTAAACATCTGCTTTTGCTACACAGCATGTAGATTTTGGCAGATCTTACTAAACTGACAAGTCTTTGAGAATAGACCTAGTGATTTAATGTGTATTTGTCTGTAGATCAGCCTAGCTAAGTCATCAAGTTGGTTGTGGGGTAAAGAATTCTTCCCATGTTACCACTTCTGAAGAATAAATTAAGAAGGGCTATGATCTGCTTTGGTGGAGCAATATACATATGCACAATATCATAATTTTTTACACATTAATGTGTAGTAATATTATAAATGAAATGTTGAAATAGAAATAGTATCTAAATACTTTATACCTAAATATATCTCTATATAGAATTGTATCATACAGCTTCCTAAGTAATACTAAATTACTTCAAGGACATTATGAAACATATTATGGAACATATTATCATCCTTCTATAACTTAGGAAATGGTTTTTAGGAATGACTGTGGTTGAAAAATTAATTACAGCTAAATTGATGAGGAGATTCTGACTTAGCCAAAACTGTTCTTTGGATAATAGGCATATAAGGGGCCATCTTAGAACACTTTCCAGTATAGTATGTAATTATATCTAGATATAAATCTATTTAATTATTGAAGTTTCCCTTCAGTCAGGTGAACTGAGTCATATTTGAATTATGTGACTATATCTCATAAATATCACTTTGGCTTAAAATAATAAATAAAAAGTATTTCTAAGTCTCCCTCTCTACTCAAGCTTCACCCCCAAACAAACAAACCCTTATTCAAACAAAAAATCAACCCACAAAACTCCAAATCAATGAATTTTGACTTTCTCCCCCCTTCATTAGAGTTATCGAAAGAGTTGCCTTGTACAACAGCACACCCTTGTGGCTTTAATATTTTTACTTTGCTTTTAATTTTATCACTTGTTATATATGCTATGTCTGTACTTATTGGCTTGAAGATTTAACATTCATGATTTTTACTGCTTTAAAGCTTCTTGAAATCATTGGAAATAGTTGTTTGTGTATACTTCTATACTTATGAAGACATATTTGTCAAAGATTTAGGCTCTTGTTTCTTTGAATGTTGATATAAATGATCTCCCAAAAGATTTTTTTGGGAGGAAAGAGGGATTAACTTTCTGATTTTATTGATGTAAGTAATTTCTGGTGAGGAAACTTCCTCTCTCAGTGCAGATTGGCATTTGATCTGCAATTTAAGTTCCTTAGAACGTTGAGAGGTTAATTGACTTGCCCAAGGTACACAGACAGTATGTATTAAAAGCAAGACTTAAACACAGATTCTGAGGTCTA
The DNA here is from genome assembly GCF_902635505.1 of Sarcophilus harrisii. Taxonomy (NCBI): domain Eukaryota; kingdom Metazoa; phylum Chordata; class Mammalia; order Dasyuromorphia; family Dasyuridae; genus Sarcophilus; species Sarcophilus harrisii. The sequence goes on along the minus strand of NC_045428.1, from coordinate 509,728,925 downwards.
TCCTCTCTCCATTATACTCACTGCCTCTCTGCTTCAAAATGTTTATTATGGCATTATTTAGTAATATCCTTTGGGAAGGGCCATTGAGCTTAGATGAGCTTAGATCTTAATGTATGTAGAGTTTTATTTTTCTGCATATATTTTCTACTACTTGTCAAGATCTCCAGTGAAAAACATTTTTCTTCTTCTTGGAAGTGATTGTATAAACTATGAAATACTTAGCTGCTATCTGCCTCTACTTACTATTTCCTTGTTCTTGGAAATTGCCTACTTGTATCCAGAAAATTATAGACATAGGATGTTCTTATTTTAGAACATTGTAATTATTACAATTAAAATATTATTTATTGACTGCCCATTTAGCATAAGACCTATTGTGCTATGTTTGTTATTACTTTTCTTTACTTGAAACTCTAACCCTTCTCTTTATTACTTTTAAAAAGGAGTTTATTCCTTCATTTGTAATTTCAATGTCCTTTCTTGCAAAAAGGAGATGTTCCTAGTTTTATGAGTAGGTAAGAAAAGAAAGTAGGAGATAAAAATATAGGATTCTATTTCCAAATTTATTTGGTTACCAGAAAACCTTAAGAGGAAAGGAGCTTATACTTCTAATTTCACCCTCGTCTAAATCTTGATTACCCTTAATAATATGTCTCTAATAAGTCATTCAAATTTTTTTGAACATATCTAGTAATTGGGAGCTCATTTATTGTGAAAGAGTCCATTCTAGTAGGGTTGCAATTATTAAGAAATTTTTACTTGAATTGATCACTGAGGTCTCTCTAAATCTGTAACTTCTAAGTCATCGGAATTAGAGCTGTGAGGGATGATTTTTTCCTATTCCTATCCTCTGGGTCTTTTAAAACAATTCTGATCCTTGCTTTTACATGATAGCCAGCTTCTATTTGGCAGGAAAGGTACTCAAAATTTTAGATCTAGAACTGGAAGGAAACTGGGGAAGCCATCTTGTCCAACTGCCTCATTTTATAGAAATGGGAGTTCAGACATTTCCAAGTGGGAACAAAAGAGAAGTCCTTCACTAGAGCTCTCTGAGATAAAAAGGCCCAATGTCCTCATCTGTAAAATGTGAGGTTGAATCCCTTCTAGTTCTGCATCTAGCATCACTGGTCTAATCATATTAATCACAACCACAGCATAAAAAACTTATATACAAGTTCCATGTTCAAGAAGTTCCAAGTTGTGAGGGACGTAAGGAACGATCTAACACAGTATAAATTAGCTATCTTTGCTTGAAGGGTTCTAATGAGGTAAAACTCACTATTCTCTGGATGGGTCTCCTTCATCTTTGGATAGCTCTAATTATTAGGAAGTTTTTCCTTATGTCAAATCAAGCCTAAAATTATCTTTTTGTAATTTCCACCCATTGTTCCTAGTTCTATTCCCTGGGCCCAGAGTAAGTCTAATTGTTCTTCCATATGATAACTTTTCTCATGCTTGAAAATAGCTGTCATGTTGATCCCAAATCTTTTCTCAGAGGCTACCCATCTAATTCTCAGTTTCTTCAGTTGGCACCCATATTATATATCACTAAGGCCTCACATTTTTAGTTGCCATGGGCAGTCCTGAGCATATTATATCCTTCCTAAAACATAGTGTTCAGCAGTGAGCACAGTACCCCAGATGTGATCTAACCAGAGCAGAATATAGTCCTGTACTATCACTTGTGTATTTCTGACTGCTTTCTGAGTCTCAGTGCAGCTCCAGATCCAGATCCCATTAATATTTTTGGTTGTCTTGTCACACTGTTGACTCACTGAACAGTTTACCAAAATTAGATCTTCTTCATGTTAATTGCTTCCCAACCCATCTTATACTCGTGAATGGAATTTTTTGGACTCATTTTTTGGACTTAGCTTATGTTTACATTATATTTCATTTTATTCAATTTGGCACATTTTTTAAAATAAAAAAACTGTTAAAATCTTTTTAATTCCTGGCTTTGTCATCAAGTGTGTATCCCTCCCAATTTTGTTTCTTCTTCAAATTTAATAAGAAATCCATCTATGCTTTTATCAGTCACTGATAAAAAAGTTAGGGATATTATTTGAGAATTATGTGAGAGAGAGGCAATATAGATAAAAACATTAGTTTAAGAACCAGGAAACCCTAGGTGAAGGTCCTGCCTCTGCTACATACTGGCTATGTATCCCTGGGCAAATCACAAAATCTTGAAGTGTCCCCTACAACTCATAAAACTATGGGCTTCTGAAAAGGTACCCTCATAAAGAAGTTTCTCAGTAAGAGGTGGAATCATAATTTCAGTTAAAAATAATGATGTGATTTTACAACTATGTGAGGTATTTAAAATTTCATTTTTAATGTATAGAAATTAAGGAATAACTTTTAAGACTTGGTGAAGAACAGCAATAAAGTAATGGAAAATGAGATTAACTAATTTACTAGATCCTCACATAGTTTATTGGAAGTCTTCAGATCATGTATAGGTGTGCCTATTTACATAAGTTAGTGATGTTAACCCTCAGTTTTATGATATTCTTCATCACAGACTTCTCAAGGGCTACAGGAATAATGATTGTATCCCAAAGTGCAGATAACACTTTATATATGAATGTGATCACATATATTGTGAAATTTATGCTCAAGCTGTTGTATAGTTAAAATGGTTATTTTAACTTTAGTGTTTAAAAGATTTATGATTTGGTTGGTGTAGATAAAACACCTTTCACTCCACGTTGCAGATTGCAGACCTTCTGTATTGTAAGTGTACTGTGTGAATTGTTTTGGCTGAAATAGCAATTACCAAGTTGTAGCTATCTTGATGATGAACTTTTCCAGAGTTAGTTGGGCTGGAATAAAGAAGATCTGTTTTCCCAATATATTTTAACATGGAAGGAAATGCCACAGCCTAGATAAGTTAGCATTGCCTTCAAAAACTTGGATTTAATTCTGTGTCCTAATGAGATATTATAATAAAACTCGAATGGTGTTATTTTGATACTTAATGTTTATTGAATTTTCATTTTTATTTCTTATAACCAAATTTTTCTTAATAATTATTTTTTGTAGTATTAAAAGTAAAATTTGAAAATTTTTGGTATCCTTATTTGAGTGGAACTCTTGGAACTGAACTGTATTTTGTTCCTTTGATGCTGCTTTTTAATATTGCTTATATTTGGGTGATATAGGTTTCTGTTTTGAATCAAACCAGCTTAATTTTCAAAATCAGGAAAAAGTTTGTAAATGTTTGTTTTGAAGAACTGAAGGTATGTATAGGCTTGAGTTAGTCTGCCAGCAGAGGGCAGCCTCTCCTCACTCAGCCCTGGTTCTCTTCCACCCCCCCCCCTTTTTTTTTTTTTTTTTAAATCAATTGGAAAATGAAAACACGGTCCTTTAACTGGTGTCAGCAATTTCAGGTATATAGCTTTGGTAATAAGAAATTCAGGCAAATTTGGTTTTTAGTATGGATGAGCAGTTGTTCTCTCTATTTCCTGATGCTTAATATTCTGGTAAAACTGCTTAGAAAATAGAATCTTTTAAAATCTTTTTAACTCAATCTTACATTTTTAGTTACTGTTCTTTGTTTTTATATAGTCATGGGGTAAAGGTGAGTATTCTGTGTATGTCTGCGTGTGAGGGGGGGGGGAGGAATCTTTATATATTCTTATGGGACAACTAAACTTGAAAGAACATCTAAAAATTTCATTTTGGAAAATTAAGAGAAATTGTGTTTATATATCTTTTTCTGTAAGTCCTAATTTAATAAAAGATGCCATTTAACTCTTTTAACTACATTTGACTCTAATTTACTTTTTTGCATTATTATTTATTTTGGTTACAGGTTGATCATTTTGGATTTGATGTTAATTTAACATTTAAACAACGATACCTAATAGCAGATCAATACTGGAAGAATAATAATGGTGTAATACTTTTCTACACTGGAAATGAAGGGGACATTACCTGGTTTTGCAAAAATACGGTATGCATAAGTTTATTAAACTTGTCACGTTTATAAAATTTGCCTTTCTCATAAGACTAGGCAAAGGCAGGAATGTACAGATTCCATTTTAATTTGAAGTTTTCTATTTTCTAATTTTCTTCATATGCTTAGTGGTAGCAACTTCTTAACAACAAGTTAGTAGCTTAATTCTGTAGGATTATAGTCTTAGAACTAGAAGGATACCTAAAGATCACATAATATAAAAGAACAATTTTCCATGTATTGGATTGTACTTCAAGGGAGCATATGTGGGAATGGGCATATGGAGCCATCCCATAGAGAATGAGCCAGAGCTTGCATGGCAATTTCTATGCTAGATATGACAGTGCTAAATTAGTTTGGTGCTTTAAAATGATTTAGAAATCCCCTTACTGGACACTGCTAATTCAGTTCCATCCCTGGAACAGGAATGACTCCTGTAATGGGCTGAGGTTTGAGTTGATGCACTGAGGTCCCAAGTAAGTGAGGCTAGATAGTAATTGGGCTATACTCTATTAATATACATGATTGGATAAAGAATGGTCCCCGCCCACTCTCCGTGCAAGTCCTGATGTGTTGTATAGGAAATGACGATTTTGGTGGGTGGAGGCAGAGAGAGACAGGAAGAGAAGCTGGGAGAGATTGGGCCTGGGTTCCTATTCTCCTAGCTGCTGGTTGTGTGGCTGCTGGTCGAGCTAGCTTCTTGACTCAGCTACACACATTGCTATCGCCGATTCTCTTCCACCTCCGATCTTTCTTCACTGAGAATAAAGACTGACGATTTTCCCCTAACCTGAATTCCTGTCTCGTGGTGATTTTAAAATACACGATCTTCACAGACTCCAACCTCCACTTTAACCATTACCTACACATATTCCCTTGATGTCCCCCAGAAAGTCAGATCTCTTCATACTTTCCCTGGATAAATAGGAACTAATGTGTATTTCTTCTGGTGAGTTAGGGCAGTGCTTGGAGCTTCTCCTCTTGTCTGCAATAATCTCCAAGATAGGAATAGTTGGAGAATTTGAAGAAATTCTACAATTGTTAAATGACATTTACAAGATCATAGAATTTTGAGCTAGAAGGGACTACCTGCAGTGACAAAGATGCCACTTAGATCAGAAATATCTACTTCTGGGGTTCTACTCAGTCATTAAAACTCCAAAAAGAAACAAAGCAGAAGACAGGCTACAAACCTAGATTCAGGTTGGCATGGGCAAGACAAGAGCTTTAGCTGCTACCTGCTCACAGCCTCTATGCTGCCAGGGATGGGGAGGGGCCTGAATTTTATACTTCCATAGTAGCATTTAGAAAAACAGAACTCTGTATTTTCTGAAGGAAGACATGTGAATCTAAATATGTTGTAATTGTACTGAGCCAGAAATTTGAATTTGGTTTCTTGTTTTTATTATAATTATAGAAATTTAAGGAATTATACTAAAATTAATCAAAATGTCAAAAAAACCCACCCCTAAAAATACTTGAAGAGAATCCCTTCATTTATCTGTCAATTCTATGGTCTTAGGTAAATTATCCAGCCACTTTGAGCTTTTTATCTTTGAACACTATTTATCTTTGAACAGAATTCCTGTTTTCCTTACCTCACACTGGAATTGCACAGTGCAGTGAGATAAATCATGCAAACTTTTGTAAACTATGATATTCTGATCAAATGTGAGGGGTTATGCTGATTGAAAAGCCACTTAGTTCTGTTAGATCACTTGAAAAAGACTTAAGTTCTTTCTACTTGAAGTTTTCTTAGCAAAGATACTGGAGTAGTTTGCCATTTCCTTCTTCAGTTCAGATGAGGAAACTGAGGCAAACAGGATTAAATGATTTAGCCAGGCTCACACAGCAAATTGTCTGAGGCCAAATTTGAACTCGGGAAGATGAGTCTTCTTGACTGTAGGCCCAGCATTCTGTGCACAGTACCACCTACCTGTCCCATTTATGTATGTATGCATATATCTATAGATATAAACATACATACATACACACTTATAAACTATTGACATTAAGAATAGATGATTATATTTTAGTTTATGGCTGGCAAATTTAGTTTTCAGATTTGTTGACCACACTTGATAGTATAGCCAGTCCTGGGTTTAAAGTATTCCTTTGACAAATGACTTTACATTGTAAGGGCGCACCTTGCCTCACTCTACCCCAACAGTATTAAAGCTCTCTGCCACTGCCAGGGGAACAGTTATGAATTGTGATACTATCTTCCATTTGTAAAGTGCTTTATAATTTTCCAAGTTCTTCCACAAACATTTGTTCTTTATTAGATAAAGAAGGACATATGTTATTTCCAGATGAAAAAGATTAATCTTTTAGAGAATTTTGTTGGTTAGAGAGTAGTGAAAGGGAAGAATGAGCTATAAAAAGCAGGGACATAATATACTCCCAGATTTTATTGATTTTCTTATTTTGCGGTGATTTGTTTCCAGATCTCTTTAAACATTTCTGGCAAACCCTCTCCCTCCATCACATGGTTCCTAAAATTTTGTCAATTAATGATTTATTTAGGTTAGCAACCATTATTTTATTGTGTGTTTTTATATATTTATTTTTTATTTTTTGGGGTAGGCAATTGAATTAAGTGACTTGCTCAAGGTCATATAGTTAATAAGTGTCAGGTCTCGATTTGAACTTGACTCTTCCTGACTCTGGAGCTGGTACTCTACCCATTGCACTATTTCACTGTCACAACAGTCATCTTAAACAAACACAACTTTTCTGAGGCTTTTCTACCAATACTAATATGAATTATTTCAGACTTTGACTCACCTATTTGGTGTGTCAATTACCTCTTCTTTGAATACAAAGAAACTTATTCTTTCTCAAAGCTAACTCCCTGTTTTATTCCTAAGACGTTGTTAGATCAGGCACATAAATATTTTAAAGATCTGTGATTTATTAGAGGTTGGGTATTCTTTTCATCAATATGGATTGCAATTCTTCTCTACTTTAGGTGGTTCTTTTGAGTTGATGTTATTCTTGCCTCCAAATAAAATTGTCACTCAAAGGCTGAGCTTCATAGAATTTTAACAAGTCTAGTACTCTAGTCCAAAAGAAGACATTCTTTTACTAAGTCCATATTTGATGCCTTTCTCTCTTGGTAGAATCTGCCAGAGCTTGCACTCTGTTATAAAAACATTCTAGAACCCAGGGTCATCTCTGTGCCATGATGAAGCAATGGAGGAGCCAGTCATGAAAGGGAATACAATTTATTTATTTATTCTCTCCATGGGGCCTAGATGGGGAAATTGGATGCTTTCCCAGCTCCTCAGTCAAATCTCTTCAGTTTAAGGCATCATGATTGTTTTTAGACCAAAATCCCAGAATGCTATACACACATATTCAAATGTTAAGTACAAAAACACATTATAAAAGCTAATTATATTATGTTTTTTGAACTTTCTAAGCCTTACAATTAGTATGAATGATTGGGAATTGACTATACCTAATTCAGTCAGAGGCATATTGAAGTACTGGTATTCCTGTATAGGACCAACTATTTTCACATGGCCAGTCACTCCTAACCTTCTTGACTTTTTTCTGTATTTGGAATGAAGGACACATTCATTTCTGGGTTTGTTATGTATAGTGAATATAAATGTTTGAACTTGTGTTTATAAAGGTTTCCTTTCAAGAAGAAATGGAAAAGGGCAGGAAATGACTGACTACATCTGAAAAAGGATATCTTGTTCTAAAGTTTTTATCACTTTATTTGAGAAAAAAAGAAATTGTCCTCATCCTGAGCTATTGATGTAGAGTTATCTGTGCTTTTTTCCTTTCCTTTAATTAGAGATAGGCATTAATATATGAGGGTATTATACATCTTGATACACAAAAATGCATATATGTGTTTACATACATACTTCTTCACTTGTGTGTACATTTTTATAAATATATGTACATATCTTATCTCTCCTTTTTGCTCTCTATGGCATTGGGCAAATAATTTCCTTCTTTTGGCCCTCATTTTCTTCCAAAAAATGTTGGACAAGATATTTCCGAGTTTATTTTCAGTTCTCAATTCACACATATGTATAAGTGTATGTGTGTGTGTGTGTGTGTGTGTGTGTGTATGTATAAGCACAAATGGGATGTATATATAAGTATACACATACACACACTTAATAGGGTAACTAGATAATGTGAGAAGGTAACTCAATGAGAAAGTGTGTATGTATTGAACTAAGCTAAGGAAGGAGAGCAGTTTTGTAGTAAATGCTTGTAATTAGGTAAATGGCAAAGAAGCTAAGGAATCATTAAAGTAATAATAGAACATAATTGTATATAATGGATTAAATTCAACCAAATGGGTTGAACTATTCCAATTTTTTTCAATAAAAAAGGTAGGGGTCTTAGGCTTCATTAAGTCATATGAGAATATTAAAAGATAAATTATATTTGCATTTTTCTTTTATTTTGGACTTCCAGTAGTGAATGTTTTAAAATTTTCCAATTTAATAAGTCCACATTCCTGACTGAATATAATATAATTCCTCATACAATTTTAAGATTTTTATAACACTTCAAATATAGGTTAATGTCTATCCTTCTATCTTTAGTTATGAATATCTATGAGTGGGAATTATCTTCGGAATACTCAGTGATTCTCTGAAACATCTAAAAATAGTTTTTGATTGGATCTTTTAGTTGTAGACCAAAATTCTGTTTTGGACCAAAATCAGAGGTAGAGATAATTATCATAATTTTAAATGATCAAATTATAATATGAACTTAGTAACCAAACATAAGGTGCAAAGATTTCATTCATCTGTGGTACAGGTATAAGCCAAGAAACTTCTCAGAGTGATTAAGGAATTACATTTTTAAAATAGATCTTTTTAGATCTATTTTACATGCATTTAGCTTTTTTCTTAGAACCAATTGTTTTCTTGTGCATTTATAAATTATTTCTAGGGCTTCATGTGGGATGTGGCTGAGGAGCTGAAAGCCATGCTGGTGTTTGCTGAACATCGCTACTATGGAGAATCCTTACCCTTTGGTAACCAGTCATTTAGTGTAAGTATATGTTCTTTAACTTGAGGAAACCGTTTAATGTAGTTCAGGAGACCTGGTTTCTTGTCCCACTTTTGCTAATAACTAGTGTTTCTGAGGGATACTAATTTCCTACTGCTTATATTAAAAGACACTTCCTTCCTGTCTCTCTTCCAGAAGGAGATGGATTAGTCTGTCATCAATCCAGAGACTTCAATTGGCTGTAATCCAAATGATACATTTCTGACCCTCAGTAACGAGGCCACTCTATTCAAACTTGCTCATCACTGGTCATAAGCTTCATTTAGTTTGCAAAAGGAGCTTTATACCTTATATATCCAAGATTAGTTAATTAAGTCATCTCTGTATAATCACATCAAAAAATTACTATTTACTGATTTAAAATATCCACCCTTTTATTTGTTAACTTATAAAATCATTTGATTGACAGGAAATTGCCTTAAAAACAGTTTAGGAAACTGTGGCCATTTTGAATAAAAAAGTTCTATGCATCGTTTATTCAGAAGATATATGCTCTATTTCCAAAATTATATGGTTTTCTAAAAATGTTATGTATCTTGTCATTAGAGGCTATCCTACTCTATCATTCATGTAGTCACAAAATTAGTGGTATCAGCAAAATGAGGGAAGTTGTATAATATCCTATTAGGAAGTATATTTTACAGCTTTATGTTTCCATAAAGTGATAAAGCAAGAACAGTGGTATTTGGAGGTCAGAAGGCAGGCCATAATGAGGATCTCAGAAGAGAAGAGAACCAAGTGAATAAATAGGTGATCTAAAAAGGATAAAAACAGTAATGTACATATATATCTACATATGTATACATAAATATATCCTTTCTTAACTACAGCTTATTAGAGCGTGGTGGAGAAATGAAAAGGGGAAAAAAGAATAAAGTAAATAAAGTATACAGCCAAGAACCAAAGAACAATTTATGAGGAAGTAAAGAAAAATGGATATCCATGAATATAATTTCTTCTACTAATATATATACTTTCTTGATCTGGTAATTTATTGTTATATATATTTGAACCCTCCCTGTTGTTCTGCTGGGCACATGTCTAGGTTCTTTTTTGGTTTGCTTTTTTTTTTATATCTTTTTTTTTTCTTATGGGTTTTTCAAATAAAATAAATTAAAAAAATTTTAAATGAAAATGAAAGGTTCTCTGTCATTGTTGATCAATTGAGTATTCCTGTAAAGCAGGGTTTGATAATAGATTTGGTCTTATTAAAATTATTTTGCACAACCATTTAAAAGGATATGTGGTGTTGGAATATCTTTAAGAATTTAAAAAAGTAAGTAAAAGTACCTTATCATTGAGACATTTATTCAAGAGTGTGTGTTCCTTAGGAAAATATGAAAACATGCCAATACTTAATGAATCTGTGATTTCATTGATGTGAGTGTTCCCTTACATTTTTGTAGATTGCAAATTGACCAAACCTTTTTGTCCTCTTCATTTTTTCCACCTTTCTCCTATTGAGATATAAAGGATCCACCCAGTCTGCTAGAAACCTTTAGGTCTTTTTATGTGAAAAGAATATATGAAAGATGCACTATTTTGCACATGTAGTCATGTGTAGTCACAGATTATAATTCGCACAGAGCCTTTGGTGAGACTTTTAGTTATCAAGGTTTAGTGCTTAGCATTGGGAATACATATACAAGTGGGGTGGGAAGTTGTTGGGGTAGTGCTTTAAGAAACATTAATTATAATGGAGAAAACTGCAGAGAAAAGAAGCTGAAAAGGGAGGTGGGAAAAGTGAAGGTTTTCTGTAAGGATATGGTAGAGAAAATTCCAGGGAAAATGGGCAGGGAGACTCGTTGTCTGAGGTGACCCAATTAAAATGGAGGTTCTGGGAGAATTCAGTTCCTCCTTAATTGATATTTGCTGCTTCATTGTTTCATTGAACTAAATGGTAACTTGGGAAATTTTTCTAGTTATGAGGTAATATAGCTTCTAGGGGAGACAGCAATGATTTTGAAGTCCCCTGCCCTTAGGAGGCTTCTATTCTAACAATAGGTCAGTGATTCTAAATCTTCTGGCTTTGAAGTCTGCCTCAGGGATCTCCCACACACCATCTAAGAAAAACAACCTGTCTGATTCTGAATAGAGGACTCCTCAGATTTGCTGACTGTCAGATAGCTTTTGACCTCAGGGTAGTCCCAGGACCAAACTCCTGAGACAATAGTGATAACCTGTTGGTTAGTGAGAACCAAAGTGCAGAGGCCACTCCTTGATCCTAACTCTGAGCCGAAAAATTAGCATATTTATTACATGAAGAACTAGATAATATGTTTCCTTGCTCCTGTTTCTTTGATAAATTCTCTTGGAAGTTAGTCCACTTGTAATGTCAATACAATTGCAATAAACTTTGCCCCTTAACTAGAAAATGCAGGTTCAAACCTGCAAATTCTTTTGGGGACACTGGCCTGTGACCCCAAACTCTTGGGGGTCCCTTTCCCAATCTCAATAGTTACATAACAAGTTTAGCTATTTTTGTCTGATATTCTAGAGTGTTTCTTTGGAACTTAATTGGTCAGTAACTGTGTTAGTAATTATATACATATTTGCCTTTATAAAAATTATGCATTCCCTGTTTATTTTAAACTTGATTTTAGATATGATGAATATGATATGTAATCCTTTTAGTCACAGTAAAATTTATATTCCTAGCTTAAGTCAATTTCAGTCCTTGGTCAGTAAATAAGCATTTATTAAACACCCACTGTGAGTCAGACACTATGCTAAGCACTGGGGAATACAAAGAAAGGCAAAGGCTCAGTCCTTGCCCTCAGGGAGCTCACAATCTAATTGGGGAGACTAGATGTAAACAACTATGTACAGATGAACTAAGAGCAGGGTAAATTTGACCTGAGTGAGAGTGAAAATTGGTGGGATAGGTTTCTTGACCTTCTCATTGGAATATGCATTTTTTCATTTGTCAGAATCTGATAAGAATGTTTTGACTGATTATGTATTCAAGTTACTCTAAATTTTATTTTTTTAATGAATCAACTTTTGCCACACATATGGTTTTATTTTTGTCATGAACACTATCAAAGCTTTGTGGGATAAAAGTATCCTAGAACTTTAAAACTTAGTAACACTGATGTGTAACTGAGGCTTAATTGATAACAAAGATGATGAATCTGAGAATCCTATTTGCTGTGCTGTTTCATTACTTCTAAAGTGCTTTAGCAATAGCAATTGTTTAATTAAGAATACTAATTGTATTGATCTGCTGTCCTGGCTTGATTGCACAGATTATCAGTGAAATATTTAACTGATCTTTTGTTTCTTAAAGCTGTTAAAGCTGCACTTTATTTGCTGTTACCTGGTGCTATTTTATAGTTCTATTTGTAATTTTTCTTTAGGATTCCAAGCACTTGAATTATCTGACAGCAGAGCAGGCTCTGGCTGACTTTGCAGTTTTAATTGAATACTTGAAAAAAACAATCCCAGGTGCTAAAAATAGGCCTGTTATTGCTATAGGAGGCTCATATGGAGGGATGCTTGCTGCCTGGTTCAGAATGAAATATCCTCATATTGTGATTGGGTGAGTGCAAACATATTGAAAAGTGGTATTATCTTAAAGATTTTGAATGCAAATTTACAGATACATTTTACATGAAAAATTGCATATTTTAATCTGTATTGTAAATCTCAGTTTAGATTTCCTTAATGAATAAATTTTCCTTATTTAATCATTTGCCTAAATCTTCTGAGTCTTTAAAGTTAGAATTCAATTAATCTTTTTTTCCCCTTTTTTCCCCCTTCCTTTTTTTCCTTTCCATTTTCTATTCTTTTCCTTTAATCATTCAGAGCTCTTGCAGCCTCTGCTCCCATCTGGCAATTTACAGATTTGGTCTCTTGTGGAAAATTTTTTGAAATTGTAACCAATGATTTCAAGAAAAGTGGCTCTAAGTGTTCAGAAACCATCCAGGGTTCCTGGAAAGCAATTGATAGACTGGCATCCACAGGTAAGGTGAAATTGACTTTTCAAGTCAAATAGAAAAAATATTAAAAGTGCCCAAATCAGTTTTTGCTGATTTTTGTGAAGAACCTGAGGTTTAGTCTGTTAAAAAGATTTTGAATTATAGAATGATGTTGTGCATATTTGTTTTTTCCTGTATCATTAATGTACATTTTTTTTCTAGTTCTCTGAAATCCCCTGCTTACATTAAGCTTGGTTGTCTGATTGACAGATATGACAAAGAGTCCCATATAAAGCAGGTTCAATTCCATTCAATAGATGTTATTAGCCTTTTTCTATGTTCAAGATACTGAAGTTTAACAATGAACAAGAATTCAGTTCCTGCTGTCAAGGAGATTTTTAATTTAGTAGGGAAATTGTCATATTTTTTCTCAAAACTTCAAATGTTTCAACAGTTTGGGTATTCTCATTACCAATGAAGATCAAAACCTGTTTTCTCCTCCATTTCCCCAATCTCTTATCCCTGTACTCACTTTAGTAGATGCCCTATAAAAGTTGCTGGGGCTCCCCAAAATTTATCTAATGGCTCACTTTTTGGTGATGATAATTTCAAAATAGAGCTAAGCTAGACCTAGAAAACAGACATGTAGCCTGTTATTGTACTTGTATTTAGAACCTTTCTAGACTGACCTATTGAGTTATACCCTGCTGGTAGTTATACTCTGTTGGCATGGTCTTCAGGAACCTAGAGTCCACTCTATTCCACAGTAAAGCATTATAGTAAGATACACACAAGACATACACAGAGCATGAAAATTATGGGATAGGGAGGCAAACTCTAAGGAACAGTTAACATTTGAATTGGACAAGGCATGATGAGTAGGATTTTTAAAATTAGGAATAGGAGAAGACACTTCAGGTAGAGGATGTTTGATTTTTTGCCCACATTTATTTTGAGGTGCTTATAAAGTAGAAATGTCAAATAGGTAGCTGCACATGTGTATCTGGAGCTCAAATTAGTAATGGATATAAGATCTGAGAATCATTTAATAGAGATGATCATTGAAGTCCTGGCAGGTGACAAAATTGTTTAGAGGAAGAATTTAAATATAGGTGAGGGAAGAAAGTCTTCAGTTAGAGCTTTGAAAAGGGAGGAAGAGGAAAAGAAACTAGTGAAAGAAGGCAGCAAGAAGGATTAGAAAAATAGGAAGAAAAACAAAATATTGCCCAGAAGCTAAGTATATTTCAAAGAAGTAATGCTCAGGGCAAAATGCTGGAGAAAAATCAAAGATGAAACCTGAAACAAAAAAGCCAATGAATTTGACAATTAAATCATTGGTGATCTTTGGAGAATGGCAAATATTAGAACATAATTACAAGCAAAGATGGGTAGAGGTAGCTAAATATTGACTATTTAAAGAAGATTTTTAGTGAAAATGGGGTGAGAGATGGGGCAGTAACTTAATAGGGTAGAGAGAAGGATTTTTTTTAAATGAGAGAGAAAATGAGCATCTTTATATAGTCAAAGCATAAAAAATCATTGTAATTATTGTGATGGTCTGCCTGCCTTAAGTTTATCCTTACTTCAACATCCTGTGATTTTCCTAAAGATCATGTCACTGCAGTAAACTTTAGTGACTTCCTTTTGCCTCCAGGAGCAAGTAGAATATGCTCTATTGGGCATTTAGGACCCTCTTTCACAGCCCTTCCTTCTCATGTCTTGCTATCTGGCTCATACCCTTCAATCCAGTAATATGGCTATTCCACAAGCAAGACACTCCATTTCTTAACTCTGGACATTGTCTCTGGTTGTCCTTCCTGCCTTCTTTTATTTTTTTCCTATTTATCCTATACATAGCTTGCTTTGTATGTATTTGTTTGCATACTGTCTCTGCCATTAGATTATGAGCTCCTTGCTGGTAGGGGCCATCTTTTATCTCTTTGTGGCCTTCGTGCTAAACACAGTGACATATGAAGTCACAAGAGAACAAGGCAATCGGCAGAGGGATTACCATTGAAATGGAGAGACACTTTCTGCTGTGACAGTAGGGAGGTGGGAAAAGAAGAGAATGAATGGAGAGATGCAGAAAATTTTTGTGGAAAGAACTGTATGGTGATGGATTGAAAAAAAAGGAATATTAAGGAGCTTGTATTTGATAGTGTTTATCTGAAGTGGCTAGGCAGCACAATGGACAGAAGGCTAAACTGCGAGTCAGAAGAACCGAGTACAAATGTGACTTTAGATACTTTTTTCCCCTGAGGGAATTGGGGTTAATTGACTTGTCCAGGGTCACACAGCTAGATAGTGTTGAGTGTCTGAGGCTAAATTTGAACTCAGGTCCTCCTGACTTCAGGGCTGGTGCTCTATCCACTGCGCCACCTAGCTGCCCCAGCTTTAGAAACTTAATAGCTGTGTAATCCTTGGCAATTCAACTTCTGTCTGCCTCAATTTCTTCATTTGTAAAATGGGAATACTTGTACCAACATCCTAGGTTTCTGTGAAGATCAAATGAAATAATATTTGTGAAGTGCTTAGTATAATCTCTGGCACATAGTAAGTGGTATGTACTAATAAACCCTTGGTCTATCCCTTTCTCCTAAAGAAGGAAGACAGTGATGGTGATAGGGTATCATTGGTGCTTTTAGAATAGTGGAAAATGTTAGCTCCTTGAAGCTCAAATTAGGTATGTTATATACATTACCATAAACATGAGTAGATGAACACACAAGTTGAAAACAGGTAACAAGAATTTATAGTGGCACTAATCAGAAATGTTATGTAACTTAGCCCCCATGGACCTCAGTATTGTTGGAGAGAGAACTCGTGGTGTGGTGTGTTTGGGGTTAGGATGGGTGTTATTGTTCAAAATAAAAGGGGTGAAAGGTTTTAGGATGTTGATAAAGTAATAGTTGAATTGGCTGTGAATATAAGCTGGGTTGGAAAACAGCAAGCTGGTAGAAATCAAGACAAAGTTATGATGAGGGCAAATAGCTGGTTCGGTAGGAGCAAGGCGTTGGTGAGATGGTTGTTATTTGAGAAGAAAATTTAAAAGTTCATATTTATGAAAATGAAGAAGTTTTCAGTGATGACAATGTCCAGGTTGTGGGTGAAGTAGAACAAATATATAAAGGTCATTGGAATTGGCAGGTCATTGGATGACTGTTAAAAAGGTAGAGAAATGATGAGCACAAAATATAGGAAATGCTATCAAAGATCAATAAATGCTGTTGCCACCAAACATAGTGGTAAGAATTAGTATGGAAAAAAAGTTGAAGTTATTGAGAAAGGTAGGGAATATACTTGGTAACTATATAGTGTAGATAAAGCATTTATTAATCACTTAACTGTGTGCATAAATGCAGGCAAGCAGGACAGTCCCTGCCTCTATAGCTTTATATTTTTAAACAAGGGGGAGATAATACATAAAAGGGATCTAGAAACTTGGGAGTGAAGATTCACTTGGTTTGGAAAGTTTCCAGGAAGTGATGTGGAGGCTTGATTTTAGGCAAAATAAGGTAAAAACTCATCATTTGGAGCCCAAGGAGGTTTGAGAGGAAGAGTTCAAGTTTCTGGTGAGAAGGAAGTTGGGGATGATAATTAGAGAGTAGAGGGTATAGTTTGAAAATTATGGTTGGGAACAATAATGATGATGATGATGATGATGATGATAACAGCAACAAAGATGAGGAAATGGAGTTTACTGGATTTTTTAAAAATTGCAAAAGCATATATATCCTCATTTCTTGAACCTTTTATTCTAAAAAGGAGCAAAATTCAACTTATTTATATACTTTGATATAATGTTTATAATGCTTAATCAGCTGAATTAATTCTTGAACTTTAAAAAAGGAAAAAAATTATATGTTCAAATTCCTTAAAAGAATATAATTTTTTTTTCTTGAACAGAAATACTTTTTTTTTAAAGTATGGATTCATACTCAGCTTTCTAGAAGAAGAGGAAGCCTTGGTCGAGAGACTTTTGGCATCTTTTGTCATTCTTGTCTACTCTGTTATTCCCCAAATTTATTGGTGGTCTTTGAATTAGGCATTGGATATTAGAGTTCTTGGAGGCTGACCCTCACAAAATACAGACTCATTTTTTTGAGAGAGATATTTATGATGACTGTGAAGCATTTATTCTACAAAGAAAAGTTATTGTCTCAAAGAGGAACCTCTAAATCTGATATAGGAACCAAACATATAAATTATAAAGGAAGCCTCATAGCTCAATGTGATAACACTGAATGATGTGTTGCATGGAGAGAAACTAAAGAATTGATCCTTGAGGCAAGCAAGGAGAAGGCACTGATATAGATCAGTTTAGCTTCATGGTCCCACTCCTTAGAGAGGTCTTCCAGTCAGAAATCCAAGTTATGTCAAATCGCTGAGATTCACTCTCTATAGGGTTCTCAAGCAGTCTCTCCTTGTCATTCCTATCAGAAATCCCAGTTATGTCCCTGGGGTTAAATTTTCCCCATAAAATCTTCCTATGGGTCATCCCATGGCTGCTGTTGTCCTTTGACTCAGTTCTCATGGCACTGTCTCATGGTACCTTTCTCCTTATCTCTCTCCTATGCCATACAGTATCTATTCTAACTATGCTTTTCAACTCCACTTTTCCTCCATATAGCTAACTCTTTTAAGGTGCTAAGTCCCTTTCAGGATTTAGCCTGCCAGCTAAGAACATGCTCCAATCTCAAGGAATGCTCCCTTTCAACTGGGTAATCCTGAATTCTACTAAGGAATTTGTCTTAAATATGTTCTTCCAACTCTATTTCATATTTATCATTACTGGTGTATTCCTTCATTTTGTCTGTAACCTATTCCCCTAATTAAATCTACCTTTTGTGAAAGAGAACGATCATTGTGAATTCTTCACATGACCAAACCCCAGCTTTTGGTGCCTACTAAAATCTGGATGCCTACTAAAATCCATTACCCACATCAAACTAAACGAATATGGAAATCTGTAAATAATAAGTGATAGAATAAAAGAAATCTTTAACAATTTTAGGAGTAAGAAATACTACAAAATTAGCAAGATTTATAGGATTGTCCTTTGCGTGTATTCTGACATAAGGCCACATGATCAAAAGAAAATATGATCCATAGAAAAATTGAGCCTTTTAGGTTTCCTAGTAATTCATCTTTTAGAAGTGGAGAGAGCAAGTAAACTTTCTCATGGGTACTTGTAGTACACAGAAGGCACATAGGTCTGCTGGTTTTACAACTGATCAGTCATTGCCATGAAGACCATAAAATTGCATTTTAGGGTAAAGTAGGCAGAGAAATCCTAATCTGCTAGTATTGTTATTGTCCTTGGGGCACTGAGACAAGATGGACTGTATCTTTTTTATAGATTTTACAGAAGAACTGGGGTAAAGGAAGCCAAAACATAGAGGCTTAATGTGACTCTCAATATATACTGAATGGAAACCTTTTCTAAAATGAAACTATGTCAAGAAAGGGAAAATGCAGTTTCTCTCATTTTCTATCAAGGGAAAAGACCCAGGAGACTTGTCTGAAGACTTTTCTACCACTTCTGATCAAATCAGGTTACATCAGGCAGTTTTGTACCTCCTTGATGGGATGGAAGGATCTTTGCTTTTCTTAGAATTTTCTTACTCTGCTTGTTTGATTCACTCCAAAGATGATCTACTGATTTTACCTTCTACATTCTGCATTCTGCCAACTCAGGAGTCAGTTTTGAATAAAGGGGTGTGCAGGTAGGCAAGCAGGAAGGCAGATGGAGGAGTGGACAGAACATCCAGGCTTTTAATCAGGGAAACTTGAGTTCAAATCTGACCTCAGACATTTACTAGCTTTATGACTCTGGACAACTCATTTATCCTGTTTGCTCCCTTTTCTTTGTGTATGAAATGGGGATAATAGCATCTACTTCCAAGATTGTTGTGAAGATCAAATGACATGGTAATTAGCATGGTACCTGATATATAATAGGTGCTCTATGAATGTTAACTCCTCCTCTTCCTTTTCCTCCTCCTCTTCTTCTTTTTCTGATTAACATAATACCTAACATTGTGCTATATAAACAAGTGCTATGTAAAAGTTGGCTATTGTAATTATTATTATAAATCTCACATTACATAAATTCATATGATACAAATTTGACTTTACATAAATAATTCCACATTCTAAAAACCCCACAAAATCCACAATAACTTTATTGTACAGTACTGTGGTCTCTCTCTCCTGCTCCTTGGCTCAGTCTCTCTTCCCTCCAAAAAACCAAAAATTTTTACAATCAAAAGCAGAACAACAATGCCTAGAGAGACTGCCACTGCCCCAAAAGGGCCACTGATCATACCCAAAATGTAGTAATTCAACTTTGTTGATTTATGTTTAGTTTCTGTCTAGGGGAGTACCCCAGAATCTGCCCTTGGTCTTGTGCTGTTCAACATTTTTCTTATCAGTGATTTAGAGGAACAACTGATATGCTTGTCAAATTGCAAATGATATATATTTTGGAGGGATACCTAGTGGACTTACAGAGTCTGGTTCTGTAAAATTTCAATACATTAAAAATTCTGAATTGGAGAAAAAGAAATATATTAGGAATGAATGTAAAGTTCTGTACTTGGATTAAAAAAGAACCCAAACAATCTATAGTCAGCAGTATTTAAATGCCAGGAACTGTGCTAGCTGTTGAGGACACAGGTAGAAAGAATTAAAAAAATCCTTAGTTAGAATGAGTTTATATTCTAATAGAGGAGACAAACATATATTACACGTGTTTTATACACATACATACAGAAAAAAAAATAAACGTCAGCGGATGCAAATGTATATAAAGTAGTTAAATACATTCCCAACAGTAGTTTGGGAGAGAGTGGGGATCAAAAAATTATGATTCAAGAAGAAGATGTTGATTAAGCTGTATTTTAAAGAAAGAAAGTCTCAGAGGGTGTGTTCCAGTCATAGCAAAGAACCAATTCAAAGGCACAGAGAAGAGAGATGGGAGGACTTTGTTCACAGAGCAGGGAAAACGCCAGTCTGGCTGGATCAGAAGTTCCAGAGAGGGAGAAATGTCTAGTGAGCTGGAAAGATAAGTTAGAACCAAGTTTTGTAGGCCTTTAAGTCAAGTGTTTGTATTTTATTTTAAAAGTGATAGGAAGCCACTGGAGTTGGTTGGATAGGGGACTTGTGTGATCAGAACTGTACTTAAAGGAAAATTACTTTGGTGGCAGAATGTAGGAAGGACTAGAGGGAGGAGAAACTTGAGACTAGGATCAATGAAGGAAGCTGATGCAGTGAGAAGTGATAAGAAATAGCTTTTGTAAGTAGAGACAAGGGGAAAGAAATGAGAGATGTTGAGGAGATAGAAATGATGATATTTGGCAACTTATTTAATGTGTTGGGTAAGGAAGAGTGAGAGTCAGAATAATGGCAACTTTATAAATTTGAAGTACACAAAACAGAGAAAAAGAGTGGCTAGTATTATGCTATTAGAGCTTAAAACAAAACTAAGACTTCTGGGACATTCTGTACCACCTCAGGAGTCCTTTGGAACTCTGAAGTTATAATGAGATAACATTTGTCATGAACTACAATGAGCTGAACTTGTCTGCTTCAAAACTTGTCAAATTCAGTATTTAGCACATTACATCAAGAAAAAAATGTTTCAGCACTTGATGCTCTTCCAGCATTTTTGCACTTGGCCGTTGTCTTGATTGAACAGTAGAGATACAAATTGGCCAAGCATACTGCCTCAACCCTGTCACTGCTGCATCGCCCTCGGCTGGGAGCAGCTCCTTCCCTGCCAAGTCAGTGGTGCACAGGACTGTCAGCTTGGAGCCCACAATGCTAAGGTTGTGCGCATCATTGGGCATTGGTGGAGGGGTCACAGGGCAGTTCTTGCAGGACAATGTGGTTGCAGCATATAATCTCCTGGTTCCCAGAATAGTAGTACTAGAAGGGGCATTGAGTGGTCTGGTGCTTAACAGGTAGTGAAGCAGCAGGAGCAGTGATGGCCCAGGTAGAGACAGCAGCCCTGGGCCTCAGATGATAGCCAGGGTCTTGGGTTGTAGTAGGCACAGAACTATGGCTTTGATTAACACATCTAGTCCTCTCCTCCCCCACTCCTCTGCCCCCTCCCTTAAGGAAGCTTGGACAGCATGGGGTGGGGAGAGAGTATAGAGGTTTCTATTCCTCTCAGAAAGTGAGTTGGGTCAAGAGGAGAGGAGTCTGATGGGGCTGGCTTGTTTCTCTGAAAATGGAAGCCCAACTTGCTCCTTTGGGGAACTAGGTGGGGAAGAATGGTTAGGCTTCAGATTGGAGATGTACTCCTTATGGGAAAATTCCTCCAATACTCCTAATTTTTGCTTCTCATGGTGCCTTCTAGAACCAGTTAACGAGTTCCAAGGTAATACTGTATTGTGAAATAAACTGCCATTTTTCAAATATTAATGCTGACTAATAGTTACCAAGTGAAATAAATGCAAATGATCTTGTTCATTCCTGTAGGTGAAGGTTTGCAGTGGATTTCTGAAGCATTTCACCTGTGCAATCCATTAAGAAGCGAAATGGATGTAATCACGTTGAAATCATGGCTAGCTGAAACATGGGTGAATCTGGCAATGGTGGATTATCCATATAGTTCAAACTTTTTAATGCCTTTGCCTGCTTGGCCTATTAAGGTAATAGAAACATGTTCTTGAATCACTTGTAGTAATATTTTCATGTTTAATATGTATTTCACTGTCACCATTAGCTTGGAAGACATTTTGTTGAAGAAGAACCTTTAAGATGGCATTTTACTTTATAAAATTTAATGCTTTTATAACTTCAAACAAGAAGCCCAATAAGATCCTATATTCTCCACATCTTTTGAGTCAATTGTGTGATGATAAATATATATTGTGCTGTAGGAATATCACTTGCAAAAACCTGCCTGCTTCTTTTTGAAGTCTTCATCAAGCATTCTTTAAGAGAATATAGCTTGTTCTCATCAAAACTTTGTATAGATGAATTGATTATTGATGTTTTCGCAGTTGCCTTTATTTTGTATTAAGGTCTGAGACCTTTCTTTTCATGCTTTTGTCATCTTGCCCCTTATTATTCATATACTTTGAGAATCAATCTATGAATACCCTCAGAATTGTGTAGTTGCCAATTCAGATCTCTTCTCTGTATACATGATCTAGTCCTGCTGGGGTTTTTTTCTCCCCAATTCTTTTCCTTAATATTATTTCTATTTCTCGTATAGTGTCCAGAGCAAGGGAAATGGTTGTCATGCTACATTCTGTTCTGCTGTAATCACATCTGGTGTGTTCTGTTCAGTACTTCCATCCCCTTTCAGAAAGCGTAAGCCAGTTTTTAGCTTGACTAGAAGGAACTTACCAGGATGAGGAAAGAGAAGATCTTGGAATAGAAGGATTGATTGGTAAAACTGGAAATATATTCTATGAAGAAGAGAAGACTTTTAGGCAGAGGGCTTAGAAAGTGGGGTTGATTATATGATAGTAACCTTCAAAAATTCCTGTTAAGAGAGATTAAATTTTTTTCTGCTTGTTAATTGAGAGAAAAGATAGGGACAATAAATGAAACATGTAGAGAGGTAGATTGAGTCTTAATGTAAAGAAAAGTTTCCCCACAAAAGGAATAGTTCCAAAATGTAATGGTTTGCATTAAAGGTTATTGGATTCCCCTCAGCAAGACTGTGCAGGCAAAAGCTGTGTAACCAGGTTTTTTGATAGTTCTATAGAAGGGATTCTTGCTTAGTTATCTTTTGGACTACATGGTCTTTGAAGCCAATCACTTCTAACTCTTAGAGAGGTTGATTTGTAAATGGAACAACTATTCAACTTGTTGTAGAGTCAATGTTTCTTATATCTGAAAAGCAGAATCACCAGTGAGTTTTCATTGCAAAAGAAGTTTGTCTTGTGAGAGATCAGGCATCAAAATAATTAAGGAAAAATATCCATACTAGTTAGTTTTTTTTAAAATAGTAGATATTTCTTTGTACAAAAAATCCAGTAGATCGGCTACTGAAAGTGAGAGTTAGACCAGTTGTTAGTACCCATTGCATTCTAACACACTGTAGTGGGATGGTCATTTTAAATTCTTTTCCTTAATTTTCTCTTCTATAAAATGAACCTCTGTTTCCTCATGGGATGATATAATGATAAGACATTAATTATAAAAGTGCTAGGAGCTATTATAATTTATACTCAAGATACTGCTAGTCTTTTAAAAATACAAACTTAGCAGCCTTTGTTTTATAGAATTATTTGGTCCAGTTTCATGATATCCTATGGTAAGAGACTCCTGAAATAGACTACTAAAGTCTATTGACTTTATGTTCCCCAGATTTTATAATTGGTGTAATTAAATATTCATTTAAAAAATTAAGACATTCGTGCATTAATTACAAATAAAAGGACAATCTGCTCTTCTTACCACTGCCAATCTAGTGTTCTCTAAACAATTTTTTTCTCATTTATGTTGATCTTAATTTTTTTCAAGGTCATAAAAATTTTGTTTCTTCTTTTCCAGATGTGTTTGCTTTTTTCTTCTTTTAATCAGATCTAATTTTCATCATTCTCATTTCAGTTCATTTTTATAGCTTTACCCTAAGTCTTCAGAATTGAAGGAATTCTTAAGTGATTGAACTATACTTCCCTTTGATGTAATTTAAAAAATTGCACCATGATATACTCTATTCTTGTATTCATGTGTGGAAATATTTGTTGCTTTTGTGTATTTTCAATTTTGTTTCTGCATTTCTTTCCAGTTTTTTAGTTTTGGATCACTTTCTCTTAACCTTTCATTCTGTTTCTCCATTCCTTACCTTCTTTCTGTTGTTCTGTTCCACTAAGCCCTGGAACACTAGCCAGTTGGTGACTATTCTTTCACTTGGATAATTCCATTTATTTAGAACTCCTCCTCCCTCTGATCTACTTCCTCCTTTTAAAAAGGTTGACAAACAGATATCCTTTTTTGATTTGTGACCTGAACTAAGAATTTCAAGGTGCATGTTACAGATGACATATTTAAATATAGTTAAAGTACAGGGGAATTAAAATACTGGATAACACATGTGTGGAATCATCATTCATTAGTATCAAGATTTCATTTTCCATCCAATTTCAAATAATTCCTTTTAATTGTTTTTATACATTTTTATATGTATACATGGGTTCAATTTTCTTTTGTTCATTGTTAACAAAAGCTATAGCATTCATGCTAAAAATATTCAGGGATGGGTGTGATGGATTAAAAATATAATGGGAGGAGAAAATAGAAATACATCTGTCATTTGATTGTTCTATCTACATAAATGCCTTTAATACTGAATCTCTTGTCAAGCTAAATTGTAAGACTGTACAGATTTTATTCCCTCTGCATTTTTTCTTATGGAGTAGCTCATGAAGTCTTTTAGCTTAGTCTTCTGAGCATACAGATAGATACAGTGAAATAATAAGACACAAAATAGAAAATCCCTTCCTCTTGTCCTGGTGTTTTATAACATATGCGACCTCTCTGGGTGGTTTAAGCGATTTAGGTGCGTTCTGTGAAAAGACAGCTTTTAATGACAAAACTAATGTGATTATCTGAGTGAGAGTAAGGGGTATTGAAGACTGGGGAAAGAAAATCTGTTAGAATAGCTGAATGTATCTGCTTAATCTTTTTTGTAATGTGGATGGGCTATATTTTATGGAAATAAATTGGCTTTTTTTTTAAACTATCTTCTTTTCTTCTCTTATTTCCAAATTTCTCTCTCCATCCTCTACCCTTTATCTTATTCAAACATTTATTCTCACTTAGAATCACTGGAAATTTTTAAAAGACTTTTTATTCTTGCTTGTATATGGGAATAAAAATAGAAGCCTATATATTTATGGGCAAGGGAATGTGCATTTATTAAATATCTAATATATGCAATACACTGTCCCAAGCACTATACAAATATTATTTCTTTTGATATTTGGGTATAAAGTTGATTAAATTGTGTCCCAAGATTAGAATTTTCCTTTCCTTCAGCTTTCTTGATTCCTCATATGATCAGGAAGTTAATAAAATATACTTTTGAATGTTCTTCTTACCTCCATCTTCATAGCTGTAATAGGAAAGAGAACCAAAAAAGATCACCCAAATAAAGCAAACCTTAAAGTGCTATGGAAATGCTAAGGAAGGTAGAATCAACTTAAGTCCAGCCATTTCAAATAGTGATTCTGGTTAAAGAGTTCCTTCTTCCTCTAGTATAGTAGTCATTGAAAGAGTCTCCCTATTTTGAGTTTATCCAGCAGTGATATTCTGATTCTTAGAATCTGTGAACTCTTTAGATATGGGTATTCCCTCCCACTAGTAATTCTATGCATGAAAAGGTCCAACGAACACATTCCGAAGGCATTTCTCAGTTTCTTTTATATTTTTTATATTTGATGTTAAATTATCAATTTTATTTTGTTACCGATTGAAGTATGTTGTCAAGAAAATGTTTTCAGTTAAAACTGTTGCTCCCAATATTTTTTCATTTATTCTTTTTAAAAAATTGATGCTTTTAAAAAACATATATTGTAAAATTAATAATATTGGTAAAATATTTGTTAAATTTTTGTTTTACTTAATTTTTGAATATAGTTCTTTCTTACTTTGTTACTTTCATTAACTAACTTGAAGTGTACACTCATGGGATTTCTAAGTTAATGGATCTGAACAAATTGTTCATTTTGGGGGTATAATTCCAAATTGTTTTCCAGAAGGGTGAACGATTCCACAGTTGACTGAGTCAAGTATTAGTGTTCAGATTCAAAAAGGATAAAGTTTAATTAGTAATCAAACATTTGAGAACTTCTATGAGTAGTTCCTAACCTCAAAATGCTATTGATAAGCTCTGATTGGCATTTTTCATGCTAAGTTTTTCTTCTAAAGACACTGTGCAAATATAAGGAGTAGTAGTAGTATTTTAGATAAAAAAGGTTTATCAGAAAAATGAAAGCTTTCCAGTTTCCTTTTTCATTTTCTTGTAGCATCAGTTCTTAATTCATTGTTGTATTATCATTTGTATTCCAGAACTGAATGAATTTGTGCAACTTTGATTGCATTTTGATTTTGTCAACATCAAAGTTAAACTTTGATTTTAGTCAACTGTTTCCCATAAAATTTTAGCATTGTTGTTGTTCAGTAATATCTGTTTCTTCGTGATCCCATTTAGGATTTTCTTGGCAAGGATACTGGAGTGATTTACCTTTTATTTCTCCAGCTCAATTTAAATACAGATGAGGAAACTGAAAGTTAAGTGACTTTTCCAGGGTCACTCAGCCAGTTTTTGACCTCAGGAAGATGTGCCTTCCTGACTTCAGAGTTACCACTCTATTCACTGTGCTACCCAGCTGCTTCCTACTTTAGCATTGTACAGCACTTAAAAATTCAGTTACTTTACTCTGAGGGCACAAAAACGAATGAGGCCCATGTCCTCAATAGGTTGGTGGAGCCTTCCTATAATTTCCCTTAGCTTGTTGAGTTTTCTTAATTTTTCTGCTTTTGTGTTTCTTTCTTCAATTTCTTAATTTATTAAATATAAACAGGGGGTATTCAGCCTAAATCTTAGTGATATCTCATTTGGGAAAGCTAGGAGCTTTTTTTTTTTTTTTTTATAAGGAGAGGCACAATTGTGTGCAAAACATGTCTTCTGTGCTTTTCTACTTTTCCCTTTCAGCAAATTTTTTCTCTTCTTATTCGGCTTCCCTAACTCATACTTGTTCTTGCAAAACAGTTGACTGTGGAGTTATCTCTTTTCCCTTCTTCTTTTCTAAATTTCCCTATTATTTATTTCACTTTGTTTAAAGTTCTTCCTAATCAGTTGCCATATGGCGAGAGAGCTGAGAAACAATTCTTGTTGAGATCTTCATAGATTGTAATAGCTTAATGTATTACTTTTCTGATTATGTTTTAATAGAAGTAATGTTCATTCTATGATTCTATGATCTTTATACCTTTTTTTGTCTCACATTAATTTTTAAATATATTCTTCCTTTGGAGTCAGTTTCAGGTTATAGATAGTTCTCTTCTCTCCCTTTTCCAGAATTATCTCTCATAATAGGAAATAAAAAAGGAGAGAAATTGCATTGTAGGTAAGCCAACTTAATGTATCAAACAAACTGGCATAATATTCAGTATTCCACACTCTCTTTTCTCCACCAATAAATGAGGGAGATGCATTTTATTTTTTTTATGGGATTAAACTTAATTATTTTAATCAAACAGTGTTTCATAACATTATACATCTTCATTGTATCTTTCATATTGTCATAGTAATTTTGTATATTATTTTCCTGATTCTGTTTATTTTTTTATCATCTCATATAATTTTTTCCATGTTTTTCTGCATTCTTCATGTTTGTTTTCTGACTTTTAATGAGAGGGAACTTTAATGTTCCTCAAATCATACCTAGTAGGTAACTCCTTTATATGTAAAGTTAACTTTGAAGCTACTTATTTATTGGTTAAAGTGGGAAGCTGAACTTTATTTCAGTAGCCTTAGCACCATAGAGAAATTTAGAAAATAGTAATAATAAAAATGATATGTTTTGTCATTATCAAAAGACACCATAGACTCATTGGCAGGTTTTGTACATAGTTTGAAGAAAATTTAATTTTATATTCATATTTTTCTATTTCCTGATGCTCTCTTTTTTATATTTCTTTAAAATAGGAGGTATGCAAATATTTGACAGATTCCCATGCATCAGATAAAGTGTTAGTACAGAATATTTTCAAGGCGGTGAATATCTATTACAATTATTCTGGAGAAGCAAGCTGCCTGAATACCTCACAAACAGCAACAAGCAGTCTTGGGATCCAGGGTTGGAATTATCAGGTAAGGATATATAATTCTATAAAGGGTCATTCTTTAAATATCAGCTACTATTAATTCTCAAAGATATTATAAGCTATGTTAATGACCACTTCATTTTTAAAATTTCACTGATTCTGACCTTTATTTGATGGCCTGTTTATAAAATTTATCCAAGACAAAAATCTAAGATAATGATTTGGATAAAGTAGGCCTAATTTCTTTTGTCTTTGCTTTTCAGGCCTGCACAGAAATGGTGATGCCCATATGTGCCACTGGTATCAGTGATATGTTTGAACCTCAGGCGTGGGACTTTGCTGCATATTCTGATCAGTGTTTCCAAGAATGGGGTGTGAGACCTAGACCTTTATGGATTCCAACTGTGTTTGGTGGTAAAAACATCAGTTCACATAGTAACATTATCTTCAGGTGAGTATCTTCATGAAGTGCAAAGGTATATTGATATAATAAGATGTTAGTACAACAACAGGGAAAATAATATTTGGAAAACACTATTGATCTGTGCAGTTTGGATTAGGAATCTTAGTTAACTTTTCCTATTCCTTGAAAGATAAAAGGAGCAGAAAATAAATATATTTTGTACTTATTATCCCATTTGCTTAGACAGCTTTATAAGGACCAAACAGCATGTCATGTCAAATTGAAGCATCATGTATTCTTCCCATTTTGTCTTCAGAATCTAAGCATTTTGGGATGTGTTTCTGTTAAAGTCAATCAAGTGAAATGTATATGTGAGTACAATATGTTGTGAATTTGGAATTTCTAAGTATTACCTGGAACATGAGATTTTCTATTATAAAGATAAGAAGAGTTTAGCATATTTTCCCCACACATTTAGAGCTCATGATTTCCTTTTTTGTTTTTATAAAGAATGCCTCTAAAGGACTTACACAGACCCTCCAATTCAGGGTCTTTGTTCAAATTGCAAATTCATTTCTTTTAGAAACTTCTTTAAACAAAAGTCAAAATTAGCTACTGGATCATAGTAAATAGCTAAGTCTTTTAAAAGTAAGAAGTACTGGCTTGAATTGGAGGATTATTCAAGGGTTTTAGGTTGAGGCATTGGCTAGCTTTGCTAAAGAGCTGCTGTTTTCTTTTACTCTTGCTGTTACTAGCTCAGCAGGGTATCAACCCCAAACTAAAAACTGCATCACTTTGATGGAAAACTTACAGTTCCATCTTGTTGAATTTCTTTAAATTGAGTTACTTGTCTTCATTATAATTCTGCAGTACTATACTGTACAACCCAACTTTAGAAAGTGGAAATTGAGCAAATAAACTTGTTTTAGAATATTTAAGAGGTCATTGCCAGATTAGGATGTTTGTAACTAGAAAAGCCTGAAAGCAATCAAATGAGTGAGAAAAGAAATAGGAACTTAAACACAACGCTATGAGACCCAAAGCTCATCTTTGTCCTTTCAGAGGCAAACATTTTGTCAACATCTTGTATTTTAGGAACCTACCTTTGCCACTGCATCTGTCTGATTGTTATTTTTTTCATTTAGTTACTCTTCAAGTAATTGTATAGCATTTTAATATCAATTGAATGTCTCATATTCAACCAAAGTTCTTTTAAGTATCTGCTATATTACAGGGGAGTTGCAAAGAGGTAAAGAACATGGTCCCTGCCTTCAAGAAGCTAATGGTCTAGCAGGCTAACACTTCAAATTACTCCTCAAGGATTTTTGTGGTGAATTTAAGTTTTATATTTGATTTGCTCCTATCAAAAGGAAATCATGGTTGAATTGAAATAAAACTATCATACAAAGACCTTATGAATCGATGTAGGAAGTGTTACAAATGATCTTTTTCTTTTTTAGTGCAAGTGGTACTTGTGATACTTATAAGTCAGCAAATATTTACTTCATGCTTAGAATGTGCTAATTACATGCTAAGTGTTGGGATTACAAAGACAAAAATAAAACAAATCCTGCTTTTAAGGAGCTAGTATTCCGTGGGAAGAAATGATATTTGTGCAGAGGCAAATATAAAATATTTTCTGAGCAAATACATGAGGTTAAGGGAGAAACCAAAAAGGGGATCAAGGAAGGGCCTCACTTTGTAGAGTTTTGAAAGTGGTTAGGGATTCTAAGAGTGGAATTAAATGAGAACAGCCTTCCTATTATAAGAAATGGCTTCTTGTTAAAAGCATAGAGGCAGGAGTTAGGAATGGCAATGAGGCCATTTTGAATATCATATTGTGCATGTAGGAAAGTAATACCTAACAACCCTGAAAAGGTATATTGAATCCAGATGGTTAAGGATCTGATATGCTAGATGGAAAAGTTTTTATTTAATCTGAGAGACAGTAGGGGGCCACTGGAACTCTTTGACAGCAGAGTGATATGGCCAGATATGTTCTTTAAGAACATAACTTTGGCAGCTTTGTGTAGAATGAATGGGATATGGAGAGACTTGAAGCATGGAAATCAATCAGGAGACCATTTTAATAGTCCAGGAGAAAGATGATGAGAACCTGAAGTAGAGTGATGACCATATGACTGGAAGCAAGGAGGATGGATGTCAGAGATGGTATAGAAGTAGAGTTGGCAAGACTTGGTAAATGATTGGATGTGTGGAGTGAGGGATAGTTAAGAATACATTGAGCTTACAAACCTGTTTGATTAAAAGGATGACAGTACCTTCAACAGGCATAGGGAGTTTATAAGAGGAGTAGGGTTTGGGGAGCAAAGAAAAATAATGTGTTCTATTTTGTACCTGTTGAGTTTGAGATGCTTTGGGTATATCTGATTTGAAATATTGAGTTGAAAGTTGGTAATGAAGATTTTGAACTTAGGACAAGAGATTAGGTACTGGATATATGTATTTGAATCATTTTCATAGAGATGATAACTGAGCCCATGATCGTTGGATCCTATGAGATCAACTAGAAAGAAAATTTAGAAAAAAGAAGACCCAACCTACAGCTTTGGAGCATTGTCTATATTTAGGAAACTGGACATAGATAATGTTCAAGCAAAAGAGCCTGAAAAGGCAAGGGGAGAACTAAAAGAGATAGTATTATGAAAAGTGGGGAAAAGGGCACCCAGGACTAGAGGATGCTCAGTAGTATCTGCCTCTGAGGAGAGGTCAATAAGGATGAAAACCAAGAAAAGGCCATTAGATATGATAATTATGAGATAATCAGTAACTTTGAATACCTATTTTAATTTTCTCTAGTAAGTTTTTTCCAACTCTTAATTCTAATGCCTTCCCTCTTTTAATTACTTCCTATTTATCCTGAATATATCTTGTTTATATGTGTTTCTTTGCTTCTTATCTTCCCTATTTCGTTGTGAGTTTCTTGGGGGCAAGGACAATCTTTTGAATTATTTGTATTTCCAGCACTTAGTACAATATTTTGCACACAATAAGCATTTAAATGCTTATTGACTGCATGGTTGGAGAGAGCAACATCAGTAAAATGTAAAGTCACAAGCCAGATTGTAAAGGTTAAGAATTAAGGGTGGCTACAATGAGTGTAGAAAGAGAAAGCTTTTTTTTTTTTTTTTTTTAAAGAAGTTTGTCTGTCAAAAGGAAGGTGAGATATAGGATGATAGCTTGAGGAAATGGTCAAGACAAATGAGGGTATTTTAAAAATAAGGAAGACTAGGCATTTTTGTAGATAGTAGTGAAAAAGCCAGAAAACTGGGACAAAATAAAGATTAATTAAAGAAATGGGGTGGCTATGGGGACAATTTGTTGGAGGAAACATAAAAAGTACAATTTAGAGGAGTTGACATTGGCAAAGAGAAGGTCCAACTTATCATCCAGTGAAATAGAGAAAGAAAAAATGGAGCATAACATCATGCAGAATAGAGGAGAGAGCAAACATTTAATGTTGAAAAAATGAAATTTCCCCACTGATAAAATGAATAAAAGAGAATGTTTGGAATGACTTCTGTGTGTAATGTAATAGAGGATCAATTAAGAGGAATAAAAAGATTGCTTGGTTGCAGTGAGAGCCCAAATGAGCATATATAATATAGATTTGTAGTGGAGTCAGTCAAACTAGTTGTATGTTTTCCTCCAGAACCATGAAGTATGTGAGGAGGAGCAGAAAAGATAGATGGTGGGATACCGAATAAAATAAATAACAAAATAAAGTTTAAACTATTTGGAGAAGACAACCACTGGGTAACAAACAGAATGTCTCTATAAAGGCTCAAGATCTATCAGAATAATTTAATTTCTTTTTGTGATAAAAGTGGCAGCCCAGGTAGAATGATAGGGTGGAATTTAACTTCAACCTTTCAAATTCTAAGACTGTGCTTTCTAGAGCATAACACTTATATAAATGTGTGATTGATAAAAGTATCAGGCCTAGAGAGAATTGTTATTAGTGGATCAATACAAAATTTGGATTTGGCAATATGTAAATAGAGATAGAAAAAGAGTTCAGTAGATTTGAGAGAGAAAGACAGTTTATAGGTAAACTAGTTAATTCTAGGGCCAACATTGGGAAGGGAGAAAAATAAAGATAGAAGAGGTGCAATGGTCTGTAAGGGTCTTGAGGGGTAAGGGACTGGAGCTCCCAATAAGAATGAATAAGTTTAAGAGGGAGGTATTCAGGGAGATAGAATACTGTTGTTATGGTGGCATTTCAGAATTCTTGATTATTTAAGTAGAACACTTTAGTTTGATGGTAAGATCAAAGCTTGAAGTTTTTTGTGTGTATCTAAACTGAATTGATGTAGGATATGAAAGTTGAGTATATTGATGAATTGAGAGGCCAGGTTGATTGAAGGAATATCAACACATATGTCAAAGTTAGGAGAAAGAAATAATGAGGATAATAGATAACTTCCACAAGGATCTAGATAGAGTATTCTAGCTGGACAGAATATCACCATACTTTGAAACTTTCCTTTGATTTCCATATACTTGGAAATTATCAGTTCAGGTTAATAAAAGACAACCCCACAGATAATGTATTTTATGAAAACTTGTAGTAACTAAGCCTGTTGAAAAAATACTTATTCTTGGTGTAGATATGACCCTAGGATCTTGAAAGATGTTTCTATGTTCTTAAAACCCAAGTTTTGTCAGGCTCTGCTAAACTAGGAAGGCTTTAAGAATGATCTTTGTAATTAAGTATATATATGTCTGAGTGTATAATATACATCTATATATCTATATCTATATAAGCCTATTTAGATATCTACTTATTTATATAGAGATGTGTTTTGATGGATTTACATCTAGGAATATATAGATATATGTATATCTATTTCTATCTGAATATCTGCACATACATACTCCATCAGGATCAAGCTTCTAAAACCTTTTTAACAGTAGGTGATCCATCTCCTCGTGTCACATTGCATCTTATCTATCTCTTTATTGTAAATTGTTGCCCTTCATTCTCAAAGAGGATCAAAATGACTTCTCTATATTAGAATCAAGTTACAGTTTATCCAGCTGTGGGTGATCAGACTGGTATGAGCTTAGAATGCTCTACCACAGGTTGGACACTAAATAGTCCATGTGAACATTTGGGAAGGATTCTCAAAATTTCTGCAAATTTCTTTTGAGCTACTTGAATTCTGCTTTATAGAGCAGAATACCTTCTTTAATGCAGGTACACCATGCTAGGTGGTCCTTTGCTGGTGTCTCCATGTTGCGCAGTAAATTTCAGAGTTCTTTAGAGAGGCCTTTAGAGTATTATCTATTACTTAAAAATCAGCCTTGCTACAGTCAGAGTGATTGAACCCAAAAAATTGGGCCCAAGGGTGGTTTTCTTTTTCTTTTTCTTTTTTTTTTTCAGAGAGGGGTGGTTAGTGGTTATGAGAGCACAGAAGAATGTCTAACACACAAGTGTTAGAACTGTTTTGATCTTTCCTTATCAATGAGATCATGAGATCCAAGTGCAGTGATTTTCTGTTAGGTAGGCACCAAGGTAAATGTCCCCTTTTTGATTGTTTCATTTCATTGACAAAGTTCTATCTAATCCTGTGTAAGCATAAGAGCTAATGAACTTGGGCTCTTACATTTCTCCATTATTTTTGTCAACATTTTGATACTTTTTGTATTGAGTGCAAAGCATAGTTGAAAAAGTACAATCATTTAATTCCCATTTTTGATTACTATGCATTAGTTTCACAGCCTATTCTCTGACTCAGCTTTGAGAAAAGCACAGAATATTTTTATTTATTTTCCTTTCTTGTTGTATAACTTAATAGGATTCCAAACACTTTTTTTCACACAACTTAAAAGGAATATTCACTACTCATGTCTGTGTAGAATCACTAAATATAAAAGAGAGAGGGGTTCCTTTTTGAGTTGCCTCATTTACCATCATTTCTCAGGCTCAGTAACTGCTGCCAGTGATTCCATTTGGCCTGATGATAGGAATCTTTAAACAGGGCAGCCAGTTTCCCCTATGAAAGCAAATGCATTTGTATATTTCTTAGTGATTGGCTTAGTTTTCATAGGACTAGGACCAAGAAATCAAGTCCATGAACATCTTAGGTCTCTCAGCAACTCAAAACAGTGTTGCTAAGTCACTACGTTGGTTCAGATGACCTTTTAAACCAAATGCAATTTGCTTATTATGGTGCTTTTAGGATGGTCCTTTTGTTTTTGCAAATTATGTAGTGTTTCCTATCTATGTTGGGTCTGTGAAATTAGGATGATTATTGATAAAGGTTATTTGTTAATTAAAAGAATCCAGCCCTGTGGATGTATAGTTTGCTTTTCCATTTTTTAAATAATTGAAAACCAGCATGCCTCTTTGCTTTAGAACTCCTTTTGGGTAATTGAAGAGGACAGTTTGTTCTTTGTTTTATTCCGTTTTTGTGTGACAAAAGCAGAACAATGCTCTTTTTGGAGTGAATCTTTTTAGTATACTATTGAATTACTAGTGAACATTCTTTAGGGAAAATGATAATTTAACAGGGAGTTTGAAAATAACACTCTCAACACCATTATTGGTAAGAAAATAAAATGATTCCACACACTACATTTTAATGGTGAGAAGTTAGTATTTATCTAAAATCATTTCCAGAACATGATTTGTGTCAATTTTTGCTTATTATGTCTAAATAATATTAGTTTTATCTGTTATCCATATATAGCAAGCAACTATAATGAAGTTAAGTGAATTGTTTGAGACAACAGTGAATCACTGATTAAATTGTGAATAAAACTCAGATATCTAATCTTAAAAGGAATGTAGGTCTATCTTCTATAGATAGATGGTGTGCTTTGTACATATAATTATCTTTGGGAAACTTAGATACTTAACATATGATTTTGGTCATGAGATGTACATATATAAATATTATAGGAATTACTTATCTATCACTTTGAATTTGAAAATTTCATTTTGGGTTTGTAACACTGTTCATAAAAAGAGTATAATCTCTTTTAAAATAGAATGTTATTTTTTCCAATTACAAGTAAAGATACTTTTTAACATTCATTTTTTATAAGATTTTTGAGTTCCAATTTTTTTTCTCTTCTCCCTTCCTTTTTCTCTTCTCCAAAGCTACAAGCAATCTGATTACTAATATACAATCATGTTAAATATATTTCTGCATTAATCATGTTGTGAAAGAAGAAACAGAACAAAAGGAAAAACCCCCCACAATTCTCTTTCCCCCCAAAAAATGTCAAAATTAAAGTATGCTTCAAGTCTGCATTCAAACACCATACTTCTTTCTCTGGTTGTACATAGCATTTTCCATTGTGAGTGTCTTAGAATTGTTTTAGATTATTGTAGTCCTGAGAAAAGCAAAATATGTCATAGTTGATCATCACACAATGTTGCTGTCACTATGTATAATGTTTTCCTGGTTCTGTTCAGTTCACTAGACTTCAGTTTATGTAAATCTTTCCAGGTTTGTTTTTGTTTTTTTTTTTTAAATCCTGCTGCTCATCATTTTATAGCACAATAGGATTTCTTCAAAATCATGTAACTCAATTTAACCAGCCATTCCTCAATTGATGGTACCCTCTCAATTTCCATTTTTTTGACTGCAAAAAAAAACTACTATAAATATTTTTGTATATGAAGGTCATTTTTCAAGAGGGCATAATCGTAAAAAAATTGAGCACACAGTACAAAAGGTGCCATTCTCTTTTAAGAAAGATTCCATCATCCAATAAGCATTTATTACATAGGTTTGTGTGGAGGCATTGTGCTATATGTGATTCAGGAGGATAGACATTTTTTGTTTTTTTCAGTAATTATTTTGGTTGTGTGACACAGTTTGTGACTGTATAATACAGACTGTTGCTGTGTTAATCTGTCTAATGTTGACATTAAACTAATTGCCATGGCATCATTTGTACCATGCTTTAACTGGTAACAGTAATAACTCAATTATATTTTATGAATTTTATTTTAACATTAATTATAACATTTTCCTGTGGGAGTTTATATATACTCAGAAACTTTCATGAAGAGAAAAATGGTTCTAGAGACTCAGCTAGCAAATACTTGATGTTCCTTCTTGCCACATTGGAAGAGATGGCAGCTAAGTATAGTAATGGTTTAGAAATATGAATGTTTTTGTAAAATCTTATAGTGAAGAATGTTTAAAGATGAGCCCCAGTTTTCTCATAGATAAAATGATGCAGGTTTTTTCTGCTCTAATTTTATGATCTTGAGGTTATGCACATTTTCACAAAACCAAACATTAAGAAATAGAGAATAAAAATAGGTTTAAAAGTGAAAAGCCAACTAAACAAAGTCTTAGGAAAATGACTACATTAAAGGGACAGAATAAGAAAGAAGAACAAGTGATGAGTTAGGAAAATGATGAATAAAATGAATATATTGTAAAGGCAGTAATGAAAACTCTTGGCCAACCATTGGGCATATAAGAGCACAAGGAAGATGGGGCTTGTCTTTAAAGACCTTTTATTCTAATAAGAAAGGCCACATATTCAGGGCATTTCGTGAGTCTTGATGTAGTTTTAAATTATTAAAACAAACTTTTAGTATTCTTTAAGCTATTAAAGCTTAAAACTGCACTAAGACTCATGGGCTATCCTGTATATGGAAAGGGTATTTGGGATAGTGAAAGGAGCCTCAGTGGAACTGATTGACATTCTTTTTCTTTTTTCTTTTCTTTTTTTCGCTGAGGCAATTGGAGTGAAGTGACTTGCCCAGGGTCACACAGCTAGGAAGCATTAAGTATCTGAGACCAGATTTGAACTCAGGTCTCTCTGACTTCAGGCCTGGTATTCTAACCACTGCACCACCTAGCTGCACTGACATTCTTTTTCTAATAAATGGCAGTTTTGATTTGATAGCTGTTTAAAAGTTGGAAAGTAGCGATGGGTGGGAGGAGATTATATTAATGGCAGTAGGGATAGGGTGGATAGCAAGAAATTAGTTTTTTATGAAATGTGTAGCATGGCTGAGGCTGACCAGATATAGTGGAATTTACATTCATTAATTCATGGATCTGTATGGCTCAGTCCTTAGAGTAGGATATCCAAAGTTAAGGAAATTCATTTGCCAAGGATGTGGTCTCTGAAAATCTTTGCGTATTTCTTTAGGCAAGGAAGGAGAGAACACTGAGGAGAAAGGTTTTGGTCAAAGTAAAGAAATAAAGTCTAAGAAAAATCTACTGGTACTGGCAATTAGATTGTTAGTGATTTTAGAATGATTTCAATAGAGTGATCAGAGGAAGATATTAGAGTCCAAGTGACTGAGGATTGAATAGGAAGTGAGAAAATGCAGGCAATGAGTAGAAACTTTGCTTCTGGAAGTTTAACAGTTAATAGAAAAAGAAATTCTATCCCATGAATTGGGATGATTATTTGAAAGTATAGTGGTGATGAGATTTTAAAAAAAATATGATAAGAAAAAACTTTTTTCAGGCATAAACAAGAAATTTATGAAGAATTGAAAATGCAACAGTGGAAACAGAAAATATTCAATCTTCTGTTTGGTTTTTAAAACCCTTTACATCCTGGTCCCAACCTACTTATTTCATCTTATTGCATATTATTTCCCTTCACACTTGTGATTTAGTCAAACTGGCCTCTTACTTCCCTCATACTCCATCTCCTGCCTCCCATGGCTTTGCCTAAGACCATATCTCACGTCTCTGGTGCACTTTCCCTCTTTGCTTCTTAGAATACCTTGTTTCCTTCAAGATTCAGCTGAAAGGCCATTTTTTATATGAAGCCTTTCCTAATTTCTCTTTTCTAGCAGCAAGTGTCTTCCCTCCAAATTTCCCCCATCCTCTTTTGTATATAATTTTATATATGGTGGAATGTAAACTTCTTGAAGACAAGGACTATTTCACTTTTATCTCTCCAGTGACTAGCACTGGTGCATGAGAGATGCTTAAGAAATGCTTGTTAACTGACTAAAGAAGATGGTATGGGATGGGAATCTAGGAAAAGTGGAGGAATTAAATCTTGACAAGACATAGAACTAATTCTTCTGCAGAAATAGGGGAAAGTAAGCAGAAAATGGATGAAAACAACTGCTCTTTTGAAGTGAGGAGTAAAAGAATTTCTGAGCAACAAGGAAGATCCAGATGAAGTTTTGATTATAATGGATTTTCTTAAATCTCAATACAAATTTCATAATAGATTCTTAATGCTATGTTAAACTAAACTATGTTAAACTAATCACCTTTCCCTGCTTCTTCCTGCAGTAATGGTGCACTGGATCCTTGGTATGCAGGTGGAGTGAATGAGAACATTACAGATACTCTTATCTCAATAGTCATCCCAGATGGGGCCCATCATTTAGATCTACGTGCCAGGAATGCTGATGACCCTGAGTCAGTGCTGTTAGCTCGAATCATGGAAGTTGATTACATGAAGAAATGGATCACAAAGTTTCAGAGTCATCACTGAAAAGTGACATGGATGCAACGAAATAATGTCATGATTTTTTTCCAAACCATCACCCTTTGTACTTTTTCTGTATATTCTTTTTTCCATGAGTAGATTGGAGACCAGAGAGAAAAAATATCTATAATTAGATTATTCCATGCAATTTTTATTTTGCAAATGTTGGACTTCCAACCTTTGTGTCCATAAAGCGGTTCTTTTCGGTTTTTACAAATTGCCTGAAATCTAAGGTAGTGTGTCTACTCTGAATATCAGGGTCCTAGAAAAAGGGAGTGACCATCCTAAGGGAAAGCTTGATTAATGTTGGGTTTTTGATTCTTTACTGTTTCAATTGTTCAGATCAATTTTTCACTTCTCACCAGAGAATTTTGCAAAAACAAACCAACAAACAAACCAGAAATATTATTAAGGGCAGAGGGGTGATGAAAATATACTTGCTTGTGTGAAAATTTTCAAAACAGGCCTTTATCGGGTTCCTTTTAGAACATGGAAAATATTTCTCTTGTTCTGCAGTTGTTAACCAAGATTGTAAGTTAAGTTGTGCCATTGTAAATAAGGAATAGGGCTGGGCCTTATACCTGTTTGTTTATATTAAAGTATGTGCCAGCTGTCTTTTAATACAGCACATATTTAGTTTCGTTGGTTGTATGATTTTTTTTTTTTTACGTGTTTCTTCTTTCTTGGCATCTTCTTTTAATTCTGGGATATTTGCCACAGTGGTTCTGTTGGAGAGAAATTTGGCTATTTTCTCTGTTTCTCTTTGTTTCTTAGCTCAGTTTTAGGACACTTTTGATAGGCTCTGCTAATTTAAAAAAAATTCAACTTTGGCCATTATATTTTTGAAGGTCTTGCTTATATATAATTTGATACCTCTAGAAGTTTCAATATAGAGCTTAAAATTATAGATTAACTATTCAAAATTGTTTACATTTACCTTTCCTTTTATTTTGCTATTGGTTGGGGTCATGTCATGAAAACCCAGGGTGTTACAGCACACAGGGGCAGGTGCACAAGTTTCCTGTTTGGTATCCAAAAAAGGCCAACTGACCAATTTAGAGAGACAGCATTTTTGACATTAATAAATGGCTGAGCTGTTCCTGTTTTCAAGCTTTTGGCTTCTTTCATGCAGCTCTTACACTGAAATCTTTCTTTCCGAGAGCTTTTTTGGGATAACAAATAGGGCTGGATCAAAACCTTTCAGGGACAGAGACTCTCTTAACAGCTTCTACTTTGTTGAAAGACCTTTTCTCTTATTTCTGCTGTTCTCTTTCTTCAGGATTCTTCCCATTGCCCTGCCTTGGGAACAATGTCTGTTCTTTAAAAAGTGTACCTCAAGCCTAATCATTTAAAAATGCTGATTCATGGTTCTTTCTCAGGTAAAATATTGTGTGTGTGTGTGCGTGTGGGTATGTGTGTGTGTGTGAGAAAGAGACAGAGAGAGACACACACACACACACAGACATCTGAGAGAGAGAGAAGAGAAGAAAGGGAGAGATATCTAAGAAATATAGGGAGATAATTATCTTTTTCTTTATTTAAAAGCATTCAATTACCTATTATATTTAATTATTTAGTCACTGTTTTCATTTTAAATTCAGCACAATTCCATGATATGGGGATCTTAAGACCAAAGCGATGTTTTTTATTACTCATGAATAATTATGCGATTCAGAGTATTTTTATAGATTAATGTTTTCCCATTATATGTGTGTGAATGGCTCATGAGAATTTTTATTAAAATATCCAATTTATATTAAAAATTAAACCTATATAGTATATATATATACACACACATATATATGTACATATATATTAATAAGATTTTTAATGAAAATTTTTTCCTATTAATCACCTGAGAAAATTAGGCCTAAGAAATTTTTCATTAAAAATCTCTCTCACTTTCTCTCTTTCCTTTCTCCTCTTTTCTCTCTCCCTCTCTTTCTCCCTTTCCCTCTTCTCTCATCTCCTCTACTCTCCTCCTCCTCTCAATCTGTCTTTCTCTTTCTCTATATGTCTGATACTCACACCCATGATTTTTAATGAAAATTAGGTTCAAGAAAGCTTTCATTAAAACTCCTCTACATACATACTCCTACAAATACTCATGTATGTATCTAGCACAACTTAAAACCATCCTTAGAATGTTGTTATTTCAGCTAGAATTATTTTATTGTAGTGGCCTTTGGCAGGAATGGGGGAAGGAAAAGCCTTTAAATAATATTTCTCACAACCTGGTATTTTTGAGAGGCTGCCAGACATAATGGATAACATTGGGCTTAGAGATAGGAAGAACCTGGATGTGAATTCAGATTCAGAAGATATTTAATAAATGAGTCACCTTAGCCAAGCTTCTCTGTTTTTTCACCTATAAAATGAGGATATTACTATCTATAGCATTTATTTCACAGAATTGTGGTGAGAAGCATGTAACTTTGAAAATCTTAAGATACTCTAATACCCAATAAATATTATTAAACCCTAAGAATTTCATAGATTGTTAGAGCTAGAAGAGATCTCACAATAGAATGTTAATGCACATATAGACATTAAAAGCAAGGAAGAACCTTTGATTTATAAATATGTAGAATATTAGAATATAGAACATAGACTATAACAATGGAATGGTAACTTAGTGATCATTTCAGAGGACCACTGCATTTTTTG
This sequence comes from Sarcophilus harrisii, assembly GCF_902635505.1. Classification (NCBI taxonomy): domain Eukaryota; kingdom Metazoa; phylum Chordata; class Mammalia; order Dasyuromorphia; family Dasyuridae; genus Sarcophilus; species Sarcophilus harrisii. Next base: position 509,687,662 of record NC_045428.1, on the reverse strand, counting down.
TGTGGGAAAAGAGAGCAACAGGTGAAGGACTTGCCCAAATTATTAGTCAATCTGTATTTTCCTGTATATTTTGTAACAAGTGAAAATACTGACTGAAGTTTGGTTTAAATATACATTTAATGTCTTTCCCCCATTTAACATAGCTAAGATTTCCATTACTTTGTTTTGCCATTATTAAAAAATATTTATACAGATTTAACAGAAACTACATTTAGTTGACATATGTGATGCTGGGACTTTCATGGAGAGAAGGCTTTGGGAGAAAAACTATATATTCTACAGAAAATGGGAAAAGTAGACTAAGTTCAAATCTGGTCTCAGACATTTAACACTTCCTGTGTCACCTTGGGCAAGTCAATTGCCTTAGCCAAAAAATAAACAAACAAACAAACAAAAAATAACACTGGGTAGCTTTTTCTTTTTTTGGCTTAGAAATAAAATTCAATGAGAACTCTGCATTTAGTACTTTAATAATTCAATGGGTCTGTGATCTTACTGACATCTTACTTACATGGTTGAGCAGTACAGATTATGACCCCATGCATACTTTTCCATTTTATCATATTCTTGTCTATGTCCTTCCAGGAATCTTGCATACAGAAAGCACTTAACATTTGTTGAATGAATGGATATCACTTGCTTCAAATTAGATGCTATTTTATATAAAATGATAGTTTAATTAGATTTTAGTATAAATTTCAGGTTTTCTTAAATTATACTGTTTCATCTGACAAGTATTTACTATGTGCTTACTATGCCCCTTGCCCTGTGGGTGAGTAGGGGATCCAAAATAAATGTATTACATAGTCCCTTCTATAAAGAGGCTTATGTTCTTTTGGATAAAAGAGATTAGTATGAAAAGAGGAAGACATTAAAATATTATAAGTTATTAATTGTAATATTCTCCAAATTTTAATGTTCTCTGGGACCAGGTTTCTTGGGGGACTTCTGGGAGCAGCCTTTGTTTTAGCTCAAAGTAATAATCATCTCAAATGCAGCCAGGAGTTAAAGTCCAAATCCTCTATTGTCTCCAACAAAATCTTAACTCCTTTATTTGGGGCTCAGCTAGTTTTCTGGAGGCCTTCCGAATCTTGCCGCTAGTCCTTTGCCTCTGTCAGCTTCTGTCTCTAGCTCCCTCCGAATGTCTTTGAATCCAAAGGTTTGTACTTCAGCCTCCAGGCAGCACAAAGGTGGAAAATGGAATGAATCTGTCTCTGCCTTTGAGAGTGGGCTTGTCCTTTAGTGGGCTTGTCTCTTGGCCCTGAGAGCTCCTCCTTATATATGCTCTCTTAAAGGTATGAATCTTGTAGAACTCTAATAAGTACTAAGTACATTAGTGAACTAGAGAACTGCTAAATACCATGCTAAATTAGATAACTGACTTAGCACCTTGTAAAATATTAACAATTAATAAAAAGGCAACTGATTTCTAATAAGAACAAATTGGATATAGTACAAAATTAATTTGAGTCAAAACCAATTTTCCTGATTCTTTGTATTCCAAATAAAAGCAGAATTTTTTTTTTTTTTTACCTAATTCTACTTTCTAGACAATTCTATTGGAGGAATATTTTGCTAACGGGCCAAATTTTCTTAGCAAATATTTTAGATTCTAAATTATTATAAATATGCCATCACCTTTGCCAAATTTTTATTATGTACTACTGTGCTTTGGGCTAGCTGTTAGAGAAGAAATAAAGATCAAAGAATGACAATCTAGATATTTCTTTTTTTATTTTTCAATTATTTGTTTAATAACTTTGTTGACAGAACATATGCATAGGTAATTTTCTTTTACAACATTATCCCTTGTACTCACTTCCATTTTGACTTCTCCCTTCCCTCCCTCTATCCCCTCCCCTAGATGGCAGGCAGTCTTATACATGTTAAATATGTTATAGTATATCCTAGATACAATATATGTGTGCAGAACTGAACAGTTCTCTTGTTGCACAAGAAGAATTGGATTCAGAAAGTAAAAATAACCTGGGAAGAAAAATAAATACAAACAGTTCACACTCATTTCCCAGTGTTCCTTCTCTGGGTACAACTGATTCTGTCCATCATTGATTGATTGGAATAGAATTAGATCTTCTCTTTGTTGAAGATATGCACTTCCATCAGAATACATCCTCATACAGTATTGTTGTTGAAATATATAATGATCTCCTGGTTCTGCTCATTTCACTTAGCATCAGTTCATGTAAGTCTCTCCAATCCTCTCTGTATTCATCCTGCTGGTCATTTCTTACAGAACAATAATATTCCATAACATTCACACAATTTACCCAACCATTCTCCAATCGATGGGTATCCATTCATTTTCCAGTTTCTAGCCACCACAAACAGAGCTGCCACAAACATTTTGGCACATACAGGTCCCTTTCCCTTCCTTAGTATCTCTTTGGGGTATAAGCCCAATAGTAGCACTGCTGGATCAAAGGGTATGCTCAGTTTGATAACTTTTTGGGTACAATTCCAGATTGCTCTCCAGAATGGTCATTCACAATTCTACCAACAATGCATCAGTGTCCTAGTTTTCCTGCTCTCCTCCAACATTCATCATTATTTTTCCTGTTGTCTTAGCCAATCTGACAGATGTGTAGTGGTATCTCAGAGCTGTCTTAATTTGCATTTCACTAGTCAGTAGTGATTTGGAACACCCTTTCATATGAGTAGAAAGTTTCAATTTCATCATCTGAAAATTGTCTGTTCACATCCTTTGGCCATTTATCAATTGGAGAATGGTTTGATTTCTTATAGAGTCAATTCTCTCTATATTTTGGAAATGAGGCCTTTATCAGAACCTTTCACTGTAAAAATATTTTCCCAGTTTGTTCCTTCCCTTCTAATCTTGTTTGCATTAGTTTTGTTTGTACAAAAGCTTTTAAATTTGATATAATCAAAAATTTCTATTTTGTGATCAATAATGATCTCTAGTTCTTCTTTGGTTACAAATTCCTTCCTCCTCCACAAGTCTGAGAGGCAAACTATCCTATGTTCCTCAAATTTATTTATAATCTCATTCTTTATGCCTAAATCATGGACCCATTTTGATCTTATCTTGGTGTATGGTGTTAAGTGTGGGTCCATGCCTAATTTCTGCCATACTAATTTCTAGTTTTCCCAGCAGTTTTTGTCAAATAGTGAATTCTTATCCCCAAAGTTGGGATCTTTGGGTTTGTCAAACACTAGGACAATCTAGATATTTCTATCATCTATTTCTCATTAGAAGAGATGAGCTAGAGTGAAATGAGCAGAACCAGGAGATCATTGTACACAATATTATACGATGATCAATTCTGATTAATGTGACTCTTTCCCGCAATGCTATGACTGATGCCAGTTCCAAAGATCTTGTGATGAAAAGAATCATCTGTATCCAGAGAGAGGACTGTGGGAACTGAATGTTCCCATAACATTCTCACTCTTTCCGTTGTTGTTCACTTGCATTTTATTTTCTTACTCATTTACTTTCTTTTTTGATCTGATTTTTTTTGTGTGCAAGAGAATTGTATAAATATGTTTATACATATTGGATTTAACGTATTTAACATATATTGGATTACTTGCCATTTAGGGGAGGGGATGCTAGGAAGGAGAAAATCTGAATCACAAGGTTATGCAAGGGTCAGTGTTGTCAAATTATCAGTGCATATATTTTGAAAATAAAAAGTTTGGTCTTTCCCTAGATGGATCCTTAGTGGATCAGATAGCATAATTTAGCCTCTTTTCCATTTTCCCCATCTTCCATTATCATCTGACAAAATGAAATAGTCCATATATACTGTAATTTTATTTCTGACACCTATTATTGAGTCATACCTCTGTCTTCTCTTTCCTAGGCCAAAATAAATAAATAAACCCCAGTTTCTAATTGTGTGGATCTAAGTGTTGCTTAGTGTGATTCTTTCTATACTTTCCTTCCCCTGCTGTTTTCCATTTTTATCTTGTGTGTTCCATCCAATCCTAGTCTTCACAAGAGTTCTCGGTCCACTGCTGTTCAGCCTAGGAGAAGGGATAGTTGGGGGAGGGAACAAGAAAGCACTGCTTTCCCTTTACTGGTAATTTGCAAAATCTTTTAACTTGGTTTCCTGAATTTAGCAAGTAGGATAGGGAAAACTGAAATGAGGAACAGAAAATCCCTTCCGTTTGTCTTAGTGTTTGATAATATATGCAACCTCTCTGGGTGGTTTAAGCGGTTTAGGTACTTTCTATAAAAGGGATCTTTTAATGACAAAACTAATGTGATTATCTGAGTGACTGTGAGAGGGGTATTGAAGGCTTAAAGAAAATCTGTTAGAATAGCTGAATGTATCTGCTTAATCCTTTCTCTAATGTGGGTGAACAATGCTCTGGGAAGCTATTGGTCTTTCTTTCTTGCAGTAAATGCTTGGTCTCCAGAGGTAGGGACTGTTTGCAGCACTTTATACCCTTAGCTTCACCTTCTAAAAAGCACAAAAGCACAGGGAAAACCCAAAGGGATCCAAGAGCTTACAGAAAGCCAGCTTCTCCTGTGATAGCCAAAGGCAAAGCTTACTCTGTAGGAAATGCTTTCTCTACCTCATCATTAGCTACCAAGAGATGAAACATCTCAGAAGTCATTGCCACAGATATGGCAAGACTGTTATCTAAAAAAAGGCACTGGGCCTAGTTCCTGCTAGTGTTAGGTGCTGGATGCATGGATGCATAATTCTTTGAAATTCAAAGGCTTAATTGCTAAGGAATAGTCATTCATCTTTTGTGAAGATTTTTTTTTTGTTCATCCTGTGTTTCTACTCTGTGACCTATGGCCTTCCATAGTTTTCCTTTGCCAAAAGTGAATAAATCTAAATTCTCAGTCTCACCAACTGTAAAAATTGCTGGAATGGCTGTTAGAATTTTACAGTGTTAACTAAGTCCCTTACCTTTAGGTTTAAATATATTCCTTGAATTTTTAGTGGGCAATTACTAAGGAGGTACATTTCTGTCATGATTATAGAATGCTTGGTTTGGAAGAAATCATGAAGGGAATTAATAGTACTAATTCAAATTGTGAATTTCTTCTGATCTCTACCCTCCCTCACAAAATGGTGAGATTTCTACCATTTACATTTAGTAGATTCCCATCAATTGATGGGAATCTACTAAAGCAGCCTATTACATAGTTCTAATAGTTGCTTCCTGATTTTGAAAAGAAATGCATTTTTCATATTTTCTCTGAAGCCACACAGAGTAATATTTACTCTCTTTTCCATGGTGACAGCCTTCAAATAACTCAGGATGGCTATCATGTCCTCCTTCTAAGTCATCTCTATACATTTATGAAAGGAAAGATTTGGATTGTGTCATCTAAGTATATAGTCTATAGGATTTCACCTTTTCATCTTTCAATAATAATCACGATCATATTAATAATAGTTGATTTATATAATGTTTTATGGCTTACAAAATTCTCTTCCAATAAAGCCCCATGGAGGGCTCTAATTTGTTAATGTACTTCTTAGAGTCTAGAGTTTGGAAATACCTACAGATTTTTGGATTAGGTCTGACCAGGGAAGAGTACAGTATGGTTCTCTCCTTTCTTATCTGGATATTTCATTATTGGAATATAAGCTGATGTGGGTTAGCTTTTTTGGTAGTCATGTCACTGTTGTTTTCAGCCCATTACATTTCTGGGGTCTTTTTTGCATGAATAATTATCTAGCCTGGCTACATCATTATCATCTTCTTATACTTGTGCTATTGAATCATTTAACCTAAAGCAGGGTTTAGCTTTTATCCTTATTAAGCTTCAGCTAAGTCTATAGAGGAAATAGTAAGCTTTCAGATTCAAAGACAGCATCCCTTCTGTTGATCCATTCACTTCCTCTGCCAGATTTATTCCCATCTGTTAAGCTAATATGTTCAGTAATTTAAATGGGAGTAGCTAACACCTTGGATATGCTTAATGTGATAAAATATATTTGAGGTTTGAATAGTTTGTTTCGTGACACCATATGAGTTTATTGTAGGTAATAAGACTTATTGGGTCTGGGCATGAGATTTTGTGACTATAGGAAATGATGTGCAAGTTCCCTTCTCCAATGAAGAGCAATTTGTTTGCAATTTAATTGTCTTGGATAGTTATCTTGGGGTGGTGGGGGACACTGGGAGGTTAAGTGATTTACTCATAGTCACATGCCCACTATATTAACGACAGATCTGGAACTTAGATTCCAGACCAGCCTTTTATCCATTTTGCTTCACTTCTCATTTGATAAGACATAGGCCTAAAGAAATAGGCTATTTACTTGTCATATTGTAAGGTCCATGAGGCTTTGGATCGTTTTATCTTCCCCATTACTACTTTCCCTGCTAGTTCACTCTACATATTCCTTGGGGCAGGTAGGTGGCAATAGAGTGCTGGGCCCTAGTCAGGAAGATTCAACTTTATGAGTTCAAATCTGGCCTCAGACACTTTCTGGCTGTGTGGCCTTGGGTAAGTCACTTACCTCTGCCTCATCTGTCAAATGAGCTGTACAAGGAAAGGGAAAATCTTTATAGTATCTTTGCCAAGAAAGCCCTAAATAGGGTCATGAAGAGGTAGACATGATTGAAAAAGACTCGGCAACAATAAATAATTGTTAGTGAATGACTTAATAATATAAATTTATTATGTGTGTGAGTATATATACATATGTATATATATGTATACATATATAGATAGATATGTGTATAGGTGTGTATATATATATGTATATGTATATATAGTGATTGAACCTCACAGAATGAGAAGATATTATGAAACTAATCTGCAGTAGTTGAGAGAATATCCATATTGATAAGATTATGGTTCAATCTAAATATTATAATTGTATGATTATTATTATGCAAAGAAATCATATCTACACAAAGGAATATCTCATATCTAGTGTCTCCTCACCTGCTTTGCCAAAATCATCAAAAAAACATTGCCCTGTATACCAACCAACTCCAAAGAAGGACCCGTGGCTTTCTCTTCACTGGAGGAGGAAAAATGAAGTCAGCACTCTGTATGTAAAATAGACTAATAAATGTTGTTACAGCAGGAGGTGGGAGCAATAAAGTGAGCGGCCTGAGTTATCGTGGTAACCTGCTGAATTCCTAGGTCACAAAGTAATTTACAGACTGGTCCTAATGCCATTCAGTAATTATTCAGACAGCCTAGACTCCGGGGTACAGAGTGTCCTGCTGATTATGTTATTAATACCATCAACAAACAGCAGGATATTGGTGTGAAGCAAAGAAATACAAAACAGGCAACCAAGCTGATGAACAAAACAAGAGCAATATTATCTGGCTATTTGTATGGGTAACAACAAAACAAAAACAAAAACAAAAAAAGAACCAACCAAACAACAACAGCAACAAAACCCAGCCTGTACAAGTCAGCTCTTATCATTGGTTGTCCCCTTATAATACCAGTACTCACTACTTAGGAGGATGGCTTTGGGGGATGGGCCAGTGGAGAGGAAAGAGAGCCATCCATGTCAACCAATTTATATCAAAGACTCTCTGCAATAGGCCCCATGGAGACAGATGGAAAATGGTTTCTAGGCTGCCCTCAGAATAATTTAAATTAACATCTAAGGAACAATGTCAGACCTTCTTTGACATAGTGTGGGAATAAGTGGCCCTATCATTTTAACTGGATAAGGAAAATTGGTGGTGTCCACTAAGGGATTTAGTCAGCTGATATCACAAACTTTGTTAATCCAAATGTACCTTTGAGAAATTTGCCAGTGGGGAAGGGTGTTATATTCAATCCTTACTTTCTTTCTGCTTAAACAAGTATACAAAGAAGACCTAGGAAATTTTGAATTGTCTTGGAAAATAGTTTGAGTTTTTTCTAGCAGAAAAGAGTATTACAATAAATGAAATAGATTGTATTTTAACTGAGAAAAAAGTCACTAGTTACCAATGTGAGTTATTTCTGAATCATTTGTAGTGCTTTCTCAAACTTGTTCAAAGATGAAAATACAAAATAAGAGTGAAATGAGAATACGTAATAAATAGGCAATTGAGGCAACTCCCACTTGATTTCTGATGGGAAAAATGGGAAATAGACAAAAGAATGGACATAAATACAGATTAACCTTGCCATTTGCCACATGAAACTAAAAGAGCCATGAAAATCATTCCAGCTAGGAAACATTTGATTTCTTTACCAAGCATAGAGGTTATGGCAACTAAGAGTAAGAGTGATGAAAGATAATGAACATTCTTGTGTCTTAAACTAATGAGAAATAATAGAAGGAAAAAAATTACAGAAATGTTTAATGAGAGACCCAATTAAGGCAGATCATTTTTAAGGCATTTAAGGATGAAACTGGACAAAAGATGATCTAGCATCTGTTCATCATATAGTACCCTTTCACTTAGGGAGTTGGATGTGGATGATGACTCTGACTAGGGGACTGAGAAGGTTTGATCTGAGAGATAGCACAAGAAGCAGAATTCAATATCATACACACATATCCAAAACAAGAGTGTGTTCCAAATGAAGGGGTGATAGTCTCAAAAGCTTCTTGAAGGACTCAACACTGAGTAGAAACTATTCAATTTAAAAAGATGTTGTTAGTAATCTTGGAGAGAGTTTTAATCAAATGGTGTAGTTGGAAGCCAGATAAAAAAGGGTAGGAAAAGCATATAAGTGAGTGGGAGGTGAGGAATGGATGCTATGTATATAGCTGGCTTTTTCTGGGAGTTTGGGTTTGAAAGGCAATAGATAAAAGATCCACTAATAGTACCTACTCTGTGCAGCCACTAAGCTGAGTGTTGGGTATAAAAAAGGGTGGGGGGACAAATAGCAGTGCTTAATCTCAAGAAGTTTACAATCTAATGAGGAAGCAATATGTACAGACATGCTATATACAAGATAAATAGGAAATAAGAGAGGGAAGGAACTAGAATTAAGAGAGACTGCAGAAGATGATATTTTAGTTAGGACTTAAAGGAAGCTGATAGAAATAATGAGGGTGATTGTTCCTGGGATGGGAGACAGCTAAAGAAACTACCTGCTTAGAGATGAAGTGTTTTATCTGTGGAATGACCAGAAGAGCAGTGTTACTGTGTCAAAGAATAGATTAATGAGAAAGGGATAAGAAAACTGGAAAGGCAGGAAGGGGCTGGGCTATGAAGGAGTATTAATTCCATATAGAGCATTTTGTATTTGATTCTTGAGAAAATGGAAAGCCATTGCAGTTTATTGAGTAGGGAGGTGACAGCTGGACCCCCACTTTAAGAAAATCATGTTAGGAGGGGGCAGAGCTAAGGTGTCAGAGAAAAGATAGAAACTTACATGAACTCTTTCAAATTCCCCTCCAAACAACTTTAAATGATACTTCAAAATGAATCCTGGAGAGGTAAAACCCACAGAAGAACAAGATGAAACAATTTTTTAGCCCAAGATAATTTGGCAGGTTGTCAGGAAAGGTATGTCTCACTGAAGTGAAAGTGGAACTCAGTCAACTACAGGCAATGCCTGGGCAGGACAATAGTAGTTCTACTTCAGCAAGACAGTAGCAGCACCTTCCATAGCTCTCAGCCCACAGTTGATAAAAGGGACTGGACAAATGGTCAGAAAGAGATTAGAGATGTCCTTTTTCTGGCATTGGGTACAAGACTCTATTGAATTGTCCATACATCAAACTGAGTTGTAGTTCCAGGGCAAGGAGGAGCCTTAGCCCACCAGAATTTGTGGTCACAGAGGAGGAGGAACCCTTGTTCTAGTTACAGGACAGAAAAGAGTACTTGTGGTCAATCACAGACCATAACACAGGTCAGAAGAATGATGATCACACTTCTCCTTAGATTATATCACCTTGGAAGAACTGAAAACTTACACATACCCCAAACTAGATTTAAACACAGCAATACTGAAAGGAGCAAAGCCCAATTTTAACATCAAGTTAAAAGTCAAGAAATAGACTGGAAAAAATAAGCAAATAACAACAAAAGAGAATCTGACCACACAAAATTACTATGGTGAGGGGAAATATCAAAACCCCAAATCAGAAGAGGACAAAGTCAAAATTGCTATATTGAAAGCCTCAAAAAAAAAAAAAAAAAAAAAAAAGTGAATTGGTCTCAGTGCCAAAAAGAATTCCTGGAAAAACTCAAAGTGTATTTAAAAACTCAAATAAGAAAGAAGAAAGGTAGAGGGGGAATAATGGGGAAAAATGAGAATGATGCAAGAAAATCATTAAAAAAGTCAATAGCTTGGTAAAGGAGATATAAAAAAATACTGAAAAAAATATGTTAAAAAGCAGAATAAGCTAAAAATCTACTGAAGATAAGAACTCCCTAGAAAGCATTATTGACCAAATGGAAAAAAGGTATACAAAAATTCATCCAAAAGAATCCTTGAAAAGTAGACTTGTCCAAATGGAACAGGAGGTACGTAAATTCAATGAAAATCATTCCCTAAAAATTAGAATTGGGTATGTGGAAGCTAATGACTCCATAAAACATAAAGAAACAACAAAACAAAATGAAAAGAATGAAAAAATAGAAGAAAATGTGAAATATCTCATTGGAAAAGCAACTCATACTAAAGCACTAATGGTGGAGTTGTGAACTGATCCATTTGGATCCAATTGGAGAGCAATTTGGCATTATGCCCAAATGCAATACAAATATGCATACCTTTTGAACCAGCAATAGTACTACTAGTCTGTATTCCAAAGAGATATTAAAAAAATGAAAAGGACCATATGTACAAGAATATTTATTGCAACTCTTTTTGTGATAGCCAAGAATTAAAAATGGAAGGGAAGTCCATTAGTTGGGGAATGGTTGAATAAGTTGTGAAATGTGATTGTGATGGAATACTGATCTCAACTGTAGGTTGTCATTAAAAACCCGTTTTCCATATCTTACTGCCTTTATTCCTGTTCCTTTCGACACAAACTCTGAAATATCCATTTTAAAAGCTATCCACATTTTCCATTTTGCTCTGTGGAATGTCTGCTCCATAAGTAAGAAACATATTCGTCTTCAGTTCTTTCCTTTCATCTTCTGACTTTTACCAGCATCCGACTCCTTCCTGATGACCCAGCCTCTCTAGCTTCTTTTTCCAACATTGTTCACCCATTCACTAATTTTGGTGGGGGAGTTAGGATACTCTTTGTTCTTCATTTCTATTTTCAGACACTCTACCACCACCAATCAATGACCTCTTCTCCTTTGAGGTTCATTCAGTTGATTTCTTATGCCACCTAATCAGAATCCAGTAAGATGCTCTGTCAAAATACTCTCAATTTTTCCTCTTCAACTCCTGCTGTCATAATGGGAGACTTCAGCACATATATCTATACTCTCTCAAACATCTAATCTCATAATTTCTCAATTTACTTATTTCACATGAACTACTCTTCTAAGCCATCTCAGCTACATACATAGATGATCTTGATCTCCCTACTATCCACAAATGTGCCACTTCCCATTCATTTGAACTTTGAAATCCTCTTCTTTGATCATTATTTATTGTAATTCTACCTCTCCTTCTGCCTTGCAACTATAAACCCTGTTTTTTGTCGTCTTGGCAATATTATGTCCCTTAACAGTTCAGTTCTTTCCCAGACTATCACTCCAATACCATCTCTACTCATTTCCTTTACCCATCTCAACAGCTTTGTAAATGAGTTTGACTCCACACCGTCTTTTTCTCTCAAGTCCCTTACTCCTTTATAATATTATCAATTTTATCCTAGTTAACCTCAGTTTTGGATTGCTTCTAGTAGGAGCTGAATAAAATTAGACAAAATCACAAAAATATGTTGAGTGGGTCGACTATAAATTTGTTATTTATTCAGCTTTACTCTAACATATCAAGGCAATCTTCCTATACCTCCCTAAACTAATTTATTATTTCACTTGTCACAGTGGCTTTTCCAAACTTTTTTTTCTCTCCTCAAACCTCCTGTGGTTCCTCCTTCTCAACCTTTTCAACAGCTTTACATTTCCCTGAAAAAAATTGAGGACAATTGCTGAAGGCTCCATTTTTCCCCTTCAATTAAAAAAATTAGTATTTTATTTTTCCCTAATTACATGTAAAAACAATTTTTAACATTTGTTTTTGTAAAACTTTGAGTTCCAAATTCTTTCCATTTCCCCCCATCCCTCCCACATTGAGAAGACAAAGAATTTGATGTAGGTTATACATGTGTAGTCATGCAAAACATTTCCATAATAGTCATGTTGCAAAAGAAAACAGGACAACAAAATCCTTAAGAAAAATAAATAAAGGAAAAATTATGTTTTAATCTGTATTCAGACACTATCACTTCTTTCTCTGGGAATATATAGCATTTTCATCATAAATCCTTCAGAGTTGTCTCAGATTATTGTATTGTTGAGAATAGCTAAATTGTTCACAACTGATCATCTTACAATATTTGTTACTTTGTACACAGTACATTTCACTTTGCATCAGCTCATGTAAGTCTGAAAGATCCCTCTTCTTTCCTCCTTTGCTCAAATCATCTAGATGCATTCTTGCACTTTTTCTTTTTTCACTCGTTTCATATTAAGAAGAGTTAATCCTTGTCCTTTCCAAGATAAACTCCTTTACATGCACAAATGATAGGGATAAATGTAACATCTTAGATTTGGACATAAAAAGTTTTACTTTATAAATATAAGATGGAGGAAGTCTGGTTAGATTGCAGTTTCTGAAAAAAAAATCTAGGGATTTTAATGGCCTTGCAAAGTCAATATGAGTCAGTATTATACTGTGACAGCCCAAAAAGCTAATTCTATTTGCACTGCATTTAGATAGAGCTTCCAGAAATATGGAGGTGAGAGTTTCAGTGCAATCTTCCCTCATCATACCTTATCGGTAGTAATTCAGTACAGGGAAGCAGAGCTTATGGAAGACATCGATAAATTGCAGTCTCCAAAGGAGAATCTCAGGCATAGTGAAGGGCTTAGAGTCCATGTCAAATGAAGATCATTTGAAAGAACAAGGGTTATTTAGTCTAAAGGAGAAAAGACTCAGGTGTGAGAGCTGTCTTTAAGTATGTGAAGGGCTGTCTTGTGGAAGGATGATTTATTCTATTTGACACCAGAGGGAGAAATGGTGATGAAAGGTTCCAAAGAGACAGGAAAAGCTTACTAATAATTAGAACTCTGCTAAAGTAGAATAAAGACATACAGCAGATAGAGCACTGGACCTGGCATCATGAAGACCTGAATTCAAATTTGGCTTCTGGTATTTCCTAGCTGTGTGATCCTGGGCAAGTCATTTAACCCTGTTTGCCTCAGTTTATTCATATGTAAAATGAATTGGAGAAGGAAATAGCACATAGGTCATGAAGAGTCACTACTAAAGGACTCAATAGCAACAACAAAGTAGAGTGTACTGTCTTGGGAGGTGATGGCCTCTCTGTCTCTGGAAATCTTCAAACTGGCTGGATGACCACTTATAACATATGTTATTATAGAGATTCCTTTTGTATATGGATTAGACAATATACAAATACTCGCATTTATAGACTGATCTATAAGGTCTGCAAAGTCCTTTCTGAAAATCACAACAACTCTGGGAAATAGATATTATTATCACCCCCATTTTACCAATAAAGCAAATGAGTAAGTCAGACAGATATTAAATGACTTGCCCAGAGTCACACAGATACTAAATGTCTGAACCTGAATTTGAACTCAAGTTTTGCTAACTCAAGGTCCAAAGTTATCTATATATGTTCCACCTATCTCTAGTTTCTCATCCCCGGAGGTCACTAGACAGGGAGACATCATTAATCAATTAACCAGGAGACTGGAATTTTGTAGCCCTCCAGTAAAAGATTTCAGATACAGTGCATACTCTAGGATTACTATACTAAACATACATTCACAGATTGGGTCCCCAGAGAGGTGCTCCTATTTCCCCATTTAGGACCCTAAGGGTTAACCCTGAAGCATTGGAGAGGAGGTTTTTCTAACAATCTAGCTCAGGAGCCCCACTGAAATGTTTCCTTTAGTGATTATCCATTGATATTAACCAGTTTGACTTAGTTTTCAGAAACAAGTATTTATTAAAATGGTAAAGTAAAAATAGTTAGTACATTTAAATATCCTCCCAAAGTATGGGGCACATTCTCTTAAAGTACATAAAGAACCCAGGGAAAGTGGGACTAAGCTTAGAGAGTTTATGTGGCAATGGAGAATAATTCACAACTCCTGGACATTGGAGGTCCTTCCTTTTTCTCCTTTTTAGAGCTTCAAATGAAGTTTTTCTTGGGCATGATATAGATTTCTTTTTTTTAAATAATAGCTTTTTATTTACAAGATATATGCATAGGTAATTTTTCAGCATTGACAGTTGCAAATCCTTTTGTTCCAACTTTTTCCCGCCTTTCCCCACCCCTTCTCCCAGATGTCAGGTTGACCAATACATGTTAAATATGTTAAAGTATAAGTCAAATACAATATATGTATACATGACCATACAGTTATTTTGATGTACAAAAAGAATTGGACTTTGAAATAGTGTACAATTAGCCTGTGAAGGAAATAAAAAATGCAGGCAGACAAAGGTAGAGGGATTGGAAATTCTACGTAGTGGTTCATAGTCATCTCCCAGAGTTCTTTCCCTGGGTATAGCTGATTCAATTTATTACTGCTCTGTTGGAACTGATTTGGTTCATCTCATTGTTGAAGAGGGCCACGTCCATCAGAATTAGTCATTATATAGTGTTGTTGTTGAAGTATATAATGATCTCCTGGTCCTGCTCATTTCACTCAACATCAATTCATGTAAGTCTCTCCAGGCCTTTCTGAATAGATTTCTTTTTTTAAAAATTAGTTTTTAATCTCATTCTACAAAAACAAAAGATACAGTTTTCCCTTCCAAGAGTTTATATTCTAAGAAGAAGGCATAACTCACATAAGGGATGGATGGCTAGAGGAAAGTGTAAACTAGTCAGTCTCTCTTGTTTTTGGTCTTCTTATCTTTACAACGAGGGGGAGATTAGACTAAGTCTAAGGTCCTTTCCAGCACTAAATCTATGATCTTATGGTCTTGCAAAAAAACTTAACCTCCACCCTTATCAATATACTTTAATCAACAAGTGGTCCCCTATTTCATACATGAAGGAATTCTGTGATAAAGGACTCACACTCTTGTGAAACAGCTAAGTCTACATTTGAATTGTTGTGATTGATAGAAAAGTCTTTATATTGAGATACAAAAATGACAAATTACTGTTCTGTAGTGTTTTAAGGTTTGCAAAACATTCTTTGTAGTAAACCTGTGAGATAAGTAAGCCTTAGAGGCTTATCTGAATCATTGTTACTCATTTAGAAATATACAGCTACAAAGTATCAGGGACCATAGTTAAACCAGGTCTTCTGGATTCCAAGTTTAACATTCTATCTTTTATATCATCCTGCTTTAACTACAAATATTATTATCTGTATTTTCTCAGTGATAAATTTGACTGTTTAATAAATATCTCTTCAGAACCTACTTCATATGATCATGTATTAGGTGTTATAAAAAAGACAAAGCTAAAAGAAGGCAGTTGTTGCCTTTAATAGCTTACAATACATTTTTGGGAAAAAGACACATATTGGAGAGGCTGTGATACACAATATGAGGTAAGACATGGCAACTGAGATTCTTTAACTTCAAATTTTGGTATTTTCTGACTAAAGCATTTTGCTTTTCTGAACTTTCACTTATTGCTCTTAGTTTTATCTTCTATCAAGCAAAATAAAGTGAAACCTTTTCCCACAGAACAACCCTTAAAATATTTGAAGACAAACCATTTCCCCAGAGTTTTGTCTTATCTACACTAAATATTCCTATTTCCTTTAAACAATATGTGACTGAAAAATTCATTTTTGCCCAATTTATTGAATAATTTTAATTGTTTTTTTTGGAAAAAAACTTTACCAACTTTATAGTTGTTATTTAGTAGAGCAGCAGACTGCTTCCCATTTGTTAAAAATGCTTTCAATCTTTTTAAAAAAGTTTTTGTCTACTTTCTTGGAAGAAGACTCAGGATGATGGCTAAATTTATAGATTGTCCATTTCTTGGAAGAAGACTCAGGATGATGGCTAAATTTATAGACTGTCCACATGGATGCTACATTTATAAGAACAGAAGTATGGCATAATTTATAGGCCCCTCACAATTCTGGTTGTCCGTCTCTGGACACATTCCAGCTTGTCAGTGTCCTTCCTGAACTGTAATTTAAGGAGAAGAGTTAAGCACAATACTCCAGATGGGGTCTGACCAAGCAGAATACATACAGACTTCCTGCTCTGGATATCCTCCAATATGCCAAGAGATCTGTGAGCTATTATGGATACTCCTTGTAAATAAGTAGACCTAAATCTCCAAGCTTGCCTATTCCTGTGAGACTTTAGTTTATACACTCTTATAAGTACACTATAGGGAGTCTACCCAGTATAGGGGATTACTCAACAGGATTTCAGTGAACAATGTGGATTCTTATCATGTGACTGTTTACATTATTTTTCCATCATACATTTCTTTTATGATATGCTTCATACCTCCTTTTCCATATAGTTACTTGTTTAATCAATCAATAAGCACTAATTAAATGCCTACTGTGTACCAGGCATAGTGCTAGATGTGATTAAGATATAAGAAAAGATATCTAGAAACTGTCAAGTTCCTTGATTCACAGCTATGCACTACTTTGGGAAGCAGCTTGATATTAAGAATCATAGATCTTTATTTCAGGGAGAAACTTAAGACACAATACTTTTGTAATGTAGGTTATGTTTGTTGAGCCATTTTTAGCCATGTTCAACTCTTCATGGTCCCATTTGTGATTTTCTTGGCAAAGATGATGAACTATTTTACCAATATTCTCCAGCTCATTTTTAAGATGAGGAATTTGAGGCAAAGAGGGTTAAATGATTTGTCCAGGATCATACAGCTAATAAGTGTTTAAAATCAAATTTGGATTCAAAAAGTTAAGTCTTTCTGATTTCAGACCTGGCACCTTATCCATTGCATCACCCAGGTACCCCAAGTTTATATCAACTTTTGAGTTGTAAAATGTAACAGTTAAGTTGTCCTAAGCTTACAGTCCATGAAAGCCCTGTTTATTGAGTGATTAATCAGTTGAATTATTTGATTGATTGATTGTGTGAATTCCTATCTAGTCACATAGAGTTTCAAAGCTGGAATGAGTCTTAGAAATAATCTGTGCCTTGCTTTCATCTTAAATGAGAAAATTCAGATCATATTTATCCAGCATCATACAGCACATTAGTACTAGTGCTAGGACTCAAACTCTGGTCTCCTGATTCCTTCTCATTGGAAAGTACACTCTCCATAGTATGATGGAAGGCTCACTGAACTCCCAATTATGTCCACTGTTGTGTCCATTTCTTTCCTCTCCCACCAAGACAGTCAGCCTAAGTTACCTTGTCTCTTGCAAGGGAACTTCAAATCTCTGTAGAAACAATTGGCTTGATAGGCAAGGTAACTTTGAAAAAAAAGTTTAGCATATCTTGAGTGCAGTTGTCTGACTGACTTGATTCTGAATAATGAAATTTAACCACGTTGAAAAAAATCTTCACTTTTCAGGATAATTCATGATGCTTGGTCCCAACTTAGTTGAGAATAGGTACTTTCTTCCCTCCTAAAAGAAAGGGGGTGATCATAATTAGATCCCACAAAGATGACTTGGGATGAGAGATGGACAGAAGAGCTGCCCATAGACACTCTGAAAGTAACCACCTGCCTTCCTGCCTTTATTTTCTCTCTTCAAAGGATTTGGCTCACTAGAGGCCCTTTTTTGGCTCTGCTAATGTTTGGCCTGAATGGTAGTGAGTCATTGTCCTGGCTCAGGGTGCAGACACACACACAAGGCTTCTTTAAGCCGTGCCAATGGAGGGAGGCATTTTTAAAATGTTCCGTAGGTAGGGAGAAAGATCACTAAATAAGAAGCCAGTTTCTCTGTTATATTTTTGATGGTTGCAATATCTCCAGAGCTCCCTCAGCCAGACCCCTTGCCCCTCACTGCTGATTAAGTTTATATTTTCTTGGATTTTTTTCCACCAGTTTTAGAAAATTGGATTTGAAGTCTACTGGACAAGTCACTTAATGTTTCAGCATCAACTCCTTCATCTACTAAATGATGTGCAAAGAATACATATACTCTATATCCCACAGAATTGCCCCCCAAAAATGTCTTGAACACCACTGAGTAGTTATAGATATGTTAGATTGCTAGATTGTTATTAGAAGTACTCTCTCCAAAGGAAGAGTTCATGGAAGATTTCTTCCATGACAATCAAAGTAATCATAGTGAGATTTTCTTTGGGGGTCTAAAGCTAGAGGAGAGAATAAGGCAGAGAAAGTGTGTGTGTGTGTGTGTGTGTGTGTGTGTGTGTGTGTGTAAATACATTTATATGTACTGTACTGTTCTAAATATAGGCTTTGCTTTCCTTCTGCAAATCTGGCCTGCATAAACCCTGTGTAGCTTACAATTTTTCAGCATATGCCTACATAATTTCCCCCTTTTCAAAATGATCCAGAGGAGGAGAGGAGGAAATGGTATATTTGGAGCAACTAGTATTTCTCAAATGCAATCGCAATGCAGAAGGATTACATCACTGAAATATTTCCCCTATCCCCTTTTGTGTTTCTGCACAGATGTTGGAGATGATATTCCATTTGTCCAGGAAAAAATTTAAAAGCCAGTTTTATCAGTATTCTCCAAGTGTCCAATAGAAATGCAAATCACCCTGGGATATCAACCAGCTTGGGTTGTTGTTTTTTGTTTGTTTGTTTGTTTGTTTGTTTTTTAAATTGGCCAGAATGTTAGCAGGTCATTTTTCTGAGCTCGTGTTTTATCTCCATTTCTTCTATTTTCTTCTTTTCCCAAATCTGAAGAAAGGTTACCTTAGAGACCTAGAAATACTCTACATTTTCCTTAGATCAGAAGGTTTTAACATGTACTCTGAGAATTTGTTTTCTTAACATTTTGATAATGATATCAATATAATAGATCTCCTTTTTATTCCTATATGTTTTATTCAGTACATTTCAAAACATTATTCTGAATAGTCTGTAGACTTCATTAGGTTGCCAGAAATTTCACTGGGGGGGGGGGGGGAAGATTAATGGTTTCTTAGAGATTAGATCCACTGACTTGATTTAAATTATTCATTAACATTTCCAAAGTTTTCTTTTATTCAGAGCAGAAAACGTTGTTTGGTTAGTCATACTCAGCCAAAGGGTCAACATACATGTCTTTGAGTCTGCTTCAAGGGTGACACAAAGCACCATCTCAGCTGCCACCTCCGAAGTGAGACCTTTCCTTCTCCTCCCATTTGTTATTATACTCTCCTGACTTTGCATATATTTTGTGTTTTTTTTTTTGTTTTTTTTTTTTTATCTATGAACAGTATCACTCCAGTAGAATGTAAGCTCCTAGAGGGTAAGTATGATTTTATTTTTGCTTTTGTATCCTTAGTGCTCAGAACTGTGCCATGTACACAACAGACATTTAATTAATATTTGTTGACTTGAACCTGCCAGTCACTAATCTTTTGCATAAGATTAAGCTCTGTACCAATAAGAGCCTGGAATGGTTTGCCATTTTCTTCTTCAGTTCATTTTACCGAGCAGGAAGCTGAGGCAAACATAATTAAGTGACTTGCCCAGATCACACAGCTAATAAAGTATCTGAGGCCAGATTTGAACTCAAGATTAGTTGTCCTGACTTGGTCTGACAATCTATCCACTGTGCCACCCAGCTGCTTGATATTTTAATTCTGATGATAGAGTACTTGTGTCACAATGAATTTGTGAGGATAGTAATAGAAATAACATAATTTCCATTGTATAGATGAAGAAACTGTGGCTCAAAATGATTAGATTACTTTGTAGTAATCCAATAATCTGTGACTCTGGTCACAGTATGAGTAAACCTTTGAGCCAAGATTCTAATCCAGGCCTTGAATCCTAATCTAGAATTCTTTCAGATTTTGTATTGATTATTATTTCCATTGCTGAGTGGATTGACACCATTTTGGATGTGACCTAGAGCTTTGTCCTGGATGCAGCTTTCACTTTTCATTCCACCCTGAGCTTCTTGCTCTCTCTAGAGGTGTACAATTGTGTATATACACTGTGCATAATACCATTCTATCCATTCAGCTTCCCAGGTTTAGTCAATTTGTTCAGTAAGGAACAACATTAAAGCTATTATCTTAAGAAACTCTATCAAAAAGTTTGATGTTGAGAGGCGGTTTTTCAAAGAGAATAGAGAGCTGATCTCAAAGTCAAAATGATATTGGCTCAAATCCTTCTCTTGACACATTGATTGTAAATCTTAAGAAAGTCACTGAGTTTCTTGTGGTCATTATTTGCTAAGTCAATTCTCTAGGTGTTACTGATCTGCATTAGTAGGAGAAATTATTAATAGGAGCTCCTTACCCTGATGAAATCATAGAACTAGTCCAGAAAATTACCATAAACCTTAAAATTATCCAGAAAAAATCATTTTACTTCAAATAGATTCCATCTGTAACAGTAATTTATTAGGCTAAAAGTTATATTAATTTAACATCTTGATTTTATGGAGGAGGAAACTAAGACCCACAAAGATAAAAGGACTTGCTTAAGATGGCAAATTAGTGGCCAACCTGAAATTAGAACATAATCTGCTTTGCATTTCAGTATCTTTTCTGTTTTATCCCATGTGGTTTCCAAACTCAGTTCATTTGGCATCATTCAGTAAGTTTAACATTGGATTGGTATTTGGAATTCTAACCAAATCTCATCACTATTTTGCCTCAGGTAGGAGTACTTAGTTCCCCTGTTTTCCTCATATTTAAAATGATGGAAAGTATATGAGGTGGGGAAGGATTTAGTGGGCAATATTAAATAATTAAAAAATAAAAGAAAAAAACTTCAATAAAATAAATAAAATGTAAAATCCAGAAAAATGTAAAGAAAACCAGGAGACACAAATGAGGCAATTATGTTACCAACATGCAAAATTTAACATTCACTTTTCAAAAGCAAACTGTATAACAATAGCTCACAGTTTCATATACTATCATCTTTTAAATTGTTTTGTATATAGAAATGTTTATTTTAGTTGGCATTTAAGTATATCACCAGCTGCTTTTTGGGCATCTCACACTGAATGTCCCATAGGCATCTCAAATACATGTCCAAAACAAAACTCATTACCTTCTCCCTACTCATAAAGTTCCCCTCTGCCAAACTTGTGCATGGCACCTCTATTTTCCAATCACTCAGGCTCAAAATCTTGGTGTTGTTTCTGATGCCACTTTCATTCATTTCACATATCCAATCTGTAGGCAAGTTTTATTGTGTCCATCTTTGCATCTCTTGTACTAGTCTTCTCTTGACTCACATTGCTACCACTTTAGTTTGCCTTTTGCTTGGATGACTGCAAATGCCATCTCACTGGTTCTTCTGTCTCAAGTCTTTCTCTATTCCAACTCACTTTACACTCAACTGCTAAAATCATATCATGGATAATTTTTCAACATTAACTTTTGCAAAACTTTGTGTTCTAATTTTCCCCCTTCCCTCATCCCCTCCCCTAGATAGCAAGTAATCCAATATATATATATATGTTAAACATGGTAAAAATATATGTTAAATCCAATATATGTATACATATTTATAGAATTATCTTGCTGCCCAAGAAAAATCAAATCAAAAAGGATGGCAAAAGCAAAAGCAAAGATCTTAACTCTTTCCCCAAAATGAGCTCCAATGAATTCAAATTGACTCTAGATAAATTCTTTTGTCTGGTTTTTAAGATTCTTCATAATCAATTTCCTAACTTTCAGGGGTCTTTTTTTTTTGTTTTCATTTTCTCCCTTCTGTACTCTTTATGATCTATATACACTATTTTACCAGTTATTTTTGGAACATAACACTCCTGTCCCTGTGCCTTTTCATTGGCTGTCTCCAATACTTAGAATATTCTACCTTTTCTCTTTTTGCATCTTGGTTTTCCTAGCTTCTTTGAAAATTCTGCTTTAACACCCTCTTCTGCAGGAAATTCTTCACCCTCTCCCAGTTACAAATGTTTCTCCTTTTCATATTTCTTTTCTTCTTCTTCTTTTTAAAAGTAATCAGTGATATTTGTTTATTTATTTTGCAATGAGACAAGTGCAAGGCTGCATATGCAGAACACTGCAGGTGGCACCAAGAAATTAAATAAATACTAGCTCCCTGGTGATTTTTGTAAAATGTTCCCAAATCTTTATCACTGACCATTAACAAAGACCAACAGAACTTATGGTAATAGCAACCACTATGGAGCCACTTATAATAGTTGGCTTTCAGCAGATTTATTTTCAACTATTATGTATATATCTTGTATGTATTTAGTTATTTAAATTGTTTTTTTCCTCCAAGAGTATTTAAGTTCTTCCAGAACAGGAACTGTTTTTACCCTTCAGCATATCCTCAGTACTTAGCATAGTGCTGGGCATATAGTAAGCTTAATAAATGCTTTTTAATTGATTAATTTTTAAAATAAGGAAAATGTTTTTAAAATGAAAAAAAGGTATCAGGGATTTCAGAACTGAGGAGGAAAGTATTGCATTAATATTTACAATGGTTGAAAGTTACAAGGTTTATCTGGCATTTTACACACATGATTTTTGATCCTATGAATTAGGCATTGCACATATTAATAATTTTATTTTTAAAGGTGGAAACTGAGAACAGAGGTTAAGTGACT
Source organism: Sarcophilus harrisii (assembly GCF_902635505.1). Lineage (NCBI taxonomy): Eukaryota > Metazoa > Chordata > Mammalia > Dasyuromorphia > Dasyuridae > Sarcophilus > Sarcophilus harrisii. The sequence continues at coordinate 509,664,934 of NC_045428.1, read as the reverse complement.
TGACCAGTGTCACACCCATTCTGTGTTGGAGGTTTGAATCCAGGTTTCTTCTGATTACAAATTTTTCTTTTATTATACCTTGTTGCCCCTCTATTTTATAAAGATCGTAAAAATGAAATCACTGTGATTAGTAGGTAACCAAATTCCAGATTCCTGAGCTTTATATTTCTAGAATTATTCTCTCTAATTTTTTTTGCCACCCCCAGAATCTCTAAAAATGAATGAGTTTTTCCTGGAGTATTGTGCCCAATTCTGAGTGCCACATTTTTATAAATGACATGTACAAATTGTTAACATGTCCAGAGGAGGGTGACTAGCATGGTAAAGGAACTGGAAATCATAAGAAGTGAAAACTGATTAGAGGAACTGGGGGTGATTTTTTTTTTGGAGAAGAGACTTGGCAAAGCCAAGAAAATGATAGTTGTCTTCAAGTATCTGAAGTTTTGGCATGTTGAAGTGAGATTAGCCTTGTTCAGTTTGTTCCCATGGGAAGAATGAGAGTGTTGGCCACAATCTTTGAAAGTTGTAGAGATTTCAGTGTGATATAAGAAAAATCTGCTAAACACTGTAGCTTAGAATAGGCTGCCTTGGAAAGTAGTATGTTACTTTTCATTGAAATTTTTCAATTTGAGACTAGGTGACTTTTTTAGGGATGCTGTAGAAAGGAGTTTCTAATCAATTTTGAGATTCTGTCATTTTTTGAGTTCAAAATCTGGATTTTTATTTGAGAAAAATCTGAGTCAATATCTCTAAATAGAATAGGTATATCCAGTAGTCCATAACCCATTTCCTGAATGTAAAATGTAACATATGGTGGTGTGATGACCCATTCCACTCTAGGGCCTTGCAAAAATTTCCCCATGGGCCAGCCACACTATTTGAACTACCTCCTGGCCCTGTGCCCTGCAACAAGACAGGGCTGAAGCAGTTACTGTGCCCCATTGGGGAGGAAGAAATTTCTTGTAAAATCCCAGATTCCCTAGGAACAATGTCCTCTTTTATTTTCCAGCTTTGGAATCAAGCCTGGCTGCCCAAGTCAACAAAGGGAGGAAAGAATCATTGAACCAGCCTAACACAGAAGAAAAACAAAACAAAACAAAAAAAACTGACCATGTCTGTCTTTGAAGTCTTCTCTATGTTCTTTGAAAAACTTGGGATTATTGGTGGAGTTTTTCTCTCTTTCTCCTTTCCTCCTTTCCCCCACTTTTTCTTCTTCCCCAGAAAATGAGAGGAATGGGTATAGAAGAAAGTTTCTTTTAAACACAGCAGAAGTCATTAATTAAATATCCCATTCATTTTTCCAGACACTTGCTCATCAATCAGATTTCTTATTAGCATTCTGATGACCTGGCTGACCCTGAGTCCCTGTACTGTCTGCCTGATGAAATGAAGAATCAGACCACACACCAGAAAAAAAAAGAGAGAGAGAGAAAAAGAGAGGAGGGGGTGGGGAGAGAAAGAGAGAGAAATCTGAAGCAGGCAAGCCGGGTTCCTTTTTTTTTTTTTTTTTTTTTTGCCTGGGACTATAAGAGAAGAAGGAAAAAAAGGAGGGAGAGGGGAAGAAGGGGATTAAGTATGGGGAAAGAATGGTAGAAAGAAGAGAATGAGAAGAGAGGAACCAGAGAGAGAAAGAAGAGGAGGAAGAGGAAAAGAAAACAAGTTTGTGGATGGTATATTCTCCTAAGCAGGTTGGTTCAGAGATCCCCCAGAGCCAATAAAACTTCAGGAGGACATTGCCATTAATCCTATTTACATAGTGGAGTGGGCTTTATCCATGCCCATGATCTATAGCCACCCCTCCTCCCCCAAACTCTGGGCTAGAACAGCAGCTAGGACACCTGCCAACAGTCTGAGCCAAGACAAGAGTTAGTCACTCCCCTCTGCCCATGCTAGTGATTGGCCATGAATGAAGTAATTTGGATGAAATAGGAAATAGCCCCCAACCTTCCCGTAGAAAGAGATGGGGAAGAGGTGGTGTGTGTATGTGAGGGAGAAGGGGAACTTTTATTGGAATGGTGGGAGAACAGAAGGGGTTGGAATTAGATTTTGGGGGCTTCAGTTTGACACATGTCCTTATTAACCCATTCAATTCTTCTGCCACCCCATATGAATTTTTTTCTATTTGGAATGGTTCTTCAAGAAGCATATTACATTTTTGGGGAACCTATTATCAACTATTTTTAATCATAGATATTAAGCTGGATGGGACTTTAGAATTCATCTAATTCAGTCCCCTCATTTTTCAGGTGAGGGAACTGAGGCCCAAAGAGGTTGCATAAAGGCACATGGCAATGTGACAATAAGTAGCAAAGTGAATATTTGAACCCTGACCCCTTTGATTTCAAATACACTATACTACAGCTCCAAATTGTTTACTACTATCTCTCAGCTGTTCTGAGGGTGTTTATCAAAACATATCCAGTAAAAGAGTGAGTGGAAAGCATGTTCCCATTTTACAGATGGAGACACTGAAGCATAATGTGGAATGGAATGTGGAAAAAATATGGCAATGAAATGAGCATTAAGGTTGGAGTTAGAGGACTTGAGTTCAAATTCCAGTTCTATCACTTAGTTAGTGTGACTAATAAAGTACAAGAGGTAGTATGGTACAGAGGAACCATCGGCTCTGGAGCAAAGGATCTGGATTCAAATCTTATCTCATATATCTACTGTCTGTGTGAAAAAAGCAATCTAAACCCATGAGATTATGATTAAAAAAACCCCAACTTCATAAAAAGAATTAAATAGGGAATTAGACAACTCTACTATCTTTTCTCTTTCATCCTTCTTCAAGAGAGACTTTGATTCTTATTAGGAAGGGAAGGAGGGAGGTGGATTCAGAGGCTGGCCACTCTGCTCTCTTCAGAGAGAAGAGATACTAGGTTGAAACCTAGTTTAGCAAGCTAGAGATAGGACATAGGACATGTCCCTAGGGATAGGGAGGACAATAGGAATTATTAATTCTTCTATAGTCAGAATCTTTCTCTACCTTCAGGGATTTGAAGAAAGTCTGAAATTGAAGCTAGAAGCCAGAACAGGTTCTGTCTTTTCCCAAGCTTTCATCAATTCCATTTCTCATGTAAGTATGGAATACTGAGTACAATCAATCTCCATCAGTCAGAAGAGTCTTATGCAAATGAACTTTGAGTTGCAATTTACATCTACAATATTGTTGTCATTGCATAAATTATTTTCCTTGTTCTATTTACTTTGCTCTGCTTTCACAGAGATTTTTTTAGTTTTCTCTGAAATTATCCATTTCATCATTTTTGTGTGTGACTGCTGAGGGGTTCCTGGCACAGGCACAAGATATTCTAGAGGAGAGGAAATGAAGAAGCTAGGGGGAGGAGTGTAATATTTCATTCCACAATAATATTCCATTACTTTCATATCACATTTTAAAGTAAAATTTTAAAAACTCGTTTTATTTTTAATTTATGGAGTAAAATAAGCATTTTTATAACATAGTATATAACAAGCTGATTGCACATGAAACCAAAAATCTATTATGTACAACTTGCTATTCCTTTACTAGATAATAAAGCTATCATGTAAATTTCTTCCCCCCTTTTGCTTTCCTTCCTTCCTTCCCTGACCTAGAAATAGCTACCATCAGACACAAATATATATATATATATAAATATATATACACACACACACACATGCACACACATACACATAAATGTGTATATATATACACATATATGTATATACACACATATATGTATATAAATTATTCTAGAATCTTTTTATGAAATCTTTCTCTGGATTCAGACAGCTTCTTCATATATCCTTTTTTTTTTTTTTTTAAATTTGCGTACTTGTAAGAGTCAAAATGATTTAGTCATTCAAAATTGCTCTTAAAACAGTGTTGCTGTTACCATATATAACGTTTTCCTCACTTTGCTCACTTTGTTCTTCATTTCATGTTACTCTTTCCATATCTTTCTAAGTTCATTGAGGTCATCATTTCTTATAGAATAATAGTACTTCATCACAAGCAAATATCAAAACTTATTAAGTCATTCTCCAATTGATGGGGGTTCTTGAAATTTCTGGTTCTTTGCCACCACAAAGAGAGTTGCTATAAACATCTCATTCACATTCAAAGCTGTAATTACTATTTGTGAATTTCCCTCCACCCTATTTTAGTCACTGTTTTCTCTCTCAGTCTTTTTATCCTATCATTGTTACTTTATCTTCTCTCCTCAGTTTCCCACTCCCCATCCCACCCACCACTCCAAGAATCCCCTGACATCCTCTCTCTTTCTCCCTCCCAATTCTCAATCTATACACTCCTAAAAGTCCCTTTCCTACCCTGCTTCCCAATTTTCTTATTTCTCTATACAATCAAAAAAGTCTTCTGTACCCTTGCACATGTACATATTGTTTCCTCTTCAACTTAGATGGCAATAAGTTGCCAACATTACCAGTTCTCCACCTTCACCTGTTTCCTCTATTTTTAGTTTTTCAAGCCCCATATTGCTCTCTTTTACCTTTTTAAACCTAGTTTTGTTTTTTTTAAATCACTCCATCATACATAATTCAGCCTTACTCTTTCTTACTTTAGTCATGATTGACAATTTTAAGAATACTGATAACATTTTCTCTCTCTCTCTCTCTCTCTTTCTCTCTCTCTCTCTCACACACACACACACACATACATATAAACAATAAACAAACACTTTTCTATATCTTTTATATTGAATTTTCCTTTGAGTTCTGATTTTTTTTTTGTTACAAATATCTGAAAGTGTTTCAGTTTATCAAATATCCTTTTTCCCCCATTCAGTATTATAGTCAGCTTTGTTGGGTAAGTTATCCTTGTATGCAACCCCATCTCTTTTGTTCTTTGACATATAATGTTCCAAGAACTATGTCTTTTGGGGTAGAAGGTGCTAGATCTTGTGAAGTCCTGACTCTATTTTCACAATATTAAAATTTTTTTTCTTGTTGCTTTCAATTATTTTCTCCTTAACCTGGGAGTATTGAAACTTGGCTATAACATTCTTGTACATTTTCCTCCTGGGATCTCTTTCAAGTAGTGAACAGTAGATTTTTTGTATTTTTACTTTACCTTCTCTCTTGCTCCAGAACTTCAGGGAAAATTCCTTAATAATTTTTGTAATAGTATATCCGTATTCTTTTTTTTTTTGATCATAACTTTCAGGAAGTCTGACAATTCTTATATAATCTCTCTTTGATCTGTTCTCCAAATCAGTTGGTTTTCTAATATTTCAGATTTTCTTCTTTTTTCCTCCCTAGTTTTATTATATCTTGATGTGTTATAATGTAATTTAATTCCTCTTGCCCAAGTCTAGATTTCAAAGAGTTATTTTCTTCCTTAAGATTATGTATTTATTTTTCCAATTGTTTAATTTCTTTTTATAATTTTCTTGGATTGCTTTTATTTTTTCTTATTTTTTTCTCTTATTCTCTCTTATTTGATATTACTCTTTGGGGTAGAAGTGCTTTTTTTCTTTTTAACCTCACTATCTTCCTCTGACTATGAAACAGAACTTAAACTAAAACAGTTATCTATCTTGAGGGACATTTTGGGAAGTTGGTGGTATAGTTCAGTAATTTGTAGGCTCTCCATATTTCTTCTAGACAGAAAACTGCCACAAAATAAATGAAGAGCAGGATAAATAAAAAGGGTAAAGTAGTAGTCCTAAGATAACTTGAGAGTATCTCAGAAAAGACAGAACTTCTGGGGGACTGAGATTTGACCTGAGTGTAGACAAGTACCTCCAGGCCATCACCACTGAATCAATAAACAGTAGGCCCTGGTTGTATCTCCTATTGGAGGAGTACTAGGCCTCAAAAAATTTCATCTCAACTTTCTCCTTACCATTGATATCTAAAAAATTTCAGCTCACAAACTTTTACCTCATAAACTATCATGTAAGGAACAGTTGAGATTGAGAAGGGGAAGATCGAAGGCTATTCCATCCCCATTGTTTCCAGAAGCCAAGCCTGGTGCTCACCAGAAGAAATCCTGAGCTGTGTCTGAAAGTTAGGTTAAGGGAGCACATGCCCATTAAGGGCAGGAAGCAAACATTTTCGGACCGCATAGCTGGGTAGCTTAATTGTGGTTTAGGAGAGAAGAGGAATCTCTGAGATTGAGTTGCAGGACAGAATTCAGAAAGCAACAATAAGAAGAACCTGGAGCCTAGGGCAACATTAATCACAACCTGGGATTAAAACTTGATTAACAATAATTATTATTACTATAATAAACTGCTAAAAATAGAATAAAAAGAAAAATGAGTAAGCAAAGGAAAAAGATATTACATTTGTTTTTACCTTATTTTAACTGGATCTTCTCTGCTTTCTACAATCTACAAGCATTTATTTAGTATCTATTATGTACCAAGTATTAGGGATATAAAAATTTATAAGAAATATTCCCTGCCCTCAAGGAACTTACAAGATATTAGGGGAGAGATAGTATGAACATGTTTAAGTATACAAGAGAAAAAATATACAAAACAAAAGGGAAGCTTGAGGTTATCTTTCTCCACATAACTTTTTCCAAACCTTTTTCATTTTCTATAAGTCCGAAATCTCACTTCTTTCTCTAAATGACTATTCCACAAGCTAACCCCCATCCCAATTTTCTCTACCAAGCAAAATTGTTTCCACACTGAGAAAACGAAGTCAAAATGATTAGTAAGGAATTAATACCATAGATAAAAGAGAAAATATTAAGAAAACTTTTAATTGCCTTCAATGAATTCATTATCAGACCCAGATGATCTTTTCCAGTACAGTTATCTTCACAGTAGGTACTATATCCTCCTCAAGGCTTATGATATGATCACAAAGATTGTATGATACACAAATGGGGAAGTGGAGAGGTAAAGATCATCCCACTCTTCCCTTGAGATTTCTCAACACTCCCCCATTCACCTTCCCTCCCTTCCTTCCTCTGCTTTTCAAGCTCTCAGCTTTCCTCCATACTTGGCTCTTCAGAGCAGTTACAACTCACCTGTTTTCTCTATATCTATAACAACAGTTGTGTAGTTACCTGCCTTTAGGAAGGTTCACTTCCTCCTAGCTTATCTACCTCTACCCCTCCAGTGACTCTACCAGGAGCCCCTAAGCAGTCAGACTTTTTAAGAGCTTTGTGTTCTATCCCTTTTTCATTTTTGGTGCAAGAGGCACATAGGATGAGCTTCCGTCTTATTTATTGATAAAATTGAATTTCTGGAAATAAGCAATGTGTCCAAATTGCATAAGGAGTTACATTTTTGACAGGTGCTTGTAGACTTGTATTTACTTCTGACATTACTCAATATGTCAATGCAAAGGACAAAACAATTCTCCTAGGCTTTATAATTTGAATGAAAACACCTGTCAATTATTATTAAAAATATCTCTTGATGTGCCATTATCATCAATGTTTGCAAAGTAATAAATCTTCCCTAAAATTAGTTTTTACAATAAATCACACACACACACACACACACACACACACACACATATATAAAATGGTATGAGCATTTGTACCTATATTTGTTGCTTTATTAACTTGCTTTACAAAATATCAGGATTTTAGTTTTTTAATTAATTGAGAGAATTTTCCAAGAACTCTCTTTTTCTCATATTCTTTATCTCAAAACTTCTTTACCTCCATCCTTCTTTCCTCTTTGCCTTAATCTTTACTGAGAATATAGAGACCAAATAGAGAAATGTACTCTTTCTCCACTGTTCTTCATCTCAAAAGCCCTGGAAATTATCTGTTCTATCGCCTCTGTCTTTTTCTTTTCTCTCTCTCTCTCACTCTCTCTCATTGGATGCATGTATGCATGTATGTGTATCTACACACAAATATACCTATACCCATCTTTCTATAACCATATAGATCTAGATATCTATCTACCTATTTATATGTAGAGAAGATGGCAAAGAGTGTGTATTTTGAAAATCTGTTAGTGACATTTCACTTAGTGTAGTAAAAAAAATATTGAACTTAGAGTCATGAGACCTTAGTTCAAATTTCACTCCAAAGACTCTCTGACTATGAAAAAGTCACTTGCTCTGTTTTAGCCTTATTTCCTCATCTGTAAAGTGGGAATTGTGATACCTATATGATTTATATCATAGGGTTATTATAAGGAACAAATGAGATAATATATGCAGTGGTTATCAAATGTAGCAAGCTAAAGAAAGTGTGAACACTTTTTCTCCACTGAATTTTTGAAAATGGAACAATATTTTTTGCATTCTTTTGAACATATCAATATCTGTTTATGTATTTTTTGAAGGAGGCAATTGGGATCAAAAGACTCACCCAAAATCATATATCTAGTAAGTGTCTGGGCCAGATTTGAACTTGAGTCCTCCTGACTCCAGGTCTGGTACTCTATCCACTGTGCCACCCAATTGCCCTTTATCTATTTACATGTTAAAAAAATTAAAAATCCTCAATAACTGGAGTAGCACATTTTTCATCATCATCAAATGAGACACTTCCCTTAATTGTGTAGTTAATTTTCTATTATTCAGGCAATCCTTTTGTTGCTACAGATATCACTTTTGAAAATGTTTACTTCTATTTATTAAGATCATTTCATTTTCTATAGAAAAAAATTTTTCTCTTGCCAAAAACTTCTCTTTTATACATAAAGGGTCAAGTTTCATATTATCGGCAGCTAAAATATTCATTCAAAACAAACACAGAGGTTATTTCTTCTCCATGAGGTAGTATTTGTGAATCCCTATCATGGATATAGCTGATGGTATTTTCTGGATTTATGTGGGGTGTGTGTTTTCACTTTGTACTTCTGTAGTTCTACTGTTTAAACTGTCCCTTTTCTTTGTTTACACTAGTTTTATCTACTCCAGTGGATTTTCTCTTCAAATCGCCTATGTATTTATCCATCACAAAGAGATGTTATTTCACTTATAAGTCAAAGATAATAAGAAATGTAAGATTTAAATTAAAAAACTTGAAACAATAATCTATAATTTTCCCAAATTATTTCTCCCATGGATGAATCAATTTATTATATCATGCACATCGAATGACATTGTGAAATATATTAGGCATGATGGCATTTTTAATTCCACAAAAGATTAACTTTGAGTTTATGTGTTTTCTGCTCCAATTTAGCAAACATAATACTCTTGTTATAAACTTATACTGATTAATGATGATGACAACAAATTGTCTCCATTGAGATCCCACACCTATTACAATTCAAATATAACCTCATTTATGCATATTATGTTAACTGTGATGTATTTACTATTAGTTGAGATGAATTTACCATGTTGTCTTGCTTTTGTTGACTCTGAACAATGTTATTTTTGCTGAAAAAAGTAGTTGATGTGATGGACGTGGCTCTTTTCAACAATGAGGTAATTCAGGCCAACTCCAATAGACTTGTGATGGAGACAGCCATCTGCATCCAGAAAAATGACTATGGGAACTGAATGTGGATCACAACATAATATTTTCACCTTTGTTGTTGTTATTTGCTTGCTTTTTTCCCTCATTTAAAAAATCTGATTTATCTTGTGCAGCATGATAATTGTGGAAATGTTTAGAAGAATTGCGCATGTTTAATCTATATTGGATTACTTGCTGCTGAGAGAGGGAGGGAAAGAAGGGAGAAAAATTTGGAACACAAGATTTTACAAGGGTGAATGCTAAAAATTATCTTTGCATGTATTTTGAAAATAAAAAGCTATTAATAAAAAAGAAGCAGTTGAATTTTTGTGGGAACTATATTTTAATATTCAATATTTTATATTGAATATTCAATATATTCTACTCATTTTCTTTTGTTTGTTCATCCATTGAGGATTTTGTTCCATTGCTCACACCATAGGAACATGTCTAATAGTTTGGAAAACTGATATATAGAAATCACTTTTCAGACATTAAAGTATTGTACAAATCTTATGATTTGTACAGTATTTTGTACAAATTTGTACAGATTTGTAATCTGTAATTTGTTATAGATGTACAAATCATCATCTGTCTTGTTGATGTGCCTACATTTTAGACTTCAAGAACTCTGGCAAACAAAGTATTATAAGTATATACAATGAAATTTACATTTCAAAGAGCTGCTTATAACTCATTTGTGGAAAAATAAAAAGGATATATGTGTTTCCATATTTTCCATTTTTCTGAGTCATGTGAATAATCTTCAACAAGTACACTCATCTTCAGGACTATAAATTCTACACTCTTAGAAATCATACAGGAATTAATTGCTTTTAGTAGCTAAGTGAGGATCAAATGAGATGTGAATTTGAAACGTTATAATTATGAAGTGTTATTAAGTGCAAACTATTATTATTTAATTTTATTATTTGTGACTGCAATCACAGACTCTCAGATTTGGAAAAATTGTATCTAGTATGTAGATCAAGTAGATCTAGTAGTATCTAGTTGTATCTAATATCTAGTGTATCTCTGGAAAAACATAAAGGGGTAATGTAGTTTTTGTTTGAAGCCCCTCAGGATTTCTGGATAAAACAGAAATAATTGCTATTTCCTTTCACTCTCACTCAATCAGGGCCCAAACAATGGCCAACTGGTTCTTGGCCTGGGACCTATTGTTGTCCAATAAATGAGGGCCAGAGAGAGTAGAATTTAAGGCATGGTGCTTAAGAAAGAAATATGGCTCATAAATCCCAAGATATCTTGGGAGGTTTCAGCAATGAAAAGAAAAGGAAAAGAAAAAGGAAGGGAGAAAGGGAGGGAGGAATGAATGAAGGAAGAAAGGAAAGAAGAAGGAAGGAAGGAAGGAAAAAAGAAATGAAGAAAGGAAGGAAGGATGGGAGAGAGGAAGCAAGGAAGGGAGGGAATGAGGGAAGAAAGGGAGGAATAGGAGAGAGGGAAGGGAGGGAGGAACAAAGCAAGGGAGAAAGCTGTGTTGCTCAATAAACCAATATAGTGGGGTCTCCAGTGCGGCAGCTCTACTTATAGAGGTGGTTGTTTGTCCTTCATTTTTGAGAAGGACCTTGATATCAGGCAGATGATGTCACGGCATATAAATGATTTGGTTTTAAATGACAGGGCTGTGCAAAATCACCAGCCTCACCTTCCTCTTCAGAGCCATTTGGGTGAAATGGCAAGATAAATATCAAGATGACTGGAGATGTCCCTCTACTAATAGATAGTGTCTATATAACTTTTTAAAATTTACAAAACCCTTTATATATGTTATCTGATCTTTACAAAAGCCCTCTGAGGTAAGTGCTATTATAATCTTTATTTTGCAAATGAAGAAACTGAGGCTGAGAGAGTGACTTATATAGGGTCACATAGCTAGTAGGCATTGGAGACTGGGTTTGAATTTAAAAATTAAAAATGTAAAAATCTTATTTTTAAAATTCATTCATTAAACAATGAAAGTTAATTAAGCACACTTAACTATGTAGAGAATAATGTAGTCTGCATGAGCAGAGATTATAACAATAATAATGATGATAGTGAAAATAACTTTTATATAGAACTTTACAAATATCTCATTTTACTCTCACATCAACTTTGGGAGATGAATGCTAAAATTAAACATGTTTTACAGATGAGAAAACTGAGGTAGATAGAATTTACGTGATTTATCCAGGGTCATACAGCTAGTAAGGGCTGGATTTGAACTCCATTTATGCAGTACTCTATACTATACCACCTAATGAACTCAAAGTATATGTGCTCCACTGAGGCAGAAATGGAGAGATTAAGATGGAGACAGCAGACAGACATAGAGACAGTTAGAGAGAGAGAGAGGGGAAGAACACTCTATTTTCTGTAAGTTACTGTCTATCTCTTTTTCTGAGTTTTAGCAGCATGGGCTTATTAGCAATATATATATATATATATATATATATATATATATATATTGCAATTGTGGATTTACCTAATCAAAAATTTGTTTTCAATGCCTGATTGGGGATCATGAAGAGAACTAGGAGACAAGGAAGGAAGGAGTAGGTAGACAAACAAGAGAAGCAGGAAAATGAGGTCTCTAAAGAAAAGGGAGAAAAGAGTATTCAGTAGAAGGGGGACAGACAACAGTTCAGGAGGAGAACTAAGGGAAGGCTATTAGATTTGGAAAACCTTTGATAGAACAGCTTTGAGAAAGTGGAGGAGGAAGAAGTTTATATGATTTATTTCTCAGGCTAGACATCCATTGCACTATACTGCTCCTCTTTAGTAATCCAAGGGCCCCTCGAAACTCCTATTGGTGTTCAATAATTCATAGTTGTCTTTGTGTTTCTCTCAACGTTTCTATTCATTCCCAAGTGGACTCTGAATGTCGACCAGGGAAAATGTCAGCTATTTCTCTCATGATGTCATTTCGGTGGTCACTGCAGATGGGAAGCAGCTGCCCAGCGTCGTGTTGGAGGGGGACGTGAATATGAGGCACAGGTTATAAATGGAGGCTGTTTCCTTCAATGCCTAGCTCTGGAAATGATGCTCTTATTGGACTTGCTGCTCTTGTTTCTTTTCACATAGGACTGGAAATTACTGGGAGAGGTTTGTGCCCTTTCCCCTCCCTAGTGGGGAAGGTGGGAGGGAACTGCTAAAATTGAAGGCCCATTGGAAATGGTGATTAGATGCCGGCTTTCAAAGCCTGCATAAATTAAATTCCCCATATATGCAAAAAATGTAAACAGAAGGGTTGGTCCACCAGTATCTCTTATCTTCCTGCTGCCTGTTTACATTGGCTGGGCGATAATCACCATGGCTAACAGTGATCAGAGGCAGCCAATTTTTCTTCTCAGCCTATTCTCACCAGCAATTGTTTTGTCAAATTAAAAACCCTAAGAGAATATCAAATTGTCCTAGATTCTGTCAGTTGGAGGCTATTTCTTTGTTATCCACAGCCCCCTTCTTGCCTTCAGTCCCAACACCCTCTCTCCTAATCTTTTCAGCCATTCTCCCATGCTTTACAGAGCTTTCACAGATGAGTTCAGAAAGCTGTTTGTTTAAGGGAGTGTTGGCAACTGATGGTGGAAAGGCCAATTGATAAATTCTGCCTCTTGGGAGAGCAACTCATGGTAACTCAGATATTAGATCTTGAAGAATATCAGGATACATATATATATATATATGTATATGTATATGTATATATAGTGCTAAGAATATATAATAAGAATATAGTGTTAAGTTTAACACTATATAGTTACCATAGTATCCATATCCAAATGGATAACTAAATATCCATTGAGTTAGAATCATTCAATCAATTCAATCAAATATCTCCTAAGTGGCTGCTTTGTATAGAGGACTGTGGTAGATAGGTGATATGTATAGATCATTGGAGAAACAATAAAATTTAGATAAGATATAGTCCCCAGGGTAATTCTGTAATTCTGGCTACTGAAGGAGGATGTATCAAATGAGTTCTGAGTTGCAGTAGGGCTAAAGCCAATTGGCTGTCCACATTAAATCTGGCACAAATGTGGTGAGCTCCCAGGAGAAGAGAGCTCTTAAACTGCCTAAGGAAGGGCAAACCAGCTTAGCTGGAAAAATGGAGCAAAATTAAAGGTTATTTGCTGATTATTATTGAGATTGGGCCTGTGAGGAGCTATTGTATTTCTGGCCTGGGCAAAATAGTGAGACCCAATCTCAAAAAACCCAACAAAAACTAAAATATAATGCTTGCTCTTGTATATTCTGAATCACAGGTCCCTTTTGTTAGTTTGGTGACATCTGGAGTCACATCTCAGAATATTGTTTTTAAATACATAAAATGAACTATATAGGATTGGAAAAAAAGACCCTGTTCCATTGAAATAGTAATCAAAATATATTTTTAATATGTTTTAGATTGAATGAAATGAATTTACTAAAGTTTCGGCCAGTAGAGTATGACTGAGTTTCATCAGAAATCTTTTAACTTTTGATGGTAGCAGCTAGATCATGAGCTGAGGGGTTCCACAGTAAAGCAATGCTGACAATAAAAATACTGTCAAAAACATGGAGCTTCTGTGCTACATGCAGAAATTCTGGAGAGACCATGAAGCCAGTCATGGGACTTAGGACAAGGAGGAACTTATCTGGAGTAGGAGAGGGCCATAATTTGGATCCTGTTTTTTTCTTTTTAATCTTTGAATTTCACTCACTGCCTAAAATGTAGCAAAAAAATTCAATTTGTTGAATTATACTGAATTAGGGATTTATTTACCTATAAACTCATAGAGAGAGACAGTGAGGAAATCTGACTGCCTGGATATGGTCATGAACTATAATTTGACCATCTTAATAAAAGAGAGAATCAATCAAGAAGCAGTAAAATATCTACCATATTCATAGTACTGCATTCTTATTGTTTAGTGGGTTTTAAAATCATCCTCTTTTTGACCCTTTAGGTTTTTTTTTTTTTTTTGGCAAAAATACTGGAGCACTTTGTCATTTCTTTGCTCAGCTCATTTCACAGATGAGGGAACTGAGGGAAACAAGGTTAAATGTCCTTGTTTTTGGGTCACACCGCTAGTAAGTATCTGAGGGAACATTTGTAACTTAGGTTTTCCTAACTTCACCCTGGTATTCTATCCACTACATCACCTAGCTGCTCCTTTGTGTTCTTAACAGGCATCCAATAAAGGAATGTTTTGGAGATTATTTTGTATCAGAAGCAAATTATAGAATCACAGAATTTTATAGTTGGAAAGAAACTCAGCCAAAAGAGATTGGACATTTCAAGACCCTGGACATGTCGCTCTGTGCTTGAGTGTTTACTGTCTCCTATTCCTGGAATGGCCTCTGTCTTAACTGCCAGCACTCTGCATCTCTTCAGTTTAGGAACTACCTTTTACATGAAGCCTTTCCTGATTCCTGGAGCTACTTGAGTCCTCCTTGTCCAAACTTTTTAATATTCATTTTGCAATTATTTATATATATATATATATATGTATATATATATATATATACACATGCACACACACACACACACATATATATGCACACACCTATATTTGTACATATCTTTCCTGTTAGAATATAAATTCACCAGCTCCTTTGCTGTCTTTTTTCTTCTTATATTGTTTTTCAGTTCTGCTGTTTTTCAAAACAGCTTTCTCTTGAAATCACTCCATCTCTTGCTATTTTATCCCCATAAGGCCAAATATATTCCTTACTTTCATATTTGCAACTTTCAGGTATTCTTGCCACCATCGCACAAGTATAATTCTTTCTTTAGAGATCAGCAATATAGTCCCTTCTTATTGCCACCTGTGGACCTACAAATTATTTTTACTACTCTAAAATAAGTTCAGAGTCTGGAGTTCCTGGAAAACCTGCCTCAGTCTCTGACTTTAAATTCCCTTACCTCTTACTTCCTCAAGGTCCTGGGCTTCCATGACTCTGGTCTCTGATCTATCTTAATCTTGTAAAGAATGATCACACCTAAGACCTTCTGCTCTTATTCACCTAAGATTTTTTGCTCTGGTTCATCTAAGATCTTCTTTTCTGATTCACCTCCAGTAGAACTACAATTTCTTCAGCTGATGATAAACTTACTCACATTTCTGCCAGGTAGTTATGTCATGTGGTGGTGGCTGTGATATCTCAGCCCTTCCAGTGTCTTCCCGCTGGCACTAATATAAAAAGTTATGACATTGTGTTGAAATGAAGGACACAGATTGGGACTCTTCTTTTGTTAGACTACAAAACTCCTGGCAAGTCACTCCATCTGTCTGGGCCTCTATTTTATTTATAAAATTAGAAGGTTAGACTCTAAATCCCTTTCAACTTTATATCCTGCAATTATATTATTCTTTGTGTTCTACTTTTTGTTCTGAAAATATGGCTCTGTATGGACACAGGCCCATTTAAAAACTCTTTATCTATAGATTCATAGTTCTCTTGGGGAATAAAGAAATGGAGGTGTAGTGGGATGGAAGATATTGGAGGAAAGGGAAACAGGACATGTATTTCAAAATGTGATAATGTAAACTAACTTTTTTTTTTTGAGGGGGAGCAGGGAGGCTAATTGCAGGCAAGAAGAAATGCTCATAAAATGGTTCTTTCTGCATTGAGAGGAGTTGGTTTGTACACTGTTGCTAAGTTCCGGATTGTTTTGGGGCCGTTTTTTGTGTTTCTGTGTCAGTCTTTTCTGTGGGTCCCTTTCAGTAACTGGGCGATATTGGCCGGCAGATAATTAGATCAGTGCCATCCCTTTCCCTGTCCTTTCTTCCTCCCAGGACCATTTACATGAGAATGGTAGTCTGGGCTCCTCTTTTTTTTTCTCCTTTAACAAACCCCAACTTCCCCCCTCAAGGCGGTCACTTGGGGAATCACCCACAAACAGGGCAGGCCCTCCCCTCCATTTGTGGGTGGTTTGCATCCGCTGCAGTCATGATCAGGGGGGTTGTTATTGAACGTGCGTTTCATGTATTGAGGGAGACCGAATGGGCAGCCGAGCTTCTCTGTTCCCATTCAGGCTTTTCAGAGATGGCTCGTCATGATCCGGAGGATGTGGGTTTGCATTCTTTGGGGTTAATCAGGATGCAAAGTTGGCTCAAAACATACTTCTGGGAGGCCTGTTGGGGATACACATCAGAAAACAACCCTTTGTCAGGTCTTGGGTCTTGTTCTTTTGGTTTGGGAAATCTGGACACTGGATGTGTTCTGTTTTAAATGACTGCAGCAAATGTAATGATGATGATGATGATGATGACGATGATGACGATCATAGTATCTCTATAAGTCTTTATAATTTTAAAAATGTTTTAATTTATTATATCATTTGATACTTAGAACAGCCTTGTGAAATAGGTACTATTATCATCCCTATTTTGAAAATGAAGAAACAAGTTGAGAAGGTTAATTGATTTGCTCAGGGTCACACATTTATTAAGTCACTAAGACAGTATTCCAATTGGGTTTATCCTTTATCCATTATTCTAACTAATAGTCATATGTCTCTGAAGACTACTTTCTGAATTTGAGTTTTTCTTTATAGTGGGAAGCATACTCAAGGTGGAATCAGAAAGTTTGGATGAGTCCTAGTGGCCTAGAGACTATGGACAAATGACCTGATCTTTCTAAGCTTCTATTCTCTCATTTGTAAAATGGGCATAAAGAATACTTGTACTAATCAAGTACAAGTACAATCATGGGGTTGGGATTAAGTCCCTCTGAAAATCTTAAAATGATATACAAATGTGGGTTACTGTTAGTATTGTTATCAGAGAAGAAGCTCAAATAAAAGAGGGTAAGGAAGATCCATTATGATTCAGTGGAATAGCTCTGGGTCTGGAATGAAGGCATTTGAGTTTGAATCCTTCCTCTAGCATTCACTACATGTGTGAGCTTGGGCAAAGTATGTCATTTTCCTTAGTTTTTCTTTAATTTCAGTTTCCACATTTATAAAATGAGGGGTTGGATTAAATGGCATCTGAAGTCCCTTATAGCTCTTTATGATCTTATAATTCTCAAAGCTCCACATGATACACTGAAAAGAATATAAGCACTAGAATGGAAGGACCTGAATTCAAATCCTGTATCTGATGTTTACTAATTATATGTGACCTTTAACAATCACTTGACTTATAGGAGCTTCAGGTTTCTTATTTGTAAAATTAAGAAAATAATAGTATCAACCTCATAAGGGTTATTGTGAGGACCAAATTAGATAATAAATACAGTCAATTAATTAATCTACAAGCATTGATTAAGAGACTGGTATATATCAGGTATTGGCACTAAGCTCTGATAATACAAAGAAAAGGAAATAAAAACAGTCCCTCCCTTCAAAAAGTTTATATTTTAAGGGCGGGGAGGAGAGATAACATTTAAACAAATAGGGACATATAAGATGGCATATAGATCCAGCAGAGAACTGGCCAATAAATTCAGTCTTTATGACTTTGTGCAGAGTGCTTGCTTTATGGAATCTCCAAATGGACTTTGGAGAATGGGCAGACCTTCTGCTACTGGTTCTGCAAACCATATGGTGAAGAGGAGCCTCTTTGAATGACTGTGTAGCCAGAACTGGGGATACCTTCAAGAGATACTAATTAATCATAATATGTGCCTTAGTTTAACTTCTTCTTGACTGACCTCTGGATGAAAAATGATAAACAATTGAAGTGAGTAGAGAGACTTTAAGCTCTTTCCATCCAAGAGTGGGATGTGACTCATGAATATAGGCTTAGGTTCTTAGCACTAATAGTTGTTATTTTATTTATTTATTTTTAGATAAAGGACAACCAAATGCCTTATGGGATAGAGTGCCAGCCCTAGTGTCATCAGGAAGACTAATGTTCAGATTTGACCTTAGACCCTTATTAAATGTGAGATCCTTGGCAAGTCAGGTAACTCTGTTTGCCTCTGTTTCCTCATCTGTTAAATGAGCTGGAGAAGGAATTTATTCATCACTGAACTCACTGAACAACAAAGAATGGAGAATACAACTTGTGCATTTTGAAAAGTTAGTAGAGGAAGCCTATAGGAAATCTAAGACTAGGAACCCAAACCATTATTTGCAGATAGCCAGTCTAGTTTATAGCCCTAAAAAATAAGGAGCAACTTTTGGAATCCAGACCAGGAGTAGCTGAGACAAATGCTCAACTAGTAGTGATGCCATATTTGAATATGAACTTAGTGAGACCAATGGTATGCAGAAACTTCATTAATTTTGAATCCCAGGCACCAGGGTGGTAAAAGAGAGAGTGTGCCCTCCAAGTATTGAGTAATGAAACTTTTGCACTTTTGTTTTTGCTATATCTTAAAACATCACTTTGTAAAAGCTAATTGATGCTAAGTGGATAAATGGAATTGGACTTCTAATCCCTGCAGACTAGTAGTGGGACTGAAACACCAGAATGGGGGCTTGAACGAATAACATTAATCCTCAATTCCTCAGAGACTTCTCTGGAAATCTGAGGAGGTAATGTATCTAGTTTTACTCTGGGAGAGTAAGAGAAGAGTACTTGTTACATATATCAAAAGGACTAGGAAAGGCCCCTGTAAGAAGTGAGTATTTTTTAAGCAATACCTGAAGGAAACTTGGGAAACTAAGAAGCTAAGATGAGGAGGGAGAACAGGGTGATAGCAACTGCCAGGCAAGCCAGACCACCACCAAACATTGCCTTGAAAACCAGCTTCCCTTATGGACATAGTCCAGAACTCTGGACCCAAGGACAATTGGGATAGCAGCCTAATGACCACAACTGTCATCTTGGGAAGCAATCCCCATGGAGATACAGACTAGCAACGGCTTCTGCAGGTGCAACAGGTACAGCTATGGAAGACTCCAAAAAGAAACGTCTTTTACCAAAGTTTTTGGCATCGTCAAATGGTTTGGCACCAGAAAGGGATGGGATTTTATTTGTAGAAATGACTTAAAGAAGTAGCATTGCCATCTGTTCTTCTACTGCTCGCTAAGGACTATGAGATCTTTCCATCTGACTTAGAATTGAAACTTCTCATTTATATTGCCTTCACCCAGTACAACGTGAGCACTTTGAGAGCAGCAACTGGCTTTTATTTCCATTTGTATCTTCAGAACTTGGCACTTAATAAATGATTAACAAATGTTTTATTTATTTTGTCACTCACTAGAGGCACGAGGCATGGGTTACAACAACCACAAAAATACAGAGAAAGAAGATTCAGTATAGCATGCAAGAAACAGCAAATAGGCCAGTTTGGCTAGATTTAATGTATTTTGCTAACCATAAAGCACTATCTAAAGAATATCTATTATGATTATTATTGCTCATTCTTCAAGATTCAGTTTATATAGCTTTTCTTGATTTTTTACTTGGAAGTGTGCTCTCTCTCATCTAATATTAAAATGATTCTCTTGTGCTCTTATTTTCTATTTCACTTTACAGTTATTTGTCTACATTTCGGTTTGCCAGATTAGGTGGTAAATCTTTTGAGAGTAGGGACCAAGTCTTTATCTTTTTAATTCTACTTATAGTAGTACATTGGAAATGGAAGATTCTTAATATTTATTGGTTGAATGAATGAATGAATGACAGCTTTCAATTCATGTGTGCTTTAAAGACATGCCTTATTGGTCAATGCAAGACTGATTGTAAATAGAGTTGCCTTGAAACAGCAAAATGTATATTTTGGTAAAGGACACCTAGGAGTTGGGTGGCAAGGAAACTGAATAACAAAGGCCAGAAAACTGTGTGATAGGGGAAGAAGGAAGAGGCTTGAGAGAAAAATCCAAAGAGGAAAGTATCTACTGCTGGGAGTTTAAGGACATCAAGTCATGAAATTTAGGGAAACAAGTGTAATGGGAGGACTGGAAAAGATGGTTCAGTCCATGAAGCATATGTAGAAATCTGCTACCTGGTTTTACGTTTAGAGCATGCACAGATTTTCTGCTTGCTTCCAGTACAACCATGTGATAACTTTGGGAAGCCAGTTTCCAACTATGGAAGTTGGAAGTTGGTATGCGAATATGTCAAATCTTCTAACAGCCTGCAGAGCTGGAAGAGCTGGAGACTCAAGGACTGCTGAGTCTGACCTGAACGTGCATGCAAAAGAGACCACCAGCCCATTTTTCCATCCCTGCTGAAAAAATTTTAACAAATATGTATAGTCAAAAAAATTCTCTTATTAGCCATCATTCTTATATGTGTATATATATGTATAAATATGTATATATATACATATACATGTATATGCACATATATAATTTTGCATGCTGACTGTTGCATTATATCATATTCTGCTTCTGAAATGGCATAAGTAACATTGTCCATTGGTACAGCCCTGGAATTGCTCCTTGTTGCTGCCTGCTAAAATCCTTCTATTCCTTTCAGGCCTTGCTCAGATGCCAGTTCCTCCATGAACCCTTCTCTCATTCCCCAGTATGAAAATTATCTCTTCCATCTCAAATTTTCCTAGAGCATTTGACCTGAATCCCTTCTATGCTCCTGTTAGATTCTATCTTCTAATGGATTTATTTGTGTAGGTGCCATATCCCTTTCTTAGTTTGTAAACTCTCTGAGAGCAAGGGCTTGATTTTTTTCATCTTTGAATTCCCATAACTAAGCAAGTGCCTGGTTCAAGTAGGTACTTAAATTCTTGCTGGATTGAATTGATGGGAAAAAAGTCTGTAAGTAGGCCCTGAAACTTAAAATTAGTATTCTATCTATGGAGACTTCTATTATCCTCCAGATGGCCTATATTCTAATTCACAATTAAACTTAAACCAAATATTGAATTGATGTAGTTGGAGTTTTAGGAAGGTAACATTTGAAACTTTGGTGGAAATAAATATTCTCAAACAATAGATGTTTGTATTGTTTGTATGTATCTGTAGGTATACTGTATACTGTATCAATAGATGATGGCATATTGCAAGTATATATGTTGCCTAACTGTTAAAAGGCAGAAACTGTCTTTCTTATTTTTGAACTCCCAGTGCTACCACTTAACAAGTACTTAATAAATGCTTTATCATTCATTTATATATCAATAGATGCAGATGGTGTATAGATATTTTCCCCCTTTTTTTGGCAAAATTTTGGTGGTATTTCACAAGCTAGTCTTGTAGAAAAGATGGAGAATTTTAGACTAAATGATAGTACAGTTAGAAGGGTTGGGACTAGGGTAATTGCACAAAAGTAGAATGGGCTGCCTCAGGAGGGACTGGATACATTTCATTGGAGTTCTTCAAGCTCCTCAAAGTTATTAAGATTGCCCATTCAAAAAAGAACTTCCAATACATTATCACATGTGGAACTTTTATCCTTGATGAATAAATTTTAAGTCTGATGGCAAGTTGATTTATATTGGTACATTTAGGATTAAATCCTGAATCATTAAATCATTAATAGCATGCTATGGGCAAAAGATGGTTAAAACATTCTCTCTCTCTCTCTCTCTCTCTTCTTCACCCCCTCTGTCTCTCAGTCTCTCTCTTTGTCTTTGTCTTACTGTCTTTGTGTCTCTATAGACACACATATACCCGGATAGTGACTTCATCACTGTAGGTAGTTCATAATTATTTCTCAATGAAATTTATGATTTTGGAAAATTGTCTAGGGCACTGAGTGGTTAAGTGACTTGCCTGGGATTACCAGTATATCCAAGAGGCAAGATT
This sequence comes from Sarcophilus harrisii, assembly GCF_902635505.1. Lineage (NCBI taxonomy): Eukaryota > Metazoa > Chordata > Mammalia > Dasyuromorphia > Dasyuridae > Sarcophilus > Sarcophilus harrisii. The sequence goes on along the minus strand of NC_045428.1, from coordinate 509,642,891 downwards.
TGACCCTAGGGATACCTGACTCCAAAGCCAATCCACTGTGTTGTACTGCCTCTCGTAAAAATTTTCCCTATAATGATGGCACAGTAAAAATAGTAATTTTCATTTACATAATATAGTATTTTAAAGATAACTTGAAATTACATAATAAAGCTTCATTAAAACTGAAGTTGAGCACTTGATTAAAAAAATAATTAATGGAGGATAAAAGTAAATTGTCTGGAAAGGAAATTACTTAAGCACTGCCATGAAAAATCAGGTTTGAAGAAAAATGGACCTGAAAAATATTATTGCATTATTAAATTGCTCTTTTATTAATTTTTTATTATAGCTTTTTATTTACAAAACATATGGATGGGTAATTTTCCAACATTGACCCTTATAAAACTTTCTGTTCCAAACTTTCCCCTCTTTCTCCCCACCCCTTCCCTTCAGATATTTATATAGTTATCTTGCTGCACAAGAAAAATCGGATCTAGAAAGAATGAAAAAAACCTAGAAGGAAAACAAAAATGCAAGCAAACTAACAGAAAGAGTGAAAATGCTATGTTGTGGTCCACACTCATTTCCCATAGTCCTCTCTCTGGGTGTAGATGACTCTCTTCATTACTGAACAATTGGAACTGGTTTGAATCATCTCATTGTTGAAGAGAGCCATGTCCATCAGAAATGATCATAGTATAGTCTTGTCGTCGCTGTGTATCAATGATCTCCTGGTTCTGCTCATTTCACTTAGCATCAGTTCATGTAAGTCTCTTCAGGCCTCTCTGAAATCATCCTGTTGGTCGTTTTTTACAAAACAATAGTATTCCATAACATTTATATACCATAACTTATTCAGCCATTCTCCAATTGATGGGCATCCACTCAGTTTCCAGTTTCTTGCCACTACAAAAAGGGCTGCCACAAACATCTTTGCATGGGTCCCTTTCCCTCCTTTAAGATCTCTTTGGGATATAATCCCAGTAGAAACACTGCTGGGTCAAAGGGTATGCACAGTTTGATAATTTTTTGAGCATAGTTCCAAATTGCTTTCCAGAATGGCTGGATCCATTCACAATTCTACTAACAATGTATTAGTGTCTCCAACATTCATCATTATCTTTTCCTGTCATCTTAGCCAATCTGACAGGTGTGTAGTGGTATTTCAGAGTTGTCTTACTTTACATTTCTCTGATCAATTGTGATTTTGAGCACCTTTTCATTGAATTTCTTCATCTGAAAATTGGCTGTTCATATCCTTTGACCATTTATTCTTTGGAGAATAGATTGATTTCTTATAAATTTGAGTTAATTTTTTATGTATTTTAGAAATGAGGCCTTTATCAGAACCTTTGAATGTAAAAATGTTTTCCCAGTTTATTGCTTCCCTTCTAATCTTGTCTGCATTAGTTTTGTTTGTACAAAACCTTTTTAACTTAATATAATCAAATTTTTCTATTTTGTGATCAATAATGATCTCTAGTTCTTCTTTGATCACAAATTCCTTCCTCCTCCACAGGTCTGAGAGGTAAACTATCCCATGCTCTTTTAATTTATTTATAATATCATTCTTTATGTCTAGATCATGAATAAATTCCTCTTTTAAAGAGGACACATTACTTTTTGATTTATATCTCTATAGAATTTTAAGGTTTGCAAAGTATTTTGCACACTTCAAGCTTGTGAGGTATACGGTGTAAGCATCAGAAAGACTTTTTTCAGATAAGGAAATAGAGACCCAAGGAGGTTTTTAACATGCCCAGTGTCCTGGTATGCAATAAATATGCAAAAAAGGGAAACTGAGGTAATAAAGGTCTGAGCACATGCCATTTATTAGCAAGGTTAGCAATAGCCAAATAAGCAGAATCCAAGACTCCTCAATAACCAAGAACCCTATGGAGAATTTAGAGAGCTTTCTTATAATCAATAAAGAGGAACTGAGACAAATGAAAAAAATCTTGAGTGTTATTAATGCAGAGGGTGCTAACTACAAATTGTATCAGTTTGCCACAAAGTGGGCTGACATACCAGGATATCTTGAACAAGAGCAAGAATAGGGAAATCATGGTTGGATTTAGGTTTGAAAGAGGAAACCTATTTCTGGCTATGGGGTGACTGGAAAAACTGTGCAATCACTGAGTACTAAACACTCCTTTTCTCTGATTAGTGAGGCATTAACAAAGCTTATTGATTAATAGAATTTTATTAACAACATCAGGATCTGAGTTTATCATCATGTGATTTTTCCATGATTCCAAATGAAGTATTAACTCACATAAGAAAGAAATTTTGACTCACACAGAAAAGGTGAAGTGTTATAAATCAAGTAGCTTAGACTCATAGGAGTGGGGAAATTAAATTCTAACAAATTATTAATACAAGCTAGTTTAACAAAGTTTAATAATTCATAGCAATCCTCAGCTAAAAGTCAAATCTGATAATATTGATTAAACACAATTCCCCAAGTGCATTTTTCATTACACAGCTAGTAAATGTTAGGGTGGGGAATCAAACTCAAGTTTTCCGTCTCTAAGTCCTCTAAGTCACTGGATTTTTATTGTGCTGTTTTTCATACCCCCCCAAAATGGTATTGTACCATTCTCAGCAGACTTCCTTTAAAACTCAGCTCAAGCATCTTCTCCTCCTGTAGGCCTTTTGTGTCCCTTTCCCTCATCCCAACTATTAGTGACTTCCTCTCTCATATCAACTTTATTCTACTCTGTATTTATCTATTTTTGTGCTTTGATTTATTTATAATGTCTTTCATATTAGAAAGTGAGTTCAGGGTCTAACATAGTATCTGGCACACAATAAGCACTTAATAAATACTTTCTTTTTAGCTTATTGATTGATTAGTAAAAGTTTTGCAAGCATGAAAATAAAAAATATCCTTATTAGGGCAGGGAAAATAAAGTCCATGCAAGATACAGATAAAATAAATAATAAAGGTGTGCCTAATGAAATGAACCATGACAACAAACAACAGAAGAAGCCTGGTTAAGAACAAAGCTTAAGAAAACCCTTGTGAAACATTTGCAGTTTTAAGAACCATTGATTCTATTGATGAGTTGGTTTAGTCAGCAAACAATTATTAAGTGTCCTGCACTTAATATGTGTATTTGTGGTACAATGGATAGAGCACCAGGTTTCCAATCTGGTTCCCAGGATTTGGGAACACACAATTTCAAATCTCTCAGATAATTACTGGCTGTTCAATCCTGGGCAAATCACTTAAGCTCTGTCTGCTTCAGTTTCCTTATCTGTAAAATAGAAATGATTTTGTGAGGATCAAATGAGATAATAATTATGAAGTGGTGCTTAGTACAGAGCTGGACACATAGGACACACCATAGCAATATTAACTATTATTTATTTAAGAAATCTAAGTGGCACGGTGGATAGAATGCCAGGCCTAGAGTCAGGCATACATATATTCCTGAGTTCAAATTTGGTCTCAGACATTTATGAACTGTGTGATTTTGGGCAAGTACCAACCAACCTTCTCTCTCTGTCTCTGTTTCTCTGTCTCTGTCTGTCTCTGTTCCTCTGTCTCTCTGTCTGTCTCTGTCTGTCTGTCTGTCTGTCTCTCTTCCCCTCTCTGTCTTGTCTCTCTCTGTTTCTCTCTTTGTTTCTCTGTCTGTTCCTCTGTCTCTGTCTGCCTCTGTCTGTCTGTCTCTTTCTCTTTCTCTCCCTCTCTGTCTCATCTCTGTTTCTCTCTCTCTTGTCTCAGTCTGTCTGTCTGTCTGTCTGTCTCTTCGC